>NC_136868.1:2046111-2721391 GCF_951799975.1 Gobius niger
ACTAAAATGTCCAGATATTTGAGTCGACTAAAATAAGACTAAATAAAAGGCAAGGCAAGTGCGTAAATAAAAATGAAAAGGAGAGACTAAAATCATCCAAACTTGTATTGAGCGTCTGAAAGAGCCTCAGATCATGTAAATTCTCTGCCAAAGGATCAGCTCTGAGCTTTGTTCATATGGAGCAGCTCCATGAAGCAGAGGAACAACATTAAACATGATTATAATGAAGATTATCAATGCAAAGTCCACTCAATTCGTCGCAATTTTAGTCGACTAAAACTAGACTAAAATCGAATTACATTTTAGTCAAAAGACTAAAACTAAATTAAAATATGTTGTCAAAATTAACACTGGTCTCATTTTAGTCGACTAAAATATCTGGGCATTTTAGTCATAGTTTTAGTCTCATGAAAAACTTTTAATTTAGTTTTAGTCCAAATTTAGTCAGCAAAAATATCACTGTTGCTAAAATTAAGACATTTTTTTTTTTCAGGCAGTGTAAAAAAGGCCTACATAAATAAACACGTTGCACTTTTAGGATTTCAAATAAATAAATAAATCACGTTTGTAAATAAATAAATAACATTAGTCTTATTGTTCTCCTTCCTTTGACATGTGCCATAACGCGGCACTGACGCAGCCCCCGGTGCGCTCGCGCTCAGCCTCCGCCCAGAGCCTCCTCGCACCGGACCGTCTCTGCCTCCGTCCCCCCCGGTGCCCAGGGACCGCAGGAATGGCCGACAACATCCCCCTCCAGCCCGTGAGGAGACCCAAAAGACAAGACAGTAGAAACAGACACGGGTGAGAGGAAGATACGTGCACGAAAACAACAACAACAGTGGCGTTAAGGCTAATGCTAATGCTAACTTTACGCGCACCTCGCCTCAATGTTTACAACGGAGACCGGGGCTTTATCCCTGAAAACCGAAGCCAATCTGGATGAATAGCACGCGTTTGGTCACACAAAACACGTTTGAAAATAAGCCTTTGCTAGTGTTTCGATGTGTTTGTTAGCTTTAGCCGCAGTATCCTTGTTCCTGGGGGGGAGCAGCAGATGTAGCAAGTGCACAAACGCCCATTCATGTCAATATTTGCTGGACTGTGCTAGGCAGAAGCATGGATGATGATGGGTTCGTGCTGTTTGCTAACGCTGCTAACACAATGCACACGTCCATTATTGTGTTTTTCATATGAATTAACAGTGTCAGAGCAAAAAAAAAAACACAATGGAAATGGGCAGAATAGTGGAGAAATTGAGGTTTGGTCATTGGCTAAATCCTCCACACCATTGCTCAGACTGTGGGAACGCAGCCCTGCCCTGGACACATCTTATCCTTATTAAAAAAAATGACAAAAAAGTGACAAAAATTTTATAAAAATGTGACCATAAAATGACAAAAAAAATGAGTTACAAAAATGAGTTGAATACCCAACAAAAAAATGATGGAAAAAAAATCTGATGACGTGAGGAAAAAGATCCTCTCGGTTCAGGCGGGAGTTAAGAGGTTAAGCTTTTAGATTTGGGTAAAGCTCGGTTACGCCCGGGGGTGAGGGTAAGGTAAAGTGAGGGGCCAGACCGGTGGCGCTAGAGCCAGTGGCCCTTCTGTGCTGTTCCAGAATGGACACATGGCCAGTCCGCCCCTGATCAGCAATAACATCTGTCGACAGGGAGGAGATGTCAACAAAACTTAAAGGAATAGGCCACCGTTTTTACATACTGAGATATGTTCTTACCTCACTTTAGTCGAGTTAATATATCCCCGTCTGGTCTTTGTCCGTGCGCTCACACATACGCAGCCTCTCCCACATGTCACATAGCTCCGAAAAAGCTCACGATAGAAGCTACCAAGCTCTTCCACGTGTTCCCTATTTAAATAAAGTTACGTGAAGTGCTTTCATGCGAAGTATATTTACACAGAAATGTAACGTGTCGATTTTATAAGCAAATAAAAAGGGGGACTATATTGTGAGGCGTAATGATACGAGGAGCACAGCGTCCGCGTAGTAACTCCTAAAGACTTCCCCCGCTCACTTCCGTCAATAACCTTTAGGAGTTACTGCGCGGACGTTTTACTCCTCGTATCATTACGCCTCACAATATAGTCCCCCTTTTTATTTGCTTATAAAATCCACATGTTACATTTCTGTGTAAATATACTTCGCATGAAAACACTTCACGTAACTTTATTTAAATAGGGAACACGTGGAAGAGCTTGGTAGCTTCTATCGTGAGCTTTTTTGGAGCTATGTGACATGTGGGAGAGGCTGCGTATGTGTGAGCGCACGGACAAAGACCAGACGGGGATATATTAACACGTCTAAGGTGAGGTAAGAACATATCTTAGTATGTAAAAACGGTGGCCTATTCTTTTAAGCTTTCCTTTGGTTTGATATGCAAGCATAATAAATTGGGGAGTTAGTAGTGGGACGAACTCATTCCTAACAATAAAAAATGCAAGCCTGTGTGCCCAAAGTGCTTCCTGGGAGCCTTTCCGTCGCTCAGCTTGCTCGACTTCCTTGTCCAGCCCCCCCCCCCCCCCCGTGTGCAGGAGCGCGTGGAGGTGGGTTTGAGACGCAGCTTTTGCGCATGAGCCAATGACGCACAGGTGTCTGTCAGATCCTGCTCTGTGGTTGGTGGAGCCGCCGCCGGAAATGACTCTGTATTTGCATAGCGTTGAAACTTTTTTAACGCTCATCTCCGCTCCGGCCGCCCGTATCTCGCCGCTAGGGCTGCAACTAACGATTATTTTGTAATCGATCAATCTATCGATCATTTTTACGATTAATCGATTAATCGCTTGGATGTGAATTGTGTAGGAAAGTTTATTTTTTCATTTTTTTTTATCACATTATAGCTTAAGTGGCGCTGTTTAAGGAAGTGCTGATGGAGTAAACTAAAGGGAAATGTTTCTTGAAGGCTCTATTCATGAAATTTACATTGTACAAACCACTACAGGCCCTAAATATAAAACCAAAGTAGGCTTTCATCAAAAATACTACCTTTTTTTGGTCATTTTTGCTCCATTTTAGTCTGTGTGAGCCAGAAAAACGATTAATCGATTACTAAAAGAGTTGTCGACTCTTTCAATAATCGATTAGTTGTCGATTAATCGATTAATCGTTTCAGCCCTACTCGCCGCTCTCCTGTGGATTTCCGGAGGCTTCTTTCCGGTCGCCGGGCAGCAGAGGGAATGAATGTAAACTCGCCGCTCTCCTCTCTTCCGCCGCTCTCGGTCTGAGCCCGGCGTTATGCTGCCAAGTTTACTCATTCTACACTATAACAACATCAATGAGACAGAGTTGAATTAATAATCCAAGTGAAAATTAGAGCGTGGTTGCATGATTTACTAAATTACCCCAGTTGAATATTTCTCTGCATTGGCCAAAGACCCCCATGTTAAAGAGGGGGTGTTCTGCTTTTTTCAGTCCCACAGCACCAGTCTATATCACACTACAATGATGACAAACCTTCTGTTGGTCTGTAAATGCAGTAAATTAGAATAACTGCCTTGTATAAAATGTCTCTCTCAAAATGGCTGCAGTGAATGTCTTGAAATAGGCCTCTGTCTCTTTAAGAACCTCTGAGCCTTTAGACACGCCCCCTCCACACGCTGTCTGTGGCATCAGTGGGGAGGGGGTTCTGCTGAGGAGCAGTGGTTGGTTACTCGGCTGGTGACGAAAGCTCGGAGGCGTCTCCAGGAGGTGGGGGCGTTCCTAGGAGGACTCGGGCAAACCTATCCCTAAAATGGCCGCCATCAGAGTTTTTACAGATTACTCAAAAATACGTGAATGTGCCAAGGCAACACTTCAGCCATGTTTTTAATGAGGGAATGACAGAATAACATGATGGAAAGCTTGAAAAAGTCAATTTTGCATAAGACCCCCCCTTTAAAGACCACTCTGCTGTTCTCAGTTTGCTTTGATGATGACGATACAAAGTGCTTGCCTAATGACCATCCTTTGGCAAAACACTTGCCACACCTTGCCTAAATATCAATGCGGTTGTGACTGATCTCTGTAGCTTCTCGTCTACCATCATCCTTTGAAATCATAGATAAACCTGTCTTTGTTTTCCGTCCTGCAGGTGCTGCCCGTGGTCGCGATGCTGTGGCATGGGGGAGCTGCGCCCGCGCACCGTGTGGTTGGGACATCCAGAGAAGAGGGAGCAGAGGTACCCGCGAAACGTCATCAACAACCAGAAATACAACTTCTTCACCTTCCTCCCTGCGGTCAGTGCCTTTACACGTTCAGATTTTACAGTCTGTGAAGGTTGAGTCCACATTAAGTAACTTCTGAAGTAGGGCTGCACAATACGTCGCGAAAAATATCGTATCGCGATATTAGCTGACGCAATATCCGAGATATCGCGAGAAGCCACAATATATCGCAACATCACCATAGTCTTCATCTGACTGAGATCCACCCGTTTTTTTTTGCAAACTCAAACTCATGCATTGAAGTCATGTGTAAAAGTTCACTTTTAGTTTAACAAAAATGAAAATTGCATAAAAAGATCCAGATATTTATCATTTCCGCTCCTAAAATGAAAGAAGTGCACTTTAAAACCATGAGTGATGTAAACCCTTGTAAAGAATTTTTAAGAATTAGACACCAATTCCAAGACAACATGTGTAAATTTTGTCAAACTGATGTCGAATCTCAAGAACATTTATTTTATGAATGTAACAATGTGAAGAAATGTTGGGTTGATTTATACAATTGGTTGAAGGTAAAGAGCAATGTGCCCATGCTGGATTATAATTGTGTCAAATGTGGAGTATTTATGAAAGACAAAAAGATAGAATATATGTATAATCATTTGGTAAATGGTAAAATTACCATTTACCATTTTTGATAATTTGATAATAGGCAGCGTTCATGTGACATCACAACATTCTAAAGAGCCATAGTTTAACATTGAGGTGGAGGTCAACTGACGGTAACTATGGTAACTGTGGTAACTGACAAAATGCATATTTTTATGTCTTTGTTTTTTGGCTCATATCTCAGTCATTACTGGAGGAATCCACATGAAACACAAACTGTCACAAAGTTCATCGTCTCCTCTGTCGGCACATATGAGCTAATGTACAATTATTATCTCTAAAAAATGTCAAAAAGTGGTGACAGTATGCGAAAACATGACCATGATGTTGTCCAATAGAAAGGACTTTCAGACAAAAAAATAATATCACAGGTTTGTGAATCCAAAAACAATCAAATACTGACGAGGAAAAACATTTGTCAATTTTCGTTTTGGAGATTTCTTTCAAAAACTGCATTTCTCCCATAGAGTTGCATTGGCCCCGCCCTCCATCTGACACTGTGACATCATCACATTCGAAATTGTGAACGCTACCTATTCTGAGTGAATTTTATTATTGACATAGATGTAGATTTCTGAATGTAAATTCCAATTTTGTGCCTTTTAAAAATGAACTGATGTCCTTGTATAAGTCTCTTAAAATTCTAGAATGTAAAAGTGCCTTAAAACTATGTGAAAAATGATCTGTATATATGAGCTAATGCCCTGATGTTTTTGTAACAAATGTTTATTTTTTTTGTTTATTTTTTGATGCTGCTTAGATTTTCATGCACAGCAGTCATTTGTATTGCCTTTTTTGACTAAGATACTTTGTCATTTGACTTTTTTTTTTTTAACATTTACTCGCTTTGTTAAATTCTACCCTTGTTTTGGTCCTGATTGGGTGTTTTCTTTAAGTCTTGTTTTGTCACAATTTGCTGAAAAAAATGGAACATATCATAATATCGTTATCGCGATATTGCACAGCCGCATCGCATATCGCAAGTCACTTCGATATCGTGCAGCCCCATTCTGAAGCTTTAACACTTGGGGAGAAGACTGAAATATGAGCTGCTATACTAGAATCACATCCAATCCAACTTTATTTCTATAGCACAAGATAATAAAAACAATAAACACATGCATTAGGGCTGCTCGATTATTGAAAAAAAATAATAATCCCGATTATTTTTGTCATAATTGAAATCACGATTATTCAAACGATTATTTGTTGCCTTTAAAAAAGATTCATCAAAAAAATGACAAAAATCCATCAAAAAAGTGACAAAAATCCATCAAAAAAGTGACAAAAATCCAGCAGAAAAAAGACAAAAATCCATCAAAAAAGTGACAAAAATCCAGCAAAAAAGTGACAAAAATCCATCAAAAAAGTGACAAAAATCCAGCAAAAAAGTGACAAAAATCCAAAAATTAAAAATGTGAAAAAAAAATGTGAAAAAAAAAAAATTGAGAAAAAAACAAAAAAAATAATTATAATCGATTTTTTGCGATTATGCTAATTTTGTAATCGTTTACTGTTGTAATCGAAATCGTAATCGAATTTCGATTAATTGCACAGCCCTAACATGCATATCATAACATGCAGCACTGCAGGGAGTACTTGGAAGTATTTCATAATCGAGAAAGAGGTTTAAATGAATACTAAGTGAATTCTATTTTCAAAGGAAATCCATTTTAAATCATGTTTTTCAATGGATTTGATTGTGTTTTGCTGTATTTACTTTTGGCCTTTTTTTGATCACTTTCTAATTAATCGGCTGCATCCTCGAACTAGGGGGTACTTGGAGTGTTTATGGACAGTTAAGGGTACAAGCTGGGCTTTAAACTGCAGAGTTAGTAGGTTTTATATATAATCAGACACAGAATATCGGCATTTCTCATATTGGGCAGCAGTATATTGTGTCCAGAATATCTCTTACATATTTTTTAGTCTTGTCCATCTCTCATTCACATCTACTTGATAGCGATTGTACAGGTTTCCTCTCATGGACTTGAAAAAGCGAAAACGCAACATTAGAGTGACTCAAAAATGCGACAAAAAATGGGCTGGAAAATCAACAAAACTGAAATGAAAAAGCAGTATAAAAGTGACAAAAAACAACAAAAACGTGACACGAAAAGCCACAAAAAAAAAGGTGCGATCAGTTTTGTAGGTCTTAGCTTTCAAAAGAGGCATTACACTGTTGCTTATAGATTTGGGTAAAGTCAAACTGGAGAAAATGCAGGTGGACAAGAGTTTAAAGAGCGCTTCACCAAATGTTAAATGTTTGAAATAAAGCGTGTTGGACTCTGTGCGTTGTCCACATTTAACAGTGTAGTTGTTGATTAAAATAGTCGCGATAATGAGTAGCTCTGAAAGCTTTTTAAGGATGTATTGATTGATTTTAAAACGTGCGTGTAAAGTCCTCGTTTAACCCGTCAGAGTCGCTGGGATTAAACCTGTCAGGAGCGGAGATGTGAAGAGATAATGGCGCAGGTTTTTGATCGTCGTTGTGTTTTTCACTCTCTGGCACGACATCGAAGCCAAGTGTGTTCGCTGAGCACAGGATCCTCCCCGTGGATTAGCGCTGAAGAAAAGTGCCGCAGGGGATTTCTTCTACGTGACAATATGAGCTCGGCTTAAGCTGTGTGATTCTGGCTCTCGCATGTCCTCCGCTGATTTACATGTGTATTTGTTTTCCAGACATTTAGTTGTCTTAAGATCTTATGACTTTTTTTTTTTATGAAGCCAGACATTGAAAGTAGTTCAGATTTGTTTGGAAAGCATCGGACAAGAGCAAAGCATTTTTGCAATGCAAAGTGCGGGTTTTTTATTGATGAGTTCATCTGGAGATGCTGGTCATATTGTTTACTTTATGCTTATGGGCCGAGCTGCTCCCGCCTCGCTCCTTTTTAGGAAAAGAGAAGGTCAAGTTTCAGATTTATTCAAACATCACTGATAGAAAAATCCATGTAGTAATACCATAGTTTTTAAGCAAACTAAAACATGCAGGAGCGCTGCTTGGATATCCTTGTTTTTTTTCAAAAATCTAACTTTGGTGCTTCAGTGCTGAGATCAGCAATTGACTTTAAAAAGATACAAAACTGAGGCACTCAAAGAAAAAGTGCTGGTAAAAGGCCTTTATTGCAGCATGGCCATTGGATTAAAACATTGCCTACGCGTAACAGCCGTATAGGCATACCATAGTTTTTGTTGTTGACATGACTCACCTGTGTAAAATATGAAATCATATTTCATATTTAATGTTATAATACATTAAATAGTAATGTCTAGTTTAACTAAACTTAGTTGCTTATCTTTCTTTAGTTTGTAATACTCACTTTTGTACTGAATAATCAGTATAGTTTTATTATACAGTACTTTTTACTAATTAAATGATAATAAAGTATCTACACTCTTGAGTCCAAATCATTGTTACTTTTTCCCCTGTGGGTAAATATTTAAGCAGCAAATGCTTCATTTTGATCTTGAAAATAGATGCAGTTCGTCTTGTGCTCCTTGTTCTTTAGATTTATTTTGTTTTTCTGTATTTTCTGACATTTTCTTGGAGTTTCCTTTAGAAATATCACGATTTCCACATGATTTTTTGTTTGGTGTCTCACAGTTTATGGAACACATCATTTGTAGTAAAGACACACAGGCTGCAGTGGTGAAGCAGCGCGTTAAGCATCTGCCTGTAAACCTGAGCTGCACTTCCATGATTTTGGAATTTATTTTAATGTGACTGGGATTACTTTGTCATTTAAGCATTAAAACCAAGTTATGGTTCACTGCACATTTAAAGCAGGAGCGTTTGCAGTTCAGAGAGACTGAAATAAACTCTTTCATTGCCGTCAGTGTTAATTTTGACAACATTTTTTATTTTAGTTTTAGTCTTAGTCTTTTGACTAAAATGTAATTTAATTTGAGTCGAGATTTAGTCAATTTTAGTCAATTTAGTCGGCTAAATTTAAGACTAATTTAGTGGACTTTGCATTGATAATATTCATTATAATCATATTTAATGTTGTTCCTCTGCTTCATGGAGCTGCTCCACATGAACAAAGCTCAGAGCTGATCCTTTGGCAGAGAATTTACATGATCTGAGGCTCTTTCAGACGCTCAATACAAGTTTGGATGATTTTAGTCTCTCCTTTTCATTTTTATTTAGTCTCATATTAGTCGACTAAAATATCTGGACATTTTAGTCATAGTTTTAGTCTCAAGAGAAACTTTTAATTTAATTTTAGTCGTCAAAAATATCACTTTGACTAAAATTAAGACTAAATATTTTAGTCGACGACATTAACACTGATTGCAGTATATGTTTGTCGACTCTAAGCTACAGGTTCATATCGTTCACTCTTAAGTTATGTTACACAATTTGAACCAAAATCACTGCATCGTATCGTACCAGATCTTATATATTTTGCTAAACGATGCCACTCACCTTGATTTGAATCATCCCCAACCTTTTCCTCTCGTGTCTTGTTTTTTTTGCAGGTGCTTTTCAACCAGTTCAAGTACTTCTTCAACTTATACTTTCTACTCTTAGCCTGCTCTCAGTTTGTGAACGAGCTGCGACTGGGAGCCCTCTACACGTACTGGGTGCCTCTGGTCAGTCACATCTCACAAAACAACAGCACTTTTTCATGCAGAGGAGTTCGTAATTCATTAACATCCTTTCTGCTTTTTTGCTCAGGGCGTCGTTTTGTTCATCACCATCTTACGAGAAGCTGTGGATGAAATACGATGCTACTTTCGAGACAAAGAGGTCAACTCCCAAATATACAGCAAGCTCTCCACAAGAGGTGAGGATTCTGTTGTTTCTTAAGTTCTAAATTGGGCAAACAAGAAAACAAGACAGTATTCAAGTGTGAAGAAGCCTTTGGTGTAAAGCTCTTCAAGGATGTAATGAACTTTGTAAAATCAAAAGCAAGCGTTCAAAAATGATTCCCTTAAAGCAGTCATTTGTTTACATGCATTTCAAAAGATGGTAAACTCGAGGAAGCAATTTGCAGATTACAAAGGCTGCAATTGTTTACGTAATTTAAGTCTTATGCAAATAGATGATATTCCTGTGACTCCACTGGGATCGTCTGTGCGTATGAAACCTGCTAGCCCTGTCTGTGTGCTAGCTAAAGCTAAAAAGCTGGATTTTGAAATTCATTCATTATTTATTTATTGAAACAGGGACAATGTACAGAACCATGAGTCTTTACAAGAGGAGATGGTTTGTACCAGATTTAGCTCAGCAGCTCTTTTCCATCCGCAGTCCCTGGACAGGTGTGAACATAAAGCATTACAATTACAATCTATAAATCCAATCTATAATAAAATCACTGTATAAAATACATTCTATGCTTTTCCTAAAAGTGTACACACACAAAAAAACTAAACAATCTCTATAGTTTACAGTACATTCATTAATGCTGACACGACTGATGATCTAAAATGTAAGTTTTCAAATTTCTAGTAAAACTATTAAAATCCACAGACAGTTTCAGACGGTTCGGAAGTTCGTTCCACTGTTTAATGGAGCGAAACGAGGAGGCTCATCGTGCAAAGGCCGACGATCTTTTAGGAATGACACAGTTTTTATTTGCAGTGGATCGAGTGGCTTTTGTATTTTGCTCAGAACAAAGTCTGACAAAGTTCTTCAGTGGTGGTGGAGCTGCGTTATTGGTGATTTTGAATATAGTTCTTAGATTATTGAATCAAATTAGATTGTCAAAACTGAGCAGTTTGTACTTACTCAGGATATTGCAGTGATGATGATGAAGTGGTTTTTTATCGAGTGCCTTTAAAGCCTGATTATACACGGATCTTAGTGGTCTAAGTGTGGTCTCCTTTGCCTGTGACCAGCTGGATAAACAGTAAGTAAAGTGAGGAATTATCATGGCGTTGAAATAAGTGAAAGCCGCCGCGACTGTCAGGCTGTTCCTCATATGTTTTAGAGAGGAAATATTATATTTAATTGTGTTGGTTAGTTTTTTAATATGCTTTTTGAATGTCAGAGTTTGGTCTAAATAGAGCCCTAAGTATTTTGTTTCTGTTACATTATTTAGTGCCTCTCCATTCACATAGATGTTAGGCATCTCTTTTGTATTATTTGTTTTGTGAAAATACATACCAACTGTTTTACTAGTGTTTAATGTCAGACATGAGCAATGGCACAGGAATGTCAATTTAGTGTAGTAAAAAAAAGGTTGTCTGTAATAAACTATCAAGATGTCAAGGCGTATTCGTTCAGCTTCATGTGGCAAAAATGTAGTGAATTCCACATTTTCACACCTTTTGTTACGTTTTCCTTAATTTTTTTTATTTTTTATTTCAAATGTACTTTTGTTTTGCAGACAAGCCTTGCCCATTGCATCCAATTTGCTTTGGATTATGGACATTTCCCTGCACTCCTCTGTTTGATGGAATGTTTGCAAATCTTCAGAAATCAAACATGGAGGCACGTTTTGCATTTATGGCATTAAAATGGACCGGCTGCTGCCTGTCCTGCATGAAATCCGAAAGTTAAATTCCCTCCTGTTTTGTGCTGCCCTAGAAAAGGATTTCCCCAAATTAATCGACTGGTCAATCAGCTAAAATGTCCGTGTGCTGCAGCCCTCGTTTTTATCATCCTCTTCTCTTCTCTGTCGGCGGTGGGTCCTGTTAAACCTTACGGGGGCTGAGGGAAATGCGTGTGTAATTCAAAGCAGCCATGTTTAAACGTGCACACGGGGGGCTTCGGAATAAAGTGCTACTGGCCGTTAAAATCACCTCTCGCGGTTTCCATCACTCCGGGCCTTTTGATGTGGCAGCTTGTCCGCCACATAAACGCGATGCTTTCCTCCGCGACGGCCGCCCCACCGCATATCTGCACTTTGTCGGGGTTTTACGACCTCACAGCTCGCCCCGCGCTCTGCCGTTATTGGGACTACTTAAAGTTTGGGATTTCCTCCGACTGCACATGACGCGGGGATGAAGCCGGTGGTGGTTTTTACTCCAGCGAAGTGGCAATTTTATGAAGAGAAGTGGGAAATAGTGGTTCAGTTCTCAACTAAAATGACATGGGGAGGGGGAGGTGGGATGGAAACTCACTGCTGGCCCTTGTGTACAGTATGGTTTCATGGTGACAGCTATGGAGTGATTGCGATATGTCACATCCTCATTTACAAGAAGGTGAAAACAAAGTAAAATCAGGAAATGCTTGCTATTTTTACCAAAATCTTAGGCGGTTGGGTAACGTTACTTTTAAAGGAACAGGCCACCGTTTTTACATACTGAGATATGTTCTTACCTGAGCTGTGACGAGTTCTTTAGGACCTGTCTGATCTTCCCCCGTGCCTTCAGTCACGTAAACACAGCGCAGACGGCGTTAGCATTTAGCCTCTCCCTCTCTCCTCTATAGCTCCAAAACAGGTCAAGATAGAAGCTACCAAGCTCTTCCACGTTTTCCCTATTTAAATATGGTTACGTGAAGTGTTCCACTACAAAGGATAATTACACAAAATTAAACAATGTGGATTTTCTAAGCGGATAAAAGGGGGAACTATATTGTAAGGCGGAATAATACCAGGAGTAGTTTCACATCCGCACAGTAAAGTGAAGATTACTGCTCATTTTTTCGTCAATTTTTAGTACATTTTTTGTCATTTTTTGTCAATTTTTTGTCAATTTTTTGTCACTGTCTGTCATTTTATTTGGTCATTTTTGGTCAATTTTTTTGTCCTTTTTTGTCAATTTTTTTGTCAACTTTTGTGACATTTTTGCCACTTTTTCATTTTTTGGTCAATTTTTTGTCATTTTTTTGTCTAAGTTTTCTCACTTTTTTCTTCATCATTGTTTTCGTCTCAGTTTTGTTGCTATTTTCACACCTTTTTTCCAGAAGCTTTTGGATTGGGGTAAAGCCAAACTGGAGAAAATGTGCTCGGTTCCAGTGAAATTAATGTTACTGTCTTCAATATAACGTACTTGGCATGTTTTAAATGATTATTACACAGGTTTAGTTTAGCTCCATTTATCCTGCAATCTCACATTTTCACTAACATAAATAATATACAGCCTATATATATACATTTATTTAAAAAGAAAAAAAAAAAACGCTTATGAGAGATTAATTCATGAAGGATAAAAATTGCTCATGACGGTTTTTTTTCAACCCTGTCCTTCAAAATGAAGGAGAGAAATTATCCTCAGCAAAACCACTGGTGTGGACTTTCATTTTACCCTAAACCTTTTACTATTAGTTTTTAAATTGGAATGGGCGGACCTCTGTGATTTTGCGATATATTGTGGCTTCTGGTTTATGGATATATTGTGATTACGATAATGTGGCGATGACTGCAGTGGGACGATGGAAACAATTGTCCGATGTATCGTGTTCAACATTTGTGGATTTTCTTTCTCTGTTTGGATATTTCCCATGCAAAGAATCTGCTCCTGCCCCCATCAGCACATTCTACAATCTGAAAACAAACAATAGCCCCGTTACCTGCCCCCATCTCACTCAAACCCACAGTGGTCTTTAAAGAACGCCGCTACGTAATCCGACCCCCGGCAGTAACCGCAATCTAAGTCTTGCTATTAACCACAATTAGCGTTGCTAAAAGTGAAAACCAATGGGCGCGTAGCAATATTAATGCAGCTTAATGCCTCACATATGCAAAGCCCCGGGGTCGGGTCAGGGGTCGGAGGTCAGGAATCTTTTCCAAACAATTTTTTTGCCTGTTCGTTCCTAATGGAGAAATGCCTAAACCACCCGGCATTCTTTTAACTCCGCAAAGGAAACTTCTTCACTTCAGAAATGAAAAATGAATGTCTCGAGTTGCAAAAATGGGATATTTTCTGACAAATACTGCAGCGGTGATTGAATTAGCAATTTATTTTGGAAAATCAAGATTCAGATTTAGCACATTTTTTGGTTTTATGTGAAGAGCATTTGAGAGAAATAGAGTGTTTTTGGCGAACTTCCTGTTTGTCAGTGTAGGGTGAAAACTACTTCCTGTCCACATTTAAAGTAAATTAAAAGTAAAATAAGATAGAAATAACAGAGGAAATATTGAGTTGACGTCAAGCTGAGTGTGTTTCATATAAAAATCATTTCATATGTTTTGCTATTTTAATGTTTGTTCGCCTCAAATTATTTAAATGATTATTACACAAAAAACTAACAAAGTAGAGTTAAGAAAATGTATCCTGTTTTGAGTAGTCTTTTGACCAGATTAAGTAGTTATGCTGCCTGTTTCCTCTGTGTTTTTTCGATTATTACTGATAACCCGTAGCTTAGTTTTCGCTCAAATCTGCACTGTGAGCTGAATCTTGTTACAAGTCATCAATCAATTGTGCAAAATTAAGACCTTTTATACCATGGTCTGGGTGAATACTCGATTCTGATTGGCTGGTGCATTATTTTGGTATAACCGCACACGTAGTCCGGTAGTTAAATCCCTGGGATATCGCCATAGCAACGCATGACACAGCTGAATCAGATAAACACGTATTTTGTGTTAATTTCAACGTTTTTGTCCAAAACCAAACGTTTGCTAAATGTTTGTAGAGGAGAGTGAGCAGCTAGGTTAGCTACTGTTAATAACATATGAGCTTTACATTTCTATTGAAAACGGTTAAGGCTATTCATCATTTTCAGACGTACATAAAATGATCCTGCATTGAAGCATATTTGTCTGGATTAGTAAAGTCAAACATAAAAGTTTGAGTTGGGGGGGCCCAGGTGTGAGCGACTCCACCGCAGCTGTTTCCATAAACAGTTGAGCTGGTTGAGCTAGCTAGCTTTAGCTTCAGGTTAAACCTTGTAAAAGGTAAATAACTCCTGCCCACGAGTGCCGCATATCGGTGTTTCCTTCCAGGGAAAAGTGTTTCCGGGTTAGTCCTGTTGTGTTGTAATTCTGTGCTGATGTTGTGTCGTTGAGCCTGACTGAGATCCTCGTAATAGCTGCGGAGAATGACTCGCTCTGAGACCAGCCTTCAGTGACCGGCTAATAACCCACACAAAATAGTCCCGTAGTCTGGCAGATTTAGTGAGTTTAGTCAATGAAACAAACATTTATTATAAATGTTACGTTTGTGGGACCCTGGTATAAGCGGATTAAACAACGAGGAGCCGCATTAGGCCAGGACTCCCCTGAAAAAGATATTCTTAATCTCAGTGGGACTTTCCTGGTTAAATAAAGGTCAATAAATAAATAAAATTAGACGTTATAAAGCAGGAGTAACTCCACTGCGCGTCGTGGTGTTCTCGACTCCGCGTCGTGCATTATAACCGTCAATGCACAGCTCCGAGTTCTTTAATCCTTACTTAGATGTCTTTGAAAAGCATTAAAGACATCAAAGCCGTAAAAATTAAGAGTTCAGCAAAAGTACCCCGTTTTGAGTAGTCATTTGACCAGATTAAACTAGTTCTGCAGCCTGTTTTTAGAGATTTCCAAACTGACAGGTCTAAACTACCCACGTCTGGATGTTTTAGTTCGAGTTGTATTAAAATAGACATCAGTTTGTGCAGTGTCCTCCCGGCGCCGTGAACCGTGACCTCTGCTTCAGTCGGAGCCAGAGAATTTGACTGAAACATTATTGCTGGCCTCCCTTCATTCATCATCATAAGTTCCAATAAATTACCGCCTTGCTTTACCGCGTCATTAATGTTGGCCTGTGTTTTTGCATGTTCCAGGCACGGTGAAGGTGAAGAGCAGTGGAATTCAAGTAGGAGACCTCATCATCGTGGAAAAGGTAATGTCTGCTGTCTGTTATGGGAATTCATGGGATCTATATTTTGTGATCAGCATTAGGGATGTGCACTGTTCAATTGTAAAGATTTTCATGAATTCCATAAAATGTGGCTTCTCGGGGCAAAGTCAGGTGTCATACCTTCAACAGTAGTTACAAAACAGCCTTTTCCTCTGCATTTCAAAGGTGTGTGGCAGAAATCAGATGGACTCTGCATTATCAAAACTCCTTGAATCCCACTCTGGTTCCAGAAGTAAAAATATGATTCACTTATCCCATAGAGAGGCACGGTGGCTCAGCGGTTAGCTCTTGTGCTTCATAGCTAGAAGGGCCGGGGTTCGATCCCTGGTCGGCCATGGCCTTTCTGTGGAGTTTGCATGTTTTCACTGTGTCTGCACAGGTTTCCTCTGGTTTCCCCCACCACTAAAAACATGTACAATAGCACATGTGGTTGGTGATGGGCGGAGAAGCCAATCGCTCAGATTCACTGCTTGCCCATGACCCATAATGCTTTGCGCCTTGGGGGAAAGCTACAACCCGGAGGCCTTTGAGTGTGAGTGAAGCTACAACCAAACAATGTTGAAAAGGCTTATAATTGTTGATGATTTTAATGTGTGTGTTGTCTTGTTGCACTCTGAGATTCTATGAATGAAAAGTGCGTTACAAATAAAATGTATTATTATTATTATTATTATTATTATTATTATTATTATAAAAGCGACTTCTGCTGTGCTCGTAACTGCTCCAACAATCAAAAACGTAATCTGGAACTACAAAGCTCTGCACACGACCTTAACCAGAGCTTTTTTCCTGATCGACTTTTCAAAATCAATAGATAAAAAGGTACAGATTTTCTTAAAGGGGGGGTATTATCCGACTTTTTCAAGCTTTCCATCATGTTATTCTGTCATTCCCTCATTAAAAACATGGCTGAAGTGTTGCCTTGGCACATTCACGTATTTTTGAGTAATCTGTAAAATCTCTGATGGCGGCCATTTTAGGGATAGGTTTGCCTGAGTCCTCCTAGGAACGCCCCCACCTCCTGGAGACGCCTCCGAGCTTTCGTCACCAGCCGAGTAACCAACCACTGCTCCTCAGCAGAACCCCCTCCCCACTGATGCCACAGACAGCGTGTGGAGGGGGCGTGTCTAAAGGCTCAGAGGTTCTTAAAGAGACAGAGGCCTATTTCAAGACATTCACTACAGCCATTTTGAGAGAGACATTTTATACAAGGCAGTTATTCTAATTTACTGCATTTACAGACCAGCAGAAGGTTTGTCATCATTGTAGTGTGATATAGACTGGTGCTATGGGACTGAAAAAAGCAGAATACCCCCTCTTTAAGCTTTGGTTTAGTAGAATTGTATATTTTTTCAAGGTATTTGGAGGATTAATATTAGTCTCTTCGATGACTGCTCACAATGCCATATTGTTGACAGCGGCGAACCCCCAAGGTGCAATGCATTATGGTATTGCGCAAGTTCCGTCAGTCTACTCCAATGGGCGGCTCTGGCTACAAGAGCAGCTCACCATCACTGAGTATGGAGTGAATAAATGTTTAGATTTATGATCTAATCGGTCATAAACCTGCAGTGGACTTTAGCATCACAAAGCAAACAGTCCATTTATAACCTAGAGACTGAACGCCTGTGCAGGAGCTGAGTGACACAAAAGTGAAAATATCATTGTACTGCTAACACCGTGCGTCGCCATGTTGTTTTCCCCCAACTCTGGGCTTGTGAGGATCGTCCTACTTTCCCAGCGGGGAATCTGAGTTTTCCACTGGGGGGTCGGAAATTCTGAGTATATTCCTTCCAACTGTTCAGTTTAGGACTGAAAGGGACAGGCCACTGTTCCTCCACACTGATGTTTTCTTACCTGAGCTTAGACGAGTTGATACGTACCTGTCTGGTCTTTGTGCCCGTCAGTGTTGTTCTCGTCAACGAAGACGATAACGATATCGTTGACGTCCCTTTTTTTAATGACGATAACGTAGCGATGACGAGCTATAATGAGCTCTTTGGGGACTAGAACATGACGAGACGTTCACGAGTTTACGTCAATGAGACGAGACGAGACAAAAATGGGAGAACGTTTTTCGTCAGAGCGGAGTGAGAGAACACACGGTAAACGTGACCCGGAGCGGCGCCGTGCTGCTCATGATGCGCCCGGGCAGCGGCGCCGTGCTGCTCATGAGGCGGCAGCGGCGCCTCTTCCTCTCTCTCTCCCCTGGCGTGCGGTCACTGCTCGCGTACATCCTCCTCGGAGCGTCCGACATCGAGGTCACAGGTGTTAGGGAAATACTAAAGGAGTCCGGAGGAGATGTGGATGGAGAGACGGGACACGGTCTGGATGTCTTACATGTTAGAAGTTTATTACCGTATTACAGGCCTGGAGACATTTGAACAGTCAACACAATGTTCAGAGCATTGATCATTCAGAGTCTGGGGATACTTCCACATGAAGAGAGCTATATAGCCTCGGTTACACGTAGGCACTAACAGTCTACCTCTCGGACAATGTGCCACGTTGACTAGGCCACAAGTCATGTAGAAGGTCGGCGCCTGAATGTTCCCCTTTGACAGTACAATATGATAAGATTCGAAAGGAATGTGCCATGGCCGAATTAACTCTATAATTCTCCATCACCTATCGTCAACCTTGATCAAGTTGATCTGATGCTCAGCACAGAGGGCCTCCACAAGCTTCACGTACATGGGCTCGTCGCAGTTGGCGGCAAGGACACACAGATGAGCCTGGCGCTTGTCCAGGGCCTTAGCAGCTTCACGGATCCCACGGGCCAGGCCATCGTGGATGAGTGCGGTCTTCAGCACTTCCGGCAGAGCCGTGTTGACATCCATCACACCTCCAGCAGCAATGCCTTCCTCGGCCATCGTAGTTTAGGGATGGATGTTGGACTTAAAGTTCCGTTCCTCCACTCGGTCAGCGGGTAAAGAGGAACGGAACTTTAAGTCCAACATCCATCCCTAAACTACGATGGCCGAGGAAGGCATTGCTGCTGGAGGTGTGATGGATGTCAACACGGCTCTGCCGGAAGTGCTGAAGACCGCACTCATCCACGATGGCCTGGCCCGTGGGATCCGTGAAGCTGCTAAGGCCCTGGACAAGCGCCAGGCTCATCTGTGTGTCCTTGCCGCCAACTGCGACGAGCCCATGTACGTGAAGCTTGTGGAGGCCCTCTGTGCTGAGCATCAGATCAACTTGATCAAGGTTGACGATAGGTGATGGAGAATTATAGAGTTAATTCGGCCATGGCACATTCCTTTCGAATCTTATCATATTGTACTGTCAAAGGGGAACATTCAGGCGCCGACCTTCTACATGACTTGTGGCCTAGTCAACGTGGCACATTGTCCGAGAGGTAGACTGTTAGTGCCTACGTGTAACCGAGGCTATATAGCTCTCTTCATGTGGAAGTATCCCCAGACTCTGAATGATCAATGCTCTGAACATTGTGTTGACTGTTCAAATGTCTCCAGGCCTGTAATACGGTAATAAACTTCTAACATGTAAGACATCCAGACCGTGTCCCGTCTCTCCATCCACATCTCCTCCGGACTCCTTTAGTATTTCCCTAACAACAGGGACTTTATTGTTTCTCAGGACAGTTTTCAATACCGTGGCGTCTGAACGCAGAAAGCACGTTGAGGTCGGCTACGTATGTGCAGACAGCGCTGTTGGTAAAAAAAAGTAAAATCTGGAAGCGACGATCAGAGGACGAGGAGAGCGGGCGCTTTTGGAAAAAGTCCTGTTCACAGTCGGCCACTTCTGCCAGTGCCTATCGTGGTGTCATCTGTTTGTCAAAAGCCAATAGAAGCTTTTATTTATCCCAATTTCCAAGACTTATCAAAATTAATTATAACTTCTTATAATGAAACTGACGAAAACCTTTTTAATTTTTGTCTGACTAAAACGTGACTAAAACGATCACATTTTGAAATGACTAAAATGTGACTAAACCTAAAAGCATTTAAGACTAAGACTAAAAGGGCCAAAAACAACACTGGTTGGTATTCCCTTTTCAAACTGTGAGTAAGACAATATAACATGTAGGATTTTTATCGCTGCGCCGCTCGACATCTGTGAGCAGTTTTTAGGGCTCGGATCGTTCACCGTTTAATGAGGGGAAACAACACGGAGGGGGCGGTCGGGTCAGTGACAGGAGACGGACGGGAAAAAGAGTTAGTAAAGATTTTGTAATCGTCTGATCAATCCTTAGATTCGGCCTGTGTCAAAACCGATGCTCATCATTCAAACGTGAAGCCCAAATGTCCCGTAATTAGATCTGAAAATTCACTTTTGATTGATAGTCTCGGATTTTGAAAGCACTTATTGCAAAAGCCCAATATCACGAACAATAGGAAGGCTTCACAGACAGATGTCATCAGATACAGACAGGGAAATTATACAAAAACTAAACAATGTAACATGCAAAAGATTATCAGTGTTATTGTTTAAAATGCAATTACAGTCATTCAAGCGGTGCATTATTTCCAAGAAAGCACACAAAACTTTTCTTTCTCCTCAGGCTCATATTATGTACAGAACCTGCTGACCCTGCAGTTTAGGCGTCTACAAATGGTTTATTGAGTTTAGCAGCGGATATTTCAGTCTCCTCTCAAACATGCGTGATCCAGGACCTGTTTAATGTCTATACACGAAATCAATCTTGATTTTTCAACAGGCAACGCAATATTTGTTTCCTCAGTACTGTAATATTACTCTGCCCTACCAAGAACAGTGAGTGGAGGCTGAACTAGCATCATTTAGCAGGGGCGGACTGGCCATATGTCCATTCTGGGAGAGCACAGAAGGGCCACTGGTTTGGCCTCTCAATTTTCTCCTTAACCTCCAATCTTACGCCTTAACCGAGCTTTGCCCAAATCTAAAAGCTCAAAAGAAAAGCGCCTAAATAGCGACGAAAACGAGGATACACACGGGACAAAAATGTGCTGCAAAAACAACAAAAAATGTGACATAAACGTGGCATAAACATGACAAAAACCAACGATAAACAAGATCATGATGGCTAAAAACAAGGCTGAATTAGGACTAAATTAGCAGAAATCATCACTAAAATGGAACTTTTCCATTTTTTTCAAATTACTATTTGTTTTTAATTAGGGCTGTGTTTGCAAAAATGTGCCAACGTCATTCAAATGGAAGATTTCAGACATTCCGGTGGCACGATATTGAAAATACTTATATATCGTGATACTAGAATGGGCAATATTATGATAACAATACTGCGATATTTGATTAAACTATTTCAACACGGTAAACATATTCAAACTAGGGCTGAAAGATATATCGTATCAATATCGAAATATGAAAACTGTCTTTATTTTTCTGGAAAATGCTTGATTTTCACCTAACCCATAGTTATATAGTATCAATATCGAGATATCTGGCATGAATATCGAGAAATGAAATTTTGTCCATTTCTTTAAGCCCTAATTCAAACACTCAAAAGATTCAAAAGATTGTTATGTTAATTTCTTTCAAGTTCTTGGACACCAGGCAGTGTTAATTTCGTCGACTAAAATATTTAGTCTTAATTTTAGTCAAAGTGATATTTCTGACGACTAAAATTGGACTAAAACTAAATTAAAAGTTTTTTATGAGACTAAAACTGTGACTAAAATGTCCAGATATTTTAGTCGACTATAATAAGACTAAATAAAAATGTAAAGGAGAGACTAAAATCATCCAAACTTGTATTGAGCGTCTGAAAGAGCCTCAGATCATGTCAATTCTCTGTTAAAGGATCAGCTCTGAGCTTTGTTCATGTGGAGCAGAAACATGAAGCAGAGGAACAACATTAAATATCATTATAATCAATATTATCAATGCAAAGTCCACTAAATTTACTTGCAATTTTAGTCGACTAAAACTAAACTAAAATCGAATTACATTTTCGTCAAAAGACTAAGACTAAAACTAAATTAAAATATGTTGTCAAAATTAACACTGACACAGGGAGGGCAGGGAAGGGAGGGAGTTCAGCTTCCTGATAGCCCGGTGGATAGAACTGTTCAGTCGACTGGACCTGGCCCTTAGATCCTGCGGTCTCCTCCCTGAGGGCATTACCTTGAAGACACTGGGATGGGTTCTTAGGGTCCAGGTGATTCTGAAGTCATTTGTGTCAAGACTTCAGCAGCAAAGCGAGGCTAACAGTGAAATTGGGAAAATTATAACTAAAACCTTTTGCTCATTTTTATAAGTTCAATGCCCTTACGTTTGCAAAAAAAGTGTAAATCTCAGTCAGATGGAAGACTTAGGAAGTAATGGAAGTATTTTTAGAATACATTGGGGCTTCTTGTGGTATATGTGGCAGGGGCGGACTTGGACTGAAAAACAGCCCTGGACTCTGACCAGCCTGGCCCAAATTAGCGTAAACGTGCACTTACCCCCCGCCTTAACGGAGAGCATTTCCTCCAGTTTGGCTTTACCCAAAAACGCCTCATTTGAAAGCTGAGACCTACAAGAGTGATTGTAACTTTTTGTCAAGTCGCCGCATTTTTTGTCATATTTTTGTTGTGTTTTTGTCACATTTTTCTATAATTTTTTGTTGTGTTTTTGTCATGTTTTTGTTGCCTTTTTCGTTGCTTTGTTGTCGACTTTTCATCACATTTTTTTGTCCCTTTTTGTTGCTTTTCCGGCACATTTTTGTTTTGTTTTCATCCTCTTTTTTTTGTCGCTATTTTGATGCTTTTCTTTTTAGCTTTTAGATTTGGGTAAAGCTCGGTTAAGGCGGGACCAGTGGCCCCTCTGTGCTCTTCCAGAATGG
Source organism: Gobius niger (assembly GCF_951799975.1). Lineage (NCBI taxonomy): Eukaryota > Metazoa > Chordata > Actinopteri > Gobiiformes > Gobiidae > Gobius > Gobius niger. The sequence goes on from NC_136868.1 coordinate 2,068,462, forward strand.
ACACATGGCCAGTCCGCCCCTGGTATGCGGTAATATTGTATCACAAGATAGAAAATATTGTGATTTATTATATTTTTTGCGATCATGTGTGCATCCCCCTCAAAGACACAAAAGTAGTCGTCTGCACTGGTTTTTTTTTTAATGTTAAAAGTTGCTCAAGCCTGAATGACCGCTGAGTTCTTACACAGTCAATTCTTGGATCAGCGTCTTATTTTGAAATTGAACACTTGTCAACACCCGCGCGCGATTGTGTTTTTGTGGGAATGTTTTCAGTGTGAAATGTGAGAAGAGGGAGCCGTCTCCGTTTGTGTGGAGGGAGTCCTTCTGGTTCAGCGCCGCAGCTGAAGGAGAGGTCACACATGTCGACCCAAATATCTGACTTGTTTAACATGACTCAGCGTCGCAAAAGTCAGGACGGAGGGGGAAGCAGCAACTGACCGAGCACGAAGCATCTGTACATTATGGTGGACGATTTAATGTGCATTGTGTGAACTGAAACCTGATCCTAAAATAAAATAAAATGCTGACTTAATCACAATGAGGCAGTTTGAGCTCTGAAAAGATCAAAAACAGGGAACATCAGCACCTCATGAAATCAGCAGGTAGAACTCTTGACAAAAAGACAAAGTGAATATGAACTACAAACAAAACCCAATTCTTAATGTTTTTCCTGAGTGAGCTGATTTCAGACTCCTGCTCCTGGTCGGGCCGTTCTACACCAGGCATTTACAAGTATAATTTAATTTGCATTAAAAAGTTGGTCCGCTGGCGTGAGGTGGTTTTTGATTCATGCGCTTAACAGTTGATGTGCATTTTGCGAGATATTTATCCAATAAATGTCATGAAGCAAATAGACAGACACTGGTTTGTGGCATTTCTCTGGTAACATGGCTAAGATGAGCTTTGTGTGGACGGAGGATGAGACTGGGGATGTACCGAGCCGATATTCAGTCTTGGTATCGGGTATTCTGATACGGGCATTTTGAGAGTATGAGATCGGGTCGGATTTGATGACTGGACGGGTCCGATACAAAAGACGACTGTGAATCTGCGGTCATGTAGTCTGCAGACTGGAGCCGCTGCAGATCCAGGACTGCAGATTCACGGCCTTCATGCTATCGCTAAGCTAGGATACTGATTTATTCTTATTATTGTACTTGCACATAAGTAAGTGCCCAGCCATCATGGGCTCACAAGAACCTTTCAAAACAGAATTCAGATGCTGCCAAAATAAAATCACAGAAACTGTACAATCATAACAGAACAACATCCGCATCACACAGGAGGAGATGCATTCATTTGTCCACTATCGTTAATCTGCCGCGAACACCAGCTTCTGAAAATCAAAATTCAAAATTCAAAGCTAAAGCCAAAACCTCTTGCATATTTATATATATACTGTATATATATTTAAAAAAAGCCAAACAGTGAAACTACTGCAATATCCATAGGTTATAATATGTTAGGGCTGAACGATATGGACACAATTTCCTATCTCGATATTCATGCCAGATGTCTTGATATCGATACGATATACCTATGGGTTAGGTGAAAACTAAGCATTTTTCTGAAAAGTAAATACAATAATACAAAAGAGTGCAGTTTTATTAATGAAAATCTACATCATTTATATCTTGCTTTTTCCGATTTTAATATTTTGAATGTTCATTTCTCAATATAAACACGATAACAATATATTTTTCTTTGGCGATATTGATATCTTCAATGTTCATATCTCGATATCGGTACAATAACGATATATCTTTCAGCCATATAATATGTAATGATATATATTATATAGAAATATTATAATTAGGGCTGCAACTAACGATTATTTTGTAATCGATTAATAATTTTTACGATTGTGTGAATGGTGTAGTAAAATTTTATATTTTCAATTTTTTTATCACATTATAGCTTAAGTCGCGCTGTTTAAGGAAGTGTTGATGGAGTAAACTAAAGGGAAATGTTTTTTGAAGGCTCTATTCATGACATTTACATTGTACAAACCACTACAGACCCAAATATAAAATCAAAGTAGGTTTTCATCAAAAATACTACATTTTTTTGGTAATTTTTGCTCCATTTTAGTCTGTGTGAGCCAGAAAACGATTAATCGATTACTAAAATAGTTGTCGACTTCAATAATCGATTAGTCGTTGATTAATCGATTAATCGTTTCAGCCCTAATTATAATACTAAAAGACTGTATTGGATCGATATCCGCCTGGTATCGGCCAGATGACGTGTCAAAATATCGGATCGGGAGCTCAAAGAAGCGGATCGTGCATCCCTAATTAAAATCGTCCTTTTTGCATCTATTCTGGAGGGTAAACAACAACATAATGCTAAGGTGCACCAGGAAATCCGATATGTCAAGCCTTGGACCATTTTGAAAAACAAATGGAAAAGCTTGAAGCAACGTTACATCGAGGTGAAAGGGCCGCTCTCCTGTAGCAGCTTTTATGGCAAAAAACTCATCACCTTCAAGTATTTCAATGCGATGGATGTGATTCTAGGTCACTGAGCAAGTGTCCCCTCACTCGCGCGTGACCAACAGCATCTCGGCCTTTTGTTCGTGGAAAACGGAGCACCTGGAGGAAACTTACACACAGACTTCGACTCCACAGAAAGGCCCCGTCCTGCCCGGGATGTTAATCTCTGCTCTACACAAAACCCATTTGCTGCTCATGAATCCTAGGCTTGATAAATGAGTTAAACGGTGTTATTGTAAATGAATCTGGCAGGTCCTCATGTGTTGGCCTTTGTTCTCGTTGCAGAACCAGCGTGTTCCTGCTGACATGATCTTCCTGAGGACGTCGGAGAGAAACGGTAAACATCTGCAGCTCGTTGGTGTTGATCTCCTCACAGGCACCGGGTCCTGAGTGAGGCTGAGGGGAAGTGGGCGCTTTCAAAGAGGCGCTGAGGCGAAGGGATTAGCCCGGACTTCGGACAGGAAGTCAAAAACTGAGATTGCGTTTACGACTTTGTTCCTTGAGACATCACACAGAATCTGGGCTGAAAGGTGCATCAAAATTGAAGGTTGAATATAGTTTATTTTAAAGAAGTGCTTGAGTTTATCCCCACAATCCCCCAATCTCTGAATCGGCTGATTTAATGCAGATAAAAGGCTGATATCTGAAGCTGATAGAGACTTCCTTTTTAGCTTTGGAAAGAGCTTTAAAATGAGCCCTCCCACAACTTCCTCGGCCTCAGGGGAGAAACATTGCAATGAAAATCAATCACAAGTTTGTACACCTCAGATTGTATTATATATATTTTATGTTGCAAACTTTTGCTTATAATTTCAGAACCATAAGACATGGAGACTTGTGTTTTTGTTTTGGAATCTGCTGATTTTTGTCTTTCACTCTGAAGTGCCCACTAAACGGCAATGTCTTGAATAAAAGCGCCCCCTGCTGTCACAGTTAAAGCTTCATACACAGGGTTATAGACAAGACACTTAGAAATCGGGCAAAGATATTGTCCGTGTGTATCGGCATCAGCCTTAGAAAACAGCCGGTCGACCTGTAGAATGAACGTCCCTGTGCCTCCATGGAGTCCGATGGATAAAACCTGCAAACACTGTCGTCTAAAGCTCTACAAATGCATGTGATTCTTGTGTTGGCTGATCCTTTGCCTGGTGAGACCAGAATGATTTGTTTATTTGCGTCACGTGTTGTTCACGAGCAGCGTCACTGGACACTTAAGTCCCTTAAATACCAACATACAAACACCGCACGAGAGAGAGAGTCAGAGCGCGGCTTTAATCGGTGGTAAATGACCAAAAATACATCGACCGTAGATGAGTTTCGTGATTCATAATCCTGCGCGCATGTTAACACTGTACTAAGTTAACAGTTTACCTTAGTAAATCCTCTCCGTAGTCCCTCTGGGGGCAATGCAAGTGTTAATGGGATGATTGGGGGGTCTTTCATCTCCCCCTGGTGTCTCTGGTCAGAAAACCACAATTGCAACTTTGCTGCCTACAGGTCAGAGGCGCAATACACACTAATGGAATCATGAAGAAGAAGCTAATAGGCTAACGGGCAAAGCTAATTGTGGGCTAGCGCCACTTAAACAGTATTTACAGCCAAGTTTGAGTGAAAAAACTGATTTCCATTGTGTTATTGGATGTACAATATCCCGGTCCGGGTTCTGTCCTGATGGAGTCCGGCTGACACTGTGACTCCGCCAGACGCTGCGCCAGGCACAGAAACGGCACTCGGATTTAATGTGTGCTGGGTGTTACGTTAATGGCGCTGCATCAACAGCAGACGCCCGCCCTTCGCTGATTGGTTTACTCCGCTTCCTGTTTGCTTGCGTATGCAAAGGTCCTTTCTTGGAAAATTTGACAAATCTACATTTATTCTGGCTCAAATGTAGAATGATACTATAGCAGCTTATTCATGAAGACAGCGAGAGCAAACTGGAAAACAGGATAAAGCCGTTTGTGGCCACGTTGGACCCAGTGTTAATTTTGACAACATATTTTATTATTTAGTCTTTTGACTAAAATGAAATGTAATTTTAGTCGAGATGTAGTCGAAAAAATCTTTGCAATTTTAGTCTAGTTTTAGTCGACTAAAATTGCATGTTATTTCAGTCGACTAAATTTAAGACAGATTTAGTGGACTTTGCATTGATAATATTCATTATAATCATACTTAATGTTGTTCCTCTGCTTCATGTTTCTGCTCCACATGAACAAAGCTCAGAGCTGATCCTTTAACAGAGAATTTACATGATCTGAGGCTCTTTCCAACTGTCAATAGAATTTTGGATGATTTCAGTCTCTCCTTTTCATTTTTATTTAGTCTTATTTTAGTCGACTAAAATATCTGGACATTTCAGTCACAGTTTTATTCTCATGAGAAACTTTTAATTTAGTTTTAGTCCAATTTTAGTCGACGAAATTAACACTGATTGGACCTACTTTAACATTTGAAATTGCGTGTGTTCGGGCCCAAATCTGATATGTAAAGGAGAGAAAGCTGCGCGCTGTTTTGCGTATGAGCGTGGTTTAATGACCCACTAAATGGGTTTCCAGATCAAATGAGCCCCTGGTTTATCCGTTTAAATGTCAAGCTTCTATCAAACGTTAATGATCAGAGATGTCTTTGTTTCTTTTAAGCGGAATCTTGATTTTCAGACTCGTCATAAAATCTCAAATAGATCCTGCTCTGAATCTCGTTGAGTCACGGCATCTCGAGCCCGGCAGGCCGTCCCATAATCCCTCCATCACACGTTACGTCTTTGAAGCGCCTTTTGTCTGTCAAATGAGCAGGAAAGGCCACGCCATCTCCCAATGCAAAGAAAGTTTGTGCCCGTCGATGGGACGCTTCATCCCGGTAATCAAATGGGGATTAGGAGACGCTCGCGACGTGTTACCTCGCGCTCCCCGTCGCTCTCGAGTTTGCGCATAAACAAAATAGCCGTATTCAAAGTCAGAACCTACGGCGGCCTTGTTGTCGGAGCTGCATTTTCCTGCTTTTCTCCGGGGAAGGGGGGGGAAGGAAAGCTTTGTTTTACTGGAAATGCTGCCCGGTTATCTCTCTTCCATGTGGAGGCCATTAGGTCAATTATGAAGGGCCAAGCTCGGGTTTTTAGGGGGCAGGATGACGCAGGCAGGACATGGGGGGATGGGTCGTGAGTTTGTGGGTGGTTGCACCTCCATCCCCCACTTGGAGAGATGATTATCTTACCCATAAACTTTCCTATGTGTGTGTTGGGGAAGCTCATCTAAATATGAAGCGACTTTAGGCCCAGACTGGCACCTTTTATACGTTCTTTATCTCGTTTTGGTTGATATAGGGAATTCTCAAGACCCACAATTCCAGTTCAGTGATTAATAGACTAAACCAGGGCTTAACCAATTCTAAATCAATGCTAAGCCAGGACTAAACCAAGGTTAAACCAGAAATATCCAATCCACTTTATTTATATTGCATATTTTGGCTAACTCTAGTCAAATCAAATCAAATCAAAACAACTTTATTCATCCCAATGGGCAGTTCTGTTCACTGCTCTCTGGTCATAAAAAACAGTAAATGGAGACACAAACGACCATATACAGACGTCATGAACTGTAAGAGCATCAGGACACAAGGGGACCAGGAAAAATGAGGGGGAAAAGATAAACACTGCCTTTCTAGATGTTCTCATTTAAGTTTCTGACAGCAGTCGGAATGAAGGATTTTGAACAGCGGTTTCTTTTCTGTTGGGGGACGACATATCGCCTCCCGGAGGCATCAGAGTAAAGTGCGACCGCAAGACATGGTTTTGTTGACCCAAAATCGATGGAGTCTTTTGTACGACTCTTTTCTTCCAGAGTGAGAGCGAGGTCTTCAAAACACACACCAGGAATCTGACTCCACACTTTGACAATGTGGTTCAGACGGTTCTGATTTTCCACAGACCGGCGTCAAACCAGCAAATAAAAGAAAAGGTTAAGACGGTTTCAATAAAAGAATGATAAAAGTTGCTTAAAATATTTGCTGATACATTAAAAGAGTTCAGTTTCCTCGTCAGGTGAACTCGCTGCTGTCCACGTTTGACGATTTGCTCTGTGTTTTTATCAAATCGTAGAGAGGAATCCAAAACAGTCTCTTCACACCTCTTCCCCGTGGATAAAGCTCGGTTTGGGGCTCTCTGGATTCCTCCTAAAGTCAACAACAAGCTCTTTAGTTTTTGTCACATATCCATTCCATAGTGCATTTATATTGTCATATCATCTTTTTACTGACTGAAAACCAAATAATTTGATGATATAAATGCAACAAATGGTGCTTTTTTTTGGACTAAACCAGGGACTAGACCCGAATTGTCAGTGCTTCATGGACACGTTTGGTCTTCGCTCTTTATTCGCTTTTCCAGGATGTCTCCGAACACATTCAGTTCATTTCAAAATTCAAACTTTATTGCACTGAAGTTTCTTGAAATATGCTTTTGTAGTTTTCTCGTACTATGGGAGAGGTTGCAAATATTGAAACCTCACACATACTCGTCAAAATGATGAAAGCAAATGCCTGAGAAATGTCAGATTCTGAATGAACCTGATTTGTGCGTTCATTTTAAGTAGCGTCTTTGGCTTCACATCCAAACGTTAAGCCTTGTTGCCCTCTTGAGGTGAGTGAAAAGCCTCTCTCTCTCCCACAGGCTCCTGTTTCCTCCGCACTGATCAGCTGGACGGAGAGACCGACTGGAAACTGCGCCTCCCAGTGGCCTGTACGCAGAGGCTGCCCACCGCCGGCGTGAGTGACTAAAGCATCAATAGAGCTGTGTAACTCATGTCCTATGTAATGTGGTTTGTCTAATCTATTTGTTAATATAAAGTTCATCTATTGAAAGAGTTCCCATAGATGAAGTATATCAGTTTCAAAATGATGGACATTTTAGCAATGTAATGTAAAAAAGGTAATTTTTTGTCATTCTCACTGCAAAAAGTATTTAACTAGATCAGTATAAACATCTCAGTTTGAGCATAATAATCCAAATTTTAGCTGTTTTGTCTGGTTAAGAAGTTGTTAGACATTTGTCCTAGATTATTTCACTTGTTCTGAGATGTTTCTGACTCGTTTCGATACATTTCGTCCTTATTTCAGGTCATTTTCTTTGCCAATGGGGTAAGAAAATTGGTCTCATCTCATTGGCAATTTTACTTTCTTATTTCAAGCGAGATTTACCCTAGAACTGGTCTGAAATGTCCTCAAACAAGCAAAGGAAACTTGGTCCGATCAGGAAAAGTGTCTAAATGAGTGAAAACCGCTCAAAACAAGAAACATTTCCTCAATTCAAGTCATTTAAGCCAATGCTTGATATTTACTTTTTGTAGTGAGCTCTCTTTAATTTGAAATAACACCGTAAACAACCTGAGTGAATATTATTAAACCAGATTTCAAATGTTTTGACCTTTTTAAAATGATCACAGGCTCTGAAGGCATTTTACTGTGAGGTTCCTTGTCGTTTTCGTCAATATGTTGTATTTTGGGAGTCACGACTTGAGAAGTTTGAGAACCCCTGTTGTGCTATGACTGAACAATTTTGATATAACTTGAGTTAAAGGGACTATACAGAGTTTAAAAATGTTAAAAATATGAATTTTCCTCCCTCTACATGTTCCAGCCATGTCCTAATGTGTATAAGACTTTTAAAGGGTGAAGTTGTGTCCTTGGGCAAGACACAACAGTGTGCATTTGCGGGAGCTGGGATTCGAACCTACGACCCCCCCGATTACGAGGGGACCCGCTCCACCATCGCCCCATGTACAAATTAGGGATGTACCGATCCGATATTCAGTCGGTATCGGTAGCCGATCAGGCTTTTTGTAGAGTATCGGATTGGATCGGATTTGAGGACTGGACGGGCCCGATACAAGACTGCCGTGAATCTGTGGTCATGGATCTGCAGCGGCTCCAGTCTGCAGGTTTAGCGCTGTGCTGCGGACTGGAGCCGCTGCAGATCCAGGACCACAGATTCACGGCCTTCATGCTATCGCTAAGCTAGGAAACTGATTTGATTTATTTGATTTGATGTATTCTTATTATTGTGTCTGGCACATAAGCAAGTGCCCAGCCCTCAAGGGCTCACAAGACACATTTCACAACAGAATTCAGATGCTGCCAAAATAACATCACAGAAACTGTAAAATCAATCATAACAGAACATAGGGTTGTGTAATTAATCGAAATTCGATGACGATTTCGATTATTACACTAGATGATCACAAAAATAGTATAATCGAGAACAAACGATTATTAAGGATGTTCCCGCTCGTCCATCCAAAGCGCAAAAAGTCCGTCCTGCTCGGTTTGTGTGACGCGTCTGATCAGCTGAAACACCAGTGCAGCGACAGAACTGTAAATAACATCAGACTAATATTTTTTATACCTAACTCTTAGATAACACCACTGTTAAGAGCTCACCTGGTGCTGAAGGAGAACAGCTGTTCAGAAGCCTCGACATCCTTTGCTCAAGCACTGGTTTTGTTTAGTAGAAAAGTCTAAAACTTCAGGAGCAGATCAACGGAGCTCAAACAAACTCTTATTACTTCATGCCACTGAGATGATTGTTTCTGTTCCCTTCGCGTTTCACGAGCTAAAGGCTCAGGCTTTGGTTTGACATAAAAACATTAGCGCTGTGTGATGATGTCATCAGGCTCTGTTGGACAGGTGCGAGGGCTGGCCAGCAGGGGGCAGGTGTCCCTATAGGATTAGTTTAGAAACGTGAACATATAAAAAAAAAAAAAGCTTTTATTGTCCAAAGAAAATGTAGTCCATAGTTGTTTTTTTTAAATAATAATAAAAATGAAAATAAAGATTTTTTTTTTTATGCAACAAATAATCGTTTGAATAATCGTGATTTCAATTATTACTAAAATAATCGTGATTATTATTTTTTCTATAATCGAGCTGCCCTAACAGAGCAACATCCTAATGTGCCTACAACACCGGCTTCTGAAAAACTTTCTAATTTAAAATTCAAAGCTAAAGCCAAAACCTCTTTTATGTTTATAGAAAGTACAAATACTGTACATGTTTTATATTTAGGATTTTAATGCGTTACTATAGATCACTAATCATTTATTCAACAAAAGTGCAAAAATCAAATGTTAATTTCATTGTCTTGACAGTTTATAATTTTGGAAAATTCCCACAATTTCCAGGCTTATTTTCCGCCCCTTTACAACCATATATAGTGAGACAGATTTCTCTGGAAAATGTGCCTTTCCTGTGTTATATTGCAATTGTTTATATGCCTATAAAATATAAATCAACATTAAAAGTTCTTTGTCCTTTAGGATCTTCTACAAATCAGATCCTACGTTTACGCTGAAGAACCGAACATCGACATCCATAACTTCATCGGCACGTTCACGAGGGTGAGTGGGGAGGCCGTTTTTCTCACAAATCCATTGTTTACGTAAGATAACATTGCTCTGGGACGCGCTTGTTTCATCATTTGTGTGTTTACTTTTCTGCTTCAGGAAGACGGAGACCACCCAGTCAACGAGAGCCTCAGCATCGAAAATACCCTCTGGGCCAGCACCGTCGTAGCCTCTGGTAAGAAGAAAGAAAAGCTTTGTGTTTTGTTCACTCGACTTATGTTGTTTGCTCAAATGCCGTGGGCACAGAGGACATTGTTTACATTTTTGCCTCTCATTGTGCGAAGAGGTTTCAGCTTCATGTTGTGGCTTTTCTTTATTTTCAACACTTTTTACATTGTGTGATTCTCATTGAAGACTTTAAAGGGACTATACGGAGTTTAAATATGTTAACATTAAGTGTTTTCCTCCCCCTACATGTTTCTGCAATGTCCTAATGTGTAGAATGAGCTCAGACCTGTTCACCACAACTGCCTCTAAAATCCAGTCCCGTCAAGTCCCGTCATGCACGAGCTTAATATAGAACCTGCAGTAACGTGTAAGACCTGAGGTGGCAGTAGTGAGCATAAGAATGACCAACTTGCTTCTAGCCCCTATAACCCTTGTGTCGCCTTCGCGGGTAATTTTGACCCGCTGTCATGTTCCGGGCATTTGGATGCAAGGTGACACAAGGGGGCGCCCTTCCAACCTTCTCAGTGTAAATGTGAGTTGACTTTCTTCAGAGTGAGACTTTAGGTCAGACACCATGATAATTAGATTTTTAGTTTTTTGTTAATGCTGGGGTGTGTTTGTGTGTGGGGCCCTGCCCACTAAGACCCCTCCTCTGATTCGCCCCTGGCCTGTGCGCTCAGTGCCTGCAGCTTCGTCCTGACTGGACTGTGCAGAGAACGCACTCTCGGCTTCACAAAGTTCATAAACTTTAACCAGGAGCCTCTGGACGACTGAGAGTCTGTTTTAAATTGTATTTGTTACAGTTTCAGTCACATGTGAAAGAAAAGTCATGACTTTGCGCATTTCCGCGTTACGATGTCGCGCTTCGCATCATATGCTTCGTTAGAGCTCCGCTTTTTTCCATTTCCTAATTTTGATCTTTTTCTGTGAATATGAGGCCAAATTACATCAAATAAAGAGTAGCTGATCAGAAACCTGAAAAGCAGAAGCTGATCCCAGAGCCACGATCTGCCTGACTGTTGTTTAACCTACATCCCACTGTGAGTGAGGCTGCACGGGCTCCTTTTACACCGCTTCCAATAGGAGAGAGATTCGGACTCTCACTCACGTGTGCAGATGGAAACAGGGTCTGTAGGACGATGGTTGGAGTTTTGGTCAAAGGCTGTTACAGTTTACGGGAAATATTTACCAATTATTTTGCAAAGAGCCGCATTGTATTAAACATATCCAATCATGCAAAGAGCCGCACTCTGATTGGCCAAGAGGCGCGTGTTCGCCACCCCTGCCCTAGACAATATGGAAATCTGGATCTGATGTTTCCATTGACATTTTCACTGAGAGGTGTATTTATGTCCGGATTACGAGTCTGGGAAACATCTCCTTGTTTTATGGCGTGTCTTGATGTTACTGTTTTTTCACCCTCGGGTCTCCCTTGCCTCTCCTTGTTGCCCCCCCTCCCCTCCCTCCCCTCCCTCCCCCTCTCTTCTCCAGGCACTGTGGTGGGAGTGGTGATTTACACGGGCCGGGAGCTGCGCAGCGTCATGAACACCTCCAACCCCAGAAACAAGGTACAGTAGAGAAAAACCCAAAACACGAGGGGGGTCGACGGTTTTATCTGGAACACCTGCCCGTCTGCTTGTAAACGGCAATAAAGTTGATTGAGCACATTTTATACTTAAGATACTCCTGACTTTGTGTGCTTTACTACTATTACAATGACTGAATTACTTTTCTTGATGTTTGCAGGTGGGCCTGTTCGACCTGGAGGTGAACTGTCTGACTAAGATCCTGTTCGGAGCCCTGGTGGTCGTTTCCATGGTGATGGTGGCTCTCCAACACTTCGCCGGACGCTGGTACCTCCAGATTTTACGGTTCCTGCTGCTGCTCTCGCACATCGTACCCATAAGGTGAGTTGTTCTTCTTTTTTTTTTTTTTTTTCTTCTTTTTTTTCTTCTTTTTTTTTCTTTTTTTTTTTCTTCTTTTTTTTTCTTCTTTTTTTTCTTCTTTTTTTCTTCTTCTTTCCCCTTTTTCTTCTTCTTCCTCTTTCCCCTTTTTTTCTTCTTTTTTTCCCCCTTTTTCTTCTTTCTTCTTCTTCTTTTTCTTCTTCTTCCTCTTGCCCCTTTTTCTTCTTTCCCCTTTTTCTTCTTCCCCTTTTTCTTCTTTCTTCTTCGTCTTCTTTTTCTTCTTCTTCCTCTTGCCCCTTTTTCTTCTTTCTTCTTCTTCTTTTCTCTTTTTCTTCTCCTTCCTCTTTTTCTTCTTTCCCCTATTTCTTCTTGCTTCTTCTTCTTCTTTCCCCTATTTCTTCTTGCTTCTTTTTCTTCTTTCCCCCCTTTTCTTCTTTCCCCCTTTTTCTTCTTTCCCCTTTTTCTTCTTTCCCCTTTTTCTTCTTTCCCCTATTTCTTCTTGCTTCTTCTTCTTCTTCTTTCCCCTTTTTCTTCTTCTTCCTCTTTCCCCTTTTTCTTCTTTCCCCTTTTTCTTCTTTCCCCTATTTCTTCTTGCTTCTTCTTCTTCTTCTTTCCTCTTTTTCTTCTCCTTCTTCTTTCCCCCTTTTTCTTCTTTCCCCCTTTTTCTTCTTTCTTCTTCTTCTTTTTCTTCTTCTTCCTCTTGCCCCTTTTTCTTCTTTCCCCTTTTTCTTCTTTCCCCTATTTCTTCTTGCTTCTTCTTCTTCTTCTTCTTTCCTCTTTTTCTTCTCCTTCTTCTTTCCCCCTTTTTCTTCTTGCTTCTTCTTCTTTCCCCCTTTTTCTTTTTTCCCCTTTTTCTTCTTGCTTCTTCTTCTTTCCCCCTTTTTCTTTTTTCCCCTTTTTCTTCTTGCTTCTTCTTCTTTCCCCCTTTTTCTTCTTTCCCCTTTTTCTTCTTGCTTCTTCTTCTTTCCCCCTTTTTCTTTTTTCCCCTTTTTCTTCTTGCTTCTTCTTCTTTCCCCCTTTTTCTTTTTTCCCCTTTTTCTTCTTGCTTCTTCTTCTTTCCCCCTTTTTCTTTTTTCCCCTTTTTCTTCTTGCTTCTTCTTCTTCTTCTTTTCCCATCTTCTTCTTTCCCCCTTTTCTTCTTTCCCCTTTTTCTTATTCTTCTTCTTTCCCTTCGACAGATCCTGGGAGTAAAATGCAGAGTAAATCCTACATTTTAATGTTATTTGTTTCAGTTTGCGCGTGAATCTGGACATGGGGAAGATGGTTTTCAGTTGGATGATCAAGAAGGACTCCAAAATCCCCGGGACAGTGGTCAGAGCCAGCACCATCCCGGAGCAACTGGGGCGGATCTCCTACCTTCTCACCGACAAAACAGGTCAGCGATCTGCCCAGAGCACTGCATTTTATCACTGAGCTACTGCCCAAAATCGCATTAAATCACAATTTCTTTGAAAGTTATGATGATTCTCAACTTTTTTTTACTCGACAAGTGCATTAAAATACTACAGTCGTCCAAAACACATTTTATTGCTGAAGTTTTCCGTCAGATTTAGACATATTTTTGCTGAGAAGTCGCCCACTGTGTCCCAGGTTCATTTTAAATATCCACATTTTTCTGAAAAGTAAGTTTCCCTTGTATTGGTTAAAGGAACAGGCCACCGTTTTTCCACACTGAGATATGTTCTTACCTTAGCTTTGACGAGTTCTTTAGGACCTGTCTGATCTTCAGTCACGTAAACACAGCGCAGACGGCGTTAGCATTTAGCCTCTCCCTCTCTCCTCTATAGCTCCAAAACAGGTCAAGATAGAAGCTACCAAGCTCTTCCACGTTTTCCCTATTTAAATATGGTTACGTGAAGTGTTCCACTACAAAGTATAATTACTCAAAATTAAACAATGTGGATTTTCTAAGCGGATAAAAGGGGGAACTATATTGTAAGGCGTAATAATACCAGGAGTAGTTCGAAATCCGCGCAGTAATCTTCACTTTACTGCCAAGAGTCTATCCGATGAAATGTTTTTGACCCACAGCAGCTACAATGTTGGAAATATTACTTATTTTTCATTTCACAGACTGTGTGAGGGGCTAGATGCAAGTTGGCCATTTTATACTCACTGCTGCCACCTCAGGCCATATGTGTAGCTGCAGCTTCTATATTAAACTCGTGCATGACGGCAATTCGGGCCCGAAGTGACACCTTTTTAACCTCTTAACTTCCACCTGAACGGATCCTATTTTCTCCAGTTTGGCTTTACCCTAATCAAAAAGCTTCTTGGGGAAAAAAAGCACCAAAATAGCCACAAAAAATGAGAAGGAAACAAGGATGGAAACGCGACAAAAATGTGACAAAAATTCAACAAAAATGTGACAAAAATTAAACAAAAATGTGACAAAAATTAAACAAAAATGTGACAAAAATTCAACAAAAATGTGACAAAAATTCAACAAAAAAGTGACAAAAATTCAACAAAAAAGTGACAAAAATTCAACAAAAATGTGACAAAAATTCAACAAAAATGTGACAAAAATTCAACAAAAAAGTGACAAAAAATCAACAAACATGTGACAAAAAATCAACAAAAATGTGACAAAAAATCAACAAAAATGTGACAAAAAATCAACAAAAATGTGACAAAAATCAACAAAAATTCAACAAAAATTCAACAAAAATTCAACAAAAAATCAACAAAAATGTGACAAAATTCAACAAAAAAGTGACAAAAAATCAACAAAAATGTGACAAAAATTCAACAAAAATGTGACAAAAATTCAACAAAAAAGTGACAAAAAATCAACAAACATGTGACAAAAAATCAACAAAAATGTGACAAAAAATCAACAAAAATGTGACAAAAAATCAACAAAAATGTGACAAAAAATCAACAAAAATTCAACAAAAATTCAACAAAAATTCAACAAAAATTCAACAAAAATTCAACAAAAAATCAACAAAAATGTGACAAAAATGCAACAAAAAAGTGACAAAAAATTCAACAAAAATGTGCCAAAAATTCAACAAAAATGTGACAAAAATTCAACAAAAATGGGACAAAAAGAAAAAAAAGAAAAGAAAAAAAAAACATACAAAAGGTGACTCAACACAGCAACAACGCGAGGAAAAAGATCAGTTTAGTGGGTCTTAGCTTTCAAATGAGGTGTTACACAGGCCTATATAATAGCCAAAGAGGACAGAATGCATTGTGGTGAACAGGTCTGGGCTCATTCTACACATTAGGACATGGCTGGAACATGTAGGGGGAGGAAAATACTTAATTTTAACATTTTTAAACTCCGTACGGTCTCTTTAAGTAAAAGATAGTTCTGTCTGATCTTTTTTACCAGTAGCCCTTGAGTGATTCTGATCGATGTGGCTAAAACTAAAGCTTTATTACCGTCACATAGGGTCATTAACAACATTAATGTACATTTAAAGAGGTTCTTTTTCAAGCATCAAAATGACCTGTTTCCAGAAAGACTTTTTAAAATGTTAGTTTTTCGTGTTTTAAACGTGCTCATCCATTTGTAGCTTAATTGAAAAATCGTAAAACTAAGTGCAATGACATGTTTCCTCTCACAGTCATTGCAACACTAAAACTTCACAGCGTTGCCGCAGTTTGGAGGCGAAGACTGAGGAAAGCCTGTGTAAATAAACCCCGGCTAAGAAAAGCTTTTAGTGCTAAGTCCGACCTGGCTCGAGCCACTTCCTGTTCTGCGGGAGGGGGTTCAGCGGGAGGGGGGTCGCGCTCCTAAAGACGCGCAGCTTATTAGATCATTAAATCATAAAGGGCTCTCATCCGCACACCTCTCGCTCCCCTGAGCACTTCCTCTGAGCTGGAGGTGTCGCTCCACAAATTTACAGCCGTCGCGTCCAATAAACCCCACGGCCGTTTCCCGCTCGGACTGGGGAGACTCGTAACGGCCCTAAGTCTGCAGATAAAGAGCTTTCAGAGAGAAGAACAATCACACGTTATCCAATGTTATCCGTAATCAACACATTAACCAATTACAAGTTTTACAAGTGCTGTATTGAGAGTCTGATTCTGATTATTATTTTTATTTTTTTAAGTGGCAAAAAACCCACAAATCGAGAACAGAGGTGTCAAAAATGTGCGACAAAAAGGCAAAAAAAAAAAAAAAAAAGAATTAAAAATCTTTGAAGGAAGATGAAAAGATAGACAATAAAAAAAGTCAAAAAAAAAAAGTGTGACAAAAACTCAACAAAAATGTGACAAAAATTCAAAAAAATGTGACAAAAATTCAAAAAAATGTGACAAAAATTCAACCAAAGAGTGACAAAAATTCAGCAAAAATGTGACAAAAATTCAACAAAAATGTGACAAAAATTCAAAGAAATGTGACAAAAATTCCAAAAATGTGACAAAAATTAAAAAAAATGTGACAAAAATTCAAAAAAATGTGACTAAAATTCAAAAAATGTGACAAAATTTCAGCAAAAATGTGACAAAAAATCTACAAAAATGTGACAAAATTTCAGCAAAAATGTGACAAAAAATCAACAAAAATGTGACAAAAATTCAGCAAAAATGTGACAAAAATTCAACAAAAATGTGACAAAAGTTCAACAAAAATGTGACAAAAATTCAACAAAAATGTGACAAAAACTCAACCAAAGAGTGACAGAAACTAAAAATAGACAATATAAAAAGGGGGGGGGGGACTAGCCTAAGGTGGGGGCTAAGAGGTCAAGGAAAACAAAAATGTGACAAAAAAAACGAACCTAACCTAACCAAAACCAAAAAAAAAAACAATAACAAAGAAACAAAAAGAAACACATAAAAAAAAAAAATTATATCAAAACATCACCTTTGTAAATCGGATTGTATCGATGTCCATATTTGCCAAAACATATGTTGTTTCTCATTCATCTCAAAAGTTAACTTTTCTAAAGGGATAATCGAGGATATCTGAGCCAACCACATTGTAGGTATTTGAGATGACCATTTTAGAAGAACACTTTTTCTTGCCAGTGACAAGATAATTATTAACAAAGATTCGGCAGCCCTGAGATGATCGTTGTTCAAATTTAACAAATGTAATGATGGTGACATGGCAAATGAGATTCTTGTGATTTCCTGGATTACATGGTGTACGTCTTTCCAAAATCGATTGATATGTTCGCATTCCCAGAACAGATTCATTAAAAAAGTGCACATTTTAAACACATCCAGGGGAAAAAACATTTGGAAGAGATTGAAATATGAACTGCTAACACATATGGAATTAAAGGTATTTTCATAAAAAGCTGCTGAATCCCTGTGTGACTTCAGCCACTTTGAAAAGACCGCTGGAAGCTGATTAGATCAAGTAATAGTTTATTATTTCTTTACTGTGTTTCTACAGGGACGCTGACTCAGAATGAGATGGTTTTCCGGCGGCTGCATCTGGGGACTGTGGCCTACGGCATGGACTCCATGGACGAAGTGCAGAGCCACGTGTTCAGTGCATACACGCAGGTCAGTGTGGGGAAATGTTTGCTCTTAGTTGTCACTGGACCTGGTTAATTTAGACCCTTTATCAGTGTCTGTACTAAAAAAAGAATGAATGAATTTGGTTTCCCACCATGAAATTTCTTCAGTTTCCCCTTGGAAAGTAAAATGTACGACGAGTATTCCAGAGAAACAGCTGTGAAGGCGCTCTCCGTAAAGGAAGAGTTTTTTGACTTTTTACATCGAAGTCACTTCAACATTAGCACCGCAACAAAATGAGAGAAAGACGAGGGAATGCGAACCTCTGACCCGCTCACGTAAGTTACTGGAACAGAGCAGGGCCTAAAAACCCATGTATTATCTTCCTATTTCTGATCAAATAAACACGACAGCCCCGCGACTGAAGCGCTATGAACGAGAGGAGTTTTACATTGATGAAATGAGCCGCGCTGCCACACGAGGCACAAATGCATAAATGAGCCCAATGCAGGAGAGAGTCTGGTTTTTGTGCTGTAGTATCGTATTAGTCAAAGTTGAATCTGTCACAGATTTAGCATCACTTCTCTCTCATGTCAGAGACGCCTCGAGACTCAGTGAAATACTATAATACTGTCTATATTCCAGTATTGTAAATAAGAATTCATTATTATGATGTCCACAAAAAGAAAAATACTAGGAAGGAAGTAGTAGTAGTAATAATATTCTTTTTTTTTTTTAATAAGATGTGCCACAGATGAACAGAGACAGACCTGCTCAGATGATGGAACTGTAAAAACCCAGAGCTTTAGAAAAAGGTGGAGACTCAAACCCAAAGTAAAACTCATTATTTGATTTATATTTATACACTTGTATATTGCTTGAGTCAATATATTTTGGGCAGAACTGTGAACTGTTACATTGAGTTCTTGTCACAAAATAAAGTGCGAATATATATACATAATTATTAGGGATGCACCGATACCGATACCAGTATCGGGTATCGGGCCGATACCACAGGCTCGTACTCATACTCGTACTCATTCATGAGGTCCCGATACCAGAAACCGATACCATTTGACGTGCGGCCAGCGCAGCTACGAGGCGCAGCTACGAGGCGCAGCTACGAGGCGCAGCTCTCAGCTGAGGAGAGAAGATGCAACAAACTGGAGAATAGTTTAGTGTAAACACAATAATCCACATAGAGCTGACTTTATTACAGACTGCGCTCTCTAAACCAGAGTCTGAGCTGGATTTAACCAGAGCTTAATGTTGTTAGCGCTGCAGCGTCTGCAGTGTTTACAACATACAGGCTAACGTTGCTAACTCGCGGCTAGCGCAGTTTTGGCCATTCTGACGCCGTTTTATGCCCAGGGATTTATTCATCTGAAAAACTAACCCAGCGACTAAAAAGTCCTCAGAAAATCCAACGTTAAGACATACAGCATGTTTATATTGAGGGAAAATGAGTTGCAGCAGAACAATGAAAACGCTGTAGCTACTCGCTAACTTACTACAAACACACGAGAAAATCTACAGGAGCTGAAGTAAAGACGAAAAGAGACCATTTAAGCAACATCTCAATACTATTGTTAAATAAAAATATATAAATTAATAAAGCTCAGGCATTGAGGAGCTTTTGGACATGGGCTTTTCTGTCTATGATGGACAGAGACATAAAAATTAAAAATTATTGAATGAAAATAAAAATAAATAAATCAATGGCATCAGCACAATTCTAATATAACTGCTCTTAAATGTGTCGCCGACTTAACTTCAGAAAATGTACATGAGTAAATTTACTAATTACAAACCAATCTGCTGTGAAAAAAGTAAGAATGTTGAACAAAATGCCTTGTACTCGTATCGGTATTCGGTATCGGCGAGTACTTAAATCCAAGTACTCGTATCGGTTTTAGAAAAAGTGGTATCGGTGCCTCCCTAATAATTATCGGTGTCATTATCGGTTATCGGTATCGGGACATGCGGAATTATCGGTTAGCGGTTAGCGGTTCAAATTGGCATTATCGTGCATCACTAGTTGCTAAACCTAGACCTGACCAACTGCAGCGAACTCGGATCAGAACTGTTAATTAAATCCAGGGGGTGACTTTTTTTTTAATGATTAAGAAGATGCTGAACTTTGTGCGGGTTTGTGTTTCATGAGCATGGCCCAAACCTGGTTAAAACATCTGCATTTTAGTTTAGTTTAAAGCAGATTCAGAATCGCACACCTCATTATTTCTGGTAAATGTTGGATGGAGAAACAACACAAACTGTTTAGAAGCTCATAAAGTGCATTTCTTGTATTTGCCACCGTTGAAGCTGTCCTGGGAAAGAGCCGGAGCAAACAGTGGGGGCATTGTTTTGGGAAACGTATGAGTTTGTGATTATTGTTTGGCTGAATGCTTCCTGACCTCAGACGACACTCTTTGTCCCCCTTTGACACGAGAGGTTAGTGAAGCAGGAAACAGGATTAGCCCATGAGCAAAGCACCGCCCGGGCCGCTTTAATGACGCTGCCATTAACACCGCCTTCTATAAATAGCGTCAGGCACAACAAAAGCAGAGGGCTCATATTTTACTCCACACACCTGGTTATGCTTATGCACGTCCGTCAGCAGCGCCGCCACTGACGCTGATTTAAGTGTCAGGAACTGGGCTTTTTCTGTCCCTGCTGGAATGATGTGTGCACTTCTCAGCTTTACCGACACATTCCTACTTCCTTTCTCAGCGCTTTTTGGTTCGTAAGTTGTCACTGGGCATTGGTTCAGTGGTAGATTTATTACCTAATCAATATATATTTAGGTATTTTACAATATCTGCTATTGGCCGATAAAAGGCTAATATCTCTGGAACCGAAAAGTTGTAGAAAGTTCCCATTTTTTGAATTGGAAAGAGCTCAGTCAGAGCCTTAAAATGACAATTGAGATGTGTGGATTTTTGTCTTTAAACAAGCTCCCGCTGATGTACCTATGAAACATGAATGTCCTAAATAAATAAGCCCCTAATAAAGCGCCCCCTGCTGTCACAGTTCAACACTGACACATTTTACAATTTAGGAGCATCATACAAAGGATTATAGACGAAAAACCTCGACCTCCTAGATGGATTCACAAACTCTACAAATAATAAGAATTTTGAAGATTTTCTTCACATGTACATGTCATGTGTGATGATTTTTTTTTTGTTTTCATTTGTTTTCGTTTCGTACAAGGGTCTGGATCTTCGCATTGAGCCCAGTTATCAGGTGGGAGGGGTGAACCAGTGTTAGTCTCGTCGACTAAAATATTTAGTCTTAATTTTAGTCAAAGTGATATTTTTTCCAACTAAAATTGGACTAAAACTAAATTAAAAGTTTCTCATGAGACTAAAACTATGACTAGAATGTCCAGATGTTTTAGTCGACTAAAATCAGACTAAATAAAAATGAAAAGGAGAGACTAAAATCATCCAAACTTGTATTGAGCGTCTGAAAGAGCCTCAGATCATGTAAATTCTCTGCCAAAGGATCAGCTCTGAGCTTTGTTCATGTGGAGCAGAAACATGAAGCAGAGGAACAACATTAAATATGATTATGATGAATATTATCAATGCAAAGTCGACTAAATTCGTCTTAAAGGAATAGGCCACCGTTTTTACATACTGTGATATGTTCTTACCTCACTTTAGACGTGTTAATATATCCCCGTCTGGTCTTTGTCCGTGCGCTCACACATACGCAGCCTCTCCCACATGTCACATAGCTCCAAAAAAGCTCACGATAGAAGCTACCAAGCTCTTCCACGTGTTCCCTATTTAAATAAAGTTACGTGAAGTGTTTTCATGCGAAGTATATTTACCCAGAAATGTAGCATGTCGATTTTATAAGCAGATAAAAAGGGGGACTATATTGTGAGGCGTAATGATACGAGGAGTGAAACGTCCCTAAAGACTTCCCCCGCTCACTTCCGTCAATAACCTTTAGGAGTTACTGCGCGGACGCTGTGCTCCTCGTATCATTACGCCTCACAATATAGTCCCCCTTTTTATTTGCTTATAAAATCGACATGTTACATTTCTGTGTAAATATACTTTGCATGAAAACACTTCACGTAACTTTATTTAAATAGGGAACACGTGGAAGAGCTTGGTAGCTTCTATCGTGAGCTTTTTTTGGAGCTATGTGACATGTGGGAGAGGCTGCGTATGTGCTCCGTTTGCGTGACAGAGCGCACGGACAAAGACCAGACGGGGATATATTAACTCGGCTAAAGTGAGGTAAGAGCATATCTCAGTATGTAAAAACAGTGGCCTATTCCTTTAAATTTAGTCGACTAAAACTAGACTAAAATTGAAGATATTTTTTTGACTAAAACTAGACTAAAATCAAATTACATTTTCGTCAAAAGACTAAGACTAAAACTAAATTAAAATATGTTGTCAAAATTAACACTAGGGTGAACTCCTCTGAAACGATTGGATCAGATTTTCGTTAGCGTTTGGTCTGTTTTGCGCCCGAGTGAGTGAAGCAGCTCAGTCATAACTCTTGGGAGCATTCCTTGCACATTCCAAGGCTTCAATTTTAATTTCTGGATATTTGAGAGCCGAGCCAGAACAGATTAGGGAGCTTCCATTACTTTTGAATCCGACGCCATTGCCAAACTATATCTAGCAAATGCTTAACGTCACCTACAGGCCCCGCCTCCCCCGCTCGCTGAATGGTCGGTTGAAATTCAACCGATGTAACGCGGCCACTGAGATCAGACCCAGACGTACATGTAGGGAAATTATAATCGGCTTGTTGCACAATGTGGCTACGCTAGTTCCTCTGAGCTGAAGTTGTGGGCGCTAGTACTTCCTGTTTGTATTAATTTCCATTAAGAGCTTAGACCCGTTTGAATCATCGTATTTCCTAAAGGTTCCTGGTAGATGATCACTTCCTGCAGGTCAACGAGTTGCTGTACAGTGTAAATATTTCCGTAAAGGGGTCTATGTTTATAAGGATCAGTGAGTTTGTCTTGAAGCTAAAGGCTAACATTAATTTCATGCTTTATACAATTTGAAATAGTGCCTTTTATTAAAAAAAAGATAGCATGTTAACCTTTAACTTCAAGACAAACTATCAATCCTTCATGATCACAGGTATCTCCGATCTGAACTCGTTACATCAAGATTCGAACACACAGTAAATGATCATCTACCAGGAACTCACTGCCCACAACATAATCTTTAGAAAATATGATTATTATTCCAGGAAAAGAATACAAACAGGAAGTACTGGCGCTCACAACTTCAGGTCAGAGGAACTAGCATAGCCATCCCGTGCAACAAGCCAATTGACTGGAGTTTATGGATGGCTAAGACCAGGCTACCTCCGCCCCCTCCCCTCTGCAATCCCAGGTGCCCGGAATCACAATTTATATGGTGGCAATTAACAAATAGCAAACGTCTTTAGGCAGCGGTAAATCCTTTGCAAACAACAAGATATCCTGACACTACAACCTCTACAAATGTCCTGAAATGTATACGTTTCCTGTAATAATTGAATGTTTTTTTTTCAGTCTTCTCTCAAATGTTTTTGCTCTTGGAGGTGTCTTCGCAATTGCAATATTTTTCCCCAAAACAGCCTTCAGCCTGTGAACATGACGTGCCAGATGCTTCTGTCTGTAATGTTCCATGTGCAGTCTAGCCATCTTTTAGTGACTTCACTTTCTAAATGTCTTTTTTTCCTCTGCTGTTTGTGTGTTCAGCCCGCCCACGACCACCCGGCCTCCCGAGTCCCGGCCGCGACTAAAGTGCGGAAGACGATCAGCAGCCGCGTGCACGAGGCGGTGAAGGCCATCGCGCTGGTGCACAACGTGACGCCGGTGTACGAGGCCAACGGAGTCACAGACCAGGCCGAGGCTGAGCAGCACTACGAGGACACCTGCAGGGTCTACCAGGCCTCCAGCCCCGACGAGGTGCTGCTCTTTGTTATCTTACATTTGCTTTGTGTTTAAGACACTGTTGCACTCACAGTAAATGCTTTTATAATGGTGCGGCTGGGGATGTTTTTGTGTTAGAACAGCCGTGTGATGTTGTGAAATATTAAATCTGTGTGAACCGTGAGGACTGTCCACTCAGAGGCCAGCAGTCTGTTCACGCCCCTCCTTACTGACGCCACAGCCTTGTTGGGACATGGTGGCCATTCACCAAACATCCACGACTCCATTGATATGACCATCCAGGGTCACACGGCCTCATCAGTGAACAAGACTGTTTGAAAATGAGTCTCATGTATTTCTGAGCCACTGCAGGTGTTTCTGTTCATCAGCTTCAATGAACAGTTTAGGGGAGGCCGGAGAGAAGGTTTATGCACAACTGCAGCCTCTGGAGGGTCCGACACCTTCATGTTCGGGAAACTCCAGAGGCACCAGCAGCTTCAAATACCTGTCTGCTGCTTTGTACACTGCAAAAAGTAAATATCAAGCATTGGCTTAAATGACTTGAATTGAGGAAATGTTTCTTGTTTTGAGCGGTTTTCACTCATTTAGACACTTTTCCTGATCAGACCAAGTTTACTTTGCTTGTTTGAGGACATTTCAGACCAGTTCTAGGGTAAATCTCGCTTGAAATAAGAAAGTAAAATTGCCAATGAGATAAGACCAATTTTCTTACCCCATTGGCAAAGAAAATGACCTGAAATAAGGACGAGATGTATCGAAACGAGTCAGAAACATCTCAGAACGAAGTAAAATAATCAAATAATGTTTCTGACTCGTTTCGATACATTTCACCTTTATTTCAAGTACGTTTCTTTGCCAATGGGGTAAGAAAAATGGTCTTGTCCCATTGGCAGTTTTACTTTCTTATTTCAAGCGAGATTTACCCTAGAACTGGTCTGAAATGTCCTCAAACAAGCAAAGGAAACTCGGTCCGATCAGGAAAAGTGTCTAAATGAGTGAAAACCGCTCAAAACAAGATACATTTCCTCAATTCAAGTCATTTAAGCCAATGCTTGATATTTGCTTTTAGTAGTAGTGTGTTCTATTCATCTGATGCATTTGTTTGGCTGAAACCGTCCTTATTGTGCCTTTATCTGCACAAACCCGTGTGTGTCTGAATCAACAGTACGATGATTACGCTTAATCTTTCATGAAATATCAAAGGTTTTCATACCTAGACCAAGGCATTCAACTATTTCACGCTTTTCATCAGCAGAAAGATCCTTTTTCTTTCCCTTATTGCTTGAAAATGATGATCTGCTTAATAATGTGGAACGTCCTTTTTCAGTTATTTTTTCCATCCATGAGTATCATTGAAAACCTTTTTTTTTTTTAACCTTTTTGACACTGAATTACAATTTGCATAATAATTTTGAACGCAGTATATTTGAGCTTTAAAACAGCATTAAATGTGACTTGAAACTGTATAAACCTTTATTGTGAATAATGTCACAAGATCAGTACACAATGTTAGTGTCACGCTTGTTGTTTCCGTACGCAGGCTAGACCTACAGCAATGCAAAGAAATACAGTAGTCAATAGTTGCATTTAATTAAACTCCCCCAGGGTCACACGTCAGGAAGTGGCCACTTAAAACCAATCAATACTATTAGTGATTAGTATCTCGACCAATCTGCAGAGAACGCTGTGCCGTCACAAAACTGTGTGTCATCCTCCTTTACAAAGCACTTTCACAGATCAAAAGCCGCTCCACCTTCACCCTGACTGTGTGATATCGCTGCGCACAGGAAAGACGAGGCTGCAGACCTCAGCTCCATACATTTCCTGCTCTATAAATACGGATTTCCTTTATGTTCTCCCCAGAGCTCTGAAATCCTTGTTGTGCCACTGTTGTCACACCACACAAATGCTACAGCGTCATTCATACAGTTTTGAGGGAATCCCGTCGTTTCTTCTGCTCCTGAAGCGCTCCGATCTGTAATTCCTGGGTTTTGTTGTGTCACAGTACTGGCTTTACGCACTCAAAGTGTATTCATCCCAGTGCCGTGGATTTGCGAGGTCTACGAGAATACGCAGTAGCTTTTCATCATTTGTTTTTCTGTGGTTTTAAGACTAAAAGCTGTCGGAAAAAACTGCTTTTCTAAACAGAGGTGTTGTTCGGTGAAGCAATAAGGCTACAGTTCCCTGAAAGAAAAGACATCATGTGAAAAGGGCTTAATGCTGTTGTAGTGAGTTATTTAAAGCCCTGTTTTAGAACTTGTCATTCCCTCTACAGCAGCGGTGTCCAAACTTTCATGGGGGGCCGCATATTGAAGCGTACACGGGGTGAAGGGCCGTAGATCAGCAGTTAATGCCGCAAAACCTTCATCTAGCAGAGGTTTAAATTGTGCCCCACACCTCTATTTACCTTCATGCCAGCTCTCTCACACAGTTAAATGTTAGTTGTTTGGTTAGAATTGTATAGAATTATTACATTTCAAATAAAAAGGTCCATCGCTGGTGATGTGTACCGATGCAGCAAGAGGCCGAGGGCCACCATAAATTGGTCTGAGAGCCGCATTTGGCCCCCGGGCCACACTTTGGGCACCCCTGCTCTACAGCCTGCAGAGGGCGATCCAGTCCAAGTCAATATCTTGGCCAGCCTAGTCTCTCTCCTGTCTTTTCTTTACTTAGAAAATTTTTCTGATTGGATTGAAAGAAATATAAATATTGAGGTTCCCTAAATAGTGTTTGTAAGCCTCACTTAAAGGCCATATATTTGGTTTGTGCGTGTTTGACCTTGTAGTGACCCAGCGGCTGTATGAGTGGTCAGCATGGCGATCACAGTCGTTTCTTCAATGCTCTAGGATCTAGGATTTCTGGTCATCAGTGAAAACCTTCCAAACAATTGATCCTGGACCGTCTTAGAGACCACTGTGATGGAATGTAAAGGCACCATGCCAACTGCCAAGTGTCTTTAAGCTTCATATGTCCACTTAAAAGATGAGTTTTGAAGTTACTCTTAGCTGCTCCGTTTTGCTGGACTGAAATCACTGCATTCCCGCATCGCTCCCTAAGGCAGGACACTACGGTCTATCCAGTGTTAATTTCGTCGACTAAAATATTTAGTCTTAATTTTAGTCAAAGTGATATTTTTGACGACTAAAATTGGACTAAAACTAAATTAAAAGTTTCTCATGAGACTAAAACTGTGACTAAAATGTCCAGATATTTTAGTCGACTAAAATCAGACTAAAGAAAAATGAAAAAGAGAGACTAAAATCATCCAAACTTGTATTGAGCGTCTGAAAGAGTCTCAGATCATGTAAATTCTCTGTTAAAGGATCAGCTCTGAGCTTTGTTCATGTGGAGCAGCTCCATGAAGCAGAGGAACAACATTAAATATGATTATCATGAATATTATCAATGTTAGTCTTAAAAGACTAAGAACTACTAAAAAACTAAATTAAAATATGTTTTGTCAAAATTAACACTGGGTCTATCAACACCCATAAACAGACTCTATAGCTTAGTCACAGACTTGTAATAATAATAATAATTATAATAATGCATCGGTTTTATATAGCGCTTTTCTGGACACCAAAGACGCTTAACATTACACTATTTGCTCACTTCATACTCGGTGGTGGTAAGCTACTATTGTAGCCACAGCTGCCCTGGGGTAGACTGACGGAAGCGAGGCAACCAGTCTGCGCCATCGGCCCCTCCGACCACCACCAACCACTCACTCACTACATTCGCTAGGCTTCCTGGTGTTACTAAACGGTCTCCCATCCAAGTCCTGCCAGGCCCTTCCCTGCTGAGCTTCCGAGGTCTGACGGGACTGGGCAGAGCAAAGGCGGTGTGGCCACAATTCACTTGCACTATGTGGTGTGCCCACACTAAGATCCGCTGCTGTCACCTTATCACTTTATATAGCTTTATATACACTTTCCCGATTGCAGTTAGTCCAGAACTCAGCAGCACCACTTTTAACAGGAGACAGAAAACGCCAGCACATCACCCCTGTTTTAGCTTCTTTGCACTGGCTCCCTGTACGTTTTAGAATTGATTTTAAAATGTTGTTGTTTGTTTTTAAAGCTTTGAATGGACCGGCCCCTCAGTATATTGTAGACCTCATCCCAATCTATCCTCCGGCGCTCGCTCTGAGGTCTGAGGCCCGGCTACAGCTCGTGGTTCCTAACACAAAGTGTAGAACCAGAGGGGACATAGCGTTCTAAGCTGTGGAACGTTCTGCCCCCCCACGTCCGAACGGCCCCCACAGTGGAGTGTTTTAAATCTCGTCTTAAGAGCCTTTTTTATTCTCAGGCTTTTAACACCGCGTGAGTTGTGTGGTCCCCGTGTCTTTTATTTATTTTATCTGGTTGGTTTTATTGTTTTATTCAATGTTTTAATTATTTTATTGTTTATCTATTTTATTTTTTATTAATGTCCTTTACGAACTATGTATTGTTTTATGCAGGTTTTAGTCTATTCTTTTTTTTTTTTTTAATGTTTAATCTGTTTTTTTTTGTGGTAGAGCTAATAAGTATTGCATCTGTTTTTAGGACCTCACGTGCAGCACTTTGGAAACATTTTTGTTGGTTAAATGTGCTACACAAATAAAGTGGATTGGATTTATATCGCTTTCACATACGGATTCACTATTGTCTTTTTCTATCATTTCTTATTCTCTCCACTGTCGACTTATGCAAAAGTCCAAGCATCAGGCCTGGTCCATATTGATCGTCAGTTCCTGAGTGTTGGGAGTGCGAGAGCTTCAGGCCAAACTGACTCTGCACATTCAAAACAAACATGGCACAGAATGTTTGTTTAGAGATTATAGTTTCTTGTGACAAGTCTATCATTTGGATATGTCCTCTAGCAGTGGCTATTAAAGGGGCAGCTGCTGTAGTGACGAGAACAGCAAGGTTAATCTAAATCAAATAGAACATGCTCAGTATGTTTTGCATGTGGAATTATAAGTGTTATATACACTTACAGGATATATGCAACAGACAGTGTCCTCTATTAAATCTGGCATTTAAAAATATAAAAACTGGCCTCTTTTATGTTACCTTTTACCTTATAGATTTATACTTTATCCCATAATGAACAAATGAATTCGATCTTAGCTGCTGCATTTTAAAGCACATATATTTGTGTTTGCCGCCAGGTGTCGCTCGTGCAGTGGACTGAGAGCGTGGGCCTGACTCTCGTCGGACGGGACCAGTCTTCTATTCAGCTGAGGACACCTACTGGCCAAATCCTGAACTTCACCATCCTGCAGATATTCCCCTTCACCTACGAGAGCAAGAGGATGGGCATCATTGTGCGGGTAACGATCAGAGAACTGCTTTTACGTTCAGTTTATCCAATGGCGTTTGATCTTCACACCATTTTGCTTTTAAGTTTATCCATTTTACTCTTCCAGGGTAGTTAATGTGCTGAAAATGAAGCCCTAAATGTAATTAGAAAGCACTACATTTGATTCCAACAGGTCTTTTTACTCCAGGAGTTTATATAAAATATTCAAAATGGCCCAAAATGTTACAGATTTTATCAGTTTTACACAAATCTTTCCTCACAAATGTATAAATAGATGCATTTTTTTGCATTTGTGACATTAATAATGTAGTTTTTCGGCACAAAAGGGGCATTAAAAAGCATTAGATTGAACCTGCTGCTGCCCGTGTAAACCCTGGTGTTCTGTCTTCTCTTTAGTGACTGTTGAATGAAATACAGCTTGCAAAAAATAACAAAGGATCTGATATTTTTCCAGGATGAATCCACTGGAGAGATCACGTTCTACATGAAGGGTGCTGACGTGGTGATGGCTGGGATTGTTCAATACAACGACTGGCTGGAGGAGGAGGTCTGTAGCACAGTAATATTACATATGACTAGTGCTGTGTTTTATTTTAGATGTTGTTTCAGTTGTTAACCTCTTAACACCCGCCAAAACCAAATGCATTCTCTCTTCTTTGCCATTGTCGTCACTTTTTATTTCCCTTATTTTTATTACTTTCTTGCTGCTCTTTGTCTTTTTTTTTGCTGGATTTTTGTCCTTTTTTTGCTGGTTTTTTTTTGTCATTTTTTTCTTTTTTTGCTGGTTTTTTGGGGGGGGTCTTTTTTGCTGGATTTTTGTCTTTTTTTGCTGTTTTTTTGTCTTTTTTTGCTGGATTTGTGTCATTTTTTTGTTGTTTTTTTGTTTGTCTTTTTGCTGGATTTTTGTCATTTTTTTACAGTTTTTTTTTTTTGTCTTTTTTGCTGTTTTTTTTTTCTTTTTTTGCTGTTTTTTTGTCATTTTTTTACTGTTTTTTTTGTCTTTTTTGGCTGGATTTGTGTCATTTTTTTGTTGTTTTTTTGTTTGTCTTTTTGCTGGATTTTTGTCATTTTTTTACTTTTTTTTTTGTCTTTTTTTGCTGGATTTTTGTCATTTTTTTTCTGTTTTTTTGTCATTTTTTTACTGTTTTTTGTCATTTTTTTTGCTGGATTTTTGTCATTTTTTTGCTGCTCTTTTGTCGCCTTTTTGTCGAGTTTTTGTCATTTTTGTCGCTTTTTTGGGTCACTTTTTAGCGCTTTTTTGTTGTGTTTACATCCTCGTTTTCTTTTTTTCCTTTTTTATCGCTGTTTTGAAGAAGCTTTTAGATTTGGAGAACGGGAGAAAACATGTTCAGGTGGGAGTTAAGAGGTTAAGACTCTAAGCTGTGATGCTTCTTCTAGTGCGGGAACATGGCCAGAGAAGGTTTGAGGGTCCTGGTCGTGTCGAAGAAGTCGCTGACGGAGGAGCAGTACCAGGATTTTGAGGTGAGAATTCTGATGCTCTGAAGGAAACAAAAGGAAAACAAAATTCATCTCACTGTGCACACAGAGAAGACTGAAGTAAATCTTTATTTTTATGATTTTAAATGCAATGAGAGCCCATAGAGATGAGATATTTAGTTGTTTGCAAAGAAAAGGTGATTGTGAGCTTGAAAGAAATTGTGTTTTTGTGTGATGTGCACATTACAATCAGAGGTGGGTGTTATTTAGTTGTATTTAGTCATGTAAATAAGTTTTTTTTTTTCTTAATTACAAAACTTAACACTCTAATGCCCCTTATGTGTGATTTGGGAGCTCTGTGATGAACAGACCTTAAATAAATGAAGATCAACAACTTGTGAAAAGTCGCGATCTGGATTCTGGACATTTCATCTGGGCATCAGTGTTAATTTTGGCAACATATCTTCTTTTAGTTTTAGTTTAGTTTCTTAGTCTTTTGACTAAAATGTAATTTAATTTATAAGCTTTCTTGCTTCGGCCGACTCCCTTTGAGTTATTATTTTTTTTCTTTGGCTTCATGTGACATGAATGTAAATATATTAATGTAAATAATGTAAATAATTGCTCAAATAAATCAAATCAAATCAATTTGAGTCGAGATTTAGTAAAAATAAACTTTTCAATTTTAGTCTAGTTTTAGTCGACTAAAATTGCATGTCAATTTAGTCGACTAAATTTAAGAGTAATTCCGTCGGCTTTGCATTGATAATATTCATTATAATCATATTTAATGTTGTTCCTCTGCTTCATGTTTCTGCTCCACATGAACAAAGCTCAGAGCTGATCCTTTGGCAGAGAATTTACATGATCTGAGGCTCTTTCAGACGCTCAATACAAGTTTGGATGATTTTAGTCTCTCCTTTTCATTTTTATTTAGTCTTATTTTAGTCGACTAAAACATCTGGACATTTTAGTCACAGTTTTAGTCTCATGAGAAACTTTTCCTTTAGTTTTAGTCCAATTTTAGTCGTCAAAAATATCACTTTGACTAAAATTAAGACTAAATATTTTAGTCGACGATATTAACACAGCTCTGAGGCCCTCACAGAACAGCTGTAATTATCCTGAGAGTAGATTACACACAGGTGCCTCTATTTAATGGCTAGGCCAAGGTGTGAACATTCTCCAGTCATGAGGAATGTTATAAAGGCAATTTAATGCACTCAGAAAATGCTGTATGAATAACAGAATCATGTATCATTTTTCTTTCACTTCACAGTCGTCCGTTACTTGTGTGTGAACGTGAATATTGTAAACTCTTTGACATTTGTGGGGAAAACGTATCTAATTATAAAGCGTTTGTACCTCGTTTTAGCCTCGTTTTCTACCAATTTTGTGACAGTGACCCCGAAAAGTGACCCTGCAAACGGTGAAATGTGTCTATGAGCTTGTCCCTTTGAAGACTTTGGAACCTACATACATGCTAGGAAGATTAGGAATGAATTTGGACCACAACTAACATTTAAATGGGTCTTTTAAATAGGGCCTTTAAGTAAATATTTGGCTCCTCCTCTGATTGCAACCATTCAAATTGCTGACCCTTTTTTTGTGGAGTTTGCAGGCTTATTGATAAAACCTAGCGATGGGCAAATAACACCGGAGCTGCAGTAAAAGGACATCGGAAATAACTGTTCTGATACAAACCTACCGTTACCACAATAAAAACGACGCAGCATTTCGCGAATATCAAAGCGTGTTCTTGTGACATAACGGAGAACCTTGACCTCCGCGGGCCCTCGCATTCCCCTCTCCCACACCCAGCGCCCAGCCATTGTTCTGGGCCCGCTCTCCCCCCGGAGCGCGAGCCCTCTCTCCTCGCTCTCACACCCAGGGCACAGTGATTGTCTTTGGGCTGTGCCTCCCCCCCCCCCTCCGTCCCGTCTCTCCCCGAGGCTCTGAACTCCGGGCACCTCTGACTCACCACTGACTCACGCACTCTCCTCTTCCTGTCTGACTCACGCTCGGATTGTTTAGGATTTATCTCACTCTCAAACGGCCCCTGGAGCGTGAAACAAGACGGGCGTCCACCAGTTCATGTTTTTTTTGCCCTGTTGTGCTATTTTGAAGCGCATGTTAAACAAACTTTTTGCGCCGCATTGATAAAGCTTTCGAGTGACTGCCGTTTCCCGTAGCGCCTGAGTTCTCTCGTCGGCACACTCTGGTGGCTGCGGTAAGCGATTGCTTCCCGTTTGTAAGTGCGGCCACTTGAAATTCAGACGTCTCTGCACATGGACAGATGCAAAAAGTCTAAAAAAAATAAGACATTTTCATTTAGGGCTGCTCGATTATTGAAAAAATAATAATCACAATTATTTTTGTCATAATTGAAATCACGATTATTCAAACGATTATTTGTTGCCTTTAAAAAAATCCATCAAAAAAGTGACAAAAATCCATCAAAAAATGACAAAAATCCAGCAAAAAGTGACAAAAATCCATCAAAAAAAGACAAAAATCCAGCAAAAAGTGACAAAAATCCATCAAAAAAAGACAAAAATCCAGCAAAAAAGTGACAAAAATCCAGCAAAAAAGTGTCAAAAATCCATCAAAAAAAAGTGACAAAAATCCAGCAAAAAATGACAAAAATCCAGCAAAAAAGTGACAAAAATCCAAAAATTAAAAATGTGAAAAAAAAAAAAAACTGAAAATAAAAATAATAAAAAAATTAAAATCGTTTTTTTGCGATTATGCTAATTTTGTAATCGTTTACTGTTGTAATCGAAATTGTAATTGAATTTCGATTAATTGCACAGCCCTATTTTCATTACATTACACAGACGACAAAATCAAGCGCAAGGAAGAAGAGGCGGCAGAGCGTTCGTATTACATTTTTCTTTGGCCTAGTTCACGATTTCGCTTTTTATCAAGATTCATGTGCACTTAGTGTCTGTATAGCACCTTTTAGAGGCAACCACAGCTAGAAGAAGCAAAGAGTGAGGGGAAAGTGTCTGCGTTTGAGCACATGAGCTGCATTAAAGGGACTACACGGAGTTTAAAAATGTCCTAATGTGTAGAATGTTCACCACAACTGCCTCTAAAATCCTCAAAAAGGTGTTAATTCATGTCCAAAGTGCCGTCTTGCATGAGCTTTAATATAGAAGGTGGAGTTACGCATAAGGCCTGAGGTGGCAGTAGTGAGTATAAAATGCATCATCTTATGCTTTTTTCAGTCCCATAGCACCAGTCTATATCACACTACAATGATGACAAACCTTCTGTTGGTCTGTAAATGCAGTAAATTAGAATAACTGCCTTGTATAAAATGTCTCTCTCAAAATGGCTGTAGTGAATGTCTTGAAATAGGCCTCTGTCTCTTTAAGAACCTCTGAGCCTTTAGACACGCCCCCTCCACACGCTGTCTGTGGCATCAGTGGGGAGGGGGTTCTGCTGAGGAGCAGTGGTTGGTTACTCGGCTGGTGACCAAAGCTCGGAGGCGTCTCCAGGAGGTGGGGGCGTTCCTAGGAGGACTCAGGCAAACCTGTCCCTAAAATGGCCGCCATCAGAGTTTTTACAGATTACTCAGAAATACGTGAATGTGCCAAGGCAACACTTCAGCCATGTTTTTAATGAGGGAGTGACAGAATAACATGATGTGAAGCTTGAAAAAGTCCATTTTGCATAATAACCCCCTTTAAACAATAAAGCCACTGACAGGATACGACTGTGTCACAAGGATGAAATCCCGATTATTTATCGTCATATCACCCAACTCTACCAGGATGCCAAAATTAAAGAGGCTAGATGCAAGTTGGTCATTTTATACTCACTACTGCCACCTCAGGTCTTATGCGTAACTGCAGGTTCTAAGTTAAGCTCGTGCATGACAGCGCTTCAGACCCGAAGTAACAACTTTCTGAGCGACAGTGCAGGATTTTAGAGGCAGTTGTGGTGAACAGGTCTGAGCTCATTCTACACATTAGGACATGGAGGAACATGTAGGGGGGAGGCAGGGCTGTCACGGTATGAACATTTTACCTCACGGTTATTGTGACCAAAATTATCACGGTTTTCGGTATTATCGCGGCATTGTTTTTAATGTGTGTTAATATGTTCAGAAAGCACAAGCTGAAATAGTTTCAAAAAAGTTTAACAGAGCTTGTTATATCGAAAAAAAAAAATACAAAGAAAGCCTTATCAAAAGTGCAACTTTTCGCATCAAAGTAAAGCAACTATAACGAAGAAGAAGAATATTTTTGAACTAGATAAACCCTCTATATGCAGTTTGAAAAACCACATTGGAAAAAAATGTGCAAAGAGCTCAAAGTGCGACATGTAAAACACGTAAAAAGACACAACATAAAAAACAGAACAAACAAACACTGCCACATTAAAAGCCTACGGGCAAAATATTGTACAATAAAAGTCCACACAGATAAATAAAATAGAAGTGCCTGTTTAAAGTGCCTTGTTTAAAGTGATCACAGCTTGAGGAAAGAAACTGTTAATATGTCGATCAGTAGAACATATGACAGAGCGATACCTTCTCCCTGAAGGAAGCGTCTCAGAAAAGGCCTGAGCCGGGCGGCCTGAGGCGTCACTGGGCGAGTTTTAAAGCTGGATTCAGTAGTCGAGCTTTATATGTGGCCTCCAGGAGCGGCAAAGTGCAGCCGATGGTCCTGCTGGCTGAGCGAACCACTTTGTTCAGAGCCTTCTTCTCTTTCAGAGTGAGACCAAACCACACGGTAATACAACTGGTCAGGACACTCTCAATTACACAATAATAAAAGTTCAAAAGAATCCTAGTATTTTGGGTAAACTCTCGAAGCCTGCGGTGTCTCGCATTCTTAGCAGTGTTTTGAAGCTTTCCACGTGTTTGCTGCGTCCACACACAAGCTTTTAGGAAGTTAGTTTAGTTGATGGAGATCCTCATTAGTAGGTGAAAGTCGTTAGTAATGTCGCGTTCTTGTCCGTGTCTCCAGGCGCGGTACGTGCAGGCCAAGCTGAGCGTGCACGACCGCTCCCTGAAGGTGGCCACGGTGATGGAGAGTCTGGAGATGGAGATGGAGCTGCTGTGTCTGACCGGAGTGGAGGACCAGCTGCAGACCGATGTCAGGCCCACTCTGGAGACGCTCCGCAACGCAGGCATCAAGGTATCGCAACACAGGCCAATGACATGCAGAATATGGATTAATAACAGGCTCTTAAAGGCCTATAGGCTTAAAGGAACAGGCCACCGTTTTTCCATGCTGAGATATGTTCTTACCTTAGCTTTGACGAGTTCTTTAGGACCTGTCTGGTATATATGGTATACTATATTGTAAGGCGTAATAATACCAGGAGTAATTTGGCATCTGCACAGTAAAGTGAAGATTACTGCATGGATTTAGAACTACTCCTGGTATTATTACGCCTTAAAATATAGTCCCCCCTTTTATCCGCTTAGAAAATCCACATTGTTTAATTTTGTGTAATTATACTTTGTAGTGGAACACTTCACGTAACCATATTTAAATATGGAAAACGTGGAAGAGCTTGGTAGCTTCTATCTTGACCTGTTTTGGAGCTATAGAGGAGAGAGGGAGAGGCTAAATGCTAACGCCGTCTGCGCTGTGTTTACGTGACTGAAGATCAGACAGGTCCTAAAGAACTCGTCACAGCTCAGGTAAGAACATATCTCAGTATGTAAAAAAGGTGGCCTGTTCCTTTAAACTCTGCTGCAGCTGGACTCTGGACTCAAGTTACACAAATGTTTTCCGAATGATGGCTGAGATATTAAGATTTGCTTTTCTTTCATTGGTGTCTATAGGGGTTCATTTATTTGATTGAGAAGTAAAAAAAAAGAAATGACATAAATCTACTTGAATTAAGAGAGAAAATCCAAAATTTGATTTCCATTTGGTCTGGTCTTAAGATAAGATCAAACTTCTAATCGCCAATGGAACAAGTACATTTCTTCTTAATTTAGATAATTCTGTATCATTTCAAAAGTAAAAATCTGATTCCAAGTGGGATTTGTTATTTATTATTCATTGGCATTAGCATTTTTATCTTATCTTAGCTTTGTCCAAACTGACTCGAGTTCATTTGTCCCTGTCTGGTCGTCACGCGTGTCCTCAGTCACGTAAACACAGCACAGACGGCGTTAGCATTTAGCCTCTCCTCCTCTACAGCTCCAAACGAGGTGAAGGATTTTCTAAGTGGATAAAAAGGGGAACTATATTGAAGGCGCACAGTAAAGTGAAGATATTACTGCGCGGATGTGGAACTACTCCTGGTATTATTACGCCTTACAATATAGTTTAGGGCTGCAACGAACGATCATTTTTACGGTTAATCGATTAATCGCTTGGCTGTGAATGGTGTAGTAAAGTTTTATTTTTTCAACTTTTTTTTTATCACATGATAGCTTAAGTCGCGCTGTTTAACCCCTTAACTCCCACCTGAACCGAGCACATTTTCTCCAGTTTGGCTTTACCCCAATCCAAAAGCTTCTGGAAAAAAGCAGAGAAAGTAGCAACAAAACTGAGACGAAAACATTGATGAAAAAGTGGCAAAAATGTCACAAGAAATTGACAAAAAATGAACGAAAAAATGACAAAAATGTGACAAAATGTGACAAAAAAATGACCAAAATTTGATGAAAAATTGACAAAAAAATTGACAGAAATGTGACAAAAAATTGACGAAAAAATGACAAAAAGGTTATAAAAATGAGTTGAATACCCCCCCAAAAAATGATGGAAATAAAATCTGATAACGTGAGGAAAAAGATCCTCTCGGTTCAGGCGGGGGTTAAGAGGTTAAGTGCGTGCTGATGGAGTAAACTAAAGGTAAATGTTTTTTGAAGGCTCTATTCATGACATTTACATTGTACACACCACTACAGACCCTAAATATGAAATCAAAGTAGGTTTTCATCAAAAATACTACATTTTTTTGGTCATTTTTGCTCCATTTTAGTCTGTGTGAGCCAGAAAACGATTAATCGATTACTAAAATAGTTGTCGACTCTTTCAATAATCGATTAGTCGTCGATTAGTCGTTTCAGCCCTAATATAGTTCCCCTTTTTTCCGTGAAGACCAGGTACAAATGAACTCGTCTTAGGTAAGAACATATATGTAAAAACGAAGGCCTATTCCTTTAAGCAACATATCAAAATACAGTATCCAAACTGGCTCCAATAAACCAGATTTTTTTATATTTTTGACCTTAAATTGTTACGTTTTGTTAAATGCAGAGTTGTTTGTTGAACGATTTTGGGGGTCACGGCTTGAAAAGTTTGGGAACCTCTAAACTAAAGCACAAAATTTACTTCTAATGAATCTCCAACCTATACACTGCGTTCCAAATTATTACGCAAATGACATTTTTCTAAGATTTTCTAAATTGTCAACTCAAATGAGAGTCAGCATAATTTTCAAGTCTTTACCTGGTAGAGGATCATTTAAATGTGGTGGAAAAAATCTCCCAGTGAAAACAGTATTTTTTTCAAAAATAAATGTAGTAAAAACCTCAAAATCTACTGTTCAAAATTATTATGCAACTCATCGTTTCGATACATTTTAAAGCTTGTAATTAACTTAAAATGGTCATTTGTTGTATTTGTGGCATTAAGAGGTCATATTTACTGAAATCAGAAGATATTTCAATCAAACAAATATTAACAGGTCAAGTTATATTTTAACATAGGAGCCCTTGTGTGAAGCAGCTTCAAAAATCTTAAATCCATTAAACTTGTGAGTTTTTGGACAGTTTCTGCTTGGATTTGTTTGCAGGATGTTAGAATAGCCTCAGAGCTGCTGTTTGGATGAAAACTGCCTCCCACCCTCATAGAAGTTTTACTTGAGGCTCCAAAGGTTCTCAATAGGGTTGAGGTCAGGGGAGGAGGGGGTCCACATCATGAGTTTCTCTCCTTTTCTGCCCATAGCAGCCAGTGATGCAGAGGTTTTCTTTACAGCAGGACATGGTGCGTTGTCATGATGAAGAGGATCTTGTTAGTGAAAACACGGCTCTTCTTTTTGTAGCATAGAAGACAGTGGTCAGTCAGAAACTCCACATATTTTTCATAATAATTTGGAAAGCAGTGTATAGGCCAGCGACTCTGTGTGCATTATTTGTGCCATCTACAGAGTCTGCTTTTTTCCCCCCCGTGTAGGTTTGGATGCTGACAGGAGACAAACTCGAGACCGCCACCTGCACGGCCAAGAACGCCCATCTGATCACCCGCAGCCAGGACATCCACATCTTCAGACCGGTGTGTGCTTCACGGACAGATGTTTTCTCGTGTAGCTCCGGCCTTCACGAGGTCACCTCAGTTGAACGCCGCTCGGACCGTTTCCTTCGTCTCAAAACGCTCTGTCAAACCAACGAATACCGCAAATGTCCAGAGCTGAATAAATCACTCCTGTTTCGCGGTCGAAAAAAAAAGAACAAATGCGGAGACCCCCAAGCAGCACCGCTCCCACCGGGCCCCCGTTTCCTAATTTGTTTAGCAGGCCCCGCGCTCGTTCACAGCTTTGATAGGCTTCCCCTTTGGAGCGCGGCCAGAGCCAGGGAAGGTTACCACTTGCGTACAACCGCGGTTTGTGGAAGGGGAAAATAACAATGGCTGGCAGAGGCTTTGAAAAACGCTCCCGAGTCCCGGGGGAGGGCGAGCGCTGAGTGGTCGTACAGCGCTCACATCTGGATTGGTTTCCTGCTCACATCCAAAGCGGCCGCATCTAAATGGACGTTGTTTAGAAGGATGTTCAGTCCAGAGCGCCGCGTCTGCCGCTGACAGATTCACTCCGCCGTCTATATTTGAACTTGACACGGTTGTTTGCAAACCTCGGTTCGTTTTATGCGGCTGGATGTTTTTCTAAACGGTCGATTCCATTTGGGAAACTCTTAAGATTCAATTTTGGTTCAAGGGTTTTAGTTTTAAAACAGAAGTGACTTTGCAAAACTATATCCAGAACATGCACTGTCTTTCTTCATGAGAGCGTTTGACTATGCGTATGATATTATGTTGTTTTTTGGGATACATAATATCATTTGACGGCATCCTCGATAAGCCGTTAAAAAAAATATGGCCAATAATCAGGCCCAATAATTATAAGCTCAGATTGCATTGATTCTGTGGCTCCAGCTCGCTGACTTTCTCTCTACAGCAGCGGCTCCTCGTGCAGCCCGGAGCTGCTGCAGATTTACAGCAACAGATATGATCTCCCCGACCGACTACTGCACTGTTTCAGCTGAAAAATATGAAGAGTATCCCAGCTAGGGTTGGGCGATGTCCCCATAATTGGCCGTTGACGATGTTTACAGTGAACCATCGTGATGGACGATGATATCGTCCATTTCTCATTTGTCACTTTTTTGTCATTTTTTTTGTCATTTTTGTGACATTTTTGTCACTTTTTCATAAATTTTTTGTCACATTTTTGTCACATTTCCATCATTGTTTTCGTCTCAGTTTTGTCACTATTTTAACACCTTTTGTCCAGAAGCTTTTGGATTGGGGTAAAGCCAAACTAGAGAAAATGTGCTCGGTTCAGGCGGGAGTTAAGGGGTTAAAAGAAAAGCATCCAAAAACAAAGATTTGCTGGAAAAGCAACAAAAAAAGTGACAAAAACACAACAAAATGTGCCGAAAACGTGACGACAAAGCGATGAAAAAAGCGAAGAAAAAACAACAACATGAAAAAAAAAAAACGAAAAACAAGAGACGAAAACACAACAAAAAAGTGACAAAAAAGTGACAAAAATGCAGCGACAACGTGACACTTTTCTAGATTTTATCTTTCAAATGAGACGTTACAGTGTTGCTCTCCAGTCAAGAAGCTTTTAGATTTGGGCAAAGCCGAACTGGAGAAAATGCTCTCGGTTAAGGCGAGGGGTAAGAGGTTCACATGTGTATTTGTGGAAGTGTCACATTTACGCTAATTTGGGCCAGGCTGACCAGAGTCCAGGGCTGGTTTTCAGTCCCAGTCCGCCCCTGTTCTGTGTGGAGTTGTGGAGCATGTTTTTCTCCCCGTTTCCTCCAGATGCTCCGGCTTCCCCATAAACCAAAGAAATGCACAATAGTTTAATCCACCAGCAGCTGATTCTGACATTAGCCTGGCTCCTCATCTGTAGAGGGGCCCCCGGGCGCTGCCCACAGCTGCCCACTGTCGCCCACTGCTCCTCACAGGTCGAGCGAGCAGAATGATGATGGGTCTAATGCAGATCAGTCTTGTGGCGCATTGCCCTGTTTAATGTCAAATATCAACAATCTATGATCTGACTGTGAATGCTTATATCGTGTTATTTAAATCTGATCATTTATTTTTGGTAAGAATATTTTTTTCATTATAGAGACAGAAGCTCCACTTTAAAAGACCCACAGACTTTGAGCTTTTATAAATGTTCTTCCTCTCATGAAACCAGGGGCGGGCTGGCCATATGTCCTGTATTCTGGAAGAGCACAGAAGGGCCACTGGCTCTAGGGCCACCGGCCTGGCCTCTCACTTTACCCAAATCTAAAAGCTAAACCTCTTAACTCCCGCCTGAACCGAGAGGATCTTTTTCCTCACGTCATCAGATTTTTTTTCCATCATTTTTTTGTTGGGTATTCAACTCATTTTTGTAACTCATTTTTTGGGTCATTTTTTCGTCTAATTTTTGTCAAATTGTTGTCACTTTTTTGTAATTTTTTTGTCACATTTTTGTCACATTTTGTCACATTTCTGTCATTTTTTGTCCATTTTTTCTTCCGTTTTTATCAATATTTTGTCACATTTTTGTCACATTTCTGTCATTTTTTGTCCATTTTTTCTTCCGTTTTTATCAATTTTTCGTCACTTTTTTGTCAATGTTTTCTCACTTTTTTGTCACCTTTTTTCCAGAAGCTTTTGGATTGGGGTAAAGCCAAACTGGAGAAAATGTGCTCGGTTCAGGTGGGAGTTAAGGGGTTAAAAGAAGAGCATCCAAAAACAAAAATGCGCTGGAAAAGCAACAAAAAAGTGACAAAAAAGTGACAAAAACACAACAAAATGTGACGAAAACGTGACGACAAAGCGATGAAAAAACAACAATAACATGACAAAAAAAACCCCCGAAAAACAAGAGATGAAAACACAACGAAAAAGTGACAAAAACACGGTAAAAAGCCACAAAAAAGTCATGAAAAAGCAACAAAAAAATGAGGCGTTACAGTGTTGCTCTCCAGTCAAGAAGCTTTTAGATTTGGGCAAAGCCGAACTGGAGAAAATGCTCTGGGTTAAGGCGGGGGGTCAGAGGTTCACGTATGTATTTGTGGAAGTGTCACATTTACGCTAATTTGGGCCAGTCTGACCAGAGTCCAGGGCTGTTTCTCAGTCCCAGTCCTGCCCCTGATTGAAACTGACCTGGAGTTGTTTTTATATTCTCCACATACAAAGGTATTTTTTAGCTGTAGTACCTTTGAGTGTAATCTGGTAATTCCTTATGAGAACAAAGATGTCTGATCGTTTGTGCCTTTGTGTTGAATGCGGTTTGTCTTGAACAGGTGACCACGCGAGGAGAGGCCCACCTGGAGCTCAACGCCTTCAGAAGAAAACACGACTGCGCTCTGGTCATATCCGGAGACTCGCTCGAGGTAACGTCAGGATCCTCGTCTCGTTTACTGCACTATGGCCCCAAAGTGGAAGTGTTACTGAGGCGTGAGGAGTTCTGTTCCCTCAGGTCTGTCTGAAATACTACGAGTACGAGTTCATGGAGCTGGCGTGTCAGTGTCCCGCCGTGGTTTGCTGCCGCTGCGCCCCGACCCAGAAAGCTCAGATCGTCCGACTACTGCAGGAGCGCACGGGCAAACTCACGTGCGCTGTGGGTGAGTGAGCGGATCTGTAAACAGAAATCTGGATTCATGTGGACATCGCTCAACTTCTTTTTTTAAAGGAATAGGCCACCGTTTTTACACACTGAGATATGTTCTTACCTGAGCTTTGACGAGTTCTTTAGGACCTGTCTGATCTTCCCCCGTGCCTTCAGTCACGTAAACACAGCACAGACGGCGTTAGCATTTAGCCTCTCCCTCTCTCCTCTATAGCTCCAAAACAGGTCAGGATAGAAGCTACCAAGCTCTTCCACGTTTTCCCTATTTAAATATGGTTACGTGAAGTGTTCCACTACAAAGTATAATTACACACAATTAAACAATGTGGATTTTCTAAGCGGATAAAAGGGGGGACTATATTGTAAGGCGTAATAATACCAGGAGTAGTTTGGCATCCGCACAGTAAAGTGAAGATTACTGCGCGGATTTCGTACTACTCCTTTGTAGTGTAACACTTCACGTAACCATATTTAAATAGGAAACACGTGGAAGAGCTTGGTAGCTTCTATCCTGACCTGTTTTGGAGCTATAGAGGAGAGAGGGAGAGGCTAAATCAGGGGTCCTCAAATCCGGGGGCCAAAATCCGGCCCACGAGATGATTTAATCCGGCCCCCGACTTGTAGAGCACAAATCCCTGAGTATGTCTCTAGCCCATTCCTGTGCGGAGTTAGGATATTTTAACTAAATAACCAGTTTACTCATTCCAGCCACTAGGGGGCAATTTGAATAAATAAAAAATAATTCCACAGGTGTCCAGCAGAGGGCACCTACATAAGAGATCAGAATAACACATTATAGCCCCGTGGTAAATGAAGCTTAACACCACAGAGTGTGGAGAGAATGAATAATGACGACAGTGCTTTGAGAAGCTTGTGAACAGGCTTGTAAAGCACAATGCAAGTGTAAGAAGTTATTACTTTGGTCTCATTACATAATGATGTTTTATTTGACAATAATCATAAATGGAAATTAAATTATGAGCCTGAATCAAGTGCTGATCTTGTGGATATAGTCGCGGGGACGACTGTGCAGGCGAGTCATCTCTACTTCACAAAGAGGCATTTTGGTCTGAGTCAAACAATCCTATATTATAGCCAACCCGGTCCGGCCCCCCATCACAGTCAGGAACAATAACGTGGCCCCCAGAGAAAAAAAGTCTGAGGACCCCTGGGCTAAATGCTAACGCCGTCTGCGCTGATCAGACAGGTCCTAAAGAACTCGTCAAAGCTAAGGTAAGAACATATCTCAGTATGGAAAAACGGTGGCCTATTCCTTTAATAATTCCACACAATTACAACCTCAGAAGCTAACATTTATTGTGAGACAGAGCAAGCATTATGATTCCAAGCCTGAATTATAGTGTGGGGAACAGTTTCAACCTCTCCTAAATAGCTTCACCCTGTTGAATATTTGAATGCACTGGCCACGGATCTGCGGCCCTCAGTGAAAAAAGTTTGGAGACCCCTGCTGTATAATGCTCGCAACATCACAATAATATCGAAAAAATACGAAATCACAATCTGAATACTCTTAATTTGCAAATGCTGCAGTTATTCAGGTAATATCCATGAGACAAACCAGGGGAAGACATGCAGTTTTAATCCTTCAGCTCTGGTCTGTAGAACTCCTGCCAGATTCCTTCATTTCTAGAAAGTTCACATCAGGGGTGTGTCTGATTATTGTCCGACTCTCTCGTCCTAAACTCTTGGATGTGTTGTGTTTCTCTCAGGAGACGGAGGAAACGACGTGAGCATGATCCAGGAAGCGGACTGTGGCGTGGGAGTGGAGGGCAAAGTGAGGCTCTGTCTCATCATTTCACCAGTGTTTCCTGTGAAGACCCGGCTCATGCAGACAAACGCACAGATGATTCCTCTTTCCTTCTGAAAGAGACAAGAAAAACAAACACCAAAACTGGCAGAGTTTTCTTGTGTCAAAGCAGAAGCCAGTTGTCAGTCTCTCTCATGCTAACTGCTGTTAAATGTCTCACACACACAAGCAAAACAGACAAGCATAATTAAGCATGTTAATATAACAGCCTGACTATTTATTTTTGCAAACAAACAGAAGAAAGTAATAGGATGAACTCATTTTATATACCGTAAATGCTCTAATATAGGCCGGGGCCTTTATTTACTCCAGGGCATCTGGGGCCAGGCCTTTATTGGAACCAGGCCACAATTAGAGACAGGCCTTTATTTCTATTTGAGCAAAACGGACGACCAGGAAAACCAAGAAAAACGAGATTTGTGTCCATTTGCACCTAAAATATTTGGTTCATTTATTAATGAACATTTCAAACCCTCTCCCAGCGGCTGGAACCTTTGACGCCTTTTATTTTGTCGGGACAACAGGAAGTGTTTCGTTGCTGTTAGCGGAGCTTTGACATCAGTGTCACTGCAGGTTTCTGTTTCGTTTTTACCGGACCGGATTATTTGTTGTTATCTTGTGTAAAAGGCGAGTTTAGACGGAGCGTTTGTGTTTGTGATCGATCATGAGACTGACCCGAGAGAAGACGAGACGCTCGCGCTGATGGGAGGAGTTATTTTGAGGCGTGGGACTGACCTGCACACGGAGCAGCTGGACGTGCTTTGAAGACGCGATGGAGACTTTATTTAAACCCTGGAGGGTCATAAACATTTGCCCTGTTTCCAAATATGGTCACAGGAGGTTTGAAAAGTGGCTAAATCTGTGTCAAAGTTACGCTCGGATCAGCTCCTCCGCAGCGTCCCCCTCGGCCCGGGTTCCCGTTTGTTACTTCCTGCGCGTGAGTTTTCATTTACACCAGTATGAGACAAATTCCTAACATGGGGAATATTTCTAATGTGATAG
Source organism: Gobius niger (assembly GCF_951799975.1). Taxonomy (NCBI): domain Eukaryota; kingdom Metazoa; phylum Chordata; class Actinopteri; order Gobiiformes; family Gobiidae; genus Gobius; species Gobius niger. Next base: position 2,113,176 of record NC_136868.1, read on the forward strand.
TTTCTAATAAAAGCCCCGGCCTGTTTTAGAGACCGGCTTTAATTTGCCTCCGCCAGCCGCGAACCCGGCCTCTGTCAGAGACCGGCCTCTGATTGAGACCCGGCCCCTGTCGGAGACCCGGCCCCTGTTAGAAACCCGGCCTCTGTCAGAAACCCGGCCTCTGTCAGAAACCCGGCCTCTGTTAGAGACCTGGCCGCTAATGGAACACAGGCCAGTATTAGAGAATTTACGGTATTTTAGAATTAAATTAGCCAAAAAATCTTTGACTACAATGATGACAAATTGAATATTTACTTCTCGGCAGTAGACATTACACCTTGTTGTGATTTTGCTTCATTTTTCAGCCTTTCTTTCTTGTCTTCTCGTGTGTGGCAGGAGGGGAAGCAGGCCTCGCTGGCTGCAGACTTCTCCGTGACTCAGTTCAAACATTTGGGGCGTCTCCTCATGGTCCACGGGCGAAACAGCTACAAGAGGTCGGCCGCGCTGAGCCAGTTCGTCATCCACCGCAGCCTCTGCATCAGCACCATGCAGGTACAGACCTAAACCCACTCACACGGATCACATGTTAGAACTCGCCTTTGGTGCTGGCGCTGTTGGCTGTTTACCAGTGACGTGCAGCTGGTGAGGCACGTGTTGTATAGACTCTGAAATAAAGTCAACAAAACTGCAGGTAGATTGTGACGGGGCGCCAGTAGTTGCCTCGTCACTCTCGGTCCCCGCGCGCCTCTTCCTCTCCCCTCTCCTGGGAGAGTGTTGGCGCTGGGAGCGCTCGGGCGCGCTCTCGCTCCAAGACTGATTCCCCGCAGGCCGCGCACGCATCCCGCGGTCATGCGTCATACAAACTGTCCCTCCGTAAAACACTGGTTTTCCCGGCTGTAGCGCACGAGGGTGCACACTCGTGCCTACATGCCACATCATTTTCTCACCTGCTCCTGCTGTCCCGTCAGTCCGGTCGCCGCGGGTAGTGTGGCCAAACAGAGGCACTTCCTGGGCCGCGTCATGTAGCCCGTGGTGGCGCGCTGGGGCAACCACGTGACCCGGGCTGGTCCATTTTGGTTGTTAGTAAATGGTTTTGTGATTTCTTGTGTTTGTATGTGAGTTTCTGTTGGCCTTTGTAAAGAACGTTATTTTCATTAGAGTGGTGTGAATATTTTGTGTTATTTTCTTTGTTTTTGTGTCTCCCTGTGTAATTGTTTAATAACCCCCTCCAATTAGTGTTGGTCTGCCCGGAGGAGGGGCTGGGGGTATTAAAGGGGAGCATTTGGGCTCTGTTCTTAGTTGGAGTCTGGAGCTGGCTGTGACCTGAGGCCTTGAAGTTGTAAGATTTTGGTTTCTTTTTGTAAATATTTCTTTTCCTTGCTGCACTAAAAATAAAAAGGGTGGATCTAAAGTTTCGGCCTTGCCATCATTTTTTCTGTGGGAGTACGAACCCGTGACATTTGGTGGCAGTGGTGGGATGGCTGGTCGAAAGAAACGCCGATCCATGCAGCGCAAGAGAGAAGAGGAGGAGGAAGAACTGGACTCCCTCAGAGCTGAGGCGGATGCCGCAGCCACGCAGCCTTTGGGTGAGCTCCTTGGTCTGATGAAAGACTTCATGGTGAGCCAGCAGAGCAGAGAGGAGGGGTTCATCGCGGAGTTGAAAGAACTCAGGGCGGCGTTGCCATCACCTCAGCCGGGCGGACGAGCGGGGGCCGCCGAGCAGGGAGCCGCTGCGTTTAACTTGGCAGCTATGGAGCCTCTGTCGTCACCAGAGGGTTTGTCCATAAGCCCGAGGGTGGGTTTGCCAACGCCCGCTCCACGACGGCTGCGCAGTTCACCGGTGGACTCTTCCAGAGTCCAGGAGAGCAGCCGAGAAGACCCCGGGCCAGGCGTCCGACCCTACGGAGACCCCAAGATCCCTCAGTATGTAGCAGGGGAGGATATTGAGAACTACCTCCTACGCTTCGAGCGCATCGCCAAGACGTGGGGATGGCCGGAGGGTGAGTGGGCCTGTCGCTTGGTGCCATTGCTCAGTGGAAAGGCGCTGGAGGCCTACACGGCGATGGACGAGGAGAGGGCCCATCTGTATCCGGACCTGAGGGCGGCGCTCCTGGCGAAGTTCGACATCTCACCGGAGACATATCGGCAGCAGTTCCGGTTCAGCATGGTGCCACCTGGAGAGAACCCGACCGAGACGTACCACCGCCTGAAGGGGCTCTACCGGCGTTGGATTCGTCCGGAGCAGCACACGAAGGAGCAGATCGGGGAACAGGTCATCCTGGAGCAGCTTCTACGGGTCCTTCCTGCCGAAATTCGCACCTGGGTGAAGGAGCACGAGCCGGCAGATGGGCTAGCTGCCGCTAAGCTAGCACTGCAGTACATCAACGCCCGGAAAGGAGGCCCAGCTACACACCCAGGCGGATCCAGTCGTCAGCCCTGGTCGCAGCCCAGACCAGCCGCTAGGACCAGCGAGCAGCCTGGGAACCTTGGCGCAGCATCCAATCAGCACGGTACCGGTAAGGATTTCATCTGTTTTTACTGTCAGCAGCCGGGCCACAAAGCGGCCCTCTGCCCCATCAGGAAAGCTAAACTTACTGGTGCCTGTTACATGCCCCGAGCTGAGGATGTGAGTGCTGTAGGGCGGCGGCAGCGGTTTAAAGACGTCATGATAAATGGACAGCCTGTGACCGCGCTTGTTGACTCTGGCAGCTTCCTGACCCTAGTTCGGAGGGATCTGGTGCCGACTGGGGGTGTGGATTTTAGCCGACAGGAAGACATTTTGTGTGTGCATGGGGACAAGCATTCTTACCCCACGACTGATCTGACTGTGGTGGTGGATGAACAGCCGTACCTTTTGACTGTCGGGGTGGTGGAGAAATTGCCTGTTGCTGCCATTCTGGGGTGGGACCTACCGGTACTGCTGGATGTGCTATTGGAGGAGGGGGTCCGGGACAGTGACTGTGGCAAGATTTTGTCAGTTCCAGTGATCACTCGGGCTCAGGCTAGAGCTGGGGTGACGTCAGACTCATCTGATCCAGGCCCGTGTGCGGGACCCTTTGCTACTTTGGATAGCAGCTTGTTTGAGGGAGGTACTAAGGGTCCACGGAAGTCGCGCAGCCAGCGGCGCTTTGAGAAGAGTCTGGAAGCCAGGGGGCCGGACTGTAAGGAGGGGCTTACAAAGGGTATGTGGGAGGTGCCGGAGGACATTGTGGCCTTGCAGCGGGAGGATGGGTCTCTCAAACCATTGTTTCACAAGGTGGTGGGGGGACTGGACTCGGCAAAAGTAGACAAGGAATGTTTTATCATTGACAATGATGTCCTTTACGCAGTGGCTGATGGTGTCAAGCGCCTCGTGGTTCCGGTGCTTTGTCGTCAGATGATCCTGCACTTGGCACACACCTTGCCTTGGGCGGGTCATCTGGGTCGCAACAAAACCTTTTTGCGTATATCTTCCCGGTTCTATTGGCCTTCCATGTATGCAGATGTTCAAATGTACTGTAAGACCTGTCCAGTCTGCCAGAAAACTTCTCACCCGCGAAAATCCGACCGAGCCTACCTCCAACCGATGCCGGTTATCTCCACCCCATTTCGTCGTATAGCCATGGACATTGTCGGCCCGTTGGTAAAGAGCAGTCGGGGACACCAGTATATTTTGGTGCTCTCAGACTATGCCACACGGTTCCCCGAGGCGTTCCCACTGCACACCATCACTGCCCCTGCTGTGCTGCGTTGTCTTGTGCAGTTTTTTTCCAGGGTGGGTATCCCGGACGAGATCGTGACGGACCAGGGGACCAACTTTACCTCCCGACTCCTGCGGCTCTTCCATCGCCAGCTGGGGATCTCGCCGATCAAGACGACCCCATACCATCCTCAGACGGATGGCCTGGTCGAGCGGTTCAACCAAACCCTGAAGAAGATGCTGCAGAAGTTCGTGGCGGATACTGGACGTGACTGGGATCGATGGTTGCCCTTCCTGCTGTTTGCCTACCGTGAAGTTCCTCAGGCGTCCACCGGTTTCTCACCATTCGAGTTGCTGTACGGCTGGGACGTCCAGGGGCCGTTGGACCTGCTGTTGAAGAGTTGGGAGGCGCCTTCGTCTGCGGCCAGTGATCGGGGTGTGGTCCAGTTCGTGCTCGAGATGCGGGACCGGTTGGCGCAGTATCGGGAGGAAGCAGAGGTCAACCTACGTGCCGCCCAACAGTCCCAGAAGGCTTGGTATGACCGTCAGGCCCGACACCGAGAATTCCAGCCTGGCCAGAAGGTTCTGCTGCTCCTGCCGTCCTCCACCAGCAAGCTGCTCGCCAAGTGGCAGGGCCCTTACACAGTCCTCCGTAAAATGGGTCCTGTCACTTATGAGATCCACCACCCGGAGAAGAGGAAGGCTAAGCAGACGTACCATGTGAACCTGCTGAAGGAGTGGAAGGAGGCTCCTGTTCCGGTTCCTGTCCCGGTTCCAGTGGTGTCCCTGCTGGTGACGGAGGTGGACAGCGAGGGGGAGGAGGAGACAACCTTCACCTGCTACAAGCCTGCCGCACCTGGCCTTGACCATCTCTCCGCAGTCCAGTCCGATCAGCTCGGCGAGGTGTTTCAACGAGTCTCCAAGCTGTTTGCTGCCAACCCGGGGAAGACTGTCCTGGTCGAGCACGTTATCCGCCTGAAGGAGAGGGGTCCCATCCGCCAGCGATCCTACCGGGTTCCGCAGCACCTGGTGGGAAAGCTCCTGACGGAAGTGGAGGAGATGCTGCGCCTGGGGGTGATCGAGCCATCGCAGTCCGAGTGGTGCAGTCCAGTGGTCATCGTGGTGAAGAAGGACGGCTCGCTTCGCATCTGCATCGACTTCCGGAAGCTCAACGCCATGTCGGAGTTCGACGCCTACCCGATGCCCCGGATCGATGACCTGCTGGAGAAGATTGGCCGGGCCAGGTTCATCACCACCCTTGACCTTTGCAAGGGCTACTGGCAGGTGCCTCTGGAAGCGGCCAGTCGCCCATACACCGCTTTCCAGTCACCTGCTGGTCTCTTCCAGTTCACCGTGATGCCCTTCGGACTCCATGGGGCACCTGCAACCTTCCAAAGACTGATGGATCGTGTCCTGCGGGGGTGTGAGGACTGCAGCGCTGCCTACCTGGATGATGTGGTCATCTTCAGTGACACCTGGGAGGAGCACTTGCAGCATCTGGGGCGGGTCCTCAGCCAGATCCAGGACGCGGGACTAACATTGAATCCTGCCAAGTGTCAGTGGGCCAAGGAGGAAGCAAGCTACCTGGGCTACCGACTAGGACGTGGCGAGGTTCGGCCACAGCTGGACAAGGTGGAGGCCATCCGCAGCTGCCCGCGCCCTCGCACCAAGAAGGAGGTGAGGTCCTTCCTGGGTCTTGCCGGGTGGTACAGGAGGTTTGTACCACAGTTCGCCACCATCGCTGCTCCCCTGACGGCTCTCACCGCGAAGGACCAGCGGAATCCTGTCACCTGGAGTGAGGACTGTGAGGCTGCCTTCAGTAATTTGAAGACTAGCCTGTGTACTTCCCCTGTGCTGAGGAGTCCTGACTTCGCCCAGAGGTTCCTGGTCCAGACTGACGCCTCTGCTGTGGGGTTGGGGGCTGTCCTGGCGCAAGGTGCTCCTGGGGAAGAGCGGCCAGTGATGTACCTGAGTCGTAAGCTGCTGCCCCGGGAGACCAGGTACTCCACTGTGGAGAAGGAGGGCCTGGCTATCAAGTGGGCCGTGGAGAGCCTTCGGTACTACCTGCTGGGGAGGGAGTTTGACCTGGAGACCGACCATCGTGCCCTAACCTGGATGAACTCCATGAAGGACCACAACAGCCGTCTCACCCGATGGTACCTCTCCCTTCAGCCGTTCCAGTTCCGGATCCGTCACCGGGCAGGCCAGCTCAACGTTGTGGCGGATTATCTCTCACGGTTGCCGCACATCGCCAACCTCGGGGAGGAGGGGGATAATGTGACGGGGCGCCAGTAGTTGCCTCGTCACTCTCGGTCCCCGCGCGCCTCTTCCTCTCCCCTCTCCTGGGAGAGTGTTGGCGCTGGGAGCGCTCGGGCGCGCTCTCGCTCCAAGACTGATTCCCCGCAGGCCGCGCACGCATCCCGCGGTCATGCGTCATACAAACTGTCCCTCCGTAAAACACTGGTTTTCCCGGCTGTAGCGCACGAGGGTGCACACTCGTGCCTACATGCCACATCATTTTCTCACCTGCTCCTGCTGTCCCGTCAGTCCGGTCGCCGCGGGTAGTGTGGCCAAACAGAGGCACTTCCTGGGCCGCGTCATGTAGCCCGTGGTGGCGCGCTGGGGCAACCACGTGACCCGGGCTGGTCCATTTTGGTTGTTAGTAAATGGTTTTGTGATTTCTTGTGTTTGTATGTGAGTTTCTGTTGGCCTTTGTAAAGAACGTTATTTTCATTAGAGTGGTGTGAATATTTTGTGTTATTTTCTTTGTTTTTGTGTCTCCCTGTGTAATTGTTTAATAACCCCCTCCAATTAGTGTTGGTCTGCCCGGAGGAGGGGCTGGGGGTATTAAAGGGGAGCATTTGGGCTCTGTTCTTAGTTGGAGTCTGGAGCTGGCTGTGACCTGAGGCCTTGAAGTTGTAAGATTTTGGTTTCTTTTTGTAAATATTTCTTTTCCTTGCTGCACTAAAAATAAAAAGGGTGGATCTAAAGTTTCGGCCTTGCCATCATTTTTTCTGTGGGAGTACGAACCCGTGACATAGATGCAACTTGCAGTCTCTGGTAGGGCTGGGTACCGTTTTTTTTCCGATACCACTACTTTAACGATACCTGCTTTTCGGTACCGGTGCCTTAACTGTATTTTTTCCGATGCCTGTGTTGTTTTAATTGAGTTAAAGTAATGTGCAGGAAAAGTATCGTTCAGGAGGAAGTCCAAACACGGCACATTAGAAAACAGGAGCAGCAGCGTCACCTGTAACTTGTGTAAAATCACAAGTGATATTTAGCCTGGGGACCAATAATTCATTATCTCGTAGGAGAGGTGTGGTTTACAACTGTCCAGAGCCGTTTATTGGGCGATACGAATGTTGATCATATGTGTTTGCACGTAGCCATAGCCAATCGTATCCGGTTACGTATGACGCTGTAAACTTTCAAACGAAACTATTTAGAACACGGTCTAAATGGTGCCGAAGGAGCTTCCAGCGCATCGTGAGAGCAGCGGCGAAGATCTGCGGCGCCCTCTCCTCTCTATTAAGGAGATGTCCTCGACCCGTCTCACCCACAAAGCCGTCAAAATCGCCAGGGACCCATCACACAGTCTCTTCAAGGTTATGCCTTCAGGGAGGAGACTGCGCAATCTACGGGTCAGTTCCAGTCGACTGAGGAACAGTTTTGTAAACAGGGCCTTCGGGAAGCTGAACTCACATGCTTTAACAAGTAAAAAATCTTGAATCTAAAGTTTGATTGAAAGATGGCATCGCGTCTGCTGCTGTCATGTTCAATCTGTAAATAAACCTTTTTTTTAATCCATAAATCAAATCAAAATCAAATCAAATCAAATTCACTTTATTTATCCGTTAGGAACTTCATTTGCAGGAGAAGTGCCAGTACGGGCCCGATAAAAAGAGAACATCCACAGACATACAACAACATAAAGCAATAATAAATACATTAAAAAACAATATAGTGGGCCCTTGATAGACCAAGGTCCACACAGTCATTTATTCAGCAGGCGGATGGAGGTCGGGAGGAAAGTGGAGGTCGCTCTCTTTGTCCCCAGAGGGAGGGACCTGAACCTGCGGTGGTCCCTAATCCATGCAAATTATTTGAGCGTACACAGCAGTCCGGCGTTAGTCAGGCTAACAAGGGCATGCATATGAAATGAAATAAGTTAAAAATGAAGTAAGCAAGACATGGTAAACAGATAAACTTTGAATATACAGATTAGACATGTACCAGATGAACAATAGGTGTTGTAGGAGCCAAAATATACCTTTCTCCCAGCTGGTAGGGGGCGCTGGTGAACTTGTTTGAATGTTAGATTTCCCTACAAAAGGGGCCTAATCAGTGACCCAGTTGCTGCTGGTTTAGAGGTACTATTTAGGAACTATTTATTACCATGTCATGTATGGAAATAAAGGAATTGGTCACAGGGGCCAATAAAGCACAACATCGGAGTGGTTTTGTGGAGACACGCGTTGGGGAAAACCTTAAAAACCTAGCAGATTCTAAGCTCTACATAACAGGGCTTTCCCATTTATTGTTTTTATTAAACATGAGTAGATGACTCTGGTGCTTGTCCACTTCTGCACATTGTACTTGTTTTGCTCATGAGCAAACGCTTGGTAAATGACCCCCTTGGTGCGTGGTATTGTATCACAAAACCTATTGTATAGGGCCCTCTGTATTGTGACATGTTTTGTATCGCAACAAAAGCAAATCATCCCAGCCTTGCTACATAACTTGCGTAGTTCGTGTTCAGTAAAGTCCTGCTCTGGTCACAATCCCTTCCATCGGAAATGAATTAGTGTTAAAGGAACAGGCCACCGTTTTTACACACTGAGATATGTTCTTACCTTAGCTTTGACGAGTTCTTTAGGACCTGTCTGATCTTCAGTCACGTAAACACAGCGCAGACGGCGTTAGCATTTAGCCTCTCCCTCTCTCCTCTATAGCTCCAAAACAGGTCAAGATAGAAGCTACCAAGCTCTTCCACGTTTTCCCTATTTAAATATGGTTACGTGAAGTGTTCCACTACAAAGTATAATTACACACAATTAAACAATGTGGATTTTCTAAGCGGATAAAAGGGGGGACTATATTGTACAGCGTAATAATACTAGGAGTAATTCGGAATCCGCGCAGTAAAGTGAAGATTACTGCACGGATTTCGAATTACTCCTAGTATTATTACGCTGTACAATATAGTCCCCCCTTTTATCCGCTTAGAAAATCTTGACCTGTTGAAGGCACGGGTGAAGATCAGACAGGTCCTAAAGAACTCGTCAAAGCTAAGGTAAGAACATATCTCAGTATGGAAAAACGGTGGCCTGTTCCTTTAAAACGTCCACAGTGAGAGGCCGTTCTTCATCAAAGACTCGGGCCGCTAATGGAGTTTCCTATAGCAACGGTCGACAATACACAGCCCTGACACACACAACTTTAAACTATTGAAATGTTCAAAAACTGTTCACATTGTAAGTGAAGTTTTAAGGGCGAATCCTGTGGCTTCTGTCTGTCTGACCAGACTCTCCTGCGTCTGTTCCTGCCATTAAAGCCTGGATGTTTGCAGACGGGCACAGAGCGCGTTTGTTGTTGGGACGGTCGTGGGACGGGGCAGGGATTCCTTCTGCGCTGTTCATGTCGGGGTCAGGTTTTCGGTGACTCAGACTTTTGGACCCCCCCCCTCCTCCGCGCTGGCGTATTCCCTCTCTCCGCCAGTCCCGTTCCCATGTCCCGACCCAGAATCTCAGCCCCCGCAGACGGACGGACACAGGGGAAGCCCGTGAGTCACTGCTGCAGCGGCGCGGGGCTCATGGTCACAACAAAAGCAAACAGCACCGTCTCCTGCTTTTGTCCGATTTAGAAACACACAGTTAGAATTACATGGATGACAAGGGTTCAGAGTCCGGACAGGTTTGGGGCTCAGTTCAACTCTTGATTCACTCAGGATATTTTACCTTTATTTGAGTAATTTTGACAAAAAAAAAATCTGCCATTGGAATAAGTATTTTGCACTTTAAAAAGAAAACAATATGGAAGGTGCAGCCCCTTTAAGTGCAGTGATTTATTTTATTTTACCCGGATGACTTAAAATTGTTGAAATTGAAATTGAATGAAGGCACTTTATGTTGAATTGAGTCTGTTTGAACTAATCTACATTTAAATACCGTAAATTCTCTAATTCTGGCCTGTATTCCATTAGCGGCCGGGTCTCTGACAGAGGCCGGGTTCGGGGCTGGCGGAGGCAAATTAAAGCCGGTCTCTAAAACAGGCCGGGGCTTTTATAAGAAACTATAACAGTAGAAATATTCCTCATGTTAGGAATTTGTCTCATACTGGTGTAAATGAAAACTCACGTGCAGGAAGTAACAAACGGGAACCCGGGCCGAGGGGGACGCTGCGGAGGAGCTGATCCCAGCGTAACTTTGACACAGATTTAGCCACTTTTCAAACCTCCTGTGACCATATTTGGAAACAGGGCAAACAACAAATGTTGTGTGACCCTCCAGGGTTTTAATAAAGTCTCCATCGCGTCTTCAAAGCACGTCCAGCTGCTCCGTGTGCAGGTCAGTCCCACGCCTCAAAATAACTCCTCCCATCAGCGTGAGCGTCTCGTCTTCTCTCGGGTCAGTCTCATGATCGATCACAAACACAAACGCTCCGTCTAAACTCGCCTTTTACACGAGATAACAACAAATAATCCGGTCCGGTAAAAACGAAACAGAAACCTGCAGTGACACTGATGTCAAAGCTCCGCTAACAGCAACGAAACACTTCCTGTTGTCCCGACAAAATAAAACCCTGCTGGGAGAGGGTTTGAAATGTTCAATAAATGAACCTAATATTTTAGGTGCAAATGGACACAAATCTCGTTTTTCTTCATTTTCCTGGTCGTCCGTTTTCCTCAAATAGAAATAAAGGCCTGTCTCTAACTGTGGCCTGGTTCCAATAAAGGCCTGGTCCCAGATGCCCTTGAGTAAATAAAGGCCCCGGCCTATATTAGAGCATTTACGGTATTAATTAATTTGATCCGTTTCTGTACAGCTCAATCAAAAAGTTTGAGTTTTGAACTTGACATTGAGACAGTTCTAAAACAGAGAGAAAGAGCAAATGTTAAGATGAACCATATTCTGCCTGACATTTTTTTACTTTTTATTTTGAAAACCCTTAATACATATCTAAAGCATGTTTGGATAATAAAGCAATGTCTATCTTAAGAAGTTTAAACACTTGCCCTCCACTTGCTGATGACACAAAGTGGAGCTCCTGAAAGCGCTTTATGTTTTTGGTGATTCCTGTCCTTTTTCTTCCTCAGACGGTCTTCTCCTCCGTGTTCTTCTTCGCCTCCGTGCCGCTGTACCAGGGATTCCTGATCATCGGGTGAGGCGCGATGGCGATGACTTATCAAGGGAGCATTTGGCATTTCCTCGTGTGTTAAAGCCTTGTTGAAATGTGACCAAGGGGAAAATATGAAGCTCCTACAGTGGCCTAATCCCATTCCCACAGCAGTTAATGTGTGAAAGCTCCTGTCACTGTGCCACTTAAAGCTGCTCCTGTTGTTGAGTAGAATATATTTTACTCCCATGGAGGTTGTTGCAAAAGCAGGAAAGTTCACAAATCCACATGTGAAAAAGTTGGATGTGAGGAAGGGTTTGTGAGAGTTTAAACAGTTTAAAGGTAATGTTTGTTTGTTACCGTTGTTATCAGCAAAACCAATTGATTTGAACCTCATATCTGGAGACACTTATGAAATATTAACACACTGAATGCCAAAAACAGAAAACTATTATTATTTATTACGAAACTAGACACTCTAATACACCGTATGTGTGATTTTTGTAGCTCTGTGATGGACAGAACTGAAATAAATGACGATCAAAAACTTCTGAATAGTCACGATCTGGACATCTTGTATATTGTTGCGTTTTTTTTTATCTGAGGAGACATGGTGTTGTGTAGCGAACAGCTGTAAAGCCGTCACTTCTCGCTCGCTCTCTGGAGCGCGTTTGACGAAGCAGAGCCGCTTCCCATGGACAGATACAAACAGTTGAGATTTTAACATTTCTCTGAGTTTGTAAATGGTCAAAATCGGTCCAAGGACTCACTGCTGCTGTTTGAAAGTGAGAGAAATCTGGTAAAGGAGCTTTAACACGGTCTGAAAAGTAGGGATGCACCGATATCGATATCAGTATCGGGTATCGGGCCAATACCACATGCTTGTACTCATTCATGAGGTCCCGATACCAGAAACCGATACCATTAGACGTGCGGCCAGCGCAGCTACGAGGCGCAGCTACGAGGCGCAGCTACGAGGCGCAGCTCTCAGCTGACGAGAGAAGAAGCAACAAACTGGAGAATAGTTTAGTGTAAATCCAATAATCCACATAGAGCTGACTTTATTACAGACTGCGCTCTCTAAACCAGAGTCTGAGCTGGATTTAACCAGAGCTAAACGTCTGCAGTGTTTACAACATACAGGCTAACGATGCTAACGATGCTAACGCGCGGCTAGCAGTTTTAGCCGTTCTGACGCCGTTTTATGCCCAGGGGTTTATTCATCTGAAAAACTAACCCAGCGACTAAAAAGTCCTCAGAAAATCCAGATTAAAGACATACAGCATGTTTATATTGAGGGAAAATGAGCTGCAGCAGAACAATGAAAACGCTGTAGCTACTCGCTAAGTTACTACAAACACACGAGAAAATCCACAGGAGCTGAAGTAAAGACGAAAAGAGACCATTTAAGTAACATCTCAATACTATTGTTCAATAAAAACACATAAATGAATAAAGCTCAGGCATTGGGAGCTTTAGGACATGGACTTTTCTGTCTATGATGGACAGAGACATAAAAATAAAAAATTATATTGAATGAAAATAAATTAAATAAATAAATGGCATCAGCACAATTCTAATATAACTGCTCTTAAATGTGTCGCCTACTTTACTTTAGGAAATGTACATGAGTAAATTAACTAATTACAAACCAATCTGCTGTGAAACACGCAAGAACGTTGAAGAAAATGCCTTGTACTCATATCGGTATTCGGTATCGGCGAGTACTTAAATCCAAGTACTCGTATCGGTTTTAGAAAAAGTGGTATTGGTGCATCCCTAGTGAAAAGGCTCTTATTTTGCAATAAAAACAGAATTCACAAACTAGAAATTCGGAATATATGGGTAATTTAAAATATCGGATATCGGCCAATGTCCTGCTGATAAAAGGCCAATATCTGCGAAACCGAATGAGATAAAGACCGTTTTTGGGGGGTTTATGGAATAAAATCAGTCAGTGCTGGAGTGGCCAAGTATTTATGTTTTGACAGGATTACTAAACTACTAAGCTACTAAACATGAATGTCCTGAAAAGATCAGCCCTATGCCTCTAATAAAGCGCCCCCTGCTGTCACAGTTCAGGATCAGACATAATGTATTGCTACCCCCCCCATGGAGGCGGGCTGAGCAATAGTGCACTGGAACAAAATAAATAGATAAACATGTGCAACTATCAATGTAAAGTTTTCCCATTCACCTGCAGCATTTAATGACTTGATGTACATGTCTTTGCAGCTACTCCACCATCTACACCATGTTCCCCGTGTTCTCCCTGGTCCTGGACAAAGATGTGAAGTCAGAGGTCGCCATGTTGTATCCAGAGTTATACAAAGATCTCCTAAAGGTGCGGCATTTGAAAAGAATATAATGTGTATCAGTCTGTTGTGTCAACTATAGAAACGCCAGTCTGAATCTCATTAACCCATATTTAATTTTCAAAATGATAGAAAATGACGCTTTATGTCTTTCCACTGCAAACAGTTAAACGGTACCGACCGAAAAGCTCCGGTAGGAGGCAGTATCAAAAAACTTTTTTTTTTTTTTCGGTGCTAATTTTCGGTACTTTTTCTCTCCAAACGTCAATAAATGATCCACAGTGAGTCTAAAAAAGCCTGAACTCAGAAGCAAAGCAAAGCTGTAACTTACTCACACTTCAGTCTAATCAGAGCCGCGGTCTGAGCCAGGACTAAACCAGGACTAAACCAGGACTAAACCAGGACTTACAGTAAACTGGTTAAAAACCAGGACTAAACCTGGACTGAATAAGAATCTAGACTCTCAGACAAAGAGAAAAGCAGAGACTACAAGAAACACATGGGCTTTAGCTTTAGCTTTAGCTTTAGCTTTAGCTTTAGCTTTAGCTTTAGCTTTAGCCACACAGAGCCTGAAGTTACTGCTGTTGTTTAAACTCCAGCTGCACCGGAGCGTTTGGGATCAAAGATTGTCTCTGGAAAAGGTGAGGCTCACTCTGCATTAGCCATGTTTGGAACAGTTATGGTGCTTTGTCAGTGACAGAGTGAGCGCTCTCACTATGTAACAGATCTGTGACGTGTGAGGAGCTTTCACTGTGGAACAGCTCAGTGAGTTTAGAAAAGTTTATCTTCAGTAAACGGTCCTGATGTGGATCTGGTCTGTTCCTGCAGCTCAGGAGGTAAAAAATGTCCTTTCTCTCTTTTTATCAAGGCTTTAGTGGGAATTCTGCTCAAAACATGAAGTTACAGGTGATGCTGCTGCTCCTGTTTTGTGCCGTGTTTGTGCCGCTGGGCTGTTTGTCCTTCTGAACGATACTTTTTATACACATTATTTTAACTCAATTAAAGTAGCACAGGTATCGGAAAAAGTACCGTTAAGGCACCGGTACCGAAAAGCAGGTATCGTTAAAGTAGTGGTATCGAAAAAAAACAACCCAGCCCTAATCTTGCCCTCATAAGCTAGCTATTTGTTTACGTTAAAGAACTTTTACTCCATGGCTAGTATGGACTCTCTGCAGTAAAACATCCACAGAACAAGGATGTACTAAAGTATCCAGTAAAACAATGTGGAACACAGAAACTACAAATGCAGTTCACAGAAAAACAGGGAAATTTAGCCACTTTTAGGCGATTTCAGATCATAAAACGGCAAATTCCAGTAGTTCACACTAAAATGGCTTAAAAATGGACTGGGAACAGTTGACGAAACTCTCAATAAATCATCCTTTTGAAGTATTTTCAAAATATCTCTGCTTTGACACATGATACAGATACATTTAGATTAAAATAGAACACATTTCTCCGTCTTTGTATTCTTCATGTAATAACTTCACACTGTTTCTGTTCACGCGTTCATTAAATCTACCGTGTGTTTTCCCGCAGGGTCGGCCGCTGTCCTACAAGACGTTCCTAATATGGGTCTTAATAAGTATCTACCAAGGTAAGCGGAAGGGAAGCCCATTGATAACAAAGGGAAACTTCTTTTCAGCACATTAATCTGCATCGACCCACGCACTTTCTCCGGTTTATTTACGGCGAGGGCTTTTCCGACACGCGCCGTTGAGCCTGAATACGGGAGCAGGGAATCCTCGCCGCGCCCCGAAACCCTTTATCTATTTCTGTCCCGACACGAACAGACTTTTTAATTGCGGATCTTAAGTTACGGAGCGTTATTTACAGCAGGGCCTGGTCCGCACATGTGTTTGTTGACGCAGCTTAAGCCGAGGGTTTTCCTTTTCTGCTGACGCCCGTGTTGTATTGTTGGAATGAATGCAAACACAGAAGGATTCGATGTGGGGAGGTATTTTTAGAAAGAGGGGGGGGAAAAAAATCACATTCGTGTAGTTTTACATGAATGTTCTCAAAGTTGTTCCAAATGTTTTCAAATGAGCCAGTCTTGCTGATCAGACAAAGGCAGGAATGTTTTCTGGACCTTATTATTTCAGAAAAGCCTTTTGATTTGATGAAATATGGCCAAACTTTGAATGGCCATTGGACCAGTGGTTCTCAACTGGTGGATCGGGAACCAAAATGGGTCGAAGAACCACTTTCAATGGGCCACGAGACTTTCCGTTGAAACATTTCCCTTAAAGCAGGGGAGCCCAAACTTTTTGTCTCCAAGGGCCAAAATGAAAAAGTGCCTGTGGGTCGCGGGCCAAACACGGCGATGTCAAGCGTGAAACGTATAACTGCAAATAATAAAAGTTACTTTATTTTCTTTTTTGGTATACCTTTGCATTTAATTCAATCTATGCAATTAACCTCTTAACTCTCGTCTTAACCGATAGGATCTTTTTCCTCACGTCATCTGATTTTTTTTCCATCATTTTTTTGTTGGGCATTCAACTCATTTTTGTAGCTTTTATGTCATTATTTTGTCATTTTTTGTCACATTTTTGGCATTTTTTTCATCACATTTTTGTGACATTTTTGTCACTTTTTCATAAATTTTTCCTCACTTTTTTGTCAATGTTTTCTCACTTTTTTGTCACATTTCCATCATTGTTTTCGTCTCAGTTTTGTTGCTATTTTCACAGCTTTTTTCCAGAAGCTTTTGGACTGGGGTAAAGCCAAACTGGAGAAAATGTGCTCGGTTCAGGTGGGAGTTAAGGGGTTAACATGCTACAAAAGCCTAGTTTTAGTAGAACTAAATCAATTATTGTAGCAATATAGAGCAAAATGGAAACAACAGCACCACCTGTACCTACAGTGACTTTAGCTCATTAATTTCTTTGTCAAAGAAAATGCCAAATTATATCATTTTGAAAGTGTCAGTTCAGCATAAATTCTTTTATAAGTCATAGATATACATATACATGTATATTAACATCCAATTGTGTTGACAATGGAGACCGACATTTAGGCCCGATTTCGCCCCTATATTTCAACGTAAACCATCTAATTGTTTCCATGCATATCAGTTATCCAGCATTCATCCCCACAAACTGAACTGTTCGTCCTCCGTCCCTGTTCCAGGCAGCATCCTGATGTACGGGGCCATGCTGCTGTTCGACTCCGAGTTCGTGCACATCGTGGCGATCTCCTTCACGTCTCTGATCCTCACGGAGCTGCTCATGGTGGCTCTGACCATCCAGACCTGGCACTGGCTCATGATCGTGGGGGAGCTGCTCAGCCTCGCCTGCTACATCGCGTCCCTGGTGTTCCTGCACGAGTTCATAGGTCAGTCCGCACAATATCTGACTGATTCCCCCCATTATAACTCATCACTCATTTAGTCCCACCCTCATTTTCCCCATGCACGTTTTGAGACTTTATTTTCCCTCACTTTATTTCCCCACAAATTTGACAGTTAAGACAATGAAATGTGCAATGTACACTGGGCCTACTCAGATTTTTAGATGTCACATTGCAAGACGTGGGGATTGTGAAATGGTGAGCCTGCTCTGGTCTCCACTGTGCGATGGTTCAAAGCGAGAAGGGCTGTCGCAGCTCGTCTTTGGACGTACGACAGTTCTATTTTAAATCTTTATCCCTGTCTCACTGTACGACCTGTGATTTTGTACTATAGTTGCGACATTGCTTAGTCTGAACATGACAAAAGGTATTTCTGTGATTTCTATCTGAGCCTGTTCCTACAAAGTCACACTTTCTGTAAGCCGTCACTTCCCAGATCCGATTTAAATTGAACTTTCTATCCCCAAACAAATGAATAGGGAAGACAAGTGGTATGTTTTGTCCTTTTCATGGCATTAATATTGTTTCTTTATCATTAACTTGTTTAGTGGCCATTAGGGCATGATCGACTACTGATTTTTAGAAGTCGACTTTATAGTGCCCCTCCTGGAACCGCCACCTTAATGTGGTGGAGGGGTTTGAGCGCCCGAATGATCCTGGAGCTCTGTTGTCGGGGCTTCGTGTCCTTGGTAGGGTCTGCCAGGGCAAACAGGTCCTATAGGTGACGGGTCAGACAAAGAGCGGTTCAGAAGCTCCTTATGAGAGACCAACAGGCCCGGTTAATCGTGAGGGTGTCCTTCTGTGGACCCACCACCTGCAGGAGGAGACATAAGGGGCTGGTGCAGTGTGATTTGGGCAACTCCAACAGCTGCCCCCACGACCCGGAAACGGACAAGTGGAAGAGGATGGATGGACTTTATAGTGAAGAAGGTTGACGTAGAGTCGACTAGTCGTGTGATGACGTCATCATATTAACAACGGAGGAATAACGCCTAATTAACAACAATTAACAACAATTAAGTACAATATGTTCACGTCCAAATCCGTCAGTAATGTAGGCTCACATGTAAGCAGGTTTTGCAGCGTATTTTCTGAGTTAATATACAATATAGTGGCTTATTTCCATTTCCTAGGTTTTAACTTAATTTTCAGGCACTGCTCAGTGTTAACCTGCGCCTCCAGAAACAAACAGATCCGCGTCCTCTCCCCTCTCTCCTCCTGACCTCAGCTGTTCTCCTTTGTCCTGTAGGATCATCGTCCTTGTAAATCCAAGGTCTGAAGTAAACGAGCTTTCGGTCCCAGAGTGTTTGCTCGTAGTTGATTCCCCGTGAATAAGTCCGTGAGAGAGAAAAGTTTAAATCCTGCACGCACGTCGTGGATTTCAGTTTAGCACAGGTGATTCCGCAGGTGAAACTCTATGGAGAGCACTAAAAAGTAAACGCTAACCGGTAAAAACAACCAGCCACTGGCCATGGCTGCTGATCTGCTATGGTGTAACGCTGTTTATTGTCCCACCGAAACACGGAAAAGGGGTTCCGCCTTGAGACAAATGTTGAAATTAGGCAGAGAGATGGAGGGAGGGAGAAAGAGATAAACACACGACTAGTCGACTCTGTAAAAATGAGTATAATTTGTATCTAAAGTAAAATCTCAAAAGGTCTGTACATTCATTACAGATTTCTACAAAGGCTTGAAAACATCTGGATTGTTCATAATTTGTGATGTTTGGTGGCTAATGCTAAGGTTATAGGAAAAATACATTGACAGGCTAACGGACTCTGAAAAGTCTCCCGGACAAACCTACTTGCTAATTGTTCACATATGTTTGGATGGAACAACGCTTCTCCTTTTTATTGCTAGGTTTGAATCAAATCTTTTGATTAGGATTCATTTAATGTGGTACCTCCAAAATCCATCCATCCATCCATCCATTTTCTTCCACTTGTCCGTTGCCGGGTCGTGGGGGCAGCTGTTGGAGTTGCCCAAATCACATTGCACCAGCCCCCATGGCTCCTCCTGCAGGTGGTGGGTCCACAGAAGGACGGCCTCACGATTCAACACGGGCCTGTTGGTCTCTCATAAGGGGCTTCTGAACCGCTCTTTGTCTGACCCGTCACCTAGGACCAGTTTGCCATGGGAGACCCTACCAGGGGCACGACGCCCCCGACAACAGAGCCCCCAGGATCATTCGGGCGCTCAAACCCCTCCACCACGTTAAGGTGGCGGCTCCAGGAGGGGACCTCCAAAATCACATACATAAATCCTCCACTAAGAACCCAGGGTTACTTTTCGACGTTATAGACTGTTCCCAGCTCTTTTCTTCAGATAAAGTATAGGTTCTTGGTTGCGTTTTATCAGTTGTTCTTCAGCTTATTTCATTTCGATAGTACAATTGTTTTGGATGACAATTTTCCCTGTTCACACTTATATTTACCCAAGATTCCCTTTCGATTCAGCGTGGCCTGATTGCGTTTGTTTTGAACCGTCTGCCCTTGGATTTGTACGTCATCGTGTCACAGCGAGGCCGTCCCCTGTTTCCCCGCAGAGTCTCTGGGGTGAAATAAGTGGGATTTTTGGAAGTCTAAAAGTGAGGACAGTGACCGTGTGTCCTGGCGTACACGGCCCATAATATCAAAGAGGAAATGCCCAGTGTCCTGTCATCTTCCTGCTGGCCTTTTTACTGATGTGTTTGTTGAAATGACAGGACTTTGGTGCAAACTCAATAAGATTAGATTAGATTGTAGAATGAGCCCATATCCTGTATCAAGAAATTGTTATCATTATCAATATACAGATTACGATGATCTAATTTTTCATAACAGTTTTTTTTTTAACAGTTACATCAAATATAATACAAAATATAAAATACATCTTAGGTAAAACAACAGCAACCATCACGGCTTTGTACAAATTTTTTCAGTTTAGATTTAAAAGAGTTCTGAGAGACCAGCTCACGAAAACTCAGCTCATTTTGCAGTTGATTCCAATCAGAAGGAGCACAATATTTAAAAGCCTTTTTCCCCATGTCAGTCCTTACATTAGGAACTGAAAGGAGGATTCGATCCTGTGAACGAAGGCTGTGACCGGTGTTTGGTTTGAGAGTGACGCTTGACTGTAAATAAGAGGGAAGTAAACCAAGTAATGTTTTGTAAATGAACAAGTGCCAATGAATAAAACGTCTTGAGGAGAGAGACAGCCGACCTACATGGGAGTAAAGAAGACAGTGGTGAGAGAGAGGTTTGAGATTGGAAATGAATCTAAGTGCTCCATGGTAAACTGTATCCAGCGACCGCAGCGATTTCGCAGATGCGTGTCTGTAAATAATGTCCCCATAATCCAAGACTGGGAGGAAAGTTGCAGCAACAAGTTGTTTTTTGGCCCTAAAAGATAAACAAGATTTGATTCTAAAATAGAAACCAAGTCTAACTTTGAAAGTAAGAGAACTGTCAATAATAAAACCAAGATATTTATACTGTAATTGGTGTTATGATTGAATATCAGCTACAGAGGAAGGGTAAAAGCAATAAGACAATATAAAATCATTAATCAAGTCAACAGACAGAACCAAACTAAACCACTAGTAAGTTTAAGTTTAAGTTTGATGGTTTTGTTTAGCCCAATATCACAACAGAAGTGGCCTCACAGCTGCACCAAACATTAAGGCAATAAAACATAGCAAAAAATATGACAATTAAAAGTTCAGGTGAACCCAGGCAAATATAATGTCCAATAGGAGGTAGTGACGAGCGGCGTGGGCGTCCCCCGTCCTTAGACTCTCCAGCACGGCGAGGAAAAACTCAAAAACCCGGCAGGAGAAATGGGAAACCTTGGGGAGAACCACAGAAGGAGAGATCCACTCCCATGGACGGACAGGCTATAGAGACCCAGGGCCGAAGGATCCCTCAGCAGACGGGCCAAGATCACAGACCGTCCAGTCCTCAGATTCCAGAATGCAGGTTCCTCCGTTAGATCTAGACAGGCACTCCCGAAGGGGGGGGGGGGGGACAGGAGACACCATGTGAATAGTGATGAACAGACTACAGATAAATTAAATATTGTATCACTACTACGACAAAAACTCGGCAACTAACTATTGCACTGACAGTAACTAGTAACTAAAAGTTATTATACTGCACTTTACACCACAAGACACAGTATATGACAGTACAGTACAGCATACGCCTGAGGATAAAAGCTGTCTCTGAAACGAGATTTGAGGATCCACAGACGTCTCCCAGTGGGGAGGAAGGAGAGTGTGCGGGATGACTCGGGTCCTGCATAATGTCCAGAGCCTTTTTCTCTCTGCAGGTCCTCTAAGCAGTTTTAAGTCCTCCCTTAAAACCCACCTCTTTACACAGGCTTTTTAATATGCTGTTTCTACATTGTATTTTTGTTTAATTGATTTTGACGTAAAGTTTATTATGCCTTGTTTGTATTTGTATTCATAGTTTTTATCATCTGTTTGTGAAGCACGTTGGGCAGCCGTGGTTGTTGTAAATGTGCTATAGAAATAAACTTGACCTTGACCTCGACCAGAGGCGATTCAATAATCCCAGATGCAGTTTTAACTGTGCTCATCAGGAAAGTGTGGTCATGTGATGTAATGGTGGTAGTAGTGGGACTCGAGTGAAATTTGTCATTAAAGCAGCACTAAGTAACGTGTTTACCTTAATAAATCCTTTCCGTAGTCCCTGTGGGGGTAATACAAGTGTTTATGGGATGATTGGAGGGTCCTTCATCGCCCCCTGGTGTCTCTGGACAGAAAACCATGTTTGCAACTTTACTGCCACCGGTCCGGAGAAAGCAACACACACTAATGAAATCACAAAGAAGAAGCTAACAGGCTAACAGGCAAAGCTAACTGCAGGCTAACGTCACTTGAAACAGTATTTACAGCCAAGTTTGAGTGAAAAAAGAATATTTCCATTGTATAATTGGATGCACAGTAACCCTCTGTCCCTTCACCTTTCATTTTATTCTCAAATTGACACTACGAACTACTACTATCGAACTTGTTTTGTGTCTTAAACGGGCAAACGTCCATTGTTTGTACATAAATGGCCACTGTTAGTGAGACGTACGCGCTGCCAGGTTTTGTAACGTGTATTTACCTAAAACTGTAGAGAAAATAAACCCAGCCTTGCCATATTAAGAAAAGCCCAGTAGCCAAAAGCTCCACGCCTTTATTTAGAGCTTTATGTTGGGTGTGGAGCGTGACTGGCGTGTGGTCAAGTGGAAGCCCTCTGGATGCTTTTCTTTCCTTCGGGATGTGAGACTGGGAATAGATTTTAAGGGCATTTCTTCTGACGCTTTTGGTCGATGTAAAAAAGCTGTCGGGCTCCTTTTGGAGTTTTTCCACGAGAGCCTTGTTTTATGTAAGGATTAGCAGAAGATTAACTTTAGACGCTCGTTAAAGCCGGCGCAGCTTTCGCAAAAACAAGCAACCGTAAACAGAAAGAAACCATGGTGAAGATATGTCATGTAGGAACGCCGTCTCGTGAGTTTTTTGGGGACGAGTGGAGGAACAGTGGCAGGAGTTCTCGCCTCAGTAAGGTCTGCATGTTCTCCCTGTGTCTGTTCCTTTTGCAACTCAGTGTTCAACCTCTGAGCAGTTACTCCAGTGACATAGAAGGATGGGTCAAGTGAACAGTTATCCTGGCCGAGCCTTCTTCACATCACGTCTTCAAAGCATTGAAATAAAATGTCGTCAGAATCCGAATCAGAATGCCTGTTTTAAACTGATAATTGTGTCAATTGTGTGGTATTTTGTGTGGTGTTTTGACCAGAATTGCAATTGTTATTAGGGATGGGACCATAGACATATTATCAATAGACAGTCATTCCTCACTCCTTGACAAAATAACTACCCTTGCGTGACGTGTTGTTCGGTCATAGCCGCGCAACTCCAATGCTAACAGTCCGGCCCTCATTAGTACGAGTCCCTTTAATTGTGCCTAGCCCAGCGTTATCACAGGAGCAATATCTAGCTGTAGAAAGGTGTTAAAAAATAGGCACCAGTCTTTACAGTTGTTTAGAACGTGTCTTAAGCCCAATGCTATACGAGCGATCGCGTCCAGCTGCTCCGTGTGCAGGTCAGTCCCACGCCTCAAAATAACTCCTCCCATCAGCGCGAGCGTCTCGTCTTCTCTCGGGTCAGTCTCATGATCGATCACAAACACAAACGCTCCGTCTAAACTCGCCTTTTACACAAGATAACAACAAATAATCCGGCCCGCGGTAAAAGCGAAACAGAAACCTGCAGTGACACTGATGTCAAAGCTCCGCTAACAGCAACGAAACACTTCCTGTTGTCCCGACAAAATAAAAGGCGTCAGTGTTCCAGCCGCTGGGAGAGGGTTTGAAATGTTAATCAATAAATGAACCTAATATTTTAGGTGCAAATGGACACAAATCTCATTTTTCTTCATTTTCCTGGTCGTCCGTTTTGCTCAAATAGAAATAAAGGCCTGTCTCTAATTGTGGCCTGGTTCCAATAAAGGCCCGGTCCCAGATGCCCTTGAGTAAATAAAGGCCCCGGCCTATATAAGAGCATTTACGGTATTATAATTATCTAATATTATGTCTAATATTTACATTCACAGACCACTTGAAGTTTACTTTATTCTTCGTCTCATTGAAACCTGATGTTTTCAAAGCTTTTCACTCCATCTTGGTCCATAATTTTGTTTTCCTTTTTGCAACGGTCAAAGATGGCGGAGTTTATGGAGCTAAAATGATCAGGAAAGAGGACAGTAAACACCGTGGATAAATGAAGGAGACAATTGAAATTCATAAACGTGCTCCTCCTGGGACACTAAACATGGATGAGGGAATAATGGTCAAACAATGTGTATATTGATATTTTCCGTACCTCTCTCTGCATACTGTTTTAACTCTGCCATCCTTCCCCCCTCCCTGCTCTCCGTTGCAGACGTGTACTTCATCGCCACCGTGTCGTTCCTGTGGAAGGTCACAGTGATCACCCTGGTCAGCTGCCTGCCCCTCTACATCCTCAAGTACCTGCGCCGGCGCTTCTCCCCGCCCAGCTACTCCAAACTCACCACATAGCCACCGCGACGGCTACTTCCACCACTACTACTGCTATAGTTACTACTAATGAAGGAGCACTACCACACGATCACTTTTACTGCAGTACAAGAACACTACAGGAGCTGGGGAGCGGGCGATATGACAAACTAAACATCGCCGTGCTCTTGGTCGTTAGAGGAAAAGTCACCGACTTACACAAACGAGCCGTGGTCGAGTATATCAGCAATGCGGAGGGAAAAAATAGTGATAAGCAACAGCATGAAGTAATGCAAGTCTAAGCTGCAACAAAACAATCAAAACGCTGTAGCTACTAAGCTGCTATAAACACATGAGAAAAATCTACACAGAGCTGAAGTAAAGGTGAAAAGAGACCATTTAGCTGCAAGTAACTCTCAATATTATCGTTAAATAAGAATAGATAAATCAATAAAACTCTTTCTTGGACATGAGCTGTTCTGTAAAAAGGCATCCGTTCATTTGGCTTGTTGCGCAATGTGGCTACGCTAGTTCCTCTGAGCTGAAGTTGTGGGCACTAGTACTTCCTGTTTGTATTAATCTCCATTAAGATGAGCTTCGACCCGTTCGAATCATCGCATTTCCTAGAGATTCTGTGGTGGACAATGGGTTCCTGGTAGATGATCACTTCCTGCAGGTGAACGAGTTGCTGTACAGTGTAATTATTTCCGTAGAGGAGACGTCAATGTTTATAAGGATCAGTGGGTTTGTCTTGAAGCTAAAGGCTAACATTCTTTTCATGCATTATTCAATTTGAAATAGTGCCTTTTATTAATTGTTTTTTTTTTACAGCATGTTAGCCTTTAGCTTCAAGACAAACCATCAATCCTTTATGATCACAGGCGTCTCCTCTGAACTCGTTACATCAAGATTTGAACACAGTAAATGATCATCTACCGGGAACTCACTGCCCACAACATAATCTTTAGAAAATATGATTATTATTCCAGTAAAAGAAAACAGACAGGAAGTACTGGAACTCACAACTTCAGGTCAGAGAAACTTGCATAGCCACACCGTGCAAATTAGTGAAATAACTTATCTTAACTCATTGACTGCCAATGGCGTCTATAGAATTAGGTTTTTCATTGGGAACAGCTGCAGCAAAGCCTTGAGCGTGTCTGCTGTTAAAATCTTAGTGGTGCCGCCTAGTGACTCAGTAAAAGAACTACAAGTTATTTTATTGAGTCACTAGGTGGCAGCGTTGCTCTTTCGTTTTCTCAGCTTTTTGGTCAGAAAACAGCATTTTGGGGGATTTCACCTATTTTCTACGGACGAAAGAATGGAAAGAGGTACAAACAAACAGACATTTTTTGTTGGATGGAAGAAAAGAGTTAATCTTTCTTGTGGTGGGTTTCATGTTGACATAGATCTAAATTTTCTGTGGGTCTTGGAAAAAGCAGTCAAAATTCTGAAAAACCTCTCTGATTTGAAAATGGCTGGCAGTCAATGAGTAAAAAGTGTCGCCTACTTTACTCAAGGAAATGTAAATGAGTAAATTAACTAATTACTCGCCAATCTGCTGTGAAAGTCAGTCTATAAACCGTCCATTCACTTCAAAAAGTGTGTCGAAGAAAACGCCTTGTACTCGTAATGGTATTGGGAATGGTAATGGTTCTCTCAGACGACACAAGCAAACGACGCTAAAGGGCCTTTCCACGCTTGAGCAGCTCGGACGTGTGAGTTTACCCCCAGAGCCTGATTCCCGATCCTCTTGAGCTCGTCCGGCCTCTGATACATCGTGTCATCATTCGTTTATCGTATCTTGTCATGTCGCCCTCTCCCTCTGCCTGGGATGCACTGAAAGCTCCCACATCGCCGCCAAACACGGCCGTCTTTTTGATTCATTAACGCTAAAATCTCTACTAATCGCGTGGCATCTTTGTTCCAAAATCATTTCAGAAAAAAGGGCGTAACATGGGGGAACTTTAACGGCTTCCTTCATGGACACGACAGAAATGCCCTTTAATTTATCTGTCTAGCTTGTGATTGAAATAAGGTGCCAACTGCAGAGAACAAACAGGACTAGCTTTTCTAACCCTTAAAGTGGAAACGTGAACTGGAAATGTACTGCTCTTTTTAAAAAATGAAAATATTCAGAAAAAAACATGGCACTTCAGTTCTGTAAATATCGGGTTATATGAAGGGACGTTACTGGAAAACGTTGTGGACATATCGTGCTTTTGGACTTCCTCATTATTGATATTCTTGAGACTGGGCTGACCTGGAGGGCCCTCTACAGGCAGCAGAGGGAAAGACGCATTATAAAACAATGAAAAGCAACTTCAAGCGAGCAAATGAATGGCACCGTGATGAACACAGTTTGAACCGCTCAGAACAAGTGATGTTTTATGGAGTTTATGTGAACTTTGTTTCAGCTATGATGTAATAGAATCCAGGAAACACGGATTGCAGCGCTTCAGGAGCAGCAGAAGAAGAAATGACTAGAAAGTTAACTTTGTGAGTGAAGCAAAATACACTTTCTGAACAAAACAATTCAAGTCACCACAAAAAAAGATCCAATACTGTGTTTGAAGCCTTTAGCTTTGATTACAGCACATTCTGCAGTGTCGAAAGATCTGAAAGCGTCAAAATAGCAACAATAAGGGGGATGAAAACACAACAAAAATGTGACAAAAGACCAACAAAAAAACATATATAAAAGAAGCGATAAAACGTAACAAAAAAGTGATGAAAGAAGTGATGAAAATGCCACAAAGAAGCAGCAACAATAACACAACCATAAAGTTGCAAAATGGGCAAAACAAAAACACAAACGTTTGAAATATGTGACAATAACAAGGCGACCTAGGCCTTAGTTTTCAAATTAGACATTGCACTGTTGCCCTTCAGTCGAGATGCTTTTAGATTTGGGTAAAGCCGAACTGGAGGCAATCGGTGAAGGCTGGTTCACCCCTTAACTCCCACCTGAACCGAGCACATTTTCTCCAGTTTGGCTTTACCCCAATCCAAAAGCTTCTGGAAAAAAGCTGTGATAATAGCGACAAAACTGAGATGAAAACAATGATGGAAATATGACAAAAAAGTGACGGAAAATTTATGAAAAAGTGGCAAAAATGTCACAAGAAATTGACAAGCATTTGACAAAAAAGTGACGAAAAAATGACAAAAAATGTGACAAAAATGTGACAAAAATGTGATAAAAAATTGACGAAAAAAGACACACATTTTATGAAAAATTGACAAAAAAATGACAAAAAAAAATGTGATAAAGTGATGAAAAATTTATGAAAAAGTGGCAAAAATGTCACAAGAAATTCAAAAGAAATTGACAAAAATGTGACAAAAAATGGACGAAAAAATGACAAAAATGTGACAAAATGTGACCCAAAAATGACATAAAAGTTAAAAAATGAGTTGAAAACCCAACAAAAACATGATGGAAAAAAAATCTGATGACGTGAGGAAAAAGATCCTCTTGGTTCAGGCGGGAGTTAAGAGGTTAAAGGTTAAGAGGCATTTAAAGGCATTCATTTGGATTCAAACTGTCATGAAATCAAAATTTCTCAGAGAACATGATTTTCCTTAGAGACAGAATCCACAGCTATTGCAATACATTCCTCCATTTTTGCTTTACCCAAATCTAAAAGCTTCTTGGAAAACAAAAGAGCGACAAAAACGAGGATGAAAACGCAACAAAAAAGCAACGAAAAAGCGACGAAAAAGCAGCAAAAAACGTGACATAAAAGAGACAATAAAGAGGCAAAAACACTTCAGAAATGTGACGAAATAAGTTACAAACTGAAAACTGCAGCTCAACTCATCAGCAAAAACAATATCACCAGGTCCTCTTGGTGCCGCATGTGCCGTCCGTGCTTCCTGTTTGTTTGGGCCGAGTGTTTCCCTGGGATTGACCTGACAGGCGCTCCAGCATTGTGGCGTCCATGTTTTTTCCCAGAACGCGACAGGACCGGTATATTCTCCTCGATTATAACGCACCACCCGATTATCGCGATCGACCTTTATTAAAATCACCATCAGATTAAAATTTGATTAATCGCCCAGCCCTAGATTTGGGTAAAGCCAAAATAAAATGGACTTGTTTAAGGCGGCTGAGGTTCATTACATTTGACTTCCTGCTGCCTGCAGAAACCCTGTCCAGCGCATCCATCTTTCACCAAGATCTTGAATTGATGATGGGAGAGCGTGACCACTGGGCCAAGCCGTCTCCAGCACATCCCAAAGAGTCTCAAATCTGGTCTGGACACTAGGGCGGCAACTAACGATTATTTTCTAATCGATTAATCTAGCGACTATTTTTACGATTAATCGATTAGTCGCTTGGCTGTGAGTGGTGTAGGAACATTTTATTTTTTCCATTTTTTTATCACATGAAGCTAAAGTGGATCCTAGGGCTGAAAGGACTAATCGATTAATCGACGACTAATCGATTATTGAAAGAGTCGACAACTATTTTAGTAATCGATTCATCGTTTTCTGGCTCACACAGACTCAAATGGAGCAAAAATGACCAAAAAAATGTAGTATTTTTGATGAAAACCTACTTTGATTTTATATTTAGGGTCTGTAGTGGTTTGAACAATGTAAGTTTCATGAATAGAGCCTTCAAAAAACATTTCCCTTTAGTTTACTCCATCAGCACTTCCTTAACCCCTTAACCCCCGCCTGAACCCAGAGGATCTTTTTCCTCACGTCTTCAGATTTTTTTCCATCATTTTTTTGTTGGGTATTCAACTCATTTTTTTGTCACATTTTTGCCACTTTTTCATCAATTTTTCGTCACTGTTTCGTCACATTTCCATCATTGTTTTCGTCTCAGTTTTGTTGCTATTTTCACAGCTTTTTTCCCAGAAGCTTTTGGATTGGGGTAAAGCCAAACTGGAGAAACTGTGCTCGGTTCAGGTGGGAGTTAAGGGGTTAAACAGCGCGACTTAAGCTATAATGTGATAAAAAAAAATAAAAAAACGACTAAAACTTACTACACCATTCACAGCCAAGCGATTAATCGATTAATCGTAAAAATGATCGTTAGACTAATCGATTACAAAATAATCGTTAGTTGCAGCCCTAGTGGATCCGCTTGAAGACATGTTGATGTGTAAACGTAAAGGAAATGTTTGTTGGAGGCTCTTGGCGCTAATTCTGCTTCTGATCGGACGAGACACAAACAGATATTCATGAAATTTACAATGTGCAAAGTGAACTACAAACACTTACTATAAAAACAAAGTAGGTTTTCATCAAAAATACTACATTTTCATGTCATTTTTGCTCTATTTGAGTCTGTGTGAACCAGAAAACGATTAATCGATTACTAAAATAGTTGTCGACTCTTTCAATAATCGATTAGTCGTCGATTAATCGATTAGTCGTTTCAGCCCTACTGCACTACAAAAAGTAAATATCAAGCATTGTCTTAAATGACTTGAATTGAGGAAATGTTTCTTGTTTTGAGCGGTTTTCACTCATTTAGACACTTTTCCTGATCGGACCAAGTTTCCTTTGCTTGTTTGAGGACATTTTAGACCAGTTCTAGGGTAAATCTCGCTTGAAATAAGAAAGTAAAATTGCCAATGAGATAAGACCAATTTTCTTTCCCCATTGGCAAAGAAAATGACCTGAAATAAGAACGAAATGTATCGAAACGAGTCAGAAACATCTCAGAACAAGTGAAATAATCCAGGACAAATGCCCAACAACTTCTTAACTAGTCAAAACAACTAAAATTTGGATTATTATGCTCAAATTGAGATGTTTATACTGATCTAGTTAAATACTTTTTGCAGTGTGGACACTCATTCTCCCTGATCCACTCTTTCGTAATGCGAACCCTGGCCTTGTCAACTTGGAATATGAAGGAAATCTGAAATTGTTGTGTGATACAGTATGTCTCCATTAACATTGAAGCGTGAACTAAAATCTGACACTTTTTCTGTTTTGTTTTTTGATAATAATCGTCAAATCATAGGATATTTGTGGTTCTTCAGTCCTGCACAGGTTTTATGAAGGGAAATTACTGGAAGAAATGATTGAGTTTGATTCACTCTTTTCCCAAAACGTCCCTGAATCTCAAAGTTTACTGACGAGGTTTTTTTTTGTGTGTATTTGTTTATGCGTCACTCGCAGCTTAACGCGGCTCGACCGGAGTTTATTTTAGCCTCGAACCGACGGCGGCTTCGGCTAAATCCGCGTCTGTTTGTGGCCCCGAATAGCCGAGATGTGAGTATTTTCGGGGGAAGCGTCGCCGACCACAAAGGAGCGCCGGCTATTTGTGACTCTGCCCCAGGTTCCAGTGGAGAAAGCGTCGTGTTTTCTGCGGCCGCGCTTTTCTTCGTGAGTCACTGAGCAGAACTGCCCCGAAAGCCGTAATTGAAACGAGTGACCGTTTCTGACCCGCCGTTTTTGGCCACTCCGCGCCCACGGCTTTCTCATCGCCGCCGCCTGAACCTCGCTCATGAAACAGAAAGGGAAGCTGGTTTTGTTTCGGTGCATCTTCTGCCTTTCCAGGGCTTCTTTCTGCTTTAACCTCTTAACCCCCGCCTTAAACGAGAGCATTTTCTCCAGTCCGGTGTTACCCGAATCTAAAAGCTTCAAAATCATTAAAACAGTGACTAAAACGAGGATGAAAACGCAGGAAAAAGGGACAAAAACATGGTGAAAAAGTGATGAAAAAGCAACAAAAAAATGCCACAAAAGAAAGATCAAAACGTGCCGGAAAAGCAACAATAACACAATAAAAAAACGACAAAAACACAGTGAAAAACTTCGAAAACACGACATAAATGCTTTAAAAAAGTGACGATTCATTTTGTAGATCTTAGCTTTCAAATGAGGCCTTACACTGGCCCATAGGCTGGAGAATCTGTGTGCTAGATCGTCTCCTCCGGAGGGACAGTCTGCTGTGAAAACGTGAGATATCATGACACAAATTAAGGTTAGGGCCAGGGAAATGGTTAACCTCTTAACTCCCGCCTGAACCCAGAGGATCTTTTTCCTCACGTCATCAGATTTTTTTCCCAACATTTTTCTTGTTGGGTGTTCAACTCATTTTTGTAACTTTTTTGTAATTTTTTATCACATTTTTGTTATTTTTTTTATTTATTTTTTTGTCATTTTTTATCACATTTTTGTCATTTATTTGTCAATTTTTCGTCAATTTTTCGTCAATTTTTTGTCACATTTTTATCACATTTTTGTCATCTTTTAAAAAAAAAAATGTAATTTTTTATCACATTTTTGTCACATTTTTGACATTTTGTTGTCAATTTTCTATCCATTTTTTGTCATTTTTTTGGTCATTTTTTCGTCAATTTCTTGTGACATTTTTGTGACATTTTTCGTCACTTTTTTGTCACATTTCCATCATTGTTTTTTTTCCATCACTTTTTTCCAGAAGCTTTTGGATTGGGGTAAAGCCAAACTGGAGAAAATGTGCTCGGTTCAGGTGGGAGTTAAGGGGTTAACTTTAAGGATTAGGATTATTTGTATTTTTAGACAAACCAACTCATACATCTATACAAACTCACAGCAGACCGTCCCTCCGGAGCAGACGATCTAGCACTAACCCTGGAGAATCTTTGGGTAAGACTGAACTTAAAGGAACAGGTCACAGTTCTTCCATCCATATGCTGGGAGAGGCTAAATGCTAACAACATCTTTGGTCATTTTGCGTGACTGAGGACACGCACAAAGATCAGACAGGTACACATCAACTCGTCTAAGCTCAGATAAACATATCTCAGTCTGGAAAAACGGTGGCCTGTTCCTTTAAGAAGTTGATCGACTGAAAATGAATAAAACACTCCAGAGTTTGTTCAGACTTGGCTGTTGCTGATCATAACCAGTGCTAGTTTCATCAACTGAAATATTTAGTCAAAGGCATGTTTTTGAGTGACTAAAATTAGACTAAAACTAAATCAAGAGTTATTCATGAGACTAAAACTTTGCCGACTAAACCGTGACTAAAAATAAAATCAAAAGAAGAAACTGAATCATCAAAATCCAATGACAGTTTGAAAGAGCGTCACATCATTTCACTGCCAAAGGAACGGCTCACAGAACAAACATGAAGCACTGACCTTGATTAAATAAGACTAGAATTAATATTATGGTTTCAACTTTTCCACCTTCATTAGAGCTTTACATCCGAGAACCGACCGGGCCCTTCCCTGCTCAGCTTCCGAGGCCTGACGGGATCGGGCAAAGCAAAGGCGGGACGGCCTCAGTGGCACCGGTCCCATCCCTGCCATCCACCACCATAGCAGAAACAACAAGGTCTTAGCTTTCAAATCATTAATTGCATTGATTTATAGGCCGTGAACAAAAACGGGGACAAAATGGGGGCAATAGAAACAATGAAAACATGACGGCGGACACAGAACAAAAAGGTGACACAAAAACATGAACAAAATGGTCAAAATGTGCAACCTAGAATTTAGATCAAATATAAGCTA
Source organism: Gobius niger (assembly GCF_951799975.1). NCBI lineage: Eukaryota > Metazoa > Chordata > Actinopteri > Gobiiformes > Gobiidae > Gobius > Gobius niger. The sequence goes on from NC_136868.1 coordinate 2,145,338, forward strand.
TAAAAACTTTAAAACTTCAAGGCTATAAGGGCATGATTGAGATTTCATATTTTTGTAAAGCCGAACTGGAGAAAATGTGCTGGGTTAAGGCGGGGGGTAAGTAGAAGTTTGGACACGACTAACATTTCAATGTAATGGCCTCTTTCTCCTCTTTCTTTCTTTTTGTTTGTGATAAAAGAAAGATCAGGCATTGGCTCTTTCATATTCTTTAGTAACATTGGCTTTATATCAGTGTTAATTTTGACAACATATTTTAATTTAGTTTTAGTCTTTTGACGAAAATGTAATTCAATTTTAGTCTAGACTAAAATTGAAGATATTTTTTTGACTAAAACTAGTTTTAGTCGACTAAAATTGCAAGTAAATTTAGTCGACTAAATTTAAGACTAATTTAGTGGACTTTGCATTGATAATATTCATGATAATCATATTTAATGTTGTTCCTCTGCGTCATGTTTCTGCTCCACATGAACAAAGCTCAGAGCTGATCCTTTGGCAGAGAATTTACATGATCTGAGGCTCTTTCAGACGCTCAATACAAGTTTGGATGATTTTAGTCTCTCCTTTTCATTTTTATTTAGTCTTATTTTAGTCGACTCAAATATCTGGACATTTTAGTCACAGTTTTAGTCTCATGAGAAACTTTTAATTTAGTTTTAGTCCAATTTTAGTCACAAAAAATATCACTTTGACTAAAATTAAGACTAGTCGACGAAATTAACATTGGCTTTTTATCTGTCTGACGCTTCAGGCTCGATATCTCCGTATTTACTGAGCCGCTTGAACTAAAACTGGCACAAAGTTCAACATCTTCCCTCCCAGTTAAAACAGAAGTTTATCGAGTGTTAAAAAGGGACGGTTTTGTTTCTATCACAAAGGACTGAAGGCGCCAAACATACATTTCAATCTGAAGTCGGCAAATATGAACTCGTTTTGTTCAGGAGAAACGTGTTATTTATTAGATTTGCTGAAACTTCTCTGATCGGTAGTTTATTTTTACCAAACGTTTCGATATTTGGCCGATATTTCCTCCGGTGTCAGTCCCGTTGTATTTAATGAAACAGTGAAGGGATCAAAATGGCTGCTGCACATGTATTTGCTCAAAGTATTTAAGTTTGTTCTGTCCGTTTATTTGATTTCCTTTGTCAGAACATGGTCACGTTTGAGTGGCTTCTGTGACTGTGCCATAACCTCGCCTTTCTAAACCCACATGTTTTTGTTCCCACTACTGATGACTCTCTATGTTTGTGACTGGATTTTGAACTCGCTAATGTCTGATTTTGGGGGAGTGTAAATTATTTTATTTATGGAACTTTTTTTGTTAATTTATGGAATGATGTTGCTCTCAATGGAGCGGAATAAAAAGGGAGAACTGTGTCAATATTGTGATGAATAAACATGTTTTTCTTTTATGATGCGGCTCGTTTATGAACTGGAGCTCCGATAACCCGCCATGACACGACCTTTGTAAGGAAACGACCACATGTTGAGGGACATCATGAGCATTTAGGGGACTTTATGTTTGATGTTTGTCTCCATACTTCACTTGTTTGCAGGGGCGGACTGGCCATATGTCCTGTATTCTGGAAGAGCACAGAGGGGCCACCGGTCCCGCCTCAACCGAGCTTTACCCAAATCTAAAAGCTAAAAAGAAAAGCATCAAAATAGCGAGAAAAAGAGGATGAAAAGTCAACAGAAACATGAGAAAAACACAACAAAAAATGATAGAAAAAATAGCTCAAAAAACAACAAAAATGTGACAAAAATGTGGCGACGTGACGAAAACTTCACTTGTGTAGGTCTTAAAGGAATAGGCCACCGTTTTTACATACTGAGATATGCTCTTACCTCACTTTAGCCAAGTTAATATATCCCCGTCTGGTCTTTGTCCGTGCGCTCACACATACGCAGCCTCTCCCACATGTCACATAGCTCCGAAAAAGCTCACGATAGAAGCTACCAAGCTCTTCCACGTGTTCCCTATTTAAATAAAGTTACGTGAAGTGTTTTCATGCGAAGTATATTTACACAGAAATGTAACATGTCGATTTTATAAGCAGATAAAAAGGGGCACTACATTGTGAGGCGTAATGATATGAGGAGTAAAACGTCCGTGCAGTAACTCCTAAAGACTTCCCCGCTCACTTCCGTCAATAACCTTTAGGAGTTACTGCGCGGATGTTTTACTCCTTGTATCATTACGCCTCACAATATAGTCCCCCTTTTTATTTGCTTATAAAATCGACATGTTACATTTCTGTGTAAATATACTTCGCATGAAAACACTTCACGTAACTTTATTTAAATAGGGAACACGTGGAAGAGCTTGGTAGCTTCTATCGTGAGCTTTTTTGGAGCTATGTGACATGTGGGAGAGGCTGCGTTTGACTGACAGAGCGCACGGACAAAGACCAGACGGGGATATATTAACTCGACTAAAGTGAGGTAAGAGCATATCTCAGTATGTAAAAACGGTGGCCTATTCCTTTAAGGTGCGTTCACACCAAAGGCGGCAAAGCGTCGGGTTTACATTGAAAATACCTGGAGGACGCGCCTCAGGGGGCGTCAAAATATCAAAATATCACGCGCCTCCTGTGCGGCGCGTTTTGAAGCTTTCCGCGCCTCCAGGGCGTCCAGCGCAGCCCACGCTAGAGTTGGGAAATGTTGAACTTTTTGGAGAAATTTGCGAGCGTCGACCAATCAGGAGCTTTCTCCAACAGTGACGTACGTTGTAGCTGAGCCACCGGGGCAGATTCTGTGCTGGCCGAGAGAAAAAAAAAATGAAAACAAGTCACGGAGCTTCATTGTGAACCGGAGCTACTGCAGCTCTGGGACTTTTACAAAGACGCACTTCAGTGTTTCTTAACCTAAACACCCAGGATTAAAAGACAAGAAAACTTATTTCAGTGGCTGAATCTGCGCTGGGAATGTGTTTGGGCCTCGAGGCTGACGATGACTGTTGTAGCTACAAACACACGCTGACGTACGGCCAGACAAGCGTCTGACGTCAGGTCAGCACAAGCGTCTAACTACGGCCTTTAGCCGCGTTTTTGACGCCCCAAAAGCGTTTGGTCTGTACGCACCTTTAGCTTTCAAATGAGGCATTACATTGTTGATCTCCAGTCGAGAAGCTTTTAGATTTGGCTAAAAGGAATTCCGTAGAGTATGGTGCACCACAAGGGTCAATTTTGGGACCATTATTATTTATTATTTATATGAATGATTTTGCTTCTGTTTCTACGACCGCCTTTCCCACTCTTTTTGTTGATGACACCGATCAAAAAATAATAATAAAAAGCCGAACTCGGGAAAATGCACTCGTTAATGTTAAGGCGGGGGATAAAAGCTTAACCTCTTAACTCCCGCCTGAACCGAGAGGATCTTTTTCCTCACGTCATCAGATTTTTTTTCCATCATTTTTTTGTTGGGTATTCAACTCATTTTTTTTTTTACTTTTTTGTCATTTTTTTGTCATTTTTCGTCAAATGTTTGTCATTTTTTCGTCTATTTTTTTTTTTTTTTTTGTCAAATTTTTATAACATTTTTGTAATTTTTTTAAATCATTTTTTCGTCCATTTTTTGTCACATTTTTATCACATTTTTGTCACATTTGTGTAATTTTTTCTTACATTTTTTGTCAATTTCTTGTGACATTTTTGCCACTTTTTCATCAATTTTTCATCACTTTTTTGTCACATTTCCATCATTGTTTCCGTCAGTTTTGTCGCTATTTTCACAGCTTTTTTCCAGAAGCTTTTGAACTGGAGAAAATGTGTTCGGTTCAGGTGGGGGGTAAGGGGTTAAAATATGTATTTGTGGAAGTGTCACAATTACGATAATTTGGGCCGGGCTGGTCAGAGTCCAGGGCTGTTTTTCAGTCCCAGTCCGGCCCTGCATGTTTGGACTTAACATTGTCTTTTTTACTGTTTTGTTTTATTGCCTTAATGTTTAGTGCAGCCCAGTGAGGAAACTCCTTCTCAGTGCTTAGTGCAGGTGTCGGATAAAGATGGGTCATGTCGTTTTCCAGGGGGTCCATAAACACTAAACACAGATTACAAAGATACAATACAGGACGTTCATCGGACAAAACCTAAACCAAGACACGAAATACTGTTCAGGAACTCTGCTCTCAGGATCATTTTCAGCCGCATGTATTGATTAGGGCGATTGCGGTTTGATGATTAGAGCCACGGAAATGGTAAACAATAGCGGTAATGATGCGGTGGAGTTTCCTTTGTGCCGCGGTGGCTCTGGTGGTCCTTCGTCTCTGATCAGCCCAGTGTGTCCTGAGGTGCTGCGTATAAACGGGGTGAGTTCCATTTCTGAGGACAGTTCGGGGTTCAGTGCGGCTGTGTTGTGATGTTCCCATGTGTGACAAATATTAACAATAAGGAATCAACCGTCATGTTTTAAAATTTGGAAACTTCTGCTAAAATACATCAACAAAGGATGAATCCAATGATGATCTGCTGAAAGGAAATCAAATTATACTTCCAGTTTATTCATATACATTTATAACAACAACATCGGTTATTATTGTCTGTGATGTTTCAATGTTTTCATATTAAGGCGGGACATGGCAGGTCAAAACATACATGTTCCACACTGTGCTCAATGTTGAGATTTTTAACTAGTTTTCTCCGTTAACATCTTAGTTAAGTAAGAAGTAAATCAAATAATATTATGCAGACACATGCACAGATTACAACACTTAACCCGAGAACACTAAGGGTTTTTACCTGGAAAATACACCCAATAAAAAGTACTTCTCATCAAAATATATCAAAACATGACAATACGTGACACATTTGAGTAGTGATCTTTTATTTTAAACTGTGTCATGTCAATGAAAGAAAAGCGTCATGGGGGGACCATCTGAAAACGCGCCAAAATAACTGGGAAAAACATTTAAAAAAAAATAATAATAATGAAGATGGAAACTTGGTGTTTGGTCCACCCATTCGTGGGACATGTGAGACTTCCCTGGTGAAGGCTTTACCCTAACCCTGGGTCGAATCCACCCGAAACCTACTTTACCTTCTCTCACTATTGCAATCACAAACAATCACAAACGTGTGCCTGTAGGAAAACGTGTGTTAGGAAAACATCTAGGCCATCAAAATGCCAAAGTTCCCACTACAAAAAGTAAATATCAAGCATTGTCTTAAATGACTTGAATTGAGGAAATGTATCTTGTTCTGAGCGGTTTTCACTCATTTAGACACTTTTCCTGATCGGACCGAGTTTACTTTGCTTGTTTGAGGACATTTCAGACCAGTTCTAGGGTAAATCTCGCTTGAAATAAGAAAGTAAAATTGCCAATGAGATAAGACCAATTTTCTTTCCCCTTTGGCAAAGAAAATGACCTGAAATAAGGACGAAATGTATCGAAACGAGTCAGAAACATCTCAGAACAAGTGAAATAATCTCGGACAAATGCGCAAGAACTTCTTAACTAGTCAAAACAACTAAAAATGTGGATTATTGTGCTCAAATTGAGATGTTTATACTGATATAGTTAATTACTTTTTGCAGTGCCAGATGAAGCGACCCAGAGACCCAACGCAGCATAATGAAAATCACATAAATGTATTTTCTCTGGGCCCACCTGACCCACCTCCACCCCTTTCACCACCTCTTCTATCCACGACTTCACCCTGCTGGTCGTTCACAGGTCTCCCAAACCACCACCAGTGTCCAGGCTCCAGGAGAGGACATCCCTAATGCTAACCTACCCCTCCATACTAACTTTAGCTGTGGCTCAGGGACCAGAGGTGACAGAATGTGACCATTTGCCATCCATCCATTTTCTTCCACTTGTCCTTTTGCCGGGTCGTGGGGGCAGCTGTTGGAGCTGTTGCCCAAATCACATTGCACCAGCCCCTTATGGCTCCTTCTGCAGGGGGTGGGTCCACAGAAATGGGTTCAAATCAATCAAACAATCAACAAATTCATTTTATTTATCCGTTAGGAACTTCATTTGTCACCTTCATTTTTTTTCATCCTGTCGCTCAGAGAATAGACTTTAAAACAGCTCTGCTCGTGTACAAGTCTTTTCATGGTTTAGCTCCAAAGTCCATCTCTGACATGTTACAGCCGTATGAACCATCTCAGGGAGGGGCCTCCTGGTGGTTCCCAGAGTCAGGACTAAACACGGTGAGGCTGCGTTTCAGTTTCATGCAGCTAAAATCTGGAACAGTCTTCACGAGGATGTGAGACAGGCCTCGACTCTGACAATGTTCAAATCCAGGCTGAAAACAGGTCTTTTTACCCGAGCACATGACTGAAAGTATTTTATCTGCACTCTTGCCTTTTACTGTAATTGATTAATTTTATGTTGATGTTTTTTATTGATTGTATTTGTTTTCTTATATTTATGCAACTGTGAAGCACTTTGAATTGCCTTGTGTATGCATTGTGCTCTACAAATAAACTTGCCTTGCCTTCATTTGCAGGAGAAGTGCCAGTCCGGGCCCGATAAAAACAGCACATCCACAGACATTCAACAACATACAGCAATAATAAATACATTAAAAAATATATATATATATAATGGGCCTTTGATAGAGTGAGAGTGTAGAGTGTGTGAGGAGTCTGTGGAGATCTGGGTTCCTCCCCTCAGAACTCTGGAGTCATAGGAGTCTGTGGAGATCTGGGTTCCTTCCCTCAGAACTCTGGAGTCATAGGAGTCTGTGGAGATCTGGGTTCCTTCCTCAGAACTCTGGAGTCATAGATGCTGCTGAGTGAGTCCTGCTCCTGACCCATGCTTTTATTGCTGATTTTGATGATTTTATTGAGCAGGTTGCGGTGGGTGAGAGTGAGTGAACCAAACCAGACAGTGATGTTGAATGTAAGGATGGATTCAATGACACATTTGTAGAAAGAGGCGAGAATGGACGGGTGGACTTGGAGTTTGCGGAGTTTACGGAGAAAAAAGAGGCGTTGTTGACAATTTGAAAATATGTGTTCAGCGTTGAGTTTGAATGTGAGTTTATGGTCGATTATGGAACCCAGGTATTTGTATGAATTAACCTTTTCTATTATTTCGTTGTTGACAGTGAGTGAGGTAGAGCTGGAGTGCAAAGTGTTGGAAGTTGATGGTCATCTCGCTCTTCGTCAAATAACTATGGGACTGTAGGGCCCCTGGGTAGATTTTTGCTCAGGGCCCCAGAACGGCCAGCAAATCTTATGGAAACATACAAATGACAGAAACTTGCAATACATTTTTTCCTCCTATTTATTTCAGTTACAGCAAAGGTTTCAAACTAAAATTCACCAGCAGCAGCGTCTCGCCTTAACTGAGCTACTGTCCTCTCAGAACCTCTGACGTTTCAGCCGGACTCCTCTGAACGTTACACAGACTCATGTGTCGTGTGTGCGGCCAATTCATCCACGTGTTGGAAAAAATCTGCATTTATTTTACAGACGTTTTAAAGCTACCGAGGTGTTAATGTTTTTACGGGGACACAGTTTGAGTTGGACCACATTCTCGCTCATAAATCCTTATTTTTCTCTCTCTCTCTCTCTTCACTTCCACAGCCCGGGCACTGAATGTTCAAATGAAACGTCCACCCCCCCACACCCGCTCCTCTTATTTCGCTAAAGCCGTGCATACGTCGCAGCGTTAAAGCAGGCATTTACCTCAATCAGCCCCAAGAAACGCGTAATTCCACTCCAGAGCACACAGGCCCGGCTGCCGCTCACGTCCCGGGCCTTTCCTGTTTGCTCAGGGCCAGCTGGGTCGCCGCCAAATCCACACACTGCAAAAAGCTCTGTCTATGTACATGGGTTAAAGTGTCTTGTATCGGAGGGATAAATGACTGTGTCCTATCTGTCCAGGCTGATGAAGAACGAGAGAGCATCCAGAAACGAGGAGGAGAGCATGTGAAACAGGCTTATGTGGACAATGAGCAATGAGAACTCACCAGACAGGTCCAGGGTGAAGTTATTGAGAAGTAAAAAGCTGGGTTAGGTTATAAAACCATCTCTTAAAGTGCAGTTAAATCCACCATCCAGGAATGGAAAGAGTCTGGCATCACTGCAAACCTACCAAGACCCGGCCGTCCTCCTAAACTCACTGACCGAACAAGGACAGCACTGACCGGAGCTGTTACAGAGAAGCCTGTGATGACCCTGGATGAACTGCGGAGAGACACAGCTCAGGTGGGGGAAACTGTCCACAGATAAACTCTTAGTCGTACACAGCACAAATCTGGCGATACTTATGCAACCCACTGTATATGTACGACCTGAGGCGAGGACTCTTTACCATGTGGTACTTTATTCTTCTACTTGAGTAAAAACATTATGAAGTATCTGTAATCTTGCTTGTGTAAGCTGCGCCAAAAAGCGACAACGCCACCTAGTATTTTAAGAGGCTAGGAACTCTAAAACCAATTAAAACAAGGCAAGCAGTGTAATCAACCAAATACGGAGTTAAAAAGGTTTTTTTAAAAATAATTTATTACAGGAACTAAAAACAACAGTGAATAATGATGCCAGAAAAATAAAACGTTAAAAATCTAAAAGTTCATTAAAAAATAAAATAAAAGAAGGACCCAAGCGGTAGTGAGGGGTGGGGGCGGCCAGCAGAGTTTGGTTCCGTTCTCTCGTTCTTCGGCGTCCCTGTAAGTAAACAGGGCGACGGCAGTGATTTGTCCTTTTAGGGCAGACGGCTCTAGAGCCAACACAATCAATCCGGCCAGAGTACTAGAGAGATACTTACACGCGGGGGCAGAGTTACTCTGCCCGCCTGCCGTGATCAGCGTCGTACTCTGGCTTCACTGGATGGTGGTGCGTGACTGGTCCTCCCGCTGGCGGAGCCGCTGTGGAGGACAAAACTCAGGGGCAGTCACTTGGCCCACACAGCTACCCACTTCAGGCAGCAGCTAACTTCAAAATACGCCAGAGCACTAGGGAGCGTTACTTACGCGCAGGGGCAGAGAAACTCTGCCCGCCTGCCGTGTTGCACGTCGTACTCTGGCTTCACTGCTGCTGCCGCTCCCGGTGCTGTTCCTGCGCTCTGCCGTCTCCGTGCCTCAACCAAACCAGCCGGTGCTTCCTCTCGTTACCCGCTCCCCCTTTCCAATGGCCCAGTGTCCGATAAAAGCTCATTGTCCGCCACCAGCCGCCACGCTCATTGGATAAAAACTAGGTTAAAACAGCCTGCCACAGGTGTGAGGGTCCAGGTGATTAAAAACAGGAAATAAAAAGCACAGCAACGCACCACGATAAAAACACTTCAAAATAAAAGCACACACAAACAATAAAATCAAATGTGCAAAATGCTGCGTGCAAATTTATCATCCTGTGACATCCCCCCCTACTTTAAGGGTGGCAGTCCCTGTCACCTTAGTTTTCATCTGGCCTAAAACGAGCTGGTGGCTGCCCAATGTTTGACCTGACTGAACGTCGTGGGCTTGACGGAGGCTCCGGTGGGTATACAGGAGGATTAAACAAAAAACAGTAGTATGGGCCTTGGCCTTGTGCACCAGTCTCTAATGGGGCATCAAGAGTCTGTTCAGAGTCCTCATCAATGGGTCCAATACATGGTTTCAAAGAGTTCCTGTGGAGAGTCCTCTCCTTCCCTCCTTTCTCAGGCCTAATTTTATAAACGACCCCGGTGTCCCCAGTCTGCCCTAGTACTACGTAGGGTTCCGGGTCCCAGCCAGGGTGAAGCTTGCCCTGACCCTTACGGTTCCTGTCCCTCACCCACACTCGTTCACCAGGGGCTAAGGGCAAAGCGTTAGCCCTACGGTCGTAGGTTTGTTTGTTACTGTCTGCTGCCTTTTCTATGTTTTGCCTGGCCATATTATAGGCAAGAGAGAGCTTTTGGTGGTGGTCTCTAACCCAACCCTGTAAATCATAACTCTCGGGCTGTCTGCTCACACCTAGACCTACGTCCACCGGTTGTCTTAAGTGTCGGCCAAACATTAAAAATGAGGGCGCATAGCCAGTAGCGCTATGGACGGTATTGTTGTAAGCTGCCAAAAGTTCAGGTAGGTAATCTGGCCACCTATGCTGTCTCTCAGCCTCAAGCGAGCGCAACATATTAAGCAAGGTTTGGTTCATTCTCTCTACACTACCATTACCAGCCGGGTGGTATGGAGTGGTCCTGCTCTTGCTAATGCCATAGAGCTGACATAGCTGTTGAACAAGGGCAGACTCGAAGTTAGCACCCTGGTCTGAATGGAACCTGGCAGGGCAACCAAAAACCTGGATTACAGCCGACCACAGAGCATGGACAGTAGTCTCTGCTGTTTGGTCCTTTGTGGGGACTGCCCAAGCATAGCGGGTAAATTGGTCAGTCATAACTAAAATGTTTTGAAAGCGGTCAGTGGCTCTGCCCAGAGTCAGGTAGTCCATGCCTACAACCTCTAAAGGGAAAGTGGCAATAAAAGGATTTAGCGGGGCCCTTGGCTGAGCCCTGTTTTGCAAACTGCAGGCGACACACCCCTGTTGGAACTGACGCACCTCCATGTCCATGCCTGGCCAATAGAAGAACTGTCGTATCCTGGAGAGTGTCCTTTCAGCTCCTGCGTGGGCGGCCGCTTCATGGTATCTTTTCCAGACTTCCTGGCGCTTGACAGTTGGGCACACAACCTGGACACAAATCTCAAAGGTTTTGGGGTCTTTGACCCTTCTGCACAATAGCCCGTCCGCCATTTGTAGTTTCTCCCATTGCTGTAGAAGTTTTTGGGTTTTCACCGGTAACGACCGTCTGGTCGGTCCATCAGGCATAGATCCTTCAGTCACGTACCTTGCCACTGTTTGGATATCGTAGTCCGCGTCTTGTAAGGTCTTCCACTGGTCCTCCAGGTGCAAACCCGGCTCCTGAGTTATAGGGTTCACCTCCAAGGCTGCAGTGAGCTGGGCAACCTCGCCGCTTACTCCTGCGGATGGGTCAGCAGGAAATCTAGACAGGGCATCGGCATTGACATTTTCCCGACCAGCACGATATTTCACTTGGTAATCAAAGGAGGCAAGTTGGGCAACCCAACGTTGCTCTACGGCACCTAAACGGGCTGTTTGTAAATGGGCAACAGGGTTATTGTCTGTAAAGACCGTAAACTTGGCTCCAGTTAAATAGTCTTTGAATTTTTCAGTTATGGCCCATTTCAAAGCCAAGAGCTCCAGTTTAAACGAGCTGTAATTTGCGTCATTCCTCTCGGTTGGATGCAGACTCCGACTAGCGTATGCGATCACACGTTCCCGGTTATCGTGTACTTGTGCCAAAACAGCACCGAGGCCTTGATGGCTGGCATCCGTGTACACGACAAATGGCTTGGTAAAGTCTGCATAGGCCAAGACTGGTGGTTGGGTCAAGGAAGATTTTAACTGTGCGAAAGCAGCTTGACACTCTGGGGACCAATAGATTGGGATCTCCGATTTATTCTTGACCGAGACGCCAGTCAAGAGGGCGGTTAGTGGCCGAGCGATTTTAGCAAAATTTGGCACAAAGCGTCTATAGTAACCGGCTAGGCCAAGGAAGGCTCTGACCTCCCGTACAGTAGCCGGTGCAGGCCAATCTAAGACGGCAGAGATTTTGTCCGAATCTGGTCTTACCCCCGCCTTGTCAACCACATGGCCCAGAAACTTCACCTCGTGCTGAAACAGTTTACACTTGTCCATCCTAAGTTTGAGTCCATGTTGCCACAGTCTTTGGAAAACTTCCTCCAGATGCTGCAAATGAGAGGAGAAATCAGGAGAGTAAATGATTACATCATCAAGGTACACCAACAAGGATTCAGTTATCTGACCACTTAAGCACTGCTGCATCAATCGTTGGAAGGTAGCAGGCGCATTGCAGAGGCCAAAGGGCATGCGTTCAAACTCAAAGAGGCCCATAGGTGTGGTGAAGGCAGTTTTCTCCCGGTCTCTTGGGTCCATCTCGACCTGCCAGTACCCACTTGCTAAATCTAGCGTGGAGAACCATTCTGCTCTAGTCAAACTAGTCAAGGTCTCTTCAATTCGAGGAAGTGGGAATGCGTCTTTGTGGGTAACAGCGTTGATTTTCCTATAATCCACACAAAACCTCCAAGTGCCATCTTTCTTTCTGACTAGGACTATTGGTGCGGCCCAGGGACTGCAGCTCTCGCGTATCACACCTTTCTCCAGCATATCTGCAAGCAAGGCCTTGATCTCTTTGTACATTAGAGGTGGTAAAGGTCGGTACCTTTCTTTGATGGGAGGGGCATCTCCCGTGTGAATGCGATGTTGCACCAAGTCAGTCCTCCCGAAATCCTCGTCATCTGCGGCAAAGACCTTTCTCCACTTCTGAAGCAGGGTTTGGAGTTCCAGCTGTTGTTGATTGGTCAAATGTGGACAGTCAATGAGCTTGTTCACCCCCTCTTCGGTGTGTCCCTCTTTGTTGGCGCCCATGGTATCCACTACACCAACCTCCACGACACCATCCGGGCCCACGGTCAGGCTCAGGTCGCGGGCTCCCTGGACATCCGCCTCCTCCACTTGGTATAACCGGCCCAGCTTCTGATAGCGTCCTATAGAGACTGGGTACGTATGGGGGTTACAGACACGGACAGGGACCCTCCCTCCTCGCACAACAGATAGGGTTCTGGCTACTCCCCATGCTTCCGCTTCAGGCATAGCCTCTAGAACTGCAGAATAGTCGGACCCACCTGGCCCCATAGACGTGCGGCCCCACACAATAATCTCACTTGTGGGTGGTACCTGAACTGGCCGACGGCCTGCGGGTCGAACGTAGCCCAAAAACCCATCTCCCGATGGTGTTGCGATGGTCCTCTGGCACACAGCAAAAGCTTCCTGCCACGCCTGCCGGGACTTCCATTTCTGGGGGGGAAGAGCTTGTTTTTCTTGTTTAAAAACAGCATCCCAACATGCACCAATCACATTCATTCCAATGAGCAGTGGGTGAGTAGAGCAGTTGTCCTTGACAATTACGACACCTTTTTCTGGGATCTTTACACCTTCAACCTCAAAGTCCATTATTGCATAACCAGAGTATGGTATGTTAAGGCCATTTGCAGCCTTGAGAGTTAACACCAAGGGCGATGTACCTTTTTCAACTTGAGAAAAATGTTGTTCCATAACTTTTTGTTGAATTAGTGTGACTTGTGAGCCTGTGTCTAGTAGCCCAGTCATTTTCACTCCACCAACACAAACTTCAATGGTTGGGCACTTTCCAACAAATTGGGTGGTGGCCCCCTGGTGGCTAGCTTCAGAAGCTGTCCCTACTGCTTGGGCCTCAGCAGCAGGGGAGGCTAGTTTAAAGGCGGTGCATTAGAGGCATTTCTACAAAATCTTTGCATATGGCCAGCTTGTTTACACTGCCTGCATATGGGTTTGCCATCTCTAGTCCATTCATTGGGACTACTCTGAGTTCTTTGTCTGGGTCGGTAGTGCATAGGAGGATGGTCTAGACCCGAGTGTTGCATGAGTGGTTTTATTTCATTTATGATTTCTTGAGCAAGTCCTTTCATCTGGTCCTTAACATCATTCAGAATTTCTTGTTTTAGGGCTTCCCTCCAGCTAGGTGTAGGCGGTGTGTGCTGCCGAGACTCACCAAAAGCAGCGGAGCAGGTTGTATCGATACTTCCTTGTCCACTCTGCTCCTGTTCCAAGAGTAGTGCCTCACGGTGTATGGCAGCAAAATCAAGGTCAGGGTTTCGGCGTACATATGTTCGGAGGGTTTGGGACAGTGGTCCTTCTCTAAGTCCCAGAAGCATTTGGTCCTGCAGATTGCTTTCGGAGGGTGCGTCATCAGGGCTGTGCCGCCGCAGCCTGCCATACAGTTCCCTTAAACGCAGAGTGAAAGATTTAACAGACTCATTAGGTTTCTGGACACAACCAAAAAAACGAGACCTAAGCACAGCAACTGAAGTGTTGTCGCCATACAGGGATTCAAGGTGTGTAAAAATTTTAGCACTTGTGTCCCGCTCTCTAGCATCTAACACATTAATCTGTAACTTGGCCTCCCCAGCCAAAGCACCCGATAGAAGTTCAGTTTTTCTAAGTTCAGTCAGATCCTGGGCATTCAAAATGCCAGACATTTGCTCTTTCCAGTCCCCATACTTAATGTCACTGTTTGGCCCATGAAACTTTGGCAACCAAGGTGCACCGGGATATATTGGCATCATCATCATTTTAAAACAAGTATAAAACCTTTAAAAACAAAAAAGTAAATGGTTGTTACACTGCTCGTGCTTGAGTCCTGCCGACAACAGCCAAAATGTAAGCTGCGCCAAAAAGCGACAACGCCACCTAGTATTTTAAGAGGCTAGGAACTCTAAAACCAATTAAAACAAGGCAAGCAGTGTAATCAACCAAATACGGAGTTAAAAAGGTTTTTTAAAAAATAATTTATTACAGGAACTAAAAACAACAGTGAATAATGATGCCAGAAAAATAAAACGTTAAAAATCTAAAAGTTCATTAAAAAATAAAATAAAAGAAGGACCCAAGCGGTAGTGAGGGGTGGGGGCGGCCAGCAGAGTTTGGTTCCGTTCTCTCGTTCTTCGGCGTCCCTGTAAGTAAACAGGGCGACGGCAGTGATTTGTCCTTTTAGGGCAGACGGCTCTAGAGCCAACACAATCAATCCGGCCAGAGTACTAGAGAGATACTTACACGCGGGGGCAGAGTTACTCTGCCCGCCTGCCGTGATCAGCGTCGTACTCTGGCTTCACTGGATGGTGGTGCGTGACTGGTCCTCCCGCTGGCGGAGCCGCTGTGGAGGACAAAACTCAGGGGCAGTCACTTGGCCCACACAGCTACCCACTTCAGGCAGCAGCTAACTTCAAAATACGCCAGAGCACTAGGGAGCGTTACTTACGCGCAGGGGCAGAGAAACTCTGCCCGCCTGCCGTGTTGCACGTCGTACTCTGGCTTCACTGCTGCTGCCGCTCCCGGTGCTGTTCCTGCGCTCTGCCGTCTCCGTGCCTCAACCAAACCAGCCGGTCCTCCCTCTCGTTACCCGCTCCCCCTTTCCAATGGCCCAGTGTCCAATAAAAGCTCATTGTCCGCCACCAGCCGCCACGCTCATTGGATAAAAACTAGGTTAAAACAGCCTGCCACAGGTGTGAGGGTCCAGGTGATTAAAAACAGGAAATAAAAAGCACAGCAACGCACCACGATAAAAACACTTCAAAATAAAAGCACACACAAACAATAAAATCAAATGTGCAAAATGCTGCGTGCAAATTTATCATCCTGTGACACTTGCATAAGAAAAAAGTTGCTCGTTCCAATGTGAGTAAATCTTTAAGCAGCACAAACAGATGTAGTTTGTGTTTCATGTTTGTTCATATGTTTCTGGCATTTCCTTTGGAAATACTGATTTTTACATAATTTTTTTTTCATGTTTTGTTTGTCATCCTTTATGTCTCTATTGAATCGTAAATCAGACTTTAATGCTCAGTTACTGAGTACTCACATTACTCAAGTACCATTTTCTCAGGTACCCTTTTACTCTTACTTGGGTAATTATTTATTATAATGCATGGCTACGACTTTAGCCACAGCTGCCCTTGGGTAGACTGATGGAAGTGAGGCTGCCAATCTGTGCCATTGGCTCCCCCGACCACCACCCATCACTCAGTCACTACATTCAGGCGTCCTGGAGTTCCCAAACGGTCTCCCATCCAATCTAGTTTATCTAATAATCTCTAATATGTATCTTTATTACAGATCCTCATTAGTCACTGCAGCAATAACTGTTCTAATTATCATTTTTATTAATGCAGCGCATTTCATACACAAGACATCTCAATGCACTCAGTAAAGAGTGAGACCCTTTTTTTAAATCAAAGGAAACACTTTTATCCCATTTATTTATTTAAATGTTTTGCAGTGTGACCATAGATCGGTGTTTTTTTCACTGTGCTTCATGTTTTTTGGCTCTTATGTAACTCACAGCATTGAGGCAAATGATCCGAAGGTTTTATCTTGGTCTTTGTTTCCAGAAGTGGAAACATGTAACTGTTGCTCCGATGGAACAGACGAGCTGCAGATGCTGAGACATGGAGAGAGGAGCGAGGGCCGGGTCTGGGCCCGAGGGCCGGGTCTGGGCCCGAGGGCCGGGTCTTGGCCCGAGGGCCGGGTCTGGGCCCGAGGGCTGGGTCTGGGCCCGAGACTCCACACAAACCAGGTCAGTAACGGCAACAGAGTTCACAAACTCAGAAATATCCATCTTGTATTGTCGACTCAGGTCTGTGAAAACGGCGCAATTCATCTTCCAGGCCTGTGTGAGGCGCTGTGACGCTAACACAGATAATAGAACAAGATGTAGAGGCGCATGTGCTGTAAACTTTTGTGGAATGTAAACAGTGAAAATGAAACTAAGGATTTAGGATCTATAGAAGAGACGAGGAGGAGAGTTTATTTGTTTCTTCACACGTAACGGGACTAAAGCAGAAAAACCTGTCAGTGACTTTTACTGTCAGTCCAAAACCACAGACTGACTCGTGTTTTTCTACTCGTCACCTGTGGCTTGTGGACGGCAGTGGAGCAAAGAGGGGCGGAGTCAAACCATCATAGATCCATGAGCTCATTATAAGGTCAGTAGATTATGGATCACAGACATCACTCTGGAGCTGTGACGTCATCGTTTTAGCAAAAGTTTCAGAGACGTCGTATCAACAGCGCCGCGTAAACGGCGTTTTGAGATCTTTCCACTCTGGGACCTAGTTTGGAAAATGTTCGTTTACAGACCCTCAAAATGCCGGCTCGTATGAACGATACACTGGATTGATAAAAGATCTTTGTGTTTGGTCCTCAGCTTGACTTCGTGTGGGCAGGGCCTAATTTTGCTGCTTCACTGAAATAAAATCCTAATTATAACTTACAACAGATTTATCTTATCAGTTATCCATTTGCAAAAGCATTGAAACCTGTCATACCCGTGTCTGTGGGTGGATTAGTTTTGCCTCTGCACTGATAACACGCAGGACATCGTGGCTGGAGAATTGTGACTAACATGTTGCTCAGCCGCGGGGGAGACAGAGCCACTGCAGCCGTCAGCAGAGGTCTGAGGAAGTTCAGCGAGCAGAGTTGACCTAACAATAACAGTAACATTTTATCAACACTAGACATAACAAAAGAACTTACTCAGTGATGTTAGTCTAGTAACAGCCGGGAAACGACAGTATTTTGCCCCTCTTTCCCGACGTCTTCCCTTATTCGATTTGTCATAGTGTCCATTTCGTTATATCTCTCTCCTCGTCTATTCTTTGAGCGCCCGAATGATCCTGGAGCTCTGTTGTCGGGGACTTCGTGTCCCTGGCCGGGGTCCCATGGCAAACTGGTCCTATAGGTGACGGGTCAGACAAGAAGCCCCTTATGAGAGACCGACAGGCCCGGTTAGAACCATGAGGCCGTCCCTCTGTGGACCCACCACCTGCAGGGGGTGCCATGTGGATAGATGGATGGATGAATGATTTCACATCAAAATCAGGCTTAGGCTACGAGTAGAGATGGCAAAAAATGTCTATATTTTCTGTGAACCAGTTGAACCTTGTGAAGAGAAAGAAACTTTGCATATCGTTAGCCACAAACCATAACTGCCTAAGTCATTTTGTATTGTTAAAAAGGCAATAAGAGAAAAACAATGTGTTTCCTATAAAACAACTTTTTACATGTTTTCCAAAATCAAAACAAAAATAAGTTATGCTTTGTGGCGAACGATATGCAAGCTGACTATTGGCCTGACCAATCAGAGCGGTGACAAGCCCCCCTCCCCTTTCCCCCCCAAACCGGTCTAGTTTGCAGAGTTTGCTCCAGACCCCATGGCTGAAGTGGTCCGGGACTGGAGCGGGTTTGGACCCCCCTTTTGGAGCAGGGCCAGGGCCGGATTTAAGTAAAATCAATATTTATTTATATAGCACCTTAACAACATCTGTACATATACTGTCTGTTGGATTTCTCTCTCTCTACAATGAATATGCAGAAGTAATTTCTTAAAGAGGGGGTGTTCTGCTTTTTTCAGCCACACAGCACCAGTCTATATCACACTACAATGATGACAAACCTTCTGTTGGTCTGTAAATGCAGTAAATTAGAATAACTGCCTTGTATAAAATGTCTCTCTCAAAATGGCCGTAGTGAATGTCTTGAAATAGGCCTCTGTCTCTTTAAGAACCTCTGAGCCTTTAGACACGCCCCCTCCACACGCTGTCTGTGGCATCAGTGGGGAGGGGGTTCTGCTGAGGAGCAGTGGTTGGTTACTCGGCTGGTGACGAAAGCTCGGAGGCGTCTCCAGGAGGTGGGGGCGTTCCTAGGAGGACTCAGGCAAACCTATCCCTAAAATGGCCGCCATCAGAGTTTTTACAGATTACTCAGAAATACGTGAATGTGCCAAGGCAACACTTCAGGCCCAATTTGAGCTCCGTGGCCCTCGTGGAAGAACCTTTGCTACTGCCAGACTGGTGGGGGGACACATTTAAAAAGGGGGTCTGGGGGTCCTCACACAGAGATCTTTTTTATTTTAATAATGGTGCATAGACCTGGTTTATTCTTGGGTAAAAAATAATCTGATAAATGTGAGGGAGTCTCACAGAGAGGGAGCTGAGCACACGTTCTTCTCCTTATGCCCGGGGGCCCTTCAACCTGCTGGGCCCCTGGGTCTAGCCCCTGTAAGCCCCTTCATAAATCCGGCCTTGAGCAGGGGCAGATCACTTTTGGCCGTGGAAACGCCTTCAAACCGCTCCTGTCCGGTCCGGTCAAAATGGGGCTTTAATTTATATTTCTATGTTTCAGTGAAGCCTTTGTTCCACGTCTGAACTCGCCCTAATTTGCATTCAACTTTCTCCACTCGTCTACGCTCTACAACTCCGGGGGGGGGTAAAAATAGCAACGTCAAAGCCACGATGAATGATTGACCCCCCCAAATAATGAACTTGTGCGTAACTCATGTGTAAACCCTGGATTTAGCCTGACAGGCCTCGTCACACCGCGCTGGCACACGCCCTCCCAGCCCTATTTTTAGTCCTGTGGCTTTCTGGACTGCTTTCAATTGTTTTTCGCACCCACAATCATTCGAGAAACTCGCTCGGCCTCTCCCAAATCCCCAAAGTTTTCCCTTCGTCGCTTAATAGCTCCTTAATGCTGTCTTTATTTAGCGCTAATGGGAGGAGCGCTGCGTGTTGCTCGAAGCTAAAATGCTTAGTTTCGGCCGCTTTGTGTTGCCTGGAAACTTGGAGCGGACAGGAAAGCGTCTCGACGGAGGGGGGGATATTGTTTCATGGGATTTTGAGGAAAAAAAAGGAGGAAAAAATCTGTAAGACGCTCGGTGCACAACTTTCCACTGGACTCAAGGCTTCTGAAATTCCTTCGACAAACATCTGAGTCCCGTGTTACGTAACAGCGATGCGCACGTATGTAGTTTCCATGTTGGTGGAATATATTAGTTCATGCACTTTGGAAAAAAAGAGGCCGATGTTTTCCAGGGTCCGGAGCTGCGGCAGGAAGGAAATGGGATTCCTTATTGCACAATGATAGTAACAGCCCCGGCCCAGAGCAGAATCCCTCTGTAGTGGTCTTCAAACATGACAGGCATGGTTATGAATGTTCATGATGGTGTTGCTCAAACGAGTACATGTAAGAGTCAGTTTATAAGGCTGTTATGTTATTGGGCTCAGTATTTATCAGTACATTCAAGTTTTCTTGCGAATGTAGGGGGGTTAACAGACTATAAATTATAATTATAATCTTAAAATAGTATAGATTTTCCAACAACGCCACCCCGGACTTCCTGGGGAAAGAGAGTACTACAGCTTAGAGGCTCGCAAGTAAGTCTACTGAAGCAAAGGTGTAGCATCCAGTCAATTTACGAAGGCCAGAACTGGTGGTGAAATGACTTTTTTTTTCCCGTCCTTGTCGTCATCAACCAACGTAAGAGCGTGGTGTGAGCACAGAAATGTTGATCCACTTCTACAATGCCATTCTTGAGAGTATTGTCCGGTACGGGATCGCAGCCTGGGACGGTCCTCTAACTGTGAAGAGCAAAACACAACTTGAGAGACTCGTCCTGAGGGAAGCTGACCAACACAAAGGAGTTTCCGTCCTTGAAAGAAACCTTTGAAAGCACTGTCCTCTTCCAAGCTCAGAAAATCACTGAAAATCCATCACATTTTCTGAATGGTGAATATGAAATCCTCCCATCAGGAAGACGGTACAGAGCACACAGGTTCAAGAGCAACAGATACAAGCTCTCATTCCTCCCCAACTCTGTGTCTCTTCTAAACAAACTGAAGGATAAAGAGCAGGTGAAGAGGCGTCAGAACTAAGATGAACTCAATTGTTTTATTGTGATGTACTGGCTGCACTGACTTACTGAATTGTTTTATATGAATGGTTGTACTGTATGAGTGACAGCTGCGGCAATGAGCCCAAGACAAATGTCCGCATTGAGGACAATAAAGTTTATCTATCCATCCATCCATCCATCCATCCATCCATCCATCCATCCATCCATCCAAGAGCTGAATAAAACAAATCAACACCATCCGTTATATTAGCATTTCCAAAAAATACAATAAACATTTCAAGTTGCTCAAAAAATATTTCTATAAATGTACAAACCTTGTTCCCAATTGACCGAAGCTAAACCTTGTAATTTGAATTGCTTTTCCCGTAGTTTTTCCGTTTTTACCGTGAACCTTTTTCCGACTTTTTCTTTCGTCTTTTTCTCCGTGCAAGCTAACTTCCGTTGTTACGCTTCCGGTTTCTATAGTTACCAAAATAAAACCTCGATACAATAGCTATAGTGAGAATGATGCAAAAGTACTTTGTTGGTCTTTACACACTGGTTCCATTTGGTTTACAAACTTTATTTTGCATTAGTAGAAAACATTTCATTTCAGTTGTGTTCAATGTATTTACAATTGCTAATTAATAAAACACCCTTTGTTTAAAAGGAGCTCACATTTTCTGGTATTTAAAGCAGTACTAAGTAACTCTTCCCCCTAAAGTTACATTTTTTCTAACTTATTAATTGTCTTGGAGAGTAAATACTACGCTGACAGGAAAGGCGAAGGGAGAGATACTGTTTAAAGTGACGTTAGCCCGCAGTTAGCTTTGCCCGTTAGCATGTTAGCTTCTTCTTCGTGATTCCATTAGTGTGTATTGCTTTCTCCGGACCGGTGGCAGGAAAGTTGCAAACATGGTTTTCTGTCCAGAGACACCAGGGGGCGATGAAAGACCCTCCAATCATCCCATGAACACTTGTATCACCCCCACAGGGACTACGGAGAGGGTTTATTAAGGTAAACACGTTACTTAGTACTGCTTTAACAAACGTTGAATTATGAACATAGTTTTCTACTAAATAATGATACAAAGACATGGAGAGGAGCAAAGTGGTTCAACAGCCCATAAATACATGAATAACGGAGAATGCTAACCTGATGCTACATGTTAGCATCGGGCTAATGCTAACGTTAGCTAGCGCTAGCTACAACTGCCGTTTTTTCACTTCTACTGAACAATCTGCTGAGAGAAAATATCCATATGGACCCGATTTACACCTGACTTTAATTATGTGATAAATAAGTTCATATTCCACCAGAAAATGGCTAAAAATAGGGAAAATTGTGTTTCTCTAAAGATTCTATTTTCCCCCTCGGCGAAAGCCACGCCCCCTTCTATGACGAGATGCCGTCTGTATCTATTCCACCCCGCCCACTTTTGCCACTTTTTGTGTTGTCTCAGCACTTCTGGTCGAGCGCGAAGCCCGTTCATTTTAACGGAGAACGAGGGAAAATATTCTCCGCTCAAATCTGATGTTTAGTCGATTGATTTGTGTAAAATGTCCGATGTTCATTTGCACCGACAGAGTTTCTCTGTGCGGCCTGAAAACGGCTTTGTTTTCTTGTAGTGACTGATTTTATGTGGACTTCTCCAGCCCCAGGTTAACACATAGGAGAAAAGGGGCGGGCACAATTCATGGCGGCGCCCACGCGAACGTCCGGAATAAGGTGAATACGAACCCCAGACCTTCCGCTTATTAGACAAACTGCTGCATCTGCACCACTGCCGCCCAGTAGAACTCTGAGCCTTGCCTGGATACCTCAGGTCTCAAATACGGACAAAAATCCACTGAGCCTCACGACATCAGAGCAAAGACGTACAATGGTTTCTAGTAAAACAATATTTCAACAGTGATGAATATTCTCCCTGGCTTGTCGTAAGGTGATGGTGAGTTGTCCTACAGCGCCGTATCCCTCCTGAAACTGTCTCTGGATGTAATTTTCCAGACCTCACTGGCCCGTCTGATACCCAACCCTCCCCAGACACAACTCAGACCGCGCGCTCGCTAATATAAATTGTCCGCTCTCCGCTCTAGACAGGAAAGTTTGCAAACGAGACGACCGTTCAATTTCTATTTCCATATCACGGCTCGCCCGCCGCTGACTGTCCCGTCACCCAGACAACGTTACCTCACCGAGCGCTTTTACAGGGACGGAAACAAAAAAAAGCCTTTAAAAAGCGGAAGTGCAGAGCGGGGCGTCTGGACACGGGCAGTTTCCCTCCCCGTGTCATTTTCTCATTCATAATTTGAGTTGCATAAGCGTTCCGTAACGGTGGAGGAATTTACAGCTGCCAGACGAGGCCGCCGGCCACGTCCCAGCGCCGCGCCGGGATACGGGCTTCCCTGCCTCGGACTCTATGTAGGTCACGCAACTCGCCGTTTCCAACATCTGGACACTTCCACTGCCACTGCTCATACTCTCGCCACATTACCACCACTGAATACTATGGCTACTGCTTCTGGGCCGGGGGCTGGAAAACACAAGATGTGGTGCAACTCTTTAGAGCTTTGATGGGAAAGAAAGTATTAAGCTTCATTTAATCCTAATAAAAGTTCATTTGTTCTTCTTGTGTTAAACGAAATGTTGTCTTTTCAGATCAATGTGGGTTTTTAATTCACTTTCTGCAATCTTCCTTTATCACATGAGCCAGTTTAGGGTTAGGTTTAGAGTTTGTGTTAGCAGTGATTATGTATTGACAGGAGAGCTTGCTGCCTTTATGCCAGTGTGATACTTCATCTGAAAGCCAAGATCTTCTAGTTTCTAAAACTATGTGTTACACCGTAAATGCTCTAATATAGGCCGGCACCTATTGTGCATGTTCTTGATTGTTGGGGGAAACTGGAGCACCCGGAGGAAGCCTATTCAGACACAGGGAGAGAAACATGCAAAGTCCACACACACTGCAAAAAGTGGATTCTAAGCAAGTCAAAAATGTCTTACTTTAAGAAATAAGTTCTTATTTTTTCCCTAAAAAGTAATAATGTTTTGTGTAGCAAAGTTTTCTTGAGAAAAAAAATCTTATTTTAGGAAATAAAATCCAGCCATTTCTTTTTCAGATAAATTTGCTAAAAACATGCAAATATTACTTGTAGCAAGAAAGAAAAACTTTTTGAATCTTCTTCAGTTTTAGACAAAGAATATTTTCTCTTATTTTAGGAAAAACTAAGATCAACAACTCTTAATGTAAGAACTGCTTCTCACAGAGAGATAAAACATTCCATTCTTTAAAGTGGGCGGCTCGGTGGCACAGCGGTTAGAGCCTCAGCTTCACAGCTCGAAGGTCCCGGGTTCGATTCCCACCAGGACGGGGCCTTTCTGTGTGGAGCATGTTCTCCCTGTGTCTAACACTAAAAACATGTACAATAGGTGAATCCTCCAGCAGGTGATTCTGACCATCAGCCTGGCTCCACATCATGGAGACGGGTCTCTGGGCGCAGCAATACTTTCCTTAAATATTACTATTTATTAAGAACATTTTGCTCAAAAATGTGTTTAATTTAGAACATTTTACTTAAATCAAGCAACATTTAAGTAAAATATCCACAATTTTTCACTAAATAAGAATGTTTTCCTTAAATTATTCCATTTTCTGAGGACATTTTGCTTAATTCTAATTATTTATTTGCTTAAATTTAGTGTTTCTTTCTTGTTTTATGATGAGAAAAATATTCTAGAAATAAGAATTCGTAGCAAGAAAAAAATGCTGACCCCATTGGCAGAATTTTTTCCTTAAAACAAGACAAAATGTCTTGATTTTTTTCCTTTTAGTAGGGCACTTTTTGCAGTGCATAAAGGCAGGGGGTGGGTCCACAGAAGCCTCTACCCGGGCCTGTTGGTCTCTCATAAGGGGCTTCTGAACCGCTCTTTGTCTGACCCGTCACCTAGGACCTGCCATGGGAGACCCAACCAGGGGAACAACAGAGCTCCAGGATCACTCAGGTGCTCAAACCCCTCCACCACGTTCAGCTGGCGGTTCCAGAAGGGGATATTTCACTTTATCGATCGACATTTCAGTTCATAACTCCATTTCTTCCGAGGTTCGCGCCGCAGACTTTGCCTTGGCCTCAGTTGTAGGAGGAGGCCATCTTCATCTCCAGGCATCTCAACACTCACTAAATCAGTCTGAAAGTCCATGTGGAAATTATACAAGCGGTTCGAGGCTCAGTGGAACATGTCCACAGAGCGCGGGGCCGCCTCGTCTGTTAACGGGCCAAACGCGTCCGCAATCCTCAATATTTATGTTCACGTCAGGAGATAATAGAGCTCTTTCTAGTGGGAAGAAAGAGATCACGCACAGCAGTGAATTTATCAGAGAGATCACAACCCGGATTAACCTGGATGTGCTGTCAGAACAAACTGAAAATCTA
The DNA here is from genome assembly GCF_951799975.1 of Gobius niger. Taxonomy (NCBI): domain Eukaryota; kingdom Metazoa; phylum Chordata; class Actinopteri; order Gobiiformes; family Gobiidae; genus Gobius; species Gobius niger. Next base: position 2,169,987 of record NC_136868.1, read on the forward strand.
ATATAAAAAGCAATATATTCTGCTGTGTTTATTCAATATTTCAAGTCAAAGGCCAATGAGTGAATTGTTGACTTAATAACTTTTATTCACATGCACATTTTTTGTCACTTTTTCGTCCATTTTTTCTCACTTTTTTCACATTTTCATCTTGTTTTCATCTCAGTTTTGTTGCTATTTTCACATCTTTTTTCCAGAAGCTTTTGGATTGGGGTAAAGCTGGAGAAAATGTGCTCGGTTCAGGTGGGAGTTAAGGGGTTAAATCCACCATCCAGGAATGGAAAGAGTCTGGCATCACTGCAAACCTACCAAGACCCGGCCGTCCTCCTAAACTTACTGACCGAACAAGGACAGCACTGACCACAGCTGTTACAGAGAAGCCTGTGATGACCCTGGATGAACTGCAGAGAGACACAGCTCAGGTGGGGGAAACTGTCCACAGAACAACTATGAGTCGCACACTGCACAAATCTGGCCTTTATGGCAGAGCGGCCTTTTTAAAAGAAACCAAGAAGTCTCAATAACTTCATCCCGGTCCTGTCTGGTGTGTCCTTGGACTTCATGAAGCTTCTGCTCCACAATAGTCTCTTAAAGAGGGGGTGTTCTGCTTTTCTCAGTCCCATAGCACCAGTCTATATCCAACTACAATAATGACAAACCTTCTGTTGGTCTGTAAATGCAGTAAATTAGAATAACTGCCTTGTATAAAATGTCTCTCTCAAAATGGCTGTAGTGAATGTCTTGAAATAGGCCTCTGTCTCTTTAAGAACCTCTGAGCCTTTAGACACGCCCCCTCCACACGCTGTCTGTGGCATCAGTGGGGAGGGGGTTCTGCTGAGGAGCAGTGGTTGGTTACTCGGCTGGTGACGAAAGCTCGGAGGCGTCTCCAGGAGGTGGGGGCGTTCCTAGGAGGACTCAGGCAAACCTATCCCTAAAATGGCTGCCATCAGAGTTTTTACAGATTACTCAGAAATACGTGAATGTGCCAAGGCAACACTTCAGGCATGTTTTTAATGAGGGAGTGACAGAATAACATGATGGAAAGCTTGAAAAAGTCCATTTTGTTCAGAAATCATCACTTGATGATTTCTGAACGATCACATTTTGACTTCTGAAGGCAATTGTTTGTACTAAGGGGAAAGGGGGGGCAGTACTTTTGCACATCACACTTTTCAGCTTATTTATTTATTTAAAAAAAAATCATGCATACATTTCATTTCACTTCACTATTGTGAAAATTTCAATTAAATACATTTATGTTTATGGCCCATAGTATGGCAAAATGTTGAAAAGTTAAAGGAACAGGCCACCGTTTTTCCATACTGAGATATGTTCTTACCTGAGCTTTGACGAGTTCTTTAGGACCTGTCTGATCTTCCCCCGTGCCTTCAGTCACGTAAACACAGCGCAGACGGCGTTAGCATTTAGCCTCTCCCTCTCTCCTCTATAGCTCCAAAACAGGTCAAGATAGAAGCTACCAAGCTCTTCCATGTTTTCCCAGGAGTAATTTGGCATCCGCACAGTAAAGTGAAGATTACTGCGTGGATTTCGAACTACTCCTGGTACTATTACGCCTTACAATATAGTTCCCCCTTTTATCCGCTTAGAAAATCCACATCGTTTAATTGTGTGTAATTATACTTTGTAGTGGAACACTTCACGTAACCATATTTAAATAGGGAAAACGTGGAAGAGCTTGGTAGCTTCTATCTTGACCTGTTTTGGAGCTATAGAGGAGAGAGGGAGAGGCTAAATGCTAACGCCGTCTGCGCTGTGTTTACGTGACTGAAGATCAGACAGGTCCTAAAGAACTCGTCAAAGCTCAGGTAAGAACATATCTCAGTGTGGAAAAACGGTGGCCTGTTCCTTTAAATGGAGGGGCCATACTTACCACTGTATATACAAAACACAAAGACCGCTAATAACAAACTGTAGTTTCACTTTCAACTCTGGAGGTTTTTACACAGGCTCGACCAGTCGACCTAAAGGAGCTCTCGACCCGAGTGCGGCTCTTTTGGGTCAGTGTGAATCTGGCAACAAGGACAGGTCTGACCTCAGGGAGCGAGCAGGGGTGTAGGTTCTGCAGCAGGTCAGACAGACACTGAGGAGCAACATCACACGACTCCCACGTTACTACCAGGTCCATGTCTGCCTTATGTAGTGATGAACGTGTGCAGGGCCGAGGGTGACACAGTCCTGCCTGATGAAGATGTCTTCTCCAGATTTGGAGCTTTAATATTTATGTTTATGAGTTTGTCTTAACCTCGACATGTGATTTACGTCACCTTTTGGCTTCATCCTTTGCTTCTCTCGACGCATGACATTTTTCCTCGAGATGCTGCCAGTAGTTTCACAGACTGCCCAGTGTATAAAGTATTTGTATTCATCAGTTACACGTCCTGACAGGAGCTATTGTCTGTGTGCGCTCCCCTGGGGCTCCCCGCGGGTTTCCTCTGAGCTTTCCTCATCCTTACAGGACTAAGAATAGTGGGTGTCCATTGTACAGTCTGTGAAATTATTAATGGATTAATTGGGGTCAGGATCATTCCAGGCCATGTGCACTGAAATGCAAATGACATGTTTCTAAGATTTTCATTTTTTCTGCTTGGATTTCTTTGCAGGATGTCAGAATAGCCTCAAAGAGCTGCTGCTTGGATGAAAACTGCCTCCCGCCCTCATAGATGTTTTGGTCAGGGGAGGAGGGGGTCCACATCATGAGTTTCTCTCCTTTTCTGCCCATAGCAGCCAGTGATGCAGAGGTTTTCTTTACAGCAGGACATGGTGCGTTGTCATGAGGAAGATGATCTTGTTCAGGAAAACACGGCTCTTCTTTTTGTACCAGAGAAGACAGTGGTCAGTCAGAGAGAGGTCATTTTCACACCGTCAGGGATCGTAAAGAGGCCGACTCTCCCCGTGATTCTGGCTCAAACATGACTCCGCCCCCTCCTTACTGACGTCACAGCCTTGTTGGGACATGGTGGCCATTCACCAAACATCCACTTCTCCATCCATCTGACCATCCAGGGTCACACATCAGTGAACAAGACTGTTTGAAAATGAGTTCATGTATTTCTGAGCCACTGCAGCCGTTTCTGCTTCAGCTTCAATGAACAGTTTAGGGGAGGCCGGAGAGAAGGTTTATGCCCAACTGCAGCCTCTGGAGGTTCCGACACCTTCATGTTCGGGAGACTCCAGAGGCACCAGCAGTGCGATGATTAAGAAGGTTTTCACACCTAGTCCAAGGCATTCAACTATTTCACGCTTTTCATCAGCAGAGAGATCCTTTTTCTTTCCCATATTGCTTGAAAATGATGATCTGCTTAATAATCATTTTTCAGTAGTTTTTCCTGGGCTTATCTGACAACTTCTCATCCCAGGTCCCTGAGATTGATGCAGTGTTAATTTCGTCGACTAAAATATTTAGTCTTAATTTTAGTCAAAGTGATATTTTTGACGACTAAAATTGGACTAAAACTATATTAAAAGTTTCTCATGAGACTAAAACTGTGACAAAAATGTCCAGATGTTTTAGTCGACTAAAATAAGACTAAATAAAAATGAAAAGGAGAGACTAAAATCATCCAAACTTCTATTGAGCGTCTGAAAGAGCCTCAGATCATGTAAATTCTCTGTTAAAGGATCAGCTCTGAGCTTTGTTCATGTGGAGCAGCTCCATGAAGCAGAGGAACAACATTAAACATGATTATAATGAATATTATAAATGTAAAGTCCACTAAATTAGTCTTAAATTTAGTCGACTAAATTGACATGCAATTTTAGTCGACTAAAACTAGACTAAAATTGAAACGATTTTTTTGACTAAATCTTGACTAAAATTAAATTACATTTTAGCAAAAGACTAAACTAAAATAAAATATGTTGTCAAAATTAACACTGGATTGATTGTCAGTTATTTTTACCTTTTTGACACTGAAACACAATTTGCATAATCATTTTGAACGCCGTGTACGTCTCTAGCGTCTCTAGATCAACTAAACTGTCCCAAAACGCTGCTCTCAGGATAAAGCTGATGTTTGGACACCTGTAAAGCGAGGCGGCCACATCAACATCAGGTGCAGCGAGTACAAGCTGGAAAATCTAAATCTATCTGTGGGCCTGTTGAAGCGACCATTTTGTGTGAGTAAAACATGTGCAGATGAGCCCCCCCACTGTTGACCAGCTTTCACACGTGCACTTTATCCGATATGTGCAATAGATTCTGTGAGAAAGGTTTAATGTAGAATCAGATAAATTCAGATTTGTTTTTCAGTTTTCTCTGTAGCTTAATAGACATGCAATGCAACACACAAAACACAAGTATAAATATAATTACATTAAAGCCATGCAGAAATATTACTAAAAGACTCTTAAAGACCAAGACTAAGATTTAGAGTGTTTTCAAAATGAACACTGACAGATGCCTCCACTACAAAGTCTCTTCCCTCTCTCTCCTTTCTCCCCTCCCTTTTCTCTTTCCTCCCTCTCTACCTCCCCCATCTCCTTTCTCTCCCACCTCTCTTCCCCCTCTGCTCTGTCTCTATCCCGTATCGCCCCTCTCTCTCCTCTCTCCTCCTCTCTCCCCCCCTCTCTCTCTCTCTTTCCCTCTCTTCCCCCTCTCTCTCTCGTCTCTCCCCTCTCTCGCTCTGCTGTCTTTCTCTCTTCTCTCTCTTCTCTCTCCTCCTCTCTTCCCTCTCTCCTTTGCCCCCTCTTCTATCTCCCCCTCCCCTGTTTCCTCTCTCTCCTCTCTCCCTCTCGCCCCCCTCTCTCCCCTCTCCTCCCTTGCTCTGCTGTCTCTCTTTCCCTCTCTCCTCTCTCTCTATCCCTCCTCCTGTATCTCCCCTCTCTCTCCTCTCTCCTCCTCTCTTCCCTGTCCTCTCTCCTTGTCCCCCTCTCCCTTCTCACTATCTCCCTCTCCCCTGTTTCCTCTCTCTCTCTCCTCTCTTCCCCCTCTCTCTCTCTCCTCTCCCCCTCTCTCCCACCTCTCTTTCCCCTCTCTCTCCCTCCTCTCCTGTCCTCTCTCCTTTTCCCCCTCTCCCTTCTCACTATCTCCCCCTCCCCTGTTTCCTCTCTCCTCCTCTCTCTCCTCTCTCCCCTCTCCTCTCGCGCTCTGCTGTCTCTCTTTCCCTCTCTCCTTTGCCCCCTCTTCTATCTCCCCCTCCCCTGTTTCCTCTTTCTCCTCTCTCCCTCTCACCCCCCTCTCTCTCCCTCCCTCCCTCCTCCCTCCCAGTCCAGGCAGGGTGGTGTACGCGCTCGCGCCCACAATGAGCCGCTTGTGCGCTACTGTCTGAAACTGCGAGCGCGCGCGGCCGCAGAGTGAAGCGAAATGCCTTGGCTCCGGCGGCCGGAGACGTCATGGATTCCTGAGTGTGGGGCTCCTGCTGCAGGAAAGCCCTGAGTCTCCGACATGGACGCCGGCCAGGTTTCCATGGCGAAGGCGCGCAAACAGGAGGAAACACAAGAGGGAATCCCGTTATTTTACAGCATGGGAGCATTATAAACACGGCAGCGGGGAAGGAAGCCGCTCCACACTCCCTGGACACGAGCGAGGGGAGACTTCTCCGCCACAGACGCCTGTTTTTGGACACATTCTTTGGCATTTTTACGCACAAGAACTGTATGGCAATTCCCTCTGTAGTGCGCTTCCATTTCCTTTCGGCGTTTCTAACCGACTTTTTTGATTAAGGACGTTCATTCTTTCATTACTTCGCGCTTTTGAAAGACTTTTTTTCCTCCAGATGTTTAGAGAGACGTGGAGGCTGGCGCAGTACCACGCCATGAGGGCAATGGATCAAGGTACAGCTTCAGTGTTGTGTCTCTGGTAACTAACACTTTACAATTTGATATTTTCATTCACTTTTTTGGCAACGTTTTGTTACTTCATGTCATGTGTGAACCTGGACGAGCCTGTGTGTGAATGATGTGCGCGTGGATGATCTGGATTTGATGTCTCGAGGAACATGTTTGACTCATGTCTGTGTTGCCTGTTGTCATGTGTGCCATATTTACCACAGTCATGGGCACTTCAGCTCTGATCAACTATAAGTGTTTACGGTCTTGAAGTGAGTATTGATCACTGTTGTGGAGCGTTTGTACATCGCCTGTGCGTAATGACGGCGTAACGAGACTCAAAGACAGAAACAACACTGCACTAGATCAGTATAAACATCTCAATTTGAGCACAATAATCCAAATTTTAGTTGTTTTGACTAGTTAAGAAGTTGTTGGTCATTTGTCCCAGAATATTTCACTTGTTCTGAGATGTTTCTGACTCGTTTCGATACATTTCGTCCTTATTTCAGGTCATTTTCTTTGCCAATGGGGAAAGAAAATTGGTCTTGTCTCATTGGCAATTTTACTTTCTTATTTCAAGCGAGATTTACCCTAGAACTGGTCTGAAATGTCCTCAAACAAGCAAAGCAAACTCGGTCCGATCAGGAAAAGTGTCTAAATGAGTGAAAACCGCTCAAAACAAGATACATTTCCTCAATTCAGGTCATTTAAGCCAATGCTTGATATTTACTTTTTGCAGTGAATCCGTGTTAAGTCCGCCTTTCCTGCCTTTGTAACCGAAAAACACTTGGAAAATAATCTATACGCAGCAGTTACGCGCCCTGCAGTGACAGTGAACGCCTTTGCTTTTCTTTACGCACGGTGCGCTGGTCACGTGCTGCTGGATTAAGGCTCGGGGAACCCCTTCGGGACTCCCATCAGAGGCGGACACACGGGTCTCACGTCCAGGCTCGATACGAAACACCAGAGGAGGAAAAGCCGAGCCAGATGGTTTATCCACGTGTGATGAATGTTTAATACCCCGTTTACGCGCGGAGAAGAGGAAATAAGCGACCACTGCCACCACCACGCCCGAGTTCACTGGGTTTGGCGTGAGATTTGACGCGGTACATGTCGCGCTGCCGCAGAGGGCACTCGTGCTGCCAGATTAAAGGGAAAGTGGTGGAACAATATCAGCCTGAACCAAGTCGAGGGGCCACATGGTTAAACAATACGTGAACAAATAAAGAGTCAGTTCTGGTTTGACTGGAGAAAAAGTTATTGATATTTGGCTGTTTTCTCCAGGGAGGCGTATTTCAGCAGAGAGACAGGCAAAGGTGTTACACAGAGGTGAACCATAATATTTGAACCAATTATGGTAATATATTAGTAATTACAGTTTGAAGGGACTATACAGAGTTTAAAGAGCGGGTATTCTGCTTTTTTCAGTCCCATAGCACCAGTCTATATCACACTACAATGATGACAAACCTTCTGTTGGTCTGTAAATGCAGTAAATTAGAATAACTGCCTTGTATAAAATGTCTCTCTCAAAATGGCTGTAGTGAATGTCTTGAAATAGGCCTCTGTCTCTTTAAGAACCTCTGAGCCTTTAGACACGCCCCCTCCACACGCTGTCTGTGGCATCAGTGGGGAGGGGGTTCTGCTGAGGAGCAGTGGTCGGTTACTCGGCTGGTGACGAAAGCTCGGAGGCGTCTCCAGGAGGTGGGGGCGTTCCTAGGAGGACTCAGGCAAACCTATCCCTAAAATGGCCGCCATCAGAGTTTTTACAGATGACTCAGAAATACGTGAATGTGCCAAGGCAACACTTCAGCCATGTTTTTAATGAGGGAGTGACAGAATAACATGAGGGAAAGCTTGAAAAAGTTCATTTTGCATAATACCCCCCCTTAAATTTTTTTTTAGAATTATGTATGTTCCTCCATGTCCTAATGTGTAGAATGAGCCCAAACCTTTTCACCACAACTGTCTCTGTCACTCAGAAAGTTGTTACTTCGGGTCAGAAGTGCCGTCATGCACGAGCTGAATATAGAGACTGCAGTTATGCGTAAGACCTGAGGTGGCAGTAGTGAGCATAAAACGACCAACTGCATCTGGTCTCTTTAAGTAACTCGAGAGTTACAAGTGCATTTAAATGGTTTGTGTTGATGTACAGGAAAAAAAAGCCAAACTCCCCCTAACAGCGACGCTGGTGTAAGATCTGCGGTTCCGTAACGTCGTCAAAACAAACATGAGAGAATGTGGGAAGCAAAGAAAAAGGAAATCTTCGACGGCAGTTTTACTCAGTGGCATTATTACTATTTTCGGGTCGTATTTTGCCAAGATCAGGGGCGGACTGGCCACATGTCCATCCTGGAAGAGCACAGAAGGGCCACTGGCTCTCGGGCCACCGGTCCCGCCTCTGAATTTTCTCCTTAACCTCTTACCCCCCACCTTAACCGAGCTTTACCCAAGTCTAAAAGCTTAAAAGAGAAGCATTGAAATAGCGACGAAAACGAGGGTGAAAAGCAACAAAAAAGTGACAAAAACGTGACGACGTAGCAATGAAAAAAGCGATGGAAAAGGAATAAAGAGTCAAAAAAGCAATGAAAAAGCAACAAAAAGACAACACAAAAAATGCAGCAATCACTTTTGTAGGCTTAGCTTTCAAATTAAGCGCTACACCGTTGCTTTCCAGTTGAGAAGCTTTTAGATTTGGGTAAAGCTGAACTCGAGAAAAGGCACTCGGTTAAGACGGGAGGTAAGAGGTTAAGATATGTCTTTGGGGAAGTGCTTGGGCCAGGCTGGTCAGAGTCCAGGGCCGTTTTTCAGTCCCAGTCCGCCCCTGGCCAAGAGTAACTAAAAAGTAACTCAAAGTAGTGTAACTGGATTACATTTTTGAAACAGTAATATGTAATACAAACACATGATATAGCTGTAACTACTAACATAGAATATATTACAGTTCTAAAGTAGCTTCCCCAACAGTGGCAGGCTCATAAAAACGACTCTCAAAGTAAAGCCACACCAAATGTAACTTGGTGATAAATCCCGTCTGCCTCATCACTTCCTTCCTCTTCCGCGTGGGGGCAGCACCTCCCCAGTCTGCGTCCGCGCGCCTCGTTTCTGGGACTCCTCTTTCATCTCTCCTCCGCCACAGACGCGTGACGCACAAACCAAACCAAACCAAACCTGAAAAAGAGGCGCTCGGAGTTTGACATTTTCGGACACGCCTCCCTCCGCCTGTGACAGCGAAAGCAGGAAACCCCCCAGGGCGCACCGACGCGCGTGCAGGCTCCTTCTTTCAAAAAACACCAAACAAAACCATTCGGGGAGAACGAGGGGGGAAAAGTTGGACACATGAGCGCGTTTTACGAGCAGAAGGACCTGGAGGAAGAGCTGAGCGGCGTGAGCTGCCCGGAGGAGGACCTGCAGTTTGAGTACCTGTTTGAGTACGAGCCTCCTGGCAGCGACGCGGCGGGGGGGAATCAAGGTGGGTCCCGTCAGGCTTTCACGGTCACACGCGCTCCAGAGTCTTCACTTTCTTCCACTGAGGCTTTTGTTTCCACGGTGCTTCGGTTCTTTGTTTATTTACCACAGTTTTGTAAGGAGGAAGTGCACTTGTTCAGCTCTGGGCGCGCGCTTCCATGTGAGACTCTCGGATACTTCATTACTGCAGTTTTTGTTTGACACAGGGACATTGTATAACTGACCAAAACAGATACACTGGACCAGGGGCGGACTGGCCATGTGTCCATTCTGGAAGAGCACAGAGGGGCCACCGCGGTCTGGCCTCTCACTTTACCCAAATCTAAAAGCTTAACCTCTTAACTCCCGCCTGAACCGAGAGGATCTTTTTCCTCACGTCATCAGATTTTTTTTTCCATAATTTTTTTGTTGGGTATTCAACTCATTTTTGTCATTTTTTGGTCATATTTGTATAAATTTTTTGTCACATTTTTGTAATTTTTTTTTTTAATTTTTTTGTCACTTTTTTTAAATCATTTTTGTGACATTTTTGCCACTTTTTCATAATTTTTTTGTCAAACTTTTCTCACTTTTTTGTCACATTTCCATCATTGTTTTCGTCTCAGTTTTGTCACTATTTTCTCACCTTTTTTTCCAGAAGCTTTTGGATTGGGGTAAAGCCAAACTGGAGAAAATGTGCTCGGTTCAGGTGGGAGTTAAGGGTTAAAAGAAAAGCATCCAAAAAAGAAAAATGTCCTGGAAAAGCAACAAAAAAGTGACAAAAACACAACAAAATGTGACGAAAACGTGACGACAAAGCGATGAAAAAAGCGATGAAAAAACAACAATAACATGAAAAAAAACCCGAAAAACAAGCAACGAAAACACAACGAAAAGCCACAAAAAAGTCATGAAAATGCAACATAAAAAAAAAAACTGAAAGGACTGAAAACCAGCCCTGGACTCTGGTCAGTCTGGCCCAAATTAGAGTAAATGTGACACTTCCAAAAATACATATGTGAACCTCTGACCCCCCCGCCTTAACCCAGAGCATTTCCTCCAGTTCGGCTTTGCCCGAATCTAAAAGCTTCTTGACTGGAGAGCAACACTGTAACGCCTCATTTGGAAGCTAAAATCTAGAAAAGTGATGGTAACTTTTTGTCATGTTTTTGTTGCTTTTTCATTACTTTTTTCATCGCTTTGTCGTCACGTTTTCGTCACATTTTGTTGTGTTTTTGTCACTTTTTTGTTGCTTTTCCAGGACATTTTTCTTTTTTGGATGCTTTTCTTTTAACCCTTAACTCCCACCTGAACCGAGCACATTTTCTCCAGTTTGGCTTTACCCCAATCCAAAAGCTTCTGGAAAAAAGGTGTGAAAATAGTGACAAAACTGAGACGAAAACAATGATGGAAATGAGACAAAAAAGTGAGAAAACATTTAGAAAAAAGTGACGAAAAATTTATGAAAAAATGAAAAAAATGTGACAAAAAATGACAAAAAAGTTACAAAAATGAGGTGAATACCTGACAAAAAAAAATATGGAAAAAAAATCTGATGACGTGAGGAAAAAGATCCTCTCAGTTCAGGCGGGGGTTAAGGGGTTAAGGAAGTGCTGATGGAGTAAACTTAAGGGAAATGTTTCTTGAAGGCTCTAATCATGAAATTCACATTGTACAAACCACTACAGACCCTAAATATAAAATCAAAGTAGGCTTTCATCTAAAATACTACATTTTTTGGTCATTTTTGCTCCATTTTAGTCTGTGTGAGCCAGAAAACGATTGATCGATTACTAAAATAGTTGTCGACTCTTTCAATAATCGATTAGTCGTTTCAGCCCTACTAATATTTAGTCTTATGACGAGGGAAAAATCAGCCTGGGGTCAAACAAACTCTACTGTTCTAGGAATGGTCAGGTGAATGCGTGGGTGTCTGAGAGTTAACCTGATGTGTTTTATTAATTATATCCTGAAAACATGTCCTAACATATGGATATATCCGTGTTTTTTGCAGATGACCCAAACCTCGGCTCCCACAAAGTCCTCAGTCCCGACTCGGATCACTCCTTCCCGCTGGACGAACCGTCTCCGTTCCCCCTCAAGTCCTGCAGCCCGCACTACAGCGACCCCACCCACGGAGAGGCCCTGCCCGGGTACGACCACCCGGAGACCAGAGGGGGGTACCACCTGGCCCTCAGCCCCCGCATCGAGATCACCCCGTCCCGCGAGCACTTCCAGCATGACCCCCTCCACAACCACCACCAGAACCTCAGCCCCAGACCCACGCTCACCGTCCCCGGGCACGACAACCTGGCTTACCGAGAGCCGCAGTGCCTGAGCCCCGCCAGCAGCAACTCCTCCACCTCCTGGCACTCGGAGAGCTACTCCCCCTGGGCGTCCCCCTGCGTGTCCCCGAGCAACACCGGTCAGAACCCGGGTGACCTGTGCCCGCGCTTCCAGAACATCCACACTGGATCTCCCCGCACCTCCCCAGGCACCTCGCCCCGCACCAGCCTGACCGAAGAGGGCTGCCTGGGCCCGCGATCTCCCTCCCCCAGGGCCGGCTCGCGCTCCACGTCTCCGCAGGGGAAACGCACCTACGACATGTACCGCAATCCAGGTTTGTGTGGGACGGATCTGTCGGAAGGCTAAGAATGTGTTTTAAAGAGGGGGTGTAGATACAGATGGCATTGTTGGAATTGCCCATAAATGGTCATTTTCGAAGCTGCCAGAGAGGGAAAACAAAGAGGTTACTCTACCACTAAATGCTGTTTTTATTAAAGGAACAGGCCACCGTTTTTCCATACTGAGATATGTTCTTACCTGAGCTTTGACGAGTTCTTCAGGACCTGTCTGATCTTCCCCCGTGCCTTCAGTCACGTAAACACAGCGCAGACGGCGTTAGCATTTAGCCTCTCCCTCTCTCCTCTATAGCTCCAAAACAGGTCAAGATAGAAGCTACCAAGCTCTTCCACGTTTTCCCTATTTAAATATGGTTACGTGAAGTGTTCCACTACAAAGTATAATTACACAAAATTAAACAATGTGGATTTTCTAAGCGGATAAAAGGGGGGACTATATTGTAAGGCGTAATAATACCAGGAGTAGTTCGAAATCTGCGCAGTAATCTTCACTTTACTACGAGGCGCAGCTCTCAGCTGAGGAGAGAAGAAGCAACAAACTGGAGAATTGTTTAGTGTAAACACAATAATCCACATAGAGCTGACTTTATTACAGACTGCGCTCTCTAAACCAGAGTCTGAGCTGGATTTAACCAGAGCTTAATGTTGTTAGCGCTGCAGCGTCTGCAGTGTTTACAACATACAGGCTAACGATGCTAACTCGCGGCTAGCAGTTTTGGCCATTCTGACGCCGTTTTATGCCCAGGGGTTTATTCATCTGAAAAACTAACCCAGCGACTAAAAAGTCCTCAGAAAATCCAACTTAAAGACACACAGCATGTTTATATTGAGGGAAAATGAGCTGCAGCAGAACAATGAAAACGCTGTAGCTTCTCGCTAAGTTACTACAAACACACGAGAAAATCTACAGGAGCTGAAGTAAAGACGAAAAGAGACCATTTAAGTAACATCTCAATACTATTGTTAAATAAAAAACACATAAATGAATAAAGCTCAGGCATTGGGAGCTTTAGGACATGGGCTTTTCTGTCTGTGATGGACAGAGACATAAAAATAAAAAATTATATTGAATGAAAATAAATAAATGGCATCAGCAAAATTCTAATATAACTGCTCTTAAATGTGTCGCCGACTTTACTTAAGGAAATGTACATGAGTAAATTAACTAATTACAAACCAATCTGCTGTGAAAGAAGTAAGAACGTTGAAGAAAATGCCTTGTGTGTTTTCTACCCCGCAGCTTTGCTCCCAGGGCACCGCTCGAGAAGCCCCTCCCCCCACGGCAGGCACGAGGAGCTCGCCATCGGGGCGCACTACCCCGGCCTCGGCGACGCCATGAACGGGTTTGGCGTGGGACAGCCCGGCCTCGTGCCCACCAAGATCGTGAAGACGGCCAACCAGCTGTACACGCTGTACCCGGAGAACAACGGGGAGCCCAACTACCTGGTGTCATGTGACCAGGAGCTGAAGACCAAGGCCGCCCCGGAGCCGTTCTTCGTCATCCCCCAGATCTGGCCCAAGCCGCTGGTGTCGAGCCTCTGCAGGTGAGAAACGCGGCGCAGTCTACTTACTTACTCTATGCTTACTCTATATTCCTCTCTAAAATCGATGTTTCACGCTGTGGTCAATTTTGAGATTTTATTGCGTTTTGAACCTAAATTAAGAGAAATGAAGGCTTTGAATGTGATTAAAAAGCATTTAATTAGATTCAAATAGGCGTTAAATCTCAATATCCTGGTAAATTATGACCGTTTTTACTGTATAAGTTTATCGGAAATACCAATTGTTGCTGAAATTGCAAGTTTTGGCTGAAATTGACCACATTTTCTTGCTCAAAAGTTTCCTGTTTTGCCCAATTCTCTTTCCTCTGATTGATGAAATGTTTGCAAATCTTAAGAAATGAAGTATGCGCTGATTTCTGCGTTTGTTGCATTAAAACATAGTATTTGGGCATTCAGAAGCTTTACATTTGACTTCCTTCTGCCCGTGTAAACCCTGTATAAACCATACATTTACATCTGGCTCTATTATTCCAATTTAAATTTGATCAAGGTCGACTTTATTCCTATAGCACATTTACAACAACCACAGCTGCAAGAAAATGTGGTCAATTTCAGCCAAAACTACAACTAAATATGTTTTAGAGAAACGATATCGCATTTTCGATAAACTTATGCAGTAAAACCGGTCATAATTTTCCAGGATATTGAGATTTAACGCCTGTTTGAATCTAATTGAATCCTTTTTAATGCCATTTTTAACGGCCAAATACTTTATATTAATGCCACAAACGTAGAAAAAAATATTTGCAAACATTTCGTCAATCAGAGGAAAGAGAATTGGGCAAAACAGGAAACCTTTGAGCAAGAAAATGTGGTCAATTTCAGCCAAAACTTGCAATTTCAGCAACAATTGGTATTTTCGATAAACTTATACAGTTAAAACGGTCATGATTTTCCAGGATAATGAGATTTAATGCCTGTTTGAATTTGCTTTTTAATGACATTCAAAGCCTTAGTTTCTCTTAATTCACGTAATGACATTTGAGGTTCAAAACCACTGCCTGAAACATGGATTTTAGTGCGGAACAGACCGTGAGGAGTCTGGGCTTGTTCGGATTTTGAATTGGCCAGGCAGCTGTAGGAATGAGAAGGTGTAAAAAAGTAAATTCAAGCTTTCACTTTCAGCCAACGGCATGCTGGCAAAGGGCCGGCGTACAATCGAAACAGACGGCTTGTCGAGTTGCACTACTTCTCGAACTGCAGAACTATCGAGTCATTTTACATTCAGCCGTCGAGTTCCGCTTTTTCAGCAAATAACATGATTTCATAAATGTTACTGTCGAATTAGGCAGTTTATTCTACATGTAATTAGTGAATGATTGCCTTTAAATATCTGTCTGTAGTAAATGTAGGCTTTCAAAACAAAAAAAGTACAAGTTTTGTCAATAATCAGAAAGCATGAGCGTTTAAATGTAATAAAAGTTGCTGAGGGAAGAGTCGTCTGCTCTTTAGTTACGTAATATTATGCAAGACAAAGTTTACCAGCTGTTAATAACTCGTACAAGGTCAAATACTCAGAAATATCAACTTATTTCCACACAAAAAGTTGCATAATGCACCTTTAAGTTTCAAACTGCCTGTGAATGTAGTTTATTTTTCCACTGCACTGTCTCGCCTGAACACGATTGTGAAATATAATGACAGTACCGTCTGTTCCCGCAGCCTCCCGGTGTCCTCGCTACCTCCGCTGGAGTGGCCGCTGCCGAAGCGCACGGAGCAGTTCGAGCTGCACATCGAGGTCCAGCCCAAGCCCCACCACAGGGCGCACTACGAGACCGAGGGCAGCAGGGGCGCAGTCAAGGCCCCCACCGGAGGACACCCAGTGGTGCAGGTCAGCCCAGGCTCACGCTAACGGTTTCTCCCTTTACATGAGGAGTAAATGTGCTGCTTTTATCAAACACTGTTCATTCATGTATTTTATACATCTGAAAGGCGGGGTGTTCCAAGATTTGACCTTAGAACTAGTGAGAAATGTCCTCAAACAAGCAAAGTAAACTTGGTCTGATCAGGACAGAGTCTAAATGAGTGAAAACCGCTCAAAACAAGATTCATATTCTCAATTCAAGTCATTTAAACCCATGTTCAGGGCTGGACTGGCCATATGTCCTGTGTTCTGGAAGAGCACAGAAGGGCCACTGGCTCCAGGGCCACCGGTCTGGCCTCTCACTTTACCTTACCCTTAACCGAGCTTTACCCAAATCTAAAAGCTTAACCTCTTAACTCCCGCCTGAACCGAGAGGATCTTTTTCCTCACGTCATCAGATTTTTTTCATTTTTTTTGTTGCGTATTCAACTCATTTTTGTAACTCATTTTTTTGTCATTTTTTGTCACATTTTTGTCATTTTTTCGTCTAATTTTTGTCATTTTTTGGACAAATTGTTATCAAATTTTTGTCACTTTTTTCGTCTAATTTTTGTCATTTTTTTGTCGTTTTTTTGTCACATTTTTGTCATTTTTTTGTAATTTTTTTGTCATTTATTTTGTCATTTTTGTGACATTTTTGCCACTTTTTTATCCATTTTTCGTCACTTTTTTGTCACATTTCCATCATTGTTTTCGTTTCAGTTTTGTCGCTCTTCTCAATGTGCTCGGTTCAGGTGGGAGTTAAGGGGTTAAAATAAAAGCATCCAAAAACAAAAACGTGCTGGAAAAGCAACAACAATGTGACGAAAACGTGACGACAAAGCAATGAAAAAAGCGATGAAAAAAACACAAAAAACATGAAAAAAACCCAGATAAACAAGAGACGAAAACACAACGAAAAAGTGACAAAAAAGTGACGAAAACACGCCAAAAAGCCACAAAAAAGTAATGAAAAAGCAACAAAAACATGAGGCGTTACAGTGTTGCTCTCCAGTCAAGAAGCTTTTAGATTTGGGCAAAGCCGAACTGGAGAAAATGCTCTGGGTTAAGGCGGGGGGTCAGAGGTTCACATGTGTATTTGTGGAAGTATCACATTTACGCTGATTTGGGCCAGGCTGACCAGAGTCCAGGGCTGGTTTTCAGTCCCAGTCCAGCCCTGCTCATGTTGATTGTTGAAAAGCTGAATTGCATTGAGATGAACCTTTCTTATCAAGCAGACTTTATATTTATATTGAGTTCAGTTTTGGTAAGAGCTTTGCATAAGATCTTATTTGCCTACGCACACGGTACAATACGCTCATTATGCCCCGGCTCGCGCTATGAAAATGAGAGCTCTGAACAAAACCAGAGCTGTTCCAGCGTTTGTCGATGTCAAAGGGAGGCAGTTACTTTGGCTGAACTCGTCGACCCTGTGCCTCATGTTTCTGATTCCTACAGTTATTGGGAAGGTTGAGTAAAACTTAAAATGGCATTGAATTACCAGGTATTGTACTGATTCTGAGCAGGTCTGGACCATTTTTCGTGCTTTTGACTTTTTGTCTCGAGTGTTTTTGTCTTATTTTAAGTGTGTAGGTTAATTTATCTTATTTTAAGCAAATAAATGATTGTATCTTTGGCTCTTTTTTCAGTGCAAACCTTCTCAAAAATCTGCATAAATTGTCTTAAGGGTCATTCCGTCCCATATAACCCACATGCTCAGAATCCTCCCCTGGTGACCCTCTCAGATTTGGATGAGTTCCTCCACATGTATGATGTATAATCTCGATTAGATTAAAATTCGATTAATCGCCCAGGCCTACGATATCGGGATATGAACATTGAAGATATCAATATCGCAAAGGAAAAATATATTGTTATCGTATTGAAATCGAGATATAAACATTCAAAATATTAAAATAAAAAAGCAAGATATCAACGATGTACCCTGCAAAAAGTGAATATCAAGCATTGGCTTAAATGACTTGAATTGAGGAAATGTATCTCGTTTTGAGCGGTTTTCACTCATTTAGACACTTTTCCTGATCGGACCAAGTTTCCTTTGCTTGTTTGAGGACATTTCAGACCAGTTCTAGGGTAAATCTCGCTTGAAATAAGAAAGTAAAATTGCCAATGAGATAAGACCAATGTTCTTTCCCCATTGGCAAAGAAAATGACCTGAAATAAGGATGAAACGTATCGAAACGAGTCAGAAACATCTCAGAACAAGTGAAATAATCCGGGACAAATGCCCAAGAACAACTTAACTAGACAAAACAACTAAACTTTGGATTATTGTGCTCAGATTGAGATGTTTATACTGATCTAGTTAATTACTTTTTGCAGTGTATAGATTTTCATCAATAAAACTGCACTCTTTTGTATTATGATTTTATTTTTCTGAAAAATGCTTGGTTTTCACCTAACCCGTAGTTATATCGCATCGATATCGAGATGTTAAATTTCGTCCATATCGTTCAGCCCTGACAGATACTCAGTCATTTGGCGGATTTGTCGACTCAAGTCAAAATGACTGAAAATATGGTCAAATATTCTTAATTCAACTCATTTTGACTCATTTAGATGTGAGTTTTTGCAGCACTTTTCTAACCTCAAAGCCTCTTGCCACACCTGCCCTCCATCGCAGTGCAACGACAGGCAAAAACACCGGCCGTAGCTTCACTATGAAGCAGCAACACATGGGAGCAAGGTCTGAGACGAAACACATTCACCATAGAAATCTCACACGTTCTCCATCCAAATTTAAACTTTCGACACTTTCGATTGCTCTAATATCAAATTCACTGCCTTTTTTTAACCCGCGTCTCAAAATCCACTTAAACAGTGACTTTTTCTTACCCATATAGAGTCAGAATAGTTTCTGTTTGTACCTTGGTTTCGCCGCATCGAGTCCAAACCAGAACTACCATATCTGCGTCCACTTCCCCTTTTGTTTGGTGACTTTTGGTTTTTAGGAAGCTGACTGCAACACAACGTTTTAAAAGCCCGTCCGTGGAGCTATTTAAAGTAATTAATGAAAGTGGCCCGTTAAATCCGCAGCGTGACTCATTCCGACCAAAAATAACTTTACTGCGTTACTGTGGCGATGTTGTAAACAGCGGTGGGAAGAAGCGAGAGCGGCTTGAGGAACGTGGAGTTTGTTAGTGACAGAACAAGTATCAGTGAGGAGTAAACGCAGGATTCAAGGTTCACTGGGCTCACAAGTCGTCTTCACAACGGAAGTACGAGTATTTATAGTAGTTACAATCACAGCGGTGGTAACAGTGAGAGTAACTTGGAGTAACTGAAGCATGTTAATCTAAAAAAGAACTCACTCGAAAGTAGTTGTGGGGCAGTTCTTCTGGAGCCGGCGGCCCAAGACGATGGAAGGTAAAAAACAAAACCTGGCTTGTTCGTCTCGAGTTGCTGCTGGTCACGGTGATGTCTCCGAGACGTCCCCTGGCGATAAGGCGAGTCTCCAGGTAGACTCTTCGAGAGGTCGACTCTGTCTCCAGCAGCTGTATTTATTGTCCTAAACCTGTGAGACGTTTCTGTGACGTCCCTGCAATGTCTCCTTGACCTGTCAGAGATTTCAAAGACATAGTCACCAGTGTTAATTTCGTCGACTAAAATATTTAGTCTTAATTTTAGTCAAAGTGATATTTTTGTGACTAAAATTGGACTAAAACTAAATTTTAAGTTTCTCATGAGACTAAAACTGTGACTAAAATGTCCAGATGTTTTAGTCGACTAAAATAAGACTAAATAAAAATGAAAAGTAGAGACTAAAATCATCCAAACTTGTATTGAGCGTCTGAAAGAGCCTCAGATCAGGTAAATTCTCTGCCAAAGGATCAGCTCTGAGCTTTGTTCATGTGGAGCAGAAACATGAAGCAGAGGAACAACATTAAATATGATTATAATCAATATTATCAATGCAAAGTCCACTCAATTCGTCTTAATTTTAGTCGACTAAAACTAGACCAATATTGAAGAGATTTTTTTGACTAAAACTGGACTAAAATCGAATTACATTTTCATCAAAAGACTAAAACTAAACTAAAATATGTTGTCAAAATTAACACTGATAGTCACAAAGCATGAGACAATTTTATATTCACCCCACACTCTTGCTGTTCAGTTCATCCTGGCCATTGTACATGTTTTAGTGGTAGGGGAAACCAGAGTCCTCGGAGGAAACCTATGCAGACGCGGGGAGAACATGCAAACTCCACACAGAAAGGGACATTCCAGCTGTGAGGCATGAGCACTAACTGCTGTGCCACCGAGCCGGAGTCTCAGAGGAATTACAGGGACGTCACAGAAACGTCACAACTGCTCGAGACCACGTAGACCTCTCCTAGACCATGTGGACTTTTTGTAGTCTCCATGTGGTCTCCATGTGGTCTCCATGTGGTCTCCATGTGGTCTCCATGTGGTCTCCATGTGGTCTCCATGTGGTCTCCACTGAAATCGAACCTACTTGTTTTCACTGAGACGACCCGGAGACTCGCCTTGTCTCCAGGTCGTCTCAGAGACGTCTCCATGACCAGCTCGAGTCGCCAGACTCGTCTCTCGGCCGGTGAGAGAGGCCCTTTACTCAACCGTTTGGGAACCCAAAATTAGGGTTACAATGTTTTGTATTTGACTCCTGTTCATTCAGGGGAGTTCTGGCCCTAGAACGGTACCTTCTAGGGCCCCCCCCAAAAAAACAAAAAAACAAAACCCGCTCGACAGACACCACCTTAACTACCAAAACCAACCAAAACTTTTGTTCTTGAAACCCCCCAATGTGTGTTCTGTAGTCGGGCCGCGCCCCCATCCAAACTGTGGCCCCCACAAACGTATCAGAACAGGAAAATAATTGCTAATGACTATTATATTTCAAACTAATAAGTGTTTAATGCACCTGCAGTCCTTTCTCAGTCAGATTTCATGAATTTCAACCATATCATTTGCTCAAATGAATGTTCCCTCTGACCAGGCAAAGCTCAGCCCCCCCTAAGTGGTACTTATACAAAAGTACAAAAAGTACATTTGTATTTTAAATCTGCTGAAGTTAAAAATCAGTTTGTTTTGTGACCAAAGGGTTGCTGTTTCACTGAAGGCATTGCACCCACATGTTATCATAGATGTTTCCTCCATGGACAGTCTTTTCTGTGTCTAGCTTAAGTCGCTCAGATGGTAGAAAAGTCGGTGGTTCCAGCTCTGTCATTGTCCTTCACACTTCACCAATCTTGGATATGTGAAAATGTCAGTGAGCGTTGGTCGTTTGGGCTGATGGTACAGATTGACAGCCTCACTTCCATCAGTCTAACTCCAGGGCAGCTGTGGCCACAATAGCAGGTCCCCACCACCAAGTATGAAGTGAATGAATGGTGATTCCATGGTCCCTGCATCACTCTCTCTGCCTCTCTTCTCTTAACCATCCCTCTCTCTTCTGACTCACCCGCTCAGCCGCTGCCATGACGACGGGCCCGTTTCAGATCGTTTGCTTCCTGTGTTTAGGCCAATCGTGTGCGAGCTCTGCGGTTGCCATAGTTAGTGCTTACTCTGAGCCCGGTGACCTGCAGACACCGATTTTACTGACGCATTTAAACAGGCCCAGATGTCCCTGAGCAGCTCCTCCTTCGTCAGCGCCGGTTAAATTTACCATGAAATGCCCCTGTCGGCTTTTAAAAATACTTTTGGGCAACTCGAGGACCCGACGCATGAAATATTTTAAGTTGTGGATTCTAATATCAAATTGACGATTAATACAAGACTCCCATTCTTTTTCAGAGCATGTTTGTGGAAGTCTGAGGGTGAACTGTGGCAACAAACTTTACAAATGAGAAGAACCCGGAGAGCAGGGCTTGACAAAAATTAATATATCTCAGTGTTTTTGGGGACTCAATAACTATGATGAAGCGATATTTTTGCAAACCACCACTTTACACTTTACACTTTATTTTTCCCCCATTTTTAGGGATGCACCGATACCAATACCACATACTCGTACTCATTCATGAGGTCCCGATACCAGAAACCGATACCATTTCACGTGCGGTGAGCGCAGCTACGAGGCGCAGCTACGAGGCGCAGCTACGAGGCGCGGCTACGAGGCGCGGCTACGAGGCGCAGCTACGAGGCGCAGCTACGAGGCGCAGCTCTCAGCTGAGGAGAGAAGAAGCAACAAACTGGAGAATAGTTTAGTGTAAACACAATAATCCACATAGAGCTGACTTTATTACAGACTGCGCTCTCTAAACCAGAGTCTGAGCTGGATTTAACCAGAGCTTAATGTTGTTCGTGCTGCAGCGTCTGCAGTGTTTACAACATACAGGCTAACGATGCTAACTCGCGGCTAACAGTTTTGGCCATTCTGACGCCGTTTTAAGCCCAGGGGTTTATTCATCTGAAAAACTGACCCAGCGACTAAAAAGTCCTCAGAAAATCCAAACTAAAGACACACAGCATGTTTATATTGAGGGAAAATGAGCTGCAGCAGAACAATGAAAACGCTGTAGCTTCTCGCTAAGTTACTACAAACACACGAGAAAATCTACAGGAGCTGAAGTAAAGACGAAAAGAGACCATTTAAGAAACATCTCAATACTATTGTTAAATAAAAACACATAAATGAATAAAGCTCAGGCATTGGGAGCTTTAGGACATGGGCTTTTCTCTCTATGATGGACAGAGACATAAAAATTAAAAATCATATTGAATGAAAATAAGATAAATAAATAAATGGCTGCAGCACAATTCTAATATAACTGCTCTTAAATGTGTCGCCTACTTTACTTAAGGAAATGTACATGAGTAAATTAACTAATTACAAACCAATCTGCTGTGAAGAAAGTAAGAATGTTGAAGAAAATGCTTTGTACTCGTATCGGTATTCGGTATCGGCGAGTACTTAAATCAAAGTACTCGTACTCGTATCGGTGCATCCCAAACCATTTTCTCCAAATTTATTCTATTTTTTTTTCATTCTCTCTTCATTTTTAGCGCCTTTTTTTTTTTTTTACAGCAATATAGTTGTAAAGTTGACTCAATAAATTTTAGATTCAATTGACTTGATTCACATGATAAGAATAACTGAACTCAAACTGAAAGGAGTTGATTAAAACAGAATTAAAGTATTGTGTCCAAATTAACACTGTTCAAGAGAAGATTTTCAGGCTAGAGAGACCTTTCTGAGACCTAACTTTTTTGTCATTTTTTCGTCAATTTTTTATCACATTTTTGACAATTTTTTGTTACATTTTTGTCAATTTTTGTCATTTTTTTGTCCAATTTTTATCACATTTTTGTCATTTTTTTGTCATTTTTTTGTATTTTTTTGTAATTTTTTTTCCAAATTTTCATCACATTTTCGTCATTTTTTGTCATATTTTTGTCAAATTTTCATCAAATTTTTGTCACATTTTTGTCATTTTTTCGTCATTTTTTTGTATTTTTTTTCAAAATTTTTAGCACATTTTTGTCTTTTTTTTGTTGTCTTTTTTTCACATTCTTATCACATTCTTTTTGTCATTTTTTTAGCGCCATTTTTTAAATTATTTTTTTCACTATTTAATTTTTTTCCCCCACAATTTTCCAATTATTTTGATATTCATTATTTCAAACATTTTCCCTAATCCACAATTTCCCAATTCATTATTTCCACCCCTCCCCCTCCCATTTTCTTGGGGAGATAAACTCATTATAGTAAATCTGCAGCAGTTTCGATATTCTTTCATCTATGTTGCCCACCTCTACCAGAGACAGGATATTCATTGTTTGCAGAGTCAAAATCCAACCTGAAAGATTAAACTATGGGACCAAAACAAGCCACCTCTGACTAACACACAGTATTATGTCGTAAGCTCTTTAAAAACCTCCTTCTCCTCCACAAAGCAGCGACACTTTGACTTAGCGTTTATCTTGTACAAAGCTCTGCCTGGTGGGAGATACGCATGAGCAGCTCTGAAGCGCGTTGCACATTCTGTGGTTTTTGCAGGCTTCCTCAGATGGAAACTTTCAGGTCTCACTGTTTCACCTTCACCTGCCTTTGACGTGTAACTGCAGTGCCCAAAAAGCGCTTCCTCACAAAGTCTTTGGTTATCACATTGTATGCAAACCAACAACCTGAAAACTACGACTAAAAAGTAAATGTGTAATGAAGCCGTAGAATGTTCGACAGCGTTGAATGAATGAGCTCGATTGTTTTGCAGCTGCACGGCTACAGGGGGAAGGAGCCGCTGGGCCTGCAGATCTTCATCGGGACCGCGGACGAACGGATCCTCAAGCCGCACGCCTTCTACCAGGTCCACCGCATCACGGGCAAAACCGTCACCACCAGCAGCTACGAGAAGGTCTTCAACGGCACCAAAGTCCTGGAGATTCCCCTGGAGCCCAAGAACAACATGAAGGCAATGTAAGCAACCTGCAAGCGTGTGAAAGAATGATGCTGTTATGTATAAAGTCATCATTTTATAGATATTCTTTCCATGACTGGATTCACCGGATGGGTCCTGATTTAGCAGTTATTTACATATATCATCGACTGGACTGGACAGGCATCACAAAGTAGTTAAATAAAGAGGATCTCGACTCTTTAAAGAGGGGGTGTTCTGCTTTTTTCAATCACATAGCACCAATATCACACTACAATGATGACAAACCTTCTGTTGGTCTGTAAATGCAGTAAATTAGAATAACTGCCTTGTATAAAATGTCTCTCTCAAAATGGCTGTAGTGAATGTCTTGAAATAGGCCTCTGTCTCTTTAAGAACCTCTGAGCCTTTAGGCACGCCCCCTCCACACGCTGTCTGTGGCATAAGTGGGGAGGGGGTTCTGCTGAGGAGCAGTGGTCGGTTACTCGGCTGGTGACGAAAGCTCGGAGGCGTCTCCAGGAGGTGGGGGCGTTCCTAGGAGGACTCAGGCAAACCTGTCCCTAAAATGGCCGCCATCAGAGTTTTTACAGATTACTCAGAAATACGTGAATGTGCCAAGGCAACACTTCAGGCATGTTTTTAATGAGGGAGTGACACAATAACAAGATGTAAAGCTTGAAAAAGTCCATTTTGCATAGGGCTGCTCGATTATTGAAAAAATAATAATCACGATTATTTTTGTCATAATTGAAATCACGATTATTCAAACGATTATTTGTTGCCTTTAAAAAAATCCATCAAAAAAATGACAAAAAAACTTTAAAAAAAAGACAAAAATCCATCAAAAAAGTGACAAAAATCCATCAAAAAAGTGACAAAAATCCAGCAAAATAATGACAAAAATCCATCAAAAAAAGACAAAAATCCAGCAAAAAAAGACAAAAATCCATCAAAAAAAGACAAAAATCCAGCAAAAAAGTGAAAAAATTAAAAATTAGGAAAAAAAACGTGATTTTTTTTTTATTTTTTTTAAAAATTAAAACAATTAGAAAAAACAAATTATAATTGATTTTTTGCGATTATGCTAATTTTGTAATCGTTTATTGTTGTAATCGAAATCGTTATCGAATTTCGATTAATTGCACAGCCCTAATTTTGCATAATACCCCCCCCTTTAAAACTCCGATGGACTCTCAGTCAGTTTGTCTGCGAGCCGGCGTTGGGACTGGGTTGTTTGCTTCTCGTCTCACGGGCTTCTTTTCTCTCATCTGATCAGGGTTGGCAACCAAACTCATACTGAAACTGAAAGGTTTCATCCACAACACTTACTTTCAATAAAGCCCCATTTCCACAGATTGGAAAAAAATGTGCAAAGAGCTCAAAGTGCGATTTGTAAAACATGTAAAAAGACACAATATAAAAAACAGAACAAACAAACAATGCCACATTAAAAGCCTAAGGGCAAAATAAAAGTCCACACAGATAAATATAATAGAAGTGAGGAGCGGTACATGATCAACCAAAAATAAACCTCCAAAGTGATCCAACCTTAGACCCCTTTGCCCCTCGGGTCTGGTGGGGTTAAATGGTCACATTTATAGAGAGTTTTTCCACCTTCATTAGGCACTCAAAGTGTTTCAAGTTTCAAGTTTAATGGTTTTGTAAAGCCCAATATCACAACAGAAGTGGCCTCACAGCTGCACCGAACATTAAGGCAATAAAACAGAGCAATAAATATGACAATTTAAAGTTCAGGTGAATCCAGGCAAATATAATGTCCAATAGGAGGCAGCGACGAGCGGCGTGGGCGTCCCCCGTCCTTAGACTCTCCAGCACGGCGAGGAAAAACTCAAAAACCCGGCAGGAGAAAAGAGAAACCTTGGGGAGAACCACAGGAGGAGAGATCCACTCCCATGGACGGACAGGCTATAGAGACCCAGGGCCGAAGGATCCCTCAGCAGACGGGCCAAGATCACAGACCGTCCAGTCCTCAGATTCCAGAATGCAGGTTCCTCCGTTCACCCAGGTTCCTCCGTTCGCTCCCGAAATTAAATATTGTATCATGATGAGACAAAGTCAGCAGTAAGAAGAAGAGGAAGGCGCTCAGTGGACCGTACTTCCCACAGCAGTGTTTCTCCTGAGGCAGCTTTACTTCAGGCTGTGGGTCAGAGCTTTACCAAACTAACCTGATTTAGCTCATTCTCAGAGGTACGTTTTGAGCCTAGTCTTAAATGTAGGGACTGTGTCTGTTTTACATCAAGGAACCGCTCACCCATTCACACTCCTTCAAACAGACTCCAGACTTCCCTGTTTTTCACGCTGCTTTTGCCTCTCGCAGAATCGACTGTGCCGGGATCCTGAAGCTCCGAAACGCCGACATCGAGCTGAGAAAAGGAGAGACGGACGTGGGTCGTAAGAACACCCGGGTGCGTCTGGTGTTCAGAGTTCACATCCCGCAGCCCGGAGGATCCACCGTGTCGCTGCAGGCCGCCTCGCACCCCATCGAGTGCTGTAAGAAACATTATCGCCGTAAGGTCCATTGTTCAGGGGCGTCCACGCGTGCTGTGTGCCCAGAACTTCCTGAATCACTTCCACCTGTTTTGTGCGGGATTACTCACAACTCTCAATTTAGTCTCAAAATACTAATGAAAAGAAATATGTGAACTTCCATGACGCAGTTTGAACGATCCTCCTATCATTTAAAAAACAAGGCAACAAGTCTGTGCTTTGTTCCGCGAGGCAGACATTATGACTAAATATGTTTGAATACAGCAATATAATGTAAAGTTGACTCAATACATTTTAGATTCAATTGACTTGATTCACATGATAAGAATAACTGAACTAAAACTGAAAGGAATTGATTAAAACAGAATTAAAATATTGTGTCCCAATTAACACTGTTCAAGAGAAGAGAGACCTTGTTTTCAAAGGTTTAACCTCTTAACTCCCGCCTGAACCCAGAGATCTTTTTCCTCACGTCATCAGATTTTTTTTCCATCATTTTTTTGTCGGGTATTCAACTAATTTTTGTAACATTTTTGTAATTTTTTTGTCACATTTTTGTCATTTTTTTGTCACATTTTTGTCATTTTTTTGGTCATTTTTTTGTCAATTTCTTGTGACATTTTTGCCACTTTTTCATCAATTTTTCGTCACTTTTTTGTCACATTTCCATCATTGTTTTCGTCTCAGTTTTGTTGCTTTTTCACACCTTTTTTCCAGAAGCTTTTGGACTGGGGTAAAGCCAAACTGGAGAAAATGTGCTCGATTCAGGTGGGAGCTTCACAGCTCGAAGGTCCTGGGTTCGATTCCCACCAGGACGGGGCCTTTCTGTGTGGAGCATGTTCTCCCCGGACTTTCCATGTACCAGGAAGTCCGAGGCTAAATTAGCACAGTGTTAGCATTAGCGTACCATCTTGTTCACGTTTCAGCTCTGTCTCGCTATGAACTCCGGCTGTGACGAGCTTCTAATGAACTCAAGTGAACTATCAGGATATGCAGGAGATTTTACTCGACTATCTCCTATACTCTCACGATTTGATTTGGGTAATTCAGCTTTAAATTGTAGTACCAGTTAAAAACAACAACAAAAAAGAAGTTAGCTTGCATTGAATTGTTCTGAGCAAAGTGTTCGCGCTAATCCAACAGTAAATGGGACTGTTCTGGGTTGCCGCTTTGACTGACAGTTACTCGAATCACTCGTGTCGGTACAAGGCTCAGCGCTTTTAAAACCTGGTCAGTAATTCATCCAAATGTTTGCGAACTTCGGCCGCGCGCCTGATGGTCTTTTCCAGAACCTGATACAACGTAAACCTCATTAAAGGGAGGCATATTCAAATGAGTTGGCCCCGACACAGAGCCTCCTCTGTGCCGTCTGTGGGAGCTGCATGTTCGGCTGTTTGGGAACATGGGCACAAATGTACACAGTGTTACTGAAGCAAGTGGCCTAATCACAAATCAAACAAGATGATGTTTAACTACACACCGTCTGGTTGTCTGCCTTTAGATAGCGGCAGAATGTGGAATAAACGTGAGAAAAGAAGGTCAGTAGCAGTGCTTTTATGACAACGTTTTGAAATGTGGTCTTTATGGTGTATTATAACTTTATATTTATAGTATTCAAACATATTTTATCACGTTGCACTGCTTCATGGAGCTTCTCCCACATGGACAAGAGACTAAACTTGTTCCTTTCGAAGTGAATCTAAACGACATGAAGCTTTTTCGATCTGCGTCACTGGAAGGTCTTTAATCCCTTCTTTTCATTTTTATTTAGTCTTTATCAAATGATGAGAATATCAGGAGATCAGAGTCATAGCTTTGACAAAAATGAGGCCAAATATCAAGGAAATTAACACTGGTTATTAAAAGCGGTTTTGTGTCGTTCCCCCCTAGAAAACTTAATGTCCATTGCTAACTGTTTCCATGTAAACCAATGGACACCGCTAGGCTAGGCTAACCCATAGAAATGAATGAGCGCTAAGCTAACACTGGCTTATTCTTAAAGGAACAGGCCACCGTTTTTACATACTGAGATATGTTCTTACCTGAGCTTTGACGAGTTCTTTAGGACCTGTCTGATCTTCAGTCACGTAAACACAGCGCAGACGGCGTTAGCATTTAGCCTCTCCCTCTCTCCTCTATAGCTCCAAAACAGGTCAAGATAGAAGCTACCAAGCTCTTCCACGTTTTCCCTATTTAAATATGGTTACGTGAAGTGTTCCACCACCCAATGTTGTTGTTTTGGTTCAGAAAGATATTGTGACAATTTTCCAACAACAAAACTCAGATCTGGTCGAGTAGATGTCATTACATAGATCAAACTGCCAACAATTTCACGATATTTCTTTGAATCAGCAGGTTCACCCTCACTGTCAAATTTCATTTTCATTTCACATGGTGTTAATCTTGGTTTACAGTCAGTCATGTCAAATCTTTCCAAAATTTTGGTGATGTATCTCTTTTGATTCATTTTTATTTCCCCTTGTTTTTGGGTGAAATCAATGCCAAGAAAATGTCTCAGTTTCCCAAGATCTTTAATTTTGAATTTTGCACCCAACATTTCCTTTACACTTTTGAGTATTTGACAATCACTTGCTGCAATGATAAGGTCATCAACCCAAATGATCAATAAGACCCTTTCATTGTCAGATTGTTTACTGTAAACACAATTGTCTGCTGTGTTTTGGACAAACTTGTTTTCAATAAGGAAATCATGAAGCATCTTATTCCAGTTTCGTCCTGACTGCTTCAGACCATACAGCGACTTATTGAGCTTACACACCAATTTTTCTCCTGTTTTTGTCTTGACCTCAAAACCTTCAGGCTGCTCCATGTACAGCTCACAGTCTATTGGGGCATGCAGATATGCAGTTTTAACATCCATCTGATGTAGTTCTAAATCATACTGAACTGCTAGCTGCATTAAGACACGTACAGAAGTCATATCAGCAGTAGGAGAAAAGGTTTCGTTATAATCAATACCAGCCACTTGACTATAACCTTTTGCCACATATCGAGCCTTGTAAATTGTCTCAACAGGATTTTCTTTGATGGCATAAACCCATCTGCCCCCCACTGCATGTTTACCTACAGGTAAGGGTGTCAATGTGAAGGTATCATTCTCAATCAGAGAGTCCATTTCTTCATTCATAGCCTTAACCCACTGCTCTGATTTTGAAGAGCTCAAGGCTTCCTGCAGTGTCTGGGGGATGTCACATGTCACACGATAGCAATAGTCAATATTTGTCAACGCTTGATCTTCGTCAAATTTGACTTCATAATCACAGTCAGTATAGAACTGAGGACGTCTCCTCTCCCTCATTGGATAACGAGCACTATTGCTGCTCTCACCTTCACCCTTTAAGTTGGTATTAGATTCACACAACTCAATTTTCACCTCCAGAGGGTTTTCATTAGTCACATCAGGTTTTGGTGGCTGACTTTCAGCTTTCTTTCCTTTTCCAAAATGTTCATACATGTCTTCATCTGTCTGAGTGTCACTTTCAATTGTTTTCTTTGTGACAAACTTCACCAGTCGGTTTTTCGACACTTTCCCTGTGTGTGGATAAAAGACCAACAATGCTGGACTGTTTTTGTCATAACCAACAAATATTCCTTTCTCACACCGTGTGTCTAACTTTTTCTTGTCCTGTTTGTATGCATAACATTCTGAGCCAAAAGCTCTCATTCTGGACAGGTCCGGTTTCTTCCCAGTCAACACGTAATATGGGGTTTGTCCAAGACGTCTGTTATAGCATCTATTTCTGATTATTGCAGCCGTTTGTACTGCATATGTCCACAAATCTTTTGGTAGTTTGCTCTCAATCAGCATACATCTTGCCATTTCAAACAAGGTTCTCCATGCTCTTTCTGCGGTCCCATTCTGATGGGGCGAGTAAGGAGCTGAGGTTTCATGTCTGATGGCATTTTGAGTTAGCAGTGACTTGAATACAGAAGCTGTGAACTCTGTTCCATTGTCTGACCTTATGCATTTGATCTTTCCATAAGGGGCAACATCAGCAATGAATCTCTCTGTAGCTTTAACTGTATCACTTTTAGCTTTCAGAAAATAAGTGAACATAGCTCCTGAATAGTCATCTGTAAAAGCAAGAGTATATCTGAAACCATCTTTACCTGCTGGCTCTATAGGTCCAGCCAGGTCTGTATGAACAAGTTCCAGTACATCCTTAGCTTTTTCATCTGGATCTGTATTTCTGCTCTGTGCGAATTTTCCTTTGATACACACTTCACATTTTAGATTTGCCTTGTCACTTTTCCCTTTAATTTTCATGCCTTCTGCGACACTTTCTAACTGTAACACGTCATCATAATTACAGTGACCCAATATTTCATGCCATGTATGGACATCATAACACACATTACATTTATCAGGTTCGTTTAGCAGAGTACTTAGATAAAATAGTCTGTCTTGTGTGTTAATGTCAAAAGCAGTACCATTTTTGTGGATTAGACGATTCTGTCCTTCCTTGAAGATGACTGTCGCACCTTGCGCTGTTGCCGCTTTGACCGAAAAAATGTCCTGGGAAAATGATGGGACGTAGAGCGCCTCCTTCAGGATCATTTCCACATCGCGGCCTTGACGGTCCATTATGCGCACTTTGGCGGTGCCTTTCTTCAGCGCAATCCCGCTGGCTCGCTCTCCATCAGCCAACTCCAGAACATGGCTCTGAGGCTTAAAGCTTGGGTCAAACTCCTCGAATCTCCCGATGTCCGTGATGATGTGCTTCGTCGCTCCCGAGTCGACCATGAGGCCCTTCGCCTTCACCGCGCTGACCGAGTCCGGGGCGGAATCCAACTGCACCTTGAATGCGAACGTGTGGTCCTCCTCATCCACTGCTTGCTTCACCTGGTCCCGCTTCCTCCGCCGACAGTTTGCGTCCTTGTGGGTTGCGCTTTTACAGAAGCTGCACCACTGCCTCTGCTCTCGGCGCTCCCCAGCCGATGCGCACTCCGCTGCTTTGTGTCCCTTTTGTCCGCAGGTGTAACAGGTGAGTTTAGAGCTCCAATTGTCTCTTCCTTTCACCTTCATCACACTGTCTTCTCCTGAGCTAGAAGCAACAAACTTTTCCGTGCTTTCATAGCTCCTCAGTTTAGTTTTAAAGTCGGCAAAAGTCAACGTTTCATCACTCTGCGTAACGTGAACAGAGAATGGTTTGAATACATCAGGCAGGCCCTTTAAAATCATTGCGGTCAGTAAACCGTCACTCAGTGTCTCTCCTGCATTACGCAGCGCTGTGATGGCAGTCTCTGCACGGATTATATAGTCTGTGACGCTCTCATTCACACCTTTTTGGAGAGAAGTCAGCTCCGTGTACAGACTGATTACGCGCGGCTTCCCTTTCCCTGCGTAATGGTCACGCAGGATCTGCAGCGCCTTCCTGCCATCATCGGCGGCATCTCTCATTACTAGAGACAAACTTTTGTCGTCCAACAGCTGAATTAGAACTGCATACGCCTCTTCATTTTTACTGGCGTCCGCTTCTGCACCTTCTGCGTCTGCAGCGGGGGCTTCACTCAGGATAGTGGACTTCAGATCGTGCAGACGCAAATGTGCCAGGAATTTCGTTTCCCACAGTTCATAATTCTTTTCATCTCCGTCAAAACATAAACGGTTCCATCGGCTCCCAAAATCTCTACTGGGCCCATAACCTGTTGGCGCAGCCATACTCATGAAGAGCTTTGAGATGCCGGGTAAAATACGGAGGAAAATACTAGACACAGGTTTCTGTTTGGCGTGCCTGCGAACAGGTTTTTTATGAATGAGCAGCCGCCATTTATTGTCAATTGCACACCGGTGTGTAGCCCCGCCCACACCCAAAAGTAGGTCAATTGTATGGAACACAACAAGTCAACAGTATAATTACACAAAATTAAACAATGTGGATTTTCTAAGCGGATAAAAGGGGGAACTATATTGTAAGGCGTAAGAATACCAGTAGTTTGAAATCCACACAGTAATCTTCACTTTACTGTGCGGATGCCAAATAGTTAGAGCAACAAACCCATGTAAATTAAGAAGTCTGACAGCACAGTTTTGCATATTTCTGACAGTGTAACGATGCTGATCTTGATTTTTGGTTGATTTGATTATTGATTTTTATTTTGCTACATGTTGGTGCAAGGAAACAACACAATAGTTTCTCTCACGATTTGAGTGAAATCTCCGTAAATCGCTGCTGGAGAACCTCATGATTTCTTCTTTGTACTTGTTTCGGAAAGTCTCCAAAACCCCAATGTTGAAATGGATTTTATCTGGCCATTTTAGCAAAGAGCTCAGCAAAGGAATAAGCCACTATTGTGCTTTCGATCTTTGAAGCCAATGCTCTTTGGTGTGAAACGATCTGTCAGACTGGTTGTGTAACTCTTCTGTGGATGAAAAGAGACAAAGGCGGCGGTAGTTTCATCCTCTTTGTGTTTTCTTTTTTTTTTTTTATGGCCGATGGAGCAGAAGTGAAGCTGTTCAAAGTTCAGGCGGGCTGTTTGCTCTCACCTCGCTGCCTCGTCTGTACGCCAGAGGAAGAGCAGAGAGAGAGAGATAGAAGTGTTGGAGCTGCTGTTTGCTCAGGCCAAGCACAGCCTGTATGACTGGTTGTGGTAGTTGTTGTAAAACCACTACGACTTAATGAGATGGACTATAATAACAAAACATAGAGTCTGAAGCTAGTTGTTTCATTGCAGAGGTGGTTGTTTGTCAGTAGGGTCTGTACTTGAGTAGCGTTTTTGTTGAGAACTTACCCTTCGACTCCACTACATTTCTTTAGGTATTATGCAAAATGGACTTTTTCAAGCTTTCCATCATGTTATTCTGTCACTCCCTCATTAAAAACATGGCTGAAGTGTTGCCTTGGCACATTCACGTATTTCTGAGTAATCTGTAACAACTCTGATGGCGGCCATTTTAGGGATAGGTTTGCCTGAGTCCTCCTAGGAACGCCCCCACCTCCTGGAGACGCCTCCGAGCTTTCGTCACCAGCCGAGTAACCAACCACTGCTCCTCAGCAGAACCCCCTCCCCACTGATGCCACAGACAGCGTGTGGAGGGGGCGTGTCTAAAGGCTCAGAGGTTCTTAAAGAGACAGAGGCCTATTTCAAGACATTCACTACAGCCATTTTGAGAGACACATTTTATACAAGGCAGTTATTCTAATTTACTGCATTTACAGACCAACAGAAGGTTTGTCATCATTGTAGTGTGATATAGACTGGTGCTATGGGATTGAAAAAAGCAGAACACCCTCTTTAAAGTAAAAGTAATTTTTTCACTTTCTCTCAACAAGACAAAGACAAATTTCCACCGAGGTGCACAATAAAGTTCAATCAAATCAAGGAAGAAGGTTTGTGCCCGTGTTGCTGTACAGAGGGTTAAGTCATGCACAATGAATGTGTTTTATTAGCTGCGCTGTTACTTTACCTACTTTACTTAAATTCTGCTTTTTTCAGTCCCATAGCACCAGTCTATATCTCACTACAATGATGAGCAAACCTTCTGTTGGTCTGTAAATGCAGTAAATTAGAATAACTGCCTTGTATAAAATGTCTCTCTCAAAATGGCTGTAGTGAATGTCTTGAAATAGGCCTCTGTCTCTTTAAGAACCTCTGAGCCTTTAGACACGCCCCCTCCACACGCTGTCTGTGGCATCAGTGGGGAGGGGGTTCTGCTGAGGAGCAGTGGTTGGTTACTCGGCTGGTGACGAAAGCTCGGAGGCGTCTCCAGGAGGTGGGGGCGTTCCTAGGAGGACTCAGGCAAACCTATCCCTAAAATGGCCGCCATCAGAGTTTTTACAGATTACTCAAAAATACGTGAATGTGCCAAGGCAACACTTCAGCCATGTTTTTAATGAGGGAGTGACAGAATAACATGATGTAGAGCTTGAAAAAGTCCATCTTGCATAATATCCCCCCTTTACCAAGTTGTTAAGTGAGTCCATAGATACAATATACAGGAGATAACCGGTTATCCATTCATCCGCATTCATAGTAATGATCCTGAGTGGTCTGTGAAATGTACACGGTTGCACAACGTCTTCCTACGAGCCTCTTCAGAGCTCCAGAGCCTGTCAATCATAGATTTAGGCTTCACCTTTTTAATGCTGATGTACAAAAAGCAGTGTGGTAAAAAAATATGACACCTTCCCCAGCGTTGCCATATGGGTCATAGCACTTTTTAGGGAAAAAATAAACTCTTTGGAGCCAGGCTTTTAAGCAGTGCTTGAGAGGTGCAAAGTCTCCATTGGAATCCTGTTTACCAAGTGTTATTTGGAGGTGATATTGCAGCAAATGCAAATCAAGAATGTTCAGATATTCAAAAAAGCTTTATATTGCCTCATCAAGTCCCGGCCGTCACTCAGCCAGCGAATGAGGGCAACAAACTCTGGCCAGCATCGCATTTTGACACATTAGTGCCACAAAAGGAGATATTTTATTGTTTCATTTTAATGTTTATGTGAAGTTTTGCTGATGTATGGCTTGATTAGAGAGGACGATGTGGCCTGGAAGCAGGTGAACAGCAGAAAAGGGACACTGAGATGTTTTTTTCACTATATAATTTATGACAATCTATGAAGGTATTGAAGTCATTTATTTAACATGGTCTGTTGACTGTGGAGAGGAATTAGGCTCAGATTATGTGTGTGGCTGCCCCAAAGAAGACTGTTCTGAAACCCATCTGGTCAAGTCCTAAGGCAGTGATGAGCTAAACCTTTGACTGCATAAAGGGCCAGTCAAATGATGTCCGCCATGACACCACTGAGAATAAATGAATCCTCCTTTCCCTTCTCTTGTCCCGTATGTCTCCACAGCCCAGCGGTCGGCCCACGAGCTCCCCCTGGTGGAGCAGCAGGACATGGACAGCTGCTGCGTGCTCGGAGGGCAGCAGATGATCCTCACCGGACACAACTTCAGCTCGGACTCCAAAGTCCTCTTCACGGAGAAAACGCAAGGTCAGTGCAAACGCTGCGCCACGAGACACTGTGGATGGGGAGGCTGCTGGTTCTGCTGCTGCGGTGGAGACGAGGGTTGTTATGGCTGTGAGAGAATACTTTCAAGGATGTGAGAGTTGATTGATCGTAAGGAGGAAGACTTTTATTGGCAAACCGTGACAGGATCAAGGAGGAAATACTGTCGACTTTATACGTAACATTAGCGATTTCTTGGAGCAAAATCGCTAAACTACCACAAAAACACAGAACGACTTTAATTATTTGGCATATATGGAGCCATTGACAAAAAATATCTAAACAGTGATGCAGATAAAGTGACGTAGATATAGAGGTTATTACACGTAGTTGTTCAGTCTGACAGCAGTGGGGATGAAGAACTTGGTCCTTCTTGCACTAAGGGGGCCCTCAGTCTTCCACTGAAAGAGCTGCTCAGCCCCTCTACAGTCCTGTGCAGGGGGTGAGAGGTGTTGTCCTGTCCCTCACCTCCTCCACAGAGTCCAGGGAGCAGCCCAGGACAGAGCTACACTGCAACTAGATCAGTATAAACATCTCAATTTGAGCATATTAATCCAAATTTTAGTTGTTTTGACTAGTTAAGAAGTTCTTGGGCATTAGTCCCAGATTATTTCACTTGTTCTGAGATGTTTCTGACTCGTTTCGATACATTTCGTCCTTATTTCAGGTCATTTTCTTTGCCAATGGGGAAAGAAAATTGGTCTTATCTCATTGGCAATTTTACTTTCTTATTTCAAGCGAGATTTACCCTAGAACTGGTCTGAAATGTCCTCAAACAAGCAAAGCAAACTCGGTCAGATCAGGAAAAGTGTCTAAATGAGCGAAAACCGCTCAAAACGAGATACATTTCCTCAATTCAAGTCATTTACGCCAATGCTTGATATTTACTTTTTGTAGTGTGGCCCTCCTGTTCTTGTCCCGCTCTGTGCGGCCCGGGGCCCAGCACACGGCAGCGTAGTGGAGAGCAGAGGCCACCACAGAGTCATAAACAGTTCTGCTCACTCCGAAGGACCTCAGTCTCCTCAGAAGATGGAGGCGACTTTGGCCCTTCTTGTACAGAAGGGGGTCGCGGCGCACCTTTGGGAATGGGTCGTTTACAGTATGGTTGCCTGGACTCTACAGTTGTTTACACATCACATTGTTGTTTGTTCTGTTTCATTTTTTTAATGGCTGCTCCTGTTGCGACATTGGGCTCTACAAAACATGTTCATTGATTGAGTTTGAGCTTTCCACCTTTTGTCACAGAGGCATGTATTTCTCGACCCCCTAGTCATTGTTTACAGGGACATAGATACTCGGTTAGAAGTTGAGAGTAGATTTCCGAGTTTAAAAAAATGACGAGATAAAGCTCCTTCCTCCTAAATCTGTAAATGAATCCGGTTGCTACTTTTATTTGCACATTTCAGTGTCCGACAAAGTATTTGTGGTGAACGGTAAAACGTCCACTACCCTATATACAACCAACACAGACAGTTGTTGCCGTAATACAAGTGGACAAAGCAAATTGAAGATTCCAGAGGCCAAAAAGTGTCCCCTAAATACACACATTATTACCAAGGATTACCCAGTTATTGTCACTCACTTCCTTCTGGGCCACCTCTCCACTAAAAAAGCCGCAGAGGATTTTCCCCTCAGTATGTAGCAAGTAGGTCGGCGCTCTTCGGTGGTCTCTTTTATGCGACAGTTTGTGGCCTGTCTCCCGTTGCATTGTTTCCTCTGCATGAGTTCATTATGACCTTTCATGTTCTTTGTTCACGTTTGTTCAAGATCGGTGCCTGACAATTGCCCAATGTGTGGTTACGAAAACAACAATGGAGTCTCTGCATGTTTTGACTTCTGCCTTTAGAGCTTTGAAGCGTTGCTCCTGTGCCGTGAGACGTTTGCGTGATCTGAAAGATAAGACGCGACTTCCTTAAACTTTCTCTGGCTGACAGCTGCGATCTCTATCAAATGACATTCACTGTGAACCACAAGCGGCAGAGTGCCAAAAATCTAGAAACAAAGTCAACATTTAAAGGGAAGTTTCCTTATGTGTCTGTTGTGGATTAGTGTTAGGGTGACTGCTTCAAATAGTAGTGAAAGTGGGACATGTTTTGTGATGTGGGACATGGAGGGACAGAACTGAGAAACTAAAACTTAGATTAGATCAGCATTGAATCATTTCCTTTGCTATTTGGGCCCAAAGTCACCCATACAGAAATAGACACGTGTCACAAAGTATTCTAATCTGGAAAGTGAGGACATTGTACATTTTATGCGAAATTAAGGGAAGACACTGCAGGCAAAACAATTTGGGCATTTTTACATGATTACATGACACGTTTTTGTCAGTAATCTACAGCACACTGCAAAAAGTATTTAACTAGATCAGTATAAACATCTCAATTTGAGCACAATAATCCAAATTTTAGTTGTTTTGACGAGTTAAGAAGTTGTTGGGCATTTGTCCCAGATTATTTCACTTGTTCTGAGATGTTTCTGACTCATTTCGATACGTTTCGTCCTTATTTCAGGTAATTTTCTTGAAAGAAAATTGGTCTTATCTCATTGGCAATTTTAATTTCTTATTTCAAGCGAGATTTACCCTAGAACTGGTCTGAAATGTCCTCAAACAAGCAAAGGAAACTTGGTCCGATCAGGAAAAGTGTCTTAATGAGTGAAAACCGCTCAAAACAAGAAACATTTCCTCAATTCAAGTCATTTAAGCCAATGCTTGAAATCATTTTTTACCTTCCAAAATCCTTAAACCAGACCTATAGGTTGGACTTAATGTTGTTGCACTGGCGTAAACTTTCTCTACACCATGAAATAAAGTCTAAATTTGCAACAACAACAAAACCTGAGGCACAAGAACAGTAGCTCCAGGATTAATCTATATTGCTATTGTTTTTGTTTTGTTTTTTGACAATTCAATGGATACCAGCGAGATTTACCCTAGAACTGGTCTGAAATGTCCTCAAACAAGCAAAGGAAACTCGGTCCGATCAGGAAAAGTGTCTAAATGAGTGAAAACCGCTCAAAACAATTCAAGTCATTTAAGCCAATGCTTGATATTGACTTTTTGTAGTGCAAAAGTTTCAAATTGATATCTATGAACTTAAAATGTTTCCCCAAGGCCAAAGTGCTGCACACAAATACTGAAAGTCATCAAAACATGCAGTTGAATGTGCTTTGGACCACACTTTTTGTACTTTCTACGAATTTGTCTCTTCAAAGCTCAAGAAATTCAACATTATTTTCATTTAGGCCCGCACAAGCAAGCTCACACAGCTCAAAACTCTTACTAAAGTCTGGTGGAGATGTTAAATAGTGATGACTCACAGAATCCGCAGCAGCAAAGTTTCTGAATTTAGCTACAAACTTTCATTAAGAACTTGGAGGCACATCCACCAGTTAATTGTTTTTTTCCTAGTCGTTGGTTTCCTCCCAAACTGGAAAAAAAAAAAACAATGCGAACAAAGGAATGGCATTGGTTTGGAGAATGATTACGCAAAGCTCTTGTAATAACCTCCCAATTCGACACAGCTGTTAGCACTGGCTTTAAGGGTATAAAGCACCGTAAATATAGGCACTAGTATTCCAACCTGATACTAAAACTACTACTAATACTGTTGGTAGCTAATTTTGTCTGCCCAGAGCGAACTACAGTGGCAATTTCAGTTTATTTGATCAACATTAAAAGATGCATACTCAAAACAGCATAAATATTTGGTGCGGTGCTGCTCAAAGGGAGTAGGAGGAAGTTAATAATAACAGGCCCTACCCCTCAATTCCAGAGAGTGACTGAGAAGAAAGTAATGCATTGTGAAACGCTTTAGCCTTTTATAAACATGCACGTGCAGACGACGACCAGGCCTTTTATTTCCAGCCACATTTCAACCGCAAACAGAGTTCGGACAATTCCGCTAGCTACTGAACCCGAGCTTGTTTATAGTTCTCTCCAAAGGAAATTAAAAGTAGGCAACACAAAGAAGCAGGAAGTGTAGAGTGAAGAAAAGGAGGTGGACAGACATCGGCCTCGTAAGGGCAGAGAGAGTGTCTCTCACCGAGCTTCTCTCCGCAAGATTCCATCTGGTAGCTTCTCTCTGCTAGCTTCTCTCTGCTAGCTTTTGAGTTTCTCTGCACTAGCTTCACTTCGCTAGCTTCTAGCGTTATAGTTCTCCACTAGCTTCTCTCCTCTAGCTTCTCTCCACTAGCTTCTCTCCGTTAGCTTCTCTCTGTTAGCTTCTCTCTGTTAGCTTCTCTCCTCTAGCTTCTCTCCACTAGCTTCTCTCCGTTAGCTTCTCTCTGTTAGCTTCTCTCTGTTAGCTTCTCTCCAATAGCTTCTCTCCAATAGCTTCTCTCCACTAGCTTCTCTCCTCTTGCTTCTCTCCACTAGCTTCTCTCCTCTTGCTTCTCTCCTCTAGCTTCTCTCCGCTAGCTTCTCTCCTCTAGCTTCTCTCCGCTAGCTTCTCTCCTCTAGCTTCTCTCCTCTAGCTTCTCTCCACTAGCTTCTCTCCACTAGCTTCTCTCCGCTAGCTTCTCTCCTCTTGCTTCTCTCCACTAGCTTCTCTCCTCTAGCTTCTCTCCTCTAGCTTCTCTCCAATAGCTTCTCTCCAATAGCTTGTCTGCACTAGCTTCTTTCCGTTAGCTTCTCTCCACTAGCTTCTTTCCAATAGCTTCTCTCCACTAGCTTGACTTCGCTAGCTTCAAACTTCTAGCTTCTAGCATTATAGTCTCCACTAGCTTCCAGGCTTGGGCGATGTCCCCTTAATTGGTCGTTGATGATGTTTACAATGAACCATCGTGATGGACGATGATATCGTCCATCTCTCATTATAAGCATTTTTAAAGACATTTACATAGCCCATATAGAAGCTGCATATTATTTATGTTAGGAAAAATGTGAGATTGCAGGATAAATGGACCTAAACTAAACATGATCTGAACACGACTTTTGCAAAAGAAATGTGTTAACACTAGTGCGTAAAGTCTGAGAGGAAAACGATTCAGAGCGTCGTCTGCTCCTCAATACCAAGACTCTTATCACTGTAATACAAATGTAAATCGGAGCTTATTATTTGCATTTGCTCAATGTTAACGTAATGTTTAAGAAACAGTGGGTGAGCGGGACAATATTTACACGTTTGCGTCGTAGCCACGTTTTTGAAGCTGCTCCACGCGCCGCCCGTAACCTCGTAAGTCCTGCACCGCCTCTCTCTCTCCTCTCTCGGTCCTTCGTGAAACCCATGCGCGCTCAGCTAGCTAGTTTAGTTTTCGTACGAAGCAAAGCGAGACCACGCGGTGTTAAAGTGAAGCTTATTAGAGAGAGAGAGAGAGAGACCCGCGCGTCAAATAGAGCAGCGCAGCGTCTTTACTTTGATACTACGGCTAACACATCATGGCTTCTGACAGGCTGCTGAAACTAGCGCGCATATTAGTTATATCCGTGATTTAATTTACAGTGCAATCCCTGCAAAGTTTGAAGGTTTACAAGGCCCACAGAAGATCAGTGCCTGTTTCTGACAGGAGGGGGCGTGGCATCACGATGGTGGCTCTCCATCGTGATGTTGCTCATTCATCACGATGGTTGATGGCATCGTAAATCGGCACAACCCTACTAGCTTCTCTCCACTAGCTTCTCTCTCATTATGTGTGACCCCCAGTCGTTATAACGGCTCTAAATCCAGTCGTGTAGTGTGGCCTTTTTTCTCAAAATCTTTTAAGACTGAAAAAACACCATGTAGTCTGTGCTCAGCTTTAGGCTCATTCATAAGACATGTACAAAAATCAATTCAAAGTGCCGTACAGAAATCTTTAAAGAGCATTCACTAGGCCTCTTTCTTTAGATATAAAACTTGGATTATCAATGTTCAAGCAAGCGAGTTCATGGGAGAAAATGATGCACGATGTGTCCAAATGAAGACACCACAAGAAAATAGAAATGATCAGTTTGGGAAACACGCCACGCAAAGCCCTGTAGAGAATCCCGCCCATGTAACTGTTGCTTCTTGGACGGCGCGAGCGCAGGGAAACCCTCCTCAGGCTCCGTAAAGTCCATTATTTCCACATGCGTTCACAATTATCTCCCAAAAAAAAACAAAAAAAAGGGGTATCCCGCTCCGTCAGGCCCCTCCAACACCGAGCAAACATCCCCCGCTGCCAAGTGAGCGGCCCCAGTCACGTTTTACTGCAGGAGCGGAGAGAACGGCTCATAAAAATAACAATTAGGAGGCGCATTTACTCACGTTTAGTTGGGTAAACAGATTATTTCTTTTAATTTTTAACTTGTAGCCATGTTATGTTCATGTTCACTGCAAAAGAAAATCATAAGCAATTTATTCTTTCATCAAATTTGGTCGGAAAAAGTTAGGAAAAACGACTGAAACTGAACTTTTGCACACATTTATGTCGCCAATTTGGAGTTCACATGTCTCTGAGTTTCCCTTACCACTAAAACATGTATAACAGGGTCCCCTGGTGTCCATCCATCCTGGTATTCAGTCGGTCTTTCTTGGTCAGATCAGCTACGGTAGCATTTTACATTTGCTTTTACTCGTGCTGTTATTTGCTCAGCTGCTTTTACTTCCACATATCCCGAAGTACTCGTAGTAAAGTAGTGGATAGTAAATGTTGGCGGGCGCAGTGGAATCCCCCTCTTAAGCTGCTGACTCATTCGGGACATGTGTTTCTCATTCTCAAGTCGAACAGGGTTTCCCACCTACAGTAACAACCAAACACTCTCCGCTTAATGGCGTGGATGTGAGCGAGTTCACGGTCTCAGCGGTGGCTTAACCCCCCGCCTTAACCAAGCGCATTTTCTCCG
The DNA here is from genome assembly GCF_951799975.1 of Gobius niger. Lineage (NCBI taxonomy): Eukaryota > Metazoa > Chordata > Actinopteri > Gobiiformes > Gobiidae > Gobius > Gobius niger. The sequence goes on from NC_136868.1 coordinate 2,211,913, forward strand.
GTTCAGCTTTACCCAAATCTAGAAGCTTCTTGACTGGAGCTCACAGCCGATAGGCCAGTGTAGCTGTGTGCCTCATTTGAAAGACCCACAAAACTAATCGTGACTTTTTTGTTCTGTTTTCACCGCATCACATTTGAAAGCGTTTTTGTTTCTTTTTTTGTCGTGTTTTTGTCTCTTTCGTGTCCTGTTTTTGTCTCTTATTTGTTGTATTTTCGTCTCTTTTTTTGTTGTGTTTTCGTCTCTTTTTTTGTCGTGTTTTTGTCTCTTTTTTATGTTGTGTTTTCGTCTCTTTTTTATCATGTTTTCGTCTCTTTTTTTGTCGTGTTTTCGTCTCTTTTTTATCATGTTTTCGTCTCTTTTTTTGTAGTGTTTTGTCTCTTTTATATCATGTTTTTGTCTCTTTTATATCATGTTTTTGTCTCTTTTATATCATGTTTTCGTCTCTTTTATGTCGTGTTTTCGTCTCTTTTATATGATGTTTTCGTCTCTTTTATATCATGTTTTTGTCTCTTTTTTTGTCATGTTTTCGTCTCTTTTTTGTCATGTTTTCGTCTCTTTTATATCATGTTTTCGTCTCTTTTTTTGTCGTGTTTTTGTCTCTTATATCATGTTTTCGTCTCTTTTTTTTGTCGTGTTTTTGTCTGTTTTATATCATGTTTTCGTCTCTTTTTTTGTCGTGTTTTCGTCTCTTTTATATCATGTTTTCGTCTCTTTTTTGTCGTGTTTTTGTCTCTTTTAAGTCTCTTTCTGGTCGTGTTTTCGTCTCTTTTTTGTCGTGTTTTTGTCTCTTATATCATGTTTTCGTCTCTTTTTTTTGTCGTGTTTTTGTCTCTTTTATATCATGTTTTCGTCTCTTTTTTTGTCGTGTTTTCGTCTCTTTTATATCATGTTTTCGTCTCTTTTTTTTGTCGTGTTTTTGTCTCTTTTAAGTCTCTTTCTGGTCGTGTTTTCGTCTCTTTTTTTGTCTCTTATATCATGTTTTCGTCTCTTTTTTTTGTCGTGTTTTCGTCTCTTTTATATCATGTTTTCGTATCTTTTTTTGTCGTGTTTTCGTATCTTTTTTTGTCGTGTTTTCGTCTCTTTTGTATCATGTTTTTGTCTCTTTTATATCATGTTTTCGTCTCTTTTTTGTTGTGTTTTCGTCTCTTTTTTGTCGTGTTTTTGTCTCTTTTTTTGTAGTGTTTTCGTCTCTTTTTTGTCGTGTTTTCGTCTCTTTTTTTGTCGTGTTTTCGTCTCTTTTATATCATGTTTTCGTCTCTTTTTTGTCGTGTTTTCGTCTCTTTTTTGCCGTATTTTCGCCTCTCTTTTGCTGTGTTTTCGTCTCTTTTTTTTCATCATCTTTCGTCATGTTTTTGTCGATCTTTTGCTGCATTTTCATCCCTGTTTCCGTCTCATTTTTGTTGCTATTTCTACAATTGTTTCAAGAAGCTTTTAGATTTGGTTATTGCCAATCTGGAGAAAATAAGAGGTTAATAAAAGTTGCAAATTGAATCTATTTTTTGGAGAAAATAGTAAATGTATCTTTTTTTTTTTTACTTTTGATCCCAAACAAAACAAAAACTATGGTGTATATTATATTCAGCTGCTGTTTTGGCTGAAATGATTTTTTTTTTTTTTTTCCTGCTCGGAAGTCGTATTAACACAGTACATACATGTTGTTGTCTTTGCAGATGGGCAGCAGATCTGGGAGATGGAGGCCACGGTGGACAAAGACAAAAGCCAGCCTGTGAGTGTTCACGAGGCTCCTGCTGTGATCGTACGTTTCGAGCTTTAAAAAAAAAACCTGAACTGAATTCTTTTCCAGAGCCTTCTGTTCGTGGAGGTGCCCTCGTACCGGGACTCGTCCGTGTGCCGCCCCGTCAAAGTCAACTTCTACGTGATCAACGGCAAGAGGAAGCGCAGCCAGCCGCAGCACTTCACCTACACCCCGCTGCCCTGTGAGAGCACGGCTGTTTCACATGTTTCTCAGTACATAAAATAGATGGCTTTGAGTGATTTAGAACTGTTGTTTCAGCTCCGTCCATCAAAACCGAGCCGTTGGATGAGTACGAGGGCTTCGTCATGCCTCAGATGTTGGGGGGGCACACGTACTACCACAGTCCACGGGGCGTCCTGCATCCGGACAACAGCTTAGTGTCCAGCCTGTCCTCCTGCCTGGGCCCCGGAGTCCCGCCACAAGCAGAGGTGGGTAGAACTCACAAAATGTACCTTTAATCAATGTTTCATCAAACTTTTGAGTAGTCTAAAAGGGGCTAGATGCAAATTAGACATTTTTTTCTCACTCCTGCCACCTCAGGTCATACGTGTAACTGCACCTTTGATATTAAGCTCGTGCATGACGGCACTTTGAGTGAATACATAATTTTTGACATTATTAAACTCCGTATAGTCCCTTTAAAGATGACAAAAGATTTATATTAAGGCAAAACACGACAATTGGAACCTCCATTTTTCTCTCAGGGTTCAATGTTGAGATTTTTAGCTAAGTTTTCTCCCTTAAAGGTGCATTATGTAACTTTTTTGATGAGTGGTCAGCATGGCGCCTTTACTTTCCATCACAGTGGTCTCTACGACGCTCCAGGATCAATTGTTTTGTAGGTTTTTTTGGTGAGAGGCTCCATCAACAGTGAAAACCTTCCAAACAATTGATCCTGGAGCGTCGTAGAGACCACTGTGATGGAAAGTAAAGGTGCCATGCTGACCACTCGTACAGCGGCAAATAAACTTTTTTTCCCACATAGAAAGTTGCATATTGCACCTTAAACATTTTGGGGGTCACGCCCTGTATGTTATTTCATTATACGAAATAAGATACAGGTCTGGCTATAAGAACATATTAGCAGTATAACAAGAAATCCCTGTTCACCTGCACCTTTGAGTTTCAGACCAAGTCAATACTTTAAATCAGACACAGTTTAGTCACATATACTTTGTGCTGCTCTTTCGTGGGCCGTTTCTTTCCTTTCTTTAACACGTTCTTTTGGGACCTCTCCTCTCACCTCTGTCCACAGGAGGGGAGGTTCCAGCAGCAGAGCCCAGCCATCGTGTACTCTCGTGGGGGTAAAAACGTCAGCCCCGGCCTGTACCACCAGCACGGCCACGACGTGATGCCCGACCCGCACCACCGCTCCGTCCTGGTCCACACCGGCTCACCGGCCCAGCACCCGTCAATCATCCAGTTCTCCCCGACCAATCAGCACCTCCTACCGAGGGCGGGGGACGCCTTAGCCCCGCCCCCACACGAGAACCAACAGGTGGGACTCGTATTATCAATTTCAACTTATAGTTCTCCTAACGTATGAACTTTCACCGTGAAACAAAGAAATGGCCTAATCTTCACAACAAGATGTTGAGTTATTGCACTTTTTAGCTGTTTCTATTTAGATTTATTCGTCAAATTGTCACTTCAAGGGCCATTTTCCCAAAATGCATTTTCCTCACATTGTTGTGCCAACAAATCCACTTTAGTAGCACATGACACTACGTTTTTAATCGCAGACTGTAGCCACTATGGTAATGTTATGCACAGCACTGGCCCTTCCCTCCCCAAGCTTTACCTCCAACAGCCGGGACAGGCACGTTTGTGTCGCGGAGGGACCATTTTTATCATCAAGGGCCGAACATCACCATTGAAGCCTCAAATAAACAAAAAACAAACATTTTCTGCAACCCGACCCACCAGTTAACCTCTTAACTCCCGCCTGAACTGAGAGCATTTTCTCCAGTTCAGCTTTACCCAAATCCTGTAGGCCAGTGTAACGCCTCATTTGAAAGCTAAGATCTACAAAACTCATCTAAATGAATCTTTTTCCTCACGTCATCACATTTTTTTTCCATCATTTTTTTGGGGGGGTGTTCAACTCATTTTTTTTCACTTTTTTGTGAAATTTTGTCTTCATTTTTTTTCACTTTTTGTCCCATTTTTTTTAATTTTTTTTGTCAATTTTTTGTGACATTTTTGGCACTTTTTCATACATTTTTGGTCAAATTTTTGTATATTTTTTGTCACATTTGTCATTTTTTCGTCAATTTTTGTCACTTTTTTGTCATATCTTCATCATTGTTTTCGTCTCAGTTCTGTCACTATTTTCACACCTTTTTTCCAGAAGCTTTTGGATTGGGGTAAAGCCAAATTGGAGAAAATGTGCTCGGTTCAGGCGGGAGTTAAGAATTATTTGATCTCGTATTTGCGTAATAATATTTCTCAAATTCATCTTGTGGGCCAGAGGTTCTGTGCTGGAGGGCCGGTTCTGGCCCCCGGGCCTGACATTGCCTACTGCTGTCCTACAGACTTTTCACTTAAACCCAGCTTATTCAAAAACAACAAATCTTTGTAACTAATATGCCAACAAAAGAAAACCATACCGACCATAAACCTGCATCTATCCATTATTGGTATTTTACTCAGAAAATAGAGACAATATTAAATAAAATGGCTTCTTTTTTACGTGCAAACATGAAATGAAAGAAAACTACAACACATTTTTCCTCGTAATCTCCTGCAGAAGCTTGTAGTTGATGTATTTGATTCCATCTCCTCTTCTCGTGTCCCAGGTGGTGTACTGCGAGGGCTACTCCCCCCAGGGCCACTCCCCCTCCCACCCGCAGCCCTACCCCACCGTGATCCAGCAGCAGTACATCCAGAAGAGCCCCCCTCCCCCCGCTCCTCCTCCGCCGCCGCCGCCGCAGCAGCAGAAAGGCCGGGCCGCCTCAGACTCCCCCGCGCACACGGGCCCCAGGAGGGTCACGGTCAAAGAGGAGAACCTGGACCAGGCCTACCTAGATGATGGTGAGTGTAAGTTCACGCTTTTCTTCTTCTCTTTGGGACTAAACTGGAGCTTGTAAAGTCAGACGCTCGAGGCTCTGTCTGCGGCTGCAACATCACCGTGACCTCTGAACCAGGTGCATTTTCTACCCAAATGTAAAACGTTACAGTCGAGAAGCCAGAGTAACGCCTCATTTGAAAGCTAAGACCCACAAAACTGATCATTTTCCTTACGTTGTTGCCACGTTTTAGTCACTTTTTGACATTTCTTTTCATTGCTCTTTTGTGGCATTTTTGTCACTTTTTCAACCATAAAAAAATAGTCATAATTTTTTTGTTACTTTTTCAAAACATTTTCAACAATTTTTTTTTATATTTTGTCACATTTTTTGTCACATTTTTTGTCATTTACATTTTTTTTTTTTTTTTAAATTGTCACTTTTTCAAAAAAAAAAGTCACTTTTTCAACTATAAAAATATCTATATATTTTTTAATACTTTTTCAACATTTTTTTGTTATATTTTTGTCACATTTTTGTCATTTAAATTATTACTATTTTTTTTTTATTGTCACTTTCAACAATTTTTTGTCACATTTTTGTCATAATTTTTTTTTTTTTCACTTTTTCAACATTTTTTTGTCATATTTTTTGTCATTTACATTTTTTTATTTTTTTTTTAAATTGTCACTTTTTCCAAAAAAAAGTCACTTTTTCAACTATAAAAAATAGTCTTTTTTTTTCCTTTTCAACATTTTTTTGTTATATTTTTGTCACGTTTTTGTTATTTAAATTATTACTATTTTTTTTTTTAATTGTCACTTTCAACAATTTTTTGTCACATTTTTGTCATTTTTCTGTTCCTCTTTTGTGGTGTTTTTGTTGCTTTCTTTGTCCCATTATTGCCGCTTTTTCAAGTATTTTTTTGTCACTTTTTCAAAACATTTTCAACATTTTTTGGTCACATTTTTTGTCATTTAAATTATTCTATTTTTTTTAAATTGTCGCTTTTTCCAAAAAAATGTGTCACTTTTTCAAAACACTTTCAACAATTTTTTGTCACATTTTTGTCATTTTTCTGTTCCTCTTTTGTGGCGTTTTTGTTATAATAATTTTTAAGAGTAATTTGAACCATTTTGCCTTTAAAAGACCTTACATTTGAGCAGCATCAGCTTCGTGGTTGTATAAGCTACGCGGCGGCGGAGTGATCTGCTAGAAAATAGTCCCTCAAAATGCGATCATTCATGTGATGCAGGTCAGTTATATTCCAAACATGATTCTACGGACACAGACATTTATATGGTTAGTCTGGTGTTATAAGTGATTTGCCTCAGGTGCTCTGTGGAGCAGGTCACACTGTTTTTAATGCAGGCTAGCTGATACCATAGACATGCACTAGCCTTGCACTATCCTAGCCCCACGAAACACTTCAAATATAAGAACTGCATGAATTACAAAAAAAAATATCTCCAGAAATCACTCTGGATAACGAGGAAATGAGGCCCTATGTCAAACATCCTGAAACATCCCTTTAAACTCCGTATACTCCCTTTAATGTCTTCAAAGAGTCACACAATGTAAATAGCGTTTAAAATGAAGAGCCGCCATTTTGTTTAAAGTGTTTCCACATTGTTGACGGTATCTGCACGTCTTTCCATTTAACCAGATCTGTTTTTCTCTGCACGTTAAGCTCATATCACTTTTTCCGCCGTCCGATAACGCGGAGCTCAGATTAGGTCATCTTCGGCGTAATGTGCTTGCGTTGCTGGGCCGCGGCGATAAGCAGCTCGCCTCTCGCCTCTCGCCTCTCGCCTCTCGCCTCTCGCCTCTCGCCTCTCGCCTCTCGCCTCTCGCCTCTCGCCTCTCGCCTCTCGCCTCTCGCCTCTCGCCTCTCGCCTCTCGCTGCGTGTCTTGGACCCGGCCGTGACAGCTGCCTGTAACGGATGATTAGACGGGGCACCGCCGCTTTTCTCAAGAACAATTCAAGGATATTTACTGTATCACCTCCATCCCCCCTCGCACATGTCCGTATCGGCGTCCGCGCTATAGCGTCGCGAAGCAAAACAATCTCCTCCGGCGAAAGGTGTAGCAATGTTCCACTCGAGGGGGGAAATAACACGGGACCGTGAGTCATGTGTTTATGCTGCCGCCTGTCCGGCCCCGTCAGCCTCCAGGAGGATTATTAATGCCGGGTCACATCCAGGAGCCGCCCCGTCCCGTCCCCGCGCGAGGCCAGAAAGTGAATTAACTGTCGGGTGGCACATTCCTCACGTAGATTCGCTTATTGTCTTTGGTCAGTGTCAAAATGGCAACTGGAGATGATGCTTTTAAAGGAAAAGGCCACCGTTTTTACATACTGAGATATGTTCTTACCTAACCTTAGTCGAGTTAATATATCCCCGTCTGGTCTTTGTCCGTGCGCTCTGTTACATACTCTCGCTCTGCACATACGCAGCCTCTCCCACATGTCACATAGCTCCAAAAAAGCTCACGATAGAAGCTACCAAGCTCTTCCACGTGTTCCCTATTTAAATAAAGTTACGTGAAGTGTTTTCAAGCGAAGTATATTTACACAGAAATGTAACATGTGGATTTTATAAGCAAATAAAAAGGGGGACTATATTGTGAGGCGTAATGATACGAGGAGCACAACGTCCGCGCAGTAACTCCTAAAGACTTCCCCCGCTCACTTCCGTCAATAACCTTTAGGAGTTACTGTGCGGACGTTGTACTCCTGTATCATCGACTTTTTCACAGTTGATTTGTTAGTAATTAGTTAATTTACTCATTTACATTTCCTTCAGTAAAGTAGGCGACACTTTTAAGAGAAGTTATTTTAGAATTGAACAGATGCCATTTTTTTTCATTCAATAATATTTTTTTATTTTTATTGCCCTGTCCATCAGTGCAATAAAGCTCCTCAATGCTTTTGCTTTACTCATTTATTTATGCTTTTATTATACAGCTCTTCACAACGTAAGTAGAAGCTCCGTTGATTTGAATGGGATTTCCCAACGTTCTACCGGTCATTATTTTCTGATAAAGGACCTCTGAAGTTGGTGCTTTCATATCACTCCGCACGTACGTAGTAGCGACACTTTCTGTCCCGTCACTGAGAGAGAAGTCGGGGAATCGCTCGTGAAGTTAACGTGAGTCTGACTTTCAACTTACCCAGAGATTCACCACCATTCCTCCAACTGCGCCTTCAGCTAAGTAGCTAGGCTAGCTGCTAGCCTTGCTGCTTCTAGCCTAGCAAAACGTTGCCGAGCAACGCGCAAACTTTTGGGAACTATTTGTCGCGGAAGTCATTAAATAAACCTTTCGACCTTAAAAGTGTACGAAGTTTATGTTGTGTGTGTTCAGTTTGCAAATGGCCGAATAATAAGCGGATAATGTATAGAACGCTGGTCATTATCGGGAAAATAAGCACCTTCAGGGCGAAACAAGACCGGTTCGCCCTGAAGGGGCTTATTTTCCCGATAATGACCAGCGTTCTATACATTATCCCTTACTTATTTAACAATAGTATTGAGATGTTGCTTATTTCTGCAGATAAATGGTCTCTTTTCTCCTTTACTTCAGCTCCGTGTGGATTTCCTCATGTGTTTATAGCAACTTATCCAGAAGCTTCAGCATTTTCATTGTTTTGTTGCAGCTCATTTTCTTATTAGTCGCTGGATTAGTTTTTCAGATGGGCATAAAACGGCGTAAGAATCGCCAGAATTGTTAGCCGCGAGTTAGCTGCTAGTTAGCAACATTAGCAACATTTGCCTGTATGTTGTAAACACTGCAGACGCTGCAGCACTAACAACATTAAGCTCTGGTTAAATCCAGCTCAGACTCTGGTTTAGAGAGCGCAGTCTGTAATAAAGTCAGCTCTATGTGGATTATTGTATTTACACTAAACAATTCTCCAGTTTGTTGCTTCTTCTCTCCTCAGCGGAGACCGATATGGTATGGTGTGGACGTGTGGTTTCAGAAACCGATACCACACTTCAAGTGGTATCGGTTTCTGGTATCGGAACCTCATGAATGAGTACGAGTATGAGTATTTCCAAACTTTTGATGGGAACTGTATATGATGAATGCGAAATCAGGCCCAAAACAAGACAACAGTGGATCGAAATGAGGAAAATCAAGTCTTATTTAAGTTCTGCATGTTTGTTTTAGGATGTTATAGCAAAAAAAAGTGATCTATTATTGAGATTATAGTTCGATATAGTAGTGTAGTATATATAGTATAGTATAGTATCGATATATACCCAGGGGCCGGACTGGGACTGAAAAACAGCCCTGGACTCCGGTCAGCCTGGCCCAAATTAGTGTAAATGTGACACTTCCACAAATACACATGTGAACCTCTGACCCCCCGCCTTAACCCAGAGCATTTTCTCCAGTTCGGCTTTGCCCAAATCTAAAAGCTTCTTGACTGGAGAGCAACACTGTAGCATCTCATTTGAAAGCTCAAATCTAGAAAAGTGATGGTAACTTTTTGTCACGTTGTCGCTGCATTTTTGTCATGTTTTCGTTGTGTTTTCGTCTCTTGTTTTTCGGGGTTTTTTTCATGTTATTGTTGTTTTTTCATCGCTTTTTTCATCGCTTTGTCGTCACGTTTTCGTCACATTTTGTTGTGTTATTGTCACTTTTTTGTCGCTTTTTTGTTGCTTTTCCAGCGCGTTTTTGTTTTTGGATGCTTTTCCTTTAACCCCTTAACTCCCACCTGAACCGAGCACATTTTCTCCAGTTTGGCTTTACCCCAATCCAAAAGCTTCTGGAAAAAAGCTGTGAAAATAGCGACAAAACTGAGACGAAAACAATGATGGAAATGTGACAAAAAAGTGACAAAAAATGGATGAAAAAGTGGCAAAAATGTCACAAAAATAACAACAACAAAATTACCAAAAATGTGACGAAAAATGAGTTACAAAAATGAGTTGAATACCCAACAAAAAAATAATGGAAAAAAAAATCTGATGACGTGAGGAAAAAGATCCTCTCGGTTGAGGCGGGAGTTAAGAGGTTAAGCTTTTAGATTTGGGTAAAGTGAGAGGCCAGACCGGTGGCCCTGGAGCCAGTGGCCCTTCTGTGCTCTTCCAGAATACAGGACATATGGCCAGTCCGCCCCTGTATATCCCCTTACTGAAGGACCACTTGGACATGTCTTGGGTTGATGGGGGAAGCTGACGGGCCCAGAAAGAACTCCACACAGACGGGCCCAGAGGCGAGGGTGATGTCCCTTTAAAAACATTTTTCAGCTTTCGAGAACAAACGTCCTGCCACTTTTTGCGACGAGGAAAACGCATTATGGCATGTTTAAAATGTCTGCTTAGTACATAACGGTTCAAAGTGATCCGCCCCGGGTCCATGTGTTCAGGAAGTGGGTCTTAAAGTGCGAGAGAGAGAAAAGTGTCACTGTCCCGCGCCGTGGACATGTTGACACTGTTATGAAGCGAAAAACAACCTCCATAGCAACCATTGTCCGGCGCAAGTGGAAAGCGGCCTGGGAGAGCGGGGGAAGCCTCTGTTTGTTGTAGTTGGCGGGACTCCTCCTTGGCCTCGCGCCCCTTGGTTTCTGAGGGGGAACCCACCAGAGGATTAGCTTTTTTTCCGACCACAACATTCTGCTAATATACAGTATCTGGCAGCGCGAAATCCTATTTGCAGCTGCTGCTCTCCCCCAGAAACCCAGCTCGGTCCGAGTAGCGCGGCGGACACTGCACAAAGAGAACGTTAGAATACAGGACATTTACACTGCAAAAAGAGAACGTTAGAATACAGGACATTTACACTGCACAAAGAGAACGTTAGAATACAGGACATTCACACTGCAAAAAGTGGATTCTAGGCAAGTAAAAAATGTCTTACTTTAAGAAACAAGTTCTTATTTTTTCCCTAAAAAGTAATGTCTCACTGAGCAAAGTTATCTTGAGAAAAAAAATCTTGTTTTAGGAAATAAAATCTAGCCATTTCTTGTTCAGATATATTTGCTAAAAACATGCTAGTTTTTCATGCAACAAGAAAGAAAAACTTTTTGAATCTTCTTCAGTTTTAGACAAAGAATATTTTTTCTTATTTTAGGAAAAACTAAGATCACAACAACTCTTAATGTAAGAACTGATTCTCACAGAGAGATAATACATTCCATTCTTTAAAGTGGGCGGCTCGGTGGCACAGCGGTTAGAGCCTCAGCTTCACAGCTCGAAGGTCCTGGGTTCGATTCCCACCAGGACGGGGTCTTTCTGTGTGGAGCATGTTCTCCCCATGTCTGCCACTAAAAACATGTACAATAGGTGAATCCTCCAGCAGGTGATTCTGACCATCAGCCTGGCTCCACATCATGGAGGCGGGTCCCCGGGCAATACTTTCCTTAAATATTAGTATTTATTAAGAACATTTTGCTCAAAAATATGTGTAATTTAGAACATTTTACTTAAATCAAGCAACATTTAAGTAAAATATCCACAATTTTTCACTAAATAAGAATGTTTTCCTTAAATTATTCAATTTTCTGAGGACATTTTGCTTAATTCTAGTTATTTATTTGCTTAAATTTAGTGTTTCTTTCTTGTTTAATGATGAGAAAAATATTCTAGAAATAAGAATTCTTAGCAAGAAAAAAACGCTGACCCCAATGGCAGAATTTTGTCCTTAAAACAAGACAAAGGGCCCGATCTTGTGCATCAAAACGGAGACATTTTGCCTCAGTAGCAGCACTTTGTGATCTTGCTCCAGACTTAGCGCATTTAAGTGGGTGGAGACACACATTTTCCTCCAACCAGATCGACTCCACCTCCAGGAGAGTGGGAGTGTGGGAGTGGGGGGTGAACATGTGCTTTTGTTTTGCTTTGCGTTCACGCCGAGCGCGGCCGATCCGCGCCACAGCGGACGCTGTAGCTCTTTTTCTCTGGAGACGTGAACATGGTTTAGCTCACGATGGGGTAAATAAAGTTTTTAGTTTGACCTGTGAGAGCCCAAGGCTTAAGAAAGAACGCAAGACAGTGCAATGTAAACCAGGAAGTGAATGTCAGCCGTGTTTCCATCAGTGCAGTCGCCTCCTCTTGTGACGCCCCCTCACAGGTGGCGGAGGCCAATGGCACATATAGCGCCGCCACTCGAAAATAATTCGCCAAGAGCCTGCGCCGCCCCGTGCGCCGCCACAAGATCTGGGCCAAAGTGTCTTATTTTAAGATTTTTTCCTTGTTTTTAGTACGGCACTTTTTGCAGTGTAGCTAACGTGGATGGATTGGACGAGTTGAGGTTGATTCAGTTTTAGGGGATGCACAACGACAGTCCTCAACATAATCCTCCCCATAATCCAGCGCTGGATCCGCTCTGTGCAGCTTCCGCTCTCAGGGGGTCAGTGACTAAACGTTTGCTCATGTGCAAAACAAGGAGCACTCACACAGCACAACGTTTCCTTAATTACGTATTATTGACACACATTCTTATTTACATACATATTTGTGGCCCTGATACTGTACTGTTCACATTATTTAAATGTTTAATCAGCTGCAGCACATCCACAAAACAGGAGATTATATTGTTCCACTATAGCACCCGCTAATTTGCACCGTTCTTGATGACTTAGATTTGCTCGCATGCTTTTAGCTAACAGTTGAGTTCACTTTTCTGTCCTGTGTAGTTCTGTCCGCTGCCTGCAGAGGGCCCGCAGGCCAAATCCCAACATCCTGATGAAGTCTCTCACTTCATACTGCCTCGTCCTTAGATAGGGACTTCATCCATCCATCCATCCATCCATCCATCCATCCATCCATCCATCCATCCATCCATCCATCCATCCCTCCATCCATCCATCCATCCATCCCTCCATCCATCCTTACATCCATCCATCCATCCATCCATCCATTAGACAGACCTTTGCAATGAACCACAGCTTAACCTAAACCTAAAATGTTACAGCCTATAGGCCAATGTAACGCCTCATTTGAAAGCTAAGGCCCATAAAACTCATTTAAACCGATCGTTTTCCTTGCGTTGGTGCCGTGTTGTTGTCACTTTTATTATATTTCTATTCATTGCTGTTTTTGTTACTTTTTCCAGCTTTTATTGTTTTGCGTTTTTGTTACTTTTCTGTTGCTCTTTTGTAGCGTTTTTGTTGCTTTTTTGTCTCATTTTCGTCACAGTTTTGTCACATTTTTACATCACATTTTCATCACTTTTTTCACTTTTTTGTCACTTTTTTGACATCACTTTTTTGTCACTTTTTCGTCACAATTATTTCACTTTTTTGTGTAATTTTTGTCACTTTTTCATCTAATTTTTATCACTTTTTTGTCACATTTTTGTCACTTTTTCCATCTTTTATTGTTTTGCGTTTTTGTTGCTTTTTATGTCTTTTTCGTCCCATTTTCGTCACTAGTTTGTCACTTTTTTACATCACATTTTTACATCACATTTTCATCACTTTTTTCACTTTTTCGTCACTTTTTCGTCATATTTTTTGTCACTTTTTCGTCACTTTTTCGTCTAATTTTTGTCACTTTTTATCACATTTTTGTCACTTTTTTACATCACTTTTTTCTCACATTTTTGTCACATTTTTGTCACTTTTTCCATCTTTTATTGTTTTGCGTTTTTGTTGCTTTTTATGTCTTTTTCGTCCCATTTTCGTCACTAATTTGTCACTTTTTTACATCACATTTTTGTCACTTTTTCGTCATATTTTTCCATCGATCCATTTTCTTCCACTTTTCCGTTGCCGGGTCGTGGGAACAGCTGTTAGATCTGCCCACATCACATTGCACCAGCCCCTATGGCGCCCCCTGCAGGTGGTGGGTCCACAGAAGGACGGCCTCATGGTTCTGACCGGGCCTGTTGGTCTCTCATAAGGGGCTAAACCTATATGTAATATACATTTTCTTTCCAGTAAAAACATAAATTATTACTAAAAATGACAGATTATTAGTGTTTCTTTTTCCAGAACATAAACCCATGATTGTGATTAACGCCGAACTCCAGATGCTTTTCCAAATCCGTGATCTGGATCGTTTTATTGACCGACTGCAAAAACTGCACATTCAGAGACGAGTTGATAATGAAGAGCACGTTTCATGTTTATTCATGTTTTGGGGTTTGACCAAAGTTGCCTCGACAAGTGGGATTGTTCGTGGCTTCACAATGACTCTGAATGAATTCGTGTTATTTTCCCTCAAAGACATTCCTCTTTTCTTTTTCTTTTTTTTTGGAGTGCGGGCGGCGGAGGAGAGCTCAGGAAAGGGAAAGGGCCCGGGCGCATGTGTGTGTTTGTGTCAATGGAAATGTTGAAACAGCGAGAAGAGAGAGAGCGAGAGAGAGAGAGAGAGAGAGAGAGAGTGAAAAAAAGTCGAATTTGTGTTTTTTGGCGGCGGCTGCCGGGTTTCCCTGAGCAGTAAACAGAGACCGTGTTTGAATCTGTGAATGGACAAGCGCTCAGAGCAGACAACATCGCTCTCTCATCCAACTTCAAACCCTGTCTCCGGGCGTTTGGCAAAATAAGCCGTAAACATCTCCTGAAAATCGCATTAGCTTGAATTCAAACTTGGCCGTTCTCTGTGCGAGTCTATTCTTAGTATTTATGCTCCTTTCCAGTCGAATTCTCTTTTGAGGTTACGTTTACCTGCGTGTCTTGGTATCCCCGGGCTTCTCCGTTTTTCCTATTGACCTAAAACATGTACAGTAGGCTAAAGTTTCCCAAGTTCGATGCCAGACCACGTGGAGTCTGGATACTGTGTTATTTTCTAAAAGGTTCCAGCCTATAGGCCAATGCAACGCCTCATTTGAAAGCTAAGGCACACATAACTCATTTAAACTGATCGTTTTCCTTGCGTTGTTGCCGTGTTGTAGTCACTTTTTTTATATTTCTTTTCATTGCTGTTTTTGTTACTTTTTCCATCTTTTATTGTTTTGCGTTTTTGTTACATTTCTGTTGCTCTTTTGTAGCGTTTTTGTTGCTTTTTGTGTCTTTTTTGTCTCATTTTCGTCAGTTTTGTCACTTTTTTACATCACATTTTTACATCACATTTTCATCACTTTTTTCACTTTTATGTCACTTTTTCATCTCATTTTTGTCACTTTTTTGTCACTTTTTCATCATATTTCTGTCACTTTTTCGTCACATTTTTATCACTTTTTCGTCACATTTTTGTCACTTTTTCGTCACTTTTTCGTCATATTTTTGTCACTTTTTCATCACATTTTTGTCACTTTTTTCTCACTTTTTCGTCATATTTATGTCACTTTTTCATCTCATTTTTCTCACTTTTTCATCACATTTATGTCACTTTTTCGTCACTTTTTCATCACATTTTTGTCACTTTTTCATCTCATTTTTCTCACTTTTTTGTCACTTTTTCATCATATTTTTTGTCACTTTTTTGTCACTTTTTCGTCACATTTTTGTAACTTTTTCGTCACATTTTTGTCACTTTTTCATCTCATTTTTGTCACTTTTTCATCACATTTTTGTCACTTTTTCGTCACTTTTTCATCTCATTTTTGTAACTTTTTCATCACTTTTTCGTCATATTTTTGTCACTTTTTCGTCACTTTTTCATCTCATTTTTGTCACTTTTTCGTCACATTTTTGTCACTTTTTCATCTCATTTTTGTCACTTTTTCATCACATTTTTGTCACTTTTTCGTCACTTTTTCATCTCATTTTTGTAACTTTTTCATCACTTTTTCGTCATATTTTTGTCACTTTTTCATCACATTTTTGTCACTTTTTCGTCACTTTTTCATCTAATTTTTGTCACTTTTTCATCACTTTTTCGTCATATTTTTGTCACTTTTTCGTCACTTTTTCATCTCATTTTTGTCACTTTTTCATCACATTTTTGTCACTTTTTCATCTCATTTTTGTCACTTTTTCATCACATTTATGTCACTTTTTCGTCACTTTTTCATCTCATTTTTGTCACTTTTTCATCACTTTTTCGTCATATTTTTGTCACTTTTTCATCTCATTTTTGTCACTTTTTCGTCATATTTTTGTCACTTTTTCATCACATTTTTGTCACTTTTTCGTCACATTTATGTCACTTTTTCATCTCATTTTTGTCACTTTTTCATCACATTTATGTCACATTTTTGTCACTTTTTCGTCACATTTTTCTCACTTTTTCGTCATATTTATGTCACTTTTTCATCTCAATTTTCTCACTTTTTCATCACATTTTCATCACATTTTCGTCACATTTTCGTCACATTTTTGAAATTTGTGTAAAAGTTGATTAATCCTCCTGCCTCACGTAACCTGTCCACACTGTTCAGCTGTGGGTAGAATAACCCAGTGTCCTGTTCCTGCTCCTCCTCTTTAACCGCCTCCTCACTTCCTTTCATTGGACGCTCGTTACCCAGACCTCATTACCTCGACATCTGGCTCTGCGTCTCTTATCAGCGCCGCTCGCCGTCACCGGGCCCTCGTCCTCCGTCACCCTTCGTCAGCCTTCGAGCGGGGACTTCCCGTGGTTCAGAAACATCTTCAAACTCTACCGTAGGTGTGATCTTCGCTTTTAACATGAGTCATCTCCAGAGGCTTCGGTCTGCAGCCGTGTGTGAAAACAGGGGGTGATGCCACGTCGCGCTGGCTCCGCACAAACCCGCCAGAAAAGACCCGCCGTGTGACATTGTTGACCTTAGAGCGATTGAAGAGGTGAACTACATGGATTCTGTGTTAAGTTCTAAAAGGTCTTTGATAGAGATGCAGCTTTTTTTGCTTCCGATACCGATACTATACTTTTGATACCTGATACCAATAGACTTTCAAGTGGCTTTTTTGAGTGAAAGTTCCTCGTTTCTCCATTTTAAGATCAGGAAATTCTTATCTTTTCTTGTCATGATGTTACAGATCAATGATATCTATTAAACTGGAACAGGCCACCGTTTTTACATACTGAGATATGTTCTTACCTGAGCTGTGACGAGTTCTTTAGGACCTGTCTGATCTTCCCCCGTGCCTTCAGTCACGTAAACACAGCGCAGACGGCGTTAGCATTTAGCCTCTCCCTCTCTCCTCTATAGCTCCAAAACAGGTCAAGATAGAAGCTACCAAGCTCTTCCACGTTTTCCCTATTTAAATATGGTTACGTGAAGTGTTCCACTACAAAGTATAATTACACACAATTAAACAATGTGGATTTTCTAAGATTTTTTTTGTCACATTTTTGTTGAATTTTTGTTGAATTTTTGTTGAATTTTTGTTGAATTTTTGTTGAATTTTTGTCACATTTTTGTCACATTTTTGTCACATTTTTGTCACATTTTTGTCACATTTTTGTTGAATTTTTGTCACATTTTTGTTGAATTTTGTGACATTTTTGTTGAATTTTTGTTGAATTTTTGTCACATTTTTGTCGAGTTTTTGTCACATTTTTGTCACATTTTTGTCACATTTTTGTCACATTTTTGTCACATTTTTGTCACATTTTTGTCGAGTTTTTGTCACATTTTTGTCACATTTTTGTCACATTTTTGTTGAATTTTTGTCACATTTTTGTCAAATTTTTGTTGAGTTTTTGTAATTTTTTTGTTGAGTAATAATACCAGGAGTAGTTCGACCTTGCAGTAATCTTCACTTTACTGTGCGGATGCCAAACTACTCCTGGTATTATTACTCCTTACAATATAGTTCCCCCTTTTATCCGCTTAGAAAATCCACATTGTTTAATTCTGTGTACTTATACTTTGTAGTGGAACACTTCACGTAACCATATTTAAATAGGGAAAACGTGGAAGAGCTTGGTAGCTTCTATCTTGACCTGTTTTGGAGCTATAGAGGAGAGAGGGAGAGGCTAAATGCTAACGCCGTCTGCGCTGTGTTTACGTGACTGAAGATCAGACAGGTCCTAAAGAACTCGTGAAAGCTCAGGTAAGAACATATCTCAGTATGGAAAAACGGTGGCCGGTTCCTTTAAGCTTCATTTCAATAAAAGTAAAACTCTATTTATGTCAAGCTTTGTGTGTAAAATACAGACCCGCCCGAGACAAAACCAGGGACAGAGGTCAGATTCGGTGCAACGTTCTAAACTTATTCACACATTTGTTATTCTGAGGTTATTTGGTCTCCCCTCTTTGATGCATTGATCCTTGAGTGTAGAAGAAGAAAGTCTAAATACGCTGCAGAGTCCAGGGGCACAGAGCAGGTCGGTGGAGAGTGGAACAAGGCTGGAGGCGCTGGAGCAACTGCTTCTTACTGAGATAAAGCACAGCAGCAGCGGCTCAGTGGACATACATTAACGACGGCCAAACTCCGACTGAACTCGAGCCGCTCTGTAGATCCATTTCAGCTTTGCTTAAACATCTCCGGACACGCTCGCCCTGCTGTGTCACGCTTTACGCCTTGAAATGATGGACAGGTTTGAGGGAAGTGTGTTCTGTGATGGTGCTGTTGTTCAGAACGTGGCACAGAATGGTTGGATTAGATGTCTGTCTCCCCCTGCTGGTCACAATGAGGAGTCCACAGCCGGTAAACCTGTAAAGCAACACATCTGAGTTAGAAAAACAGGGGCGGACTGGCCATGTGTCCATTCTGGAAGAGGCCACTGGCTCTAGGGGCACCGGTCTGGCCTCTCACTTTACCCAAATCTAAAAGCTTAACCGCTTAACTCCCGCCTGAACCGAGAGGATGTTTTTCCTCACGTCATCAGATTTTTTTTCCATAGTTTTTTTGTTGGGTTTTCAACTCATTTTTGTAACTCATTTTTTTTGTCATTTTTGGTAATTTTTTAGTCATTTTTTCATCTAATTTTTGTCATATTTTGGTCAAATTTTTATCAAATTTGTATCAAATTTTTGTCACATTTTTGTAATTTTTTTGTCACATTTTTGTCATTTTTTGTCCCTTTTTTTGTTATTTTTGGTCATTTTTTTATCAACTTTTTGTCACATTTTTCATCATTTTTTTGTCATATTTTTTGTCATTTTTGTGACATTTTTGCCACTTTTTCATCAATTTTTCGCACTTTTTTGTCACATTTCCATCATTGTTTTCGTCTCAGTTTTGTCGCTATTTTCACAGCTTTTTTCCAGAAGCTTTTGGATTGGGGTAAAGCCAAACTGGAGAAAATGTGCTCGGTTCAGGTGGGAGTTAAGGGCTTAAAAGAAAAGCATCCAAAAACAAAAATGCGCTGGAAAAGCAACAAAAAAGCGACAAAAACAATGATGGAAATGTGACAAAAAAGTGACGAAAAATTGATGAAAAAGTGGCAAAAATGTCACAAAAATGACAAAAAATATGACAAAAAAATTACAAAAATGTGACAAAAAATGACAAAAAAATGAGTTACAGAAATGAGTTGAATACCCAACAAAAAAATTATGGAAAAAAAATCTGATGACGTGAGGAAAAATATCCTCTCGGTTCAGGCGGGAGTTAAGAGGTTAAGCTTTTAGATTTGGGTAAAGTGAGAGGTCAGACCGGTGGCCCTCGAGCCGGTGGCCCTTCTGTGCTCTTCCAGAATACAGGACATATGGCCAGTCCGCCCCTGCTCTCTGTAAATGACGACAACAAAGCCCTTGTCCAGGTCTCCGACAGCCTCCTGCTATGTCTGTGGTCAGTGGACTTCCTCCGTGGTGCCTCGGCTTTGTTCTGGTGTCATTACTCACAGTGAAAGTGATCGAGTCAGCTCCTGTGCGGCGCTCTCTCTTCTCTTTCTTCTCTCGGTAAACACTTGGACTCATTGAGTGGGCTCTTGTGTTCCCCGACCCAGCAGACAGTCGGAGTCTGGTGTTTTGTCGAATGCTGGAGCTTCTGGAGCTTCTGGAGCTTCTGGAGCTTCTGGAGCTTCTGGAGCTTCTGGAGCTCTGTCTTCACCGCAAAAAGTGCCCGACTAAAAACAAGGAAAACAATCTTAAAACAAGACATTTTGTCTTGTTTTAAGGAAACAATTCTGCCAATGGGGTCAGCATTTTTTTCTTGCAAAGAATTCTTATTTCTAGAATATTTTTCTCATCATAAAACAAGAAAGAAACACTAAATTTAAGCAAATAAATAACTAGAAATAAGCAAAATGTCCTCAGAAAATGGAATAATTTAAGGAAAACATTCTTATTTAGTGAAAAATTGTGGGATATTTTACTTAAATTTTGCTTGATTTAAGTAAAATGTTCTAAATTACTCACATTATTGAGCAGAATGTTGTTAATAAATACTAATATTTAAGGTAAATATTGCCGCGCCCGGAGACCCGTCTCCATGATGTGGAGCCAGGCTGATGGTCAGAATCACCTGCTGGAGGATTCACCTATTGTACATGTTTTTAGTGGTAGACACGGGGAGAACTTGCTCCACACAGAAAGGCCCCGTCCTGGTGGGAATCGAACCCAGGACCTTCGAGCTGTGAAGCTGAGGCTCTAACCGCTGTGCCACCGAGCCGCGATCTTAGTTTTTCTTAAAACAAGAAGATTCAAAAAGTTTTTATTTCTTGTTACAAGAAAAATTATCATGTTTTTAGCAAATTTATCTGAACAAGAAATGACTAGATTTTATTTCCTGCAAGAAGAATTTTTTTCTCAAGACAACTTTGCTCTGCAAAACATTATTACTTTTTAGGGAAAAAATAAGAACTTATTTCTTGAAGTAAGACATTTTTTACTTGCTTAGAATCCACTTTTTGCAGTGCACCTCTGCTTCGTGGTTGGTGGTTTTAAAAGTCTGCCTCCGACCAGAGATCATTAGTGTCACTGACGAATCTTCTTGATGAGAGGCAAGATGTGTGTGTAAAGATGACCGCTTAAAAAACCTTTGTCTTTGATTCATGTTGTGATACGGATGGACCATTTCTTTGATCGGTTCCTTCACCTGTCAGTCCTGTTCCTCTGAAATCGTGTAGAAAAGACGTGGAAACTGACTGATCGGGCTCACGAAGACACACAAACGATGCTAAATCAACTTTTGTGAGCTTTCAACCACGGCATAATGTTGTTTGCGCCTCAATTTCTCAGATCGTGTTTCCCGGAGAACCACTCCATGACATCAGCGGGTGCGAGGCAGTCGTTTTGGAGACGGACAGGATCACTCGAACATCCATCTTTTATCAAAACGCCGAAGCAGAATGTATTTACAGCGTTCAGAAAAGCCTGAATAAAGTGTATGTGCTCTCCGAGGCGGTGGGCGTCCGAGGGAATTCCTTCTCCGGCTAAAGTAAACAGAGACTCCGAGGTTGTGACGACAGCGGGGCCTTGGCTGCGCGGCGCTGTCGGGGCTGTAAATGTGCACAGTGTAGGGCTTTCTCACATCTGCAAGTGATCAGCCCGGAGAGAGTCCAACGGCGGCGTGTTCACCAGAAGGTCACTGATCCCTTTTCCGACTACACTGAGCCCATTAAAGGAGCATTATCTTCGCTACTTCTTGAACTTTTGATGGTCTTTCATGAAAAAAGTCAGGTATCAGTCTGTGTATCAGTCAGTTCAAGACCATCCTGCTCTGCTTACTTAAAGCAGAACTAGGTGACTCATGCCCCTAGAGGCCATAAGCAGCACTGCCAGGGCCGGACTGGGACTGAAAACCAGCCCTGGACTCTGGTCAGCCTGGCCCAAATTAGCGTAAATGTGACACTTCCACAAACACATATGTGAACCTCTGACCCCCCGCCTTAACCCAGAGCATTTTCTCCAGTTCGGCTTTGCCCAAATCTAAAAGCTTCTTGACTGGAGAGCAACACTGTAACGCCTCATTTTTTTGTTGCTTGTTCATTACTTTTTTGTGGCTTTTTGCCGTGTTTTTGTCACTTTTTCGTTGTGTTTTCGTCTCTTGTTTTTCGGGTTTTTTTTGTCATGTTATGTTGTTTTTTCATCGCTTTTTTCATCGCTTTGTCGTCACGTTTTCGTCACATTTTGTTGTGTTTTCGTCACTTTTTTGTTGCTTTTCCAGCGCGTTTTTCTTTTTGGATGCTTTTCTTTTAACCCCTTAACTCCCACCTGAACCGAGCACATTTTCTCCAGTTTGGCTTTACCCCAATCCAAAAGCTTCTGGAAAAAAGGTGTGAAAATAGCGACAAAACTGAGACGAAAACAATGATGGAAATGTGACAAAAAAGTGAGAAAAGTTTGACAAAAAAATGACGAAAATTAGACGAAAAAATGACAAAAAAATTGACAAAAAAATGACCAAAAAAAAGAGTTAGAAAAATGAGTTTACCTAACAAAAAAGTGATTGGAAAAAAAATCTGATGACGTGAGGAAAAAGATCCTCTCGGTTCAGGCGGGAGTTAAGAGGTTAAGCTTTTAGATTTGGGTAAAGTTAGAGGCCAGACCGGTGGCCCTAGAGCCTGTGGCCCTTCTGTGCTCTTCCAGAATACAGGACATATGGCCAGTCCACCCCTGAGCACTGCAGATATTGTACATTTGCATATCTTCCAAACAGCAATTCTGTTTTTATTCTAGAGCAGCCGTTCCCAAAGTCCAGGACATCGCGGACCCCTTATGGATCAGAAAATCTCTCCCCCCAAATCATAATAGTTTACTCAATTCAAAGGCATTTTTTAAAATAATTTTACTGCTAAAATGACATAAAAAGCAACATCTAGTAATGACAGAAGGCTAAGTCAAAATGAACGTTTTTCATTGTACTTGTTTTGCAGACAAGCTTTGTAGCTGTAGTGCCTCTGAACTCCGGACCCCACTGTTCTAGAGGATAATTGCCCACCTCTACTTATAGTCCATGGGCCAGACCAAATATCGGTACCGAAAAGGTGGCAAAGGCTATCGTTGATTTTTAAGTAGGTCCATGTCTGAGGTTTATATTTTTGTGCCTTTTCAGAGTTACAGCTTCTTCATAGTTTTCAGCTGTTGAAGTGAACCACCCCCATGTCAAAAAAGTCGCTTTTGACACTGGTCCATATTTTGGTTGAGGCAATTTCCAGCCCATTAGATACTGATTTACACCATTGTTTTTGGTATCATTGTAAAGAACACATTTTCATGTTTCATTTGAGCCCAAATGTACCACGCTGTGACTAAAAGTCTGCTTCATAGACTGTAAAAAATAATGGACGTCTTCTGCTCACTCCTCTCCGTTTACCATAATGACCACGGTCGTGGGGGAATTCATGGCGGAATTACAGACTCCTCCTCCCCAGCTCTCATGTTCCTAAAAAGGGCATAAGGGCGCTGCTCCAATGCTAACAGTCCGAGCCTCATTAAGTACGAGATTTCAAAAATTCTTCTTACGAAAACCAGCCTGGTTTCTTATATTGTGACTAACCCAGCGTTATCTCAGGAGGAAGATCTAGCCAGGCGTTAAAGTTGTTTTTAAAGTGTCTAAACTCCAATGCTTTTCAATGAGGGCCTAGTGGCGATATGGAGGTACTACAGCAATGGCGGCCCCCAGTGTCGTGGTCATAAAGCAGAGCGGCCAGCGCCCATTGATCTGCTTGCGACCAGAGATCATTTGTGTCACTGACGAATCTTCGTGATGAGAGGCAAAATGTGCAACACTTAAACTGCAGAGATTTAGAAGTTTCTTCTGCCCATTGCCTTTGGGAATATTGTTGTAGTGACTGATAATGGCTCTATCTGTGACCTTGCTGCCCAAATAAACTAAACTAAACAGCTTAAGAAACTAAAAACACTTCTATGATTCATGTTTTGTGGAAATAGTGATATGTTTTTTATGAAACTGACTAAAACGTGACTAAGCATTTTCGTCCAAAAGACTAAGACTGAAACTAAGTGGGCGCCAAAACCAACAGGAGTACAGGGACCCCTCTAAGTCTCATAGATTTACTACACCCTGTACTTACAACTACCAAGACACAGAAGACACCTTTTCCCTGTTTTGATTTTGTCACTGGTCAGTCGCTCTTCTTTTGTCAGCACCTTGCCATGTCCCCAGAGCTAAAGTGCGACTCCTGCTGGCTTTACTTACTTATCTACACTTGTATAACTGGGGAGTATTGTCCACATCAAAAAAAAAAATCATCAAGGCAAGTGGCTCTTCTTGGGAAACTCTTTCTAAAGTCCTGACATCACACGAACAGCTGCGTGGTTTGCGTAGAGATCTAAATGTGTGTCTTTAACAGCTTTCCCCTGGGCCACATGCTCTGTTTTCTGGGTCATTACAGCTGCAACAGCCCAATGAACGCCGCGGTCCACAAACCGTAAAAGCCTGGATCACAGCAGAGCGCGGGGCTCCCTTTCCGCTCTGACGTAAAGAGATATTACATCATGTGCAAGAACCTGTTTATGAGGGACAAAACCATTAGGGAAATGTCTTGATCGTTGGGCAGTTCTTCTTCTTCTTTTATTCATAATGTGCTTTTAAATGTGGACAGGAAGTCTTTACCCTCCACTGCCCGACGAGAGGTTAGTAAAAACATTCCCCGCTGCACTGAGCCCTTTCACTCACAATGTTCATTTTTGCGTTTTCTCACCGGCTCTTCGTGACCGTTGCCATGGACGCACAATCACAGCAACAGCACGGTTAGCGGCAGAAAGCTTTTTTGGCGCCCGCTGAAATTCTTGCGTTACTCACGGGCCTAATGACTTCCCCGAGGCGCAGCGAACGCTTTTACATTCACACACGACGGGCATTTAGCTGAGAGAGAGAGAGAGAGAGAGAGATGGCGACTTGTTGCTTCTTGTAGCCATTTCATATCTGAAAGTTGATTCACGTGGGAATCAGCCGAATGCCCTTCTCGGGTCGCCTGCTGCATTATGGGTATGGGTTATTTTGACGACCGAACAATATTGATAGTTAGCGTAAAGCAATGAAGAAAGCTCTGATTTGGACCGTTTAACTTTTTATTTCTATGGTTTAAACCGCTGGAAAGTTGATGATTTAAAGGAACCGTTTTTCCATACTGAGATATGTTCTTACCTGAGCTTTGACGAGTTCATTTGTACCTGTCTGATCTTCCCCCGTGCCTTCAGTCACGTAAACACAGCGCAGACGGCGTTAGCATTTAGCCTCTCCCTCTCTCCTCTATAGCTCCAAAACAGGTCAAGATAGAAGCTACCAAGCTCTTCCACGTTTTCCCTATTTAAATATGGTTACGTGAAGTGTTCCACTACAAAGTATAATTACACAAAGTTAAACAATGTGGATTTTCTAAGCGGATAAAAGGGGGAACTATATTGTAAGGCGTAATAATACCAGGAGTAGTTCGAAATCCGCGCAGTAATCTTCACTTTACTGTGCGGATGCCAAACATAGGCCTACTTATTTCTCAGACTCATAAGCCAAAAATGCCACACCTACTGCTAAAAAAGTAATATTTTACTAAAATCGGTACTTCCGGTTTAGCGGAGATGAATGGTAACGGTGGAGCAGCTACGCCATGCTATTCTTTTTTCACTCACACAGCACCAGTCTATATCACACTACAATGATGACCAAACCTTCTGTCGGTCTGTAAATGCAGTAAATTAGAATAACTGCCTTGTATAAAATGTCTCTCTCAAAATGGCTGTAGTGAATGTCTTGAAATAGGCCTCTGTCTCTTTAAGAACCTCTGAGCCTTTAGACACGCCCCCTCCACACGCTGCCTGTGGCATCAGTGGGGAGGGGGTTCTGCTGAGGAGCAGTGGTTGGTTACTCGGCTGGTGACCAAAGCTCGGAGGCGTCTCCAGGAGGTGGGGGCGTTCCTAGGAGGACTCAGGCAAACCTATCCCTAAAATGGCCGCCATCAGAGTTTTTACAGATGACTCAGAAATACGTGAATGTGCCAAGGCAACACTTCAGCCATGTTTTTAATGAGGGAGTGACATAATAACATGATGGAAAGCTTGAAAAAGTCAATTTTGCATAATGTTTTTTTTTCTCGCATATTAGCTGGTATGCTAGGACCCGGAAGCGGAAGTCGTGACGTCACACTTAACAAACGTACAGCACCTTTCTACCTACTTTAGGCACTTAAAGCGCTTTACATCAAGGAACCACTCACCCATTCACGCTCTCATTCACACACACCAGTGTATGCAGGATTGGAACTTATAATCAATTAATCTTTCCCACTCTTTTGCTTTCTGGCGCTGTTGTGCTCACTGACGTTTTCCCTCCTTTGTCCGCAGTGAACGAGATCATCCGGAAAGACCTGACCGGGGTCCAGGCCAGAGCTCACACATAGAGGGGAGAGGCGTCACCACGGCGACCGTCAGCATCTCGCATCGGCGACACCAGCGACGCCCGACAACAAAAGTGCCTACGTCGTTATTTCTTAGGATCAGGTGGAAACTGTAGCTCCAAAATCGTTCTGATGCAATATTTACGTCACTCTCACAACACGGACGCCATTTTGTTTTTATTTTCACGTGAGATTTCAAGTCGATTCATCTCTTTCCAAAGTGCAGCAAAGAAGCGCACGCCGCCTTTCATTGTGGCTCAAATTTTTTGCACTGTTGGAAAAAAACAGGGAGTTAAAGTTTTAAAGTTGTTTTTGTTTTCCTTTTTAAATGATTTCTGTAAATAGTGTATATAGTTGAATAGCCTATAAAGTGCTTTATATTCAGGAGATGTGCCAAAGTGTCTCGAGACAATGATGTATAGGGATTATGAGCCAACCGTCTTTTGTTTTTAGTCTGATTTGTCTCACTCGTATGACTATATTTGTCGTAAGTGGGTTTTTTTAAAGGTAGCTACGATGAAATTTGATAGAATTCTTCAAATACAGTATTTTATAATGATAATGATTATGCCTCGGATCCTTGCAGTGCCTTCTAGAGTGGTTTATATTGTATTTTGCATATCGCAGTGGACCAACTATTCCCTAATGTAAAGTTTCAGTGTTCTCCTCGTGTCTCTAGCCTGGCCAGCCGGAATACAAGGAGTCTGGGATCAGGGGCGAGTTCTTCAAAGTCCCAATGGGTGTGATTGACAAGCGTATTAACCAATCAGAGAAAGGACAGAAATGATGCAAGCGGCGTTTTTGCAACAAAAACCTATGGAAACAAGGTATCATTAGCAACCAGGTTCTGATTCTAAACGTTTAGGAGAATCAAACGTAACTAACAGTGGTTTAAACCATCTTACACCATGGTCTGGGTGAATACTGGATTCTGATTGGCTGGTGCATTATTTTGGTGTAACCGCATACGTAGTCCGGTAGTTAAATCACTGGGATATCACTCCGCTGTGGCGTCGCCATAGCAACGCATGACACAGCTGAGTCAGATAAAGGCGTAATTAGTGACTGACAGGAACGTATGAGATGGATTTAGTGTTTGCTAAATGTTTGTAGAGGAGAGTGAGCAGCTAGGTTAGCTACTGTTAATAACATATGAGCTTTACATTTCTATTGGAAACGGTTAAGGCTATTCATCATTTTCAGGCGTACATAAAATGATCCTGCATTTAAACATATTTGTCTGGATTAGTAAAGTCAAACATAAAAGTTTGAGTTGGGGGGGCCCAGGTGTGAGCGACTCCACCGCAGCTGTTTCCATAAACAGTTGAGCTGGTTGAGCTAGCTAGCTAGCTAGCTTCAGGTTAAACAGCGTAAAAGGTAAATAACTCCTGCCCACGAGTGCCGCATATCGGTGTTTACTTCCAGGGAAAAGTGTTTCCGGGTTCGTCCTGTTGTGTTGTGATTCTGTGCTGATGTTGTGTCGTTGAGCCTGACTGAGATCCTCGTAATAGCTGCGGAGAATGACTCGCTCTGAGACCAGCCTTCAGTGACCGGCTAATAACCCACACAAAATAGTCCCGTAGTCTGGCAGATTTAGTGTTTAGTCAATGAAAAAAACATTTATTATAAATGTTAGGTTTGTGGGACCCTGGTATAAGCGGATTAAACAACGAGGAGCCGCGTTAGACGTTATAATGCAGGAGGAACAACACTGTGTCGTGGTGTTCTTGACTCCGAGTCGTGCATTATAACCGTCTAATGCACGGCTCCGAGTTGTTTAATCCTTACTTATGCTTGGAACGGAACAAAAAAACTTTGATAGACAGCAATAAGAAGAAAATCCTCCTAGAGAAGATAATGCAGGTACATTCTTGTGAAGTACATTTAAGAAAATATTTTACTAGCAGTTAATCTGGTTCCTGTCGGGACAACGCGGTCTGTGATCGTGTCGAGATTCGATTGGCTATTGGCAAAGTTCCAGATGTACCTGCTTTTGAACAGATACAAAAAAGCAGGAGAGGACGGCTGGCCAGGCAAGGTTTCCTCATCTACTCAGAACTTGAACAAGAGGTTAATCCTTGAGCTTTGGGGGATTCAGAGCCCAAGATCTAGAGATGGGTCCCTGCTCCTTAACTCCTTAACATTCACTCCTGAGTCACACTTGATGGAGATAATCTAGTCCTCATAACAATAAACCCTTATGTATCACTCTTCCCTCTTTGACTAAGAGTAGAGAGCGAATCCATGATGGCCGTTCAGACTCCTCTTGCAGAGCATGTTCCTGAAAAGGGTAAAGCTCCTCCCCACGCTCACGGGGCAGGAAGAGCGACAATGAACCTCCACAGTCTTATCAATCAAAGTTCAAACTTCAAACATCTAAAGGGGAAAACCCAGCGTGGTTAAAACATATCATACTCCCCTTGGTGTTGTTGTCACTGGAGGAAACTCGATCTTCAGAAACAACGATATTATTTAGAGTCAGGCTTTAAACTTGTTTTTGGCGAGAGTAAAGTCACCAAAGGATTCCATATTAGAGAGCGCTTTCTGGAGGGGGTGATGTCGCCAAAAAGAAGTGCAGCGTCCGCCCCCGTTATATCCACCAAAGAGACCAAACGCAAGTGACCAAAGTTTGACCAAGCCAACTGCACTAAACACGGCAGGAATATGTATATCAACCAAAGAAAAGGTAAACAGGGTCCGCCTTCATCTCCAGACGTAGATTTTGACCAAAGAAGTGCCATTCACAATCACTTTTTAAAGGGAATGATGTCATTGTTAATATTTAATAAGAACTTTATCGTTTTTCCTTTTGAAAGACAGTTCCTATTGAGCCAGTGCACTAGCTTTAGTCTTGAATGTAACCTTCCCCTTTGTAAATAGCTATTAAGAAGCTGCATCATATAAAAGGAGCATTTGCCCGATGTGTTTTAACATTCTCTCTTAAATATTTAAGTTTGTTCATGTGTTCTTATTTTTATATTATGCTACAAAACGTCTTAGATTGATTTTAACATAATGTTGTTTTATTCTGTGCCTTTAGACTCTGTACTGCCTTCAGCTCCTGCGCCAAAGCTGTTTTTTGTATCCTGTAACGAGCAATAAATAACCACATTCAGCAGACGAGTGGAGTTTTGTTTGGTGTTTTTACTTTAACATGTCTGTTATATCTCATGAGGTTCACAAGTAGTTTATTGTCTTTTCTTTAAGCACTTGATAATGTTTTACCTGCAAAAAGCGCGATGGATGGATGGATGGATGGATGGATGGATGGATGGATGGATGGATGGATGGATGGATGGATGGATGGATGGATGGATGGATGGATGGATGGATGGATGGATGGATGGATGGATGGATGGATGGATGGATGGATGGATGGATGGATGGATGGATGGATGGATGGATGGATGGATGGATGGATGGATGGATGGATGGATGGATGGATGGATGGATGGATGGATGGATGGATGGATGGATGGATGGATGGATGGATGGATCCAGGATGGATGGATCCAGGATGGATGGATCCAGGATGGATGGATCCAGGATGGATGGATCCAGGATGGATGGATCCAGGATGGATGGATGGATGGATCCAGGATGGATGGATGGATGGATCCAGGATGGATGGATGGATGGATCCAGGATGGATGGATGGATCCTGGATGGATCCAGGATGGATGGATGGATCCTGGATGGATGGATGGATCCAGGATGGATGGATGGATCCAGGATGGATGGATGGATCCAGGATGGATGGATGGATGGATCGATGGATGGATGGATCCAGGATGGATGGATCCAGGATGGATGGATCCAGGATGGATGGATGGATCCAGGATGGATGGATCCAGGTTGAATGGATGGATGGATGGATCCAGGATGGATGGATGGATCCAGGATGGATGGATGGATGGATGGATGGATGGATGGATGGATGGATGGATGGATGGATGGATGGATGGATGGATGGATGGATGGATGGATGGATGGATGGATGGATGGATGGATGGATGGATGGATGGATGGATGGATGGATGGATGGATGGATGGATCCAGGCTGGATGGATGGATGGATGGATGGAACCAGGATGGATGGGATGGATGGAACCAGGATGGATGGAACCAGGATGGATGGGATGGATGGAACCAGGATGGATGGAACCAGGATGGATGGATGGATGGAACCAGGATGGATGGATGGATGGAACCAAGATGGATTAGATATATTTATAGACGGATGGATGGACGGTCTTATAGCACTCAGGATAAACATGTCGTGAACAAGAACTTCAGACCCAGAATGCAGAAGCAAAAGGATTTCTTTTATTTGTAACAAGACAAGTGGATTGTGGGGGGGGATGGGTGATCCTGGACGGCGAGGAAGGTAAGTGGAAGGGGGGATCCTGGACGGCAGCGGAGGGGAGGTAGGTGGTTGGTAGGGAATCCAGACAGATACAAAGACAGAGGACGGATGGCTAAACTAAACAGGACACGAAAAAAGGTACGACAATAGTATGAAATAGCCTGAGAGATGATCACCGCATGAGTGACGGAACAGTCTGGCAATGGAGTGGAGGTCTGGTGGCATTAACTCCAGAGTTGATTGCATGATGAGATACAGGTGTGGAGCACAGCAGGTAACTGATGAGGGAACCGCCCAGGAACCGACAAACAAGGTAAACACACAAGGGGAGGGGGAGATGGAAGGAAGGGAGGAGTGGCTGGACCACAACAACAACAACCTCTTGAACCTTTCCGTATTGGAGCTCATCGAGAGGGATTTGTGAGCGCAGCGGCTTGGCTGAGCGGCCACAGTGTCGTGCGAAGGGAGACTACTGTCACTGAGGATAGCCTTCATCATGACCCTCATCCTGCCCTCAACCAGATCTGCCACAGAGTTCAGCCCCCTCTCCATCACTGACACGCACTTCCGGACTAAATTATTCAGCCAGTTCTCGTCCCCGCTTGTTATACAGGTCCCCTGGCACACAACAGCCAAAAACACAGCACTGGCAACGACAGGCTGGGAAAAAAGGAACAGCATCTCTGTCCAGACATCAAAAGCTTTAGCCTTTTTTTCCCCCCTAGTAGTTAGTTGGATAGTAGTAGTAGAGGAAAAATCCAGCTAACCAGTAAAGGAAGTATGTAAAGTTTATTTATATAGCAACTAATCAATTACAGTAAGAGGCAAGAGTGTAGATAAAATACTTTCAGTTATATGCATTTTTAAGTCTTGTTTTGACTCGCTCTGTCTTGAGCACTATTTTTTCTTGCTCGTTCACACAGAGTTACCTAACCTCTGTTTTGTCGCTCCTTCTCCTCTGGACATCAACATAAAATTAATCAATTACAGTAAAAGGCAAGAGTGTAGCTAAAATACATTCAGTCATATGCTCGGGTAAAAAGAGCTGTTTTCAGCCTGGATTTAAACATTGTCAGAGTTGAGGCCTGTCTCACGTCCTCGTGAAGACTGTGCCAGATTTTAGCTGCATGAAACTGAAACGCAGCCTCACCGTGTTTAGTCCTGACTCTGGGAACCACCAGGAGGCCCCTCCCTGATGTTCTCAGGGCCCGAGATGGTTCATACGGCTCTAACATGTCAGAGATGGACTTTGGTGCTAAACCATGAAGAGACTTGTAACAAGCAGAGCTGTTTTAAAGTCTATTCTCTGAGTCCTAAATAATAAAGTCTTCAAATGCTTTTTTAAGTCTATGAGTCAAGCTCACTGAAGGACTGGGACAGGCCAGTCTCGCCTCACCATACTTAGGCCTATGTGTATTCTGCCTTTTTCTATTGTGTACAACCCCCTCATAATGAAATGTGACTTGTATGTGTATTGCACCTACAGCATGTTTTATGGGGAGCACTTTGCTCGTATATTTGAAAGGGTCACGGTTCATTCACCCTCCATACATGACAAATCCACTGAGAAACAAACTCTCCACAGTGAGTGGCATGGATGACTCGACTACATCTCTTCCATCACATATGAACTATTGTCTAATTATTTCCTCATAAAGGTGTCCAAAATAGTGGCAATATCAAAAGGAGGTTCAGCCAAAAGAATAATATGGCAGTTTGTGAATCCAATCATGTCCAAATAATGATCTGGGAAAATATTTGGACATCTTCTTTTTGGAAAGTTCTTTGAAAGATGTACCTCCCCCCCTGCCATACAACTAAACTAAAATTCTATAAACGCAATCTACTACGTGTTGGGCATAATACTCCGTAAGAGAAATCCAACTATTGATTACTGATTCAGTCCCTCCAGGATTTTGTGGGCATTTCTTGTGATCGTTGCGGGCAGAGCCGGTTTTTCCTATAGGCAAACTATGCAAGTTGCGTAGGGCCCGCTCAACCACAAGGGCCCCGCATCTCAATCAAACTACGGTGTTGTTTCACTAATGAATCAACGCGATGTTACGGCCTATTTGTCTCAAAGATGAGTTGAATCCACAAGGTTCTCATGCACACAGTTACTTACAGGAACTCTGGTTCTCTGAATGTGCACAGTACAAAACGAGTTGGGCTACTCTCACAGTCTAATTCTCAGTGGTCAGACAGAAACAACCGTCAGGCGCATGTGTCGGTTAGTTATAAATCAGCGGTTCCCAAACTGTGGGTCAGGGGCCAGAAGTGAGAGAATGGGACCGTTTGCCATTTATCATTTTAAAAAGTTGGGAAATAGACTACTAGTAGTCCAAAATTCCAGATTCACAGTGGCTTAGTGGTTAGTGGCTCTCACAAAGAGGGACAGGCCCTGCCCTACTGCACAGTGGAACCGTTTTTGACCGTAAATGGGTTTGCTCTTTGTCGAATAACCATGGGATGCAAACTGTAGGGCCCCCGACTGGATTATGGCTTCGGGCCCCAGAAGGGCCAGCACCGGCTCTGGTTGCGGGGCTAAAACGGGCCCTTTTTTCCAAAAGTTGCTGTGAAAAGTGATTTTTCTTTCTGCTTAAAACAGTACATATTTGCATCAAAATCAGTTTTTTTTTTCATTTGTCAAGATTGAAACCAAAGAGACTATGAGGAATAAGAAAAGACTTAAATGAACGTTACTTTAATAGTTGTATTGTCTATAAAACAGAACCATGTGCAGAGTTGTGTGCTTGATTTTGTGTTAATTGCGATCGCAACATCGTGAAATCCTGGAAGGACTGTTGATTAGTCCTTCTAAAAGTAACCTAGGAAATGGTTGATGTAGCTTCTACAGAGAGAGGAGAGGGTCAGAGCGGGAGAACTGACTGAAGACAGCCGCACTACTCGTGATCGGCGAGATGGCAGTTGGCCTTTAAAATAGATATGTACATCTGTACAGCCTAAACACTGATGTAAAGCACCGCAATCTCAGTTCTGGAAAACAAGCTGTTCTCGTAGTGTCTGAAGCTCAGTGTAGGCACAATGAGCACTGGCCACCAAAGAGAATGACGTGAGGCACCCACTGAAAGTCAGTGTGAATGTTATGGTGGAGTGAAGGTCCAAAACCAGACCCAGGGACAAAGGATCTCCAAAAAAATCACACATCAAAGCCATATTTCATCCATCCATTTTTTCCGTTCCCGGGTCGTGGGGGCGGCTGTTGGAGTTGCCCAAATCACATGGCACCAGCCCCTATGGCTCCTCCTGCAGGTGGTGGGTCCACAGAAGGACGGCTTCATGGTTCTAACCGGGCCTGTTGGTCTCTCATAAGGGGCTTCTGAGCCGCTTTTTGTCTGACCCGTCACCTATAGGACCTGTTTGCCCTGGGAGACCCTACCAGGGGCACGAAGCCCCCGACAACAGAGCTCCAGGATCATTCGGGCGCTCAAACCCCTCCACCACGTTAAGGTGGCGGTTCCAGGAGGGGAACATATTTCATAGATAACAAAAATAATATTTTTTTCCAGGGCTCATTTAATGAGTACTAATTGCGGTGTGAGAAGTCAATAAAGTTTCAGTTTCAGGACTTTTTTCTGGTGTCGCCCTTAGATTCAGTCTGTGCCTTCAGCGGAGCAGACATTTGAAACCAGACAGATGTGGAAAATATGAACCCTGGCTTTCTTATCAGAGTCCAATATTTCAAATGAAGCAATAGGTAAATAAACGTGCAGTGTCTTTGCTTCCATTGGATAAATCCTGGGCAGCGTTTGGGATAAAAGAAATTGCAGCTGAGTTCCTTCCCAAACCAAGTCTAAGCCAGGTCTAAGCCAGGTCTATCCCAGGTCCAGCAGGATGCAGCCAGCGGTGCTTGTGGTGCTTTTGGGGGGTTGCCTGTTTGTCCACGGAGAGGAGGACACGTACACTCCGGACCTGCTCTCGATGGTCACGAAGCTTCAGACCAAAGTCCAGACCCTCCAGACCAAAGTCCAGACCTTGGAGAGCAGCCAGACACAGCAGCAAAGTGAGTGTCATCAGAAGAAAAAAAAAACTCATTAAACTTCACATTGCAGTTCTTTGGAGCTGGTCTGACTCGAGCTCTGTTTCCTCAGACAGTCCTAGTGTGGCGTTCTTTGCTACTTTCCCCCGAAACCTACAAGCAGGAACCATAAGCACCGAAGTCGCCTCTACAATCTCCTACACTGAAGTTGTGACCAACGTCGGCAATGGATATAACGCAGGTACGGACTGAGGGGCATTTCACTTAATGTCGTCATAAAAAAGGTTTGTTTCCAGGTGACAAAAGAAAAAAAAAAACGAAACAAAAGGAAATGTTTTGCCTGTTGTGTCCGTTCCCCTTGTGTCGCCTTCGCGGGTCATTTTGACCCGCAATCATGTTCCGGGCATTTGGATGCAAGGTGACACAAGGGGGCGCCCTTCCAACCTTCTCAGTGTAAATGTGAGTTGACTTTCTTCAGAGTGAGACTTTAGGTCAGACATGAGTGACAGTAACATGACGCTAAGTCATGGAGCTTCTGCTTTAGACAGAACTTCAGACTTCTGCTTCAGGTAAGAGTCAGATCATATTCTGAAACTCAAATATGTAGTAAAAACATATATGGAAAAGTATTATTACAGTTACAAAAAAAAAAAAAAATTGAAAATCATGTATCTAATCAAAAAATGTGTTTTTTTATTTACTCTCATTCTAAAAAAAAACAAACCCAGGTCATTTGTATCTGCTGTAGGTCATGTTTGACCCAGTTCCTCTGTAGATCTACCACAGTCCTGTCCACATCTGTCATGGTCCACCAGGACCCACCACGACTCAGAGGAACTGGGACAAACATGACTTTACAGCAGATACAAATGACCTGGGTTTGTTTGTGTTTAGAATGAGAGTAAATTAAAAAAAACATTTTTTTTTATTAGATACAGGATTTTCAATTTGTTTTTCTTTTTGTAATTGTAATAATAGATATACTATGTTTTTACTACATATTTGAGTTTCAGAATATGATATGACTCTTACATGCAGCAGAAGTCTGAAGTTCTGTCAGAAGCTCCATGACTTCCTTCTTCACTTCTCAGTCTGTGCCTGAAGAGCAATGAGGCCTCAGCCTTTTTACTGGAAACAAAGAGCTCACTGTATTTAGCCTCATGTTACTGTCACTCATGTCTGACCTAAAGTCTCACTCTGAAGAAAGTCAACTCACATTTACACTGAGAAGGTTGGAAGGCGCCCCCTTGTGTCACCTTGCATCCACATCAAAATGATCCGCGAAGGCAACACAAGGGTTATCAATAACTGCTTGCTAATGTCACCAATTGATTGATTGAAGCAATTGGGTAGAATGTGCATCCTTAAAAAAAATAGTAAAATGTACTAAACCACAGCTAAACCAGGACTAAACCTGGACTGGTCTGTGTCTTCAGGGGTCTTCACGGCTCCAGTCAGAGGCTTGTACGTCTTCCACCTGACCATGTTTGCCAGTCTGGTCTCGCCACCCTTTAATGGTCCCATTCTGAAGAAAAACACTGAAGAACTGGTGAACCCCTTAGTCCTCCATACAGCGGGCAACAGTGACCCCGCCACTCGCATCGCCGTGGTAACCCTGGAGGTAGGAGACCGGGTGTTCGTGGAGATTCCGGCAAAGACGCACTTTTTTGACGCAATTGGAGAAAAGTTGAACAGCTTCAGCGGCTTCCTGATCTCCCCCATGTGACCGTCGTCTCCGTGATCCTGGTCTGATGTTCCGCAGTGTGGCTTTAACCCTGGTCTGATGTTCCGCAGTGTGGCCCTAACCCTGGTCTGATGTTCCGCAGTGTGGCTTTAACCCTGGTCTGATGTTCCGCAGTGTGGCTTTAACCCTGGTCTGATGTTCCGCAGTGTGGCTTTAACCCTGGTCTGATGTTCCGCAGTGTGGCTTTAACCCTGGTCTGATGTTCCGCAGTGTGGCTTTAACCCTGGTCTGATGTGATTCCTTTGTTTCATGTCCGAGTGACCCTGTATCCGGCATGTCGTGCTCCCTCCCACCTGGTGATGTCATCAGGAGGAGATCCCTGAAGCTCGGTCATATTAAAGTCCACGTATCTTCAGACCTGACTCCTTCTCATCATTTTGTCGCAAATCGCTTTCACTACGCAGCTTAACAACTTCATATTTTCCACCTAGACACACTCTCATTCATACACCAGTGTACGCAGACACGGGAGGCGAGGTGGGTGAAGTGTCTTGCCCAAAGACACAACAACAGTCTTTAGGAGGCGGGATCCGATCATGAGACGAGCCGCTCTACCAGCTGCGCCGCCATCGCCCTACGTGTGGCCGATTCCCGATATCGGCTCCGTTATCCGATACCAGTATCATCGGTGCTCAACCTTTCGGAGCCGCGACCCTCATTCTAACAGTTAAAGGGGTTCGTGACCCCCGTCCGGGTCACACCCTGAGAAAGAGGAACATTAGCCGACATCAGGGGGAGGCAGGTTTTCTTGGCGGAGGTCGATTTTCTTCATTGTAAAAAGACCAAGGGCCGGACCCCAAAGTGAAGCACCATTTTCTACAAATGGCAGCTTCTCTGTACACGATTATGGCCGTACTTAAACAACACCGGTCTGGTATCGGGGAAAAAGGTTTAGGTTCTACTGATCTAAAGCAGGAACCGAGAGAAAAAAAAACAGGCTTTGATGCTGTTCGTCCACCCTGCAAAAAGTATTTAACTAGATCAGTATAAACATCTCAATTTGAGCATAATAATCCAAATTGTTTCACTTGTTCTGAGATGTTTCTGACTCGTTTCGATACATTTCGTCCTTATTTCAGGTCATTTTCTTTGCCAATGGGGAAAGAAAACTGGTCTTATCTCATTGGCAATTTTACTTTCTTATTTCAAGCGAGATTTACCCTAGAACTGGTCTGAAATGTCCTCAAACAAGCAAATTAAACTCGGTCCGATCAGGAAAAATGACTAAATTAGTGAAAACCGCTCAAAACAAGAAACATTTCCTCAATTCAAGTCATTTAAGCCAATGCTTGATATTTACTTTTTGCAGTGCAGGGACAATATTAAAGGAAGAGACTTTGTTGTTTCAGCTCAAATCAAATGATTTGTTTTTCCCCATTTCACACAATCTTTTTTCTTTCTTATTTTTCCCAAGTTTTCGCAATTGTTTTTTTCGTCTTACTAATCTTCCTAAATTGATTCCCTATTTTTGGCAATTTTTTCCCCCAATACAATTTTTCCTTATTTTTAGCCACATTTTCCTTCCACACATTATGGTTCTGTTTTCTGGTTCTCGACGCCACTATATTTGAATATAGATATGGAATAAAGCATCGCACACAGCCCTATACATGACCTAAAGTTTTGTTTAGACATTTTGAAAGATTTGACTGTATTTTGCACATGTTTAGAGTATTCAAACAGGAATCTGACCTCTGGTTTGTGCAGTAACATCATCTTCAAAATCATTTAAAATCCTGAGGGCCAGAGCTTCTACGCTGGAGGGCCGGATTTAGCCCTCGCACTGCAAAAAGTGCCCTCCTAAAAACAAGGAAAACAATCTTAAAATAATCTTTTGTTTTGTTTTAAGGAAAAAATTCTGCCAATGGGGTCAGCATTATTTTCTTGCTTAGAATTCATATTTCTAGAATATTTTTCTCATCATAAAACAAGAAAGAAACACTAAATTTAAGCAAATAAATAACTAGAATTAAGCAAAATGTCCTCAGAAAATGGAATAATTTAAGGAAAACATTCTTATTTAGTGAAAAATTGTGGATATTTTACTTAAATGTTGCTTGATTTAAGTAAAATGTTGTTAATAAATACTAATATTTAAGGAAAGTATTGCCCGGAGACCCGTCTCCATGATGTGGAGCCAGGCTGAGGGTCAGAATCACCTGCTGGAGGATTCTCCTATTGTACATGTTTTTGTGGTAGACACGGGGAGAACATGCTCTACACAGAAAGGCCCCGTCCTGGTGGGAATCGAACCCGGGACTTTCGAGCTGTGAAGCTGAGGCTCTAACCGCTGTGCCACCGAGCCGCCCACTTTAAAGAATGGAATGTTTTATCTCTCTGTGAGAATCAGTTCTTACAGTAAGAGTTGTTGATCTTAGTTTGTCTGAAAATAAGAAAAAAATATTCTTTGTCTAAAACTGAAGAAGATTCAAAAAGTTTTTCTTTCTTGTTACAAGAAAAATCAGCATGTTTTTAGCAAATTTATCTAACAAGAAATGGCTAGATTTTATTTCCTAAAATAAGATTTTTTTTCTCAAGAAAATTTAACTTAAGACATTATTACTTTTTAGGGAAAAATAAGAACTTATTTCTTAAAGTAAGACATTTTTTACTTGCTTAGAATCCACTTTTTGCAGTGCGGGCCTGATGTTGCCGACCCCTGGCCTACATAATTCTGAAAAAACAAAGAAAAAAAACAAATGGATAAAATGAAATTCATCAAATTGCGAACAAATAATGTCACTGCTACAATCAAATATTACATTATATGCTAATAAAAGTATGTGTATTTTATCTACATGATCTGGCGACGCCCCCAAATGTGTCTCGCGACTCCCTTGAGGGTCCCGACCCCCAGGTTGAGAACCACTGCCCTAAACAATCGTATCCAAATCAAGTAAACCCACTTCTCTCGTGTTTCTCTTGCTGATATTGGACATTGATGAGCTCTTTTGGCAGCAATTGCCTGAAATGAGACTGCTGGCTGAAAACACACACACGTCCCATCTCTATTACCGAGGAAGGAACTCTATTTAGTGACTATTATGTGGCCGTTTACTTGCGCTCGAGCTGTGACGCCTATTTCCACCCAAAAATATTCCAAAATATTAGAGGAGTGACTCATGGCTGCACCTCCTCACCCCGTCCTCCCGGCGCAGTGCGGACAGCGGCGTGTTTGCTCCATAGCTACAAACAAATATTCCGATGTTCAGATGAATGCCTTGTTTATGAGCCAGAGGGAGCGAGGGAGGAGGAGCGAGAGAGAGAGAGAGAGAGGGAGATGTCCGGCGGCTCCCGTCTCCCACGGCAACGGCTTGTTTGGCATCACTTCCTGTGTCGGCTGAATGAGGCTTGTGTTGCGGGGTCCTGGCCATGACATCAGTCCAGCTCCTTCAGCGGCGGCACGTGGGCAAAGGGAGGAGGAACGGGAGCTTTAAAGTACATGTACTCAAGTAGAAGTAAAAGTCAGATTCATGCGGGGAAAGGGGATTTTGTATTTAGTTTATTGGTCTTTGAACCCTATAAAAAAGGAGATCATGAGCCAGACTTTGAGGTTAGATCGTCAGCAGAACTGTACAAGGTGGTGTCATCAGCAAACAAAACAGATCTTAGCCTTTTTGAGACATTACATGGATCATTTAGAATAAATAATGTAGGTCCAAGAATGGATCCCTGTGGAATCCCCCAGCACACTTTCAGCATTTTAGATTTTATATCATTTATTTGAACATATTCAGGGGCGGACTGGCCATATGTCCTGTATTCTGGAAGAGCACAGAAGGGCCACCGGTCTGGCCTCTCACTTTACCTTACCCTCACCCCCGGGCGTGACCGAGCTTTACCCAAATCTAAAAGCTTAACCTCTTAACTCCCGCCTGAACCGAGAGGATCTTTTTCCTCTGTCATCAGAGTTTTTTCCAGCATTTTTTTGTTGGGTATTCAACTCATTTTTGTAACTCATTTCTTTTGTCATTTTTTGTCATTTTTTTTGTCATTTTTTTGTCATTTTTTGTCATTTTTTTGGTCATTTTTTGACATTTTTTAGTCATTTTTTGTAATTTTTTGTAATTTTTTGTAATTTTCTTTTTTTTGTCATTTTTTTGTCTTTTTTTGTCATTTTTTTGACATTTTTGCCACTTTTTCATCAATTTTTCGTCACTTTTTTGTCAAACTTTTCTCACTTTTTTGTCACATTTCCATCATTGTTTTCGTCTCAGTTTTGTCACTATTTTCACACCTTTTGTCCAGAAGCTTTTGGATTGGGGTAAAGCCAAACTGGAGAAACTGTGCTCGGTTCAGGCGGGAGTTAAGGGGTTTAAAGAAAAGCATCCAAAAAC
The DNA here is from genome assembly GCF_951799975.1 of Gobius niger. NCBI lineage: Eukaryota > Metazoa > Chordata > Actinopteri > Gobiiformes > Gobiidae > Gobius > Gobius niger. The sequence continues at coordinate 2,252,186 of NC_136868.1, forward strand.
AAAAATGCGCTGGAAAAGCAACAAAAAAGTGACAAAAAAGTGACAAAAACACAACAAAATGTGACGAAAACGTGACGACAAAGCAATGAAAAAAGCGATGAAAAAACAACAATAACATGACAAAAAAAACCGAAAAACACAACGAAAAAGTGACAAAAAAGTGAAGAAAACACGGCAAAAAGTCATGAAAAAGCAACAAAAACATGACAAAAATGCAGCGACGACGTGACAAAAAGTTACCGTCACTTTTCTAGATTTGAGCTTTCAAATGAGACATTACAGTGTTGCTCTGCAGTCAAGAAGCTTTTAGATTTGGGCAAAGCCGAACTGGAGAAAATGCTCTGGGTTAAGGCGGGGGGTCAGAGGTTCACATACGTATTTGTGGAAGTGTCGCATTTACTCTAACTTTATTAAAACGTCCAGGCCTGAAAATACTCGAGTAGATTTGCCCTGTGACTCATCCCACATTTGGGCCTTTCAGAAACTCGAGCGTTAAATCCCGAGTGGCATTTTCTTCTCTGTCTTTTGATTTCGCATGAGCTCATCGTTTGAGAATTACTGGCCTATTGTTGCGTTTTCAGACGACGTCACATTTCTAAAGACAAAATGGCTACTGTCCGATATATTACGAAACATCCACGTTATGCTTTCGACAGCTGTGAACATGTGCGGGTTTATAGTGTGAACGTGGAGACAAGGCTGTAGAAAGTTTAACAGAATGAGGCACCAGGCTTTACAGTTGTTTAAAACGTGTGTAAAGAGCAGCGCTTTCTAATGGGAAACTAGCTTGTTCTGCCGCCGCTAGATGGAGGTATTACAGGGACGGCGGCACCTGCGTCATCGTTGCTGTTATTTGACTCTGATTTCATGAAAACGTGCAGGTGAATGTGTTTTGGAGCATATACTTTTGTGTATTTTTTATTACTTTATGGAAATGTAGCTGTAACGCCAAATCGAAACAACTTTTCAGTGACATTTATTCCCTTGATTTTGTCACAATTTCTCAAAAAACTCTGATGGATCATTGGTCATTCTCTGTGTAAATCTAAATGTATTAAAATGTGGGACAATATCTAAATAGGTGCACTGCAAAAAGTGATTCTACTACTACTCTCTTACTTTAAGAAATAAGTTCTTATTTTTTTCCTAAAAAGTAATACTGTTTTGCCGAGCAAAGTTTTCTTGAGAAAAAAGTTCTTCTTTTAGGAAATAAAATCTAGCCATTTCTTGTTCAGATATATTTGCTAAAAAAAAAAGCTAATTTTTCTTGTAACAAGAAAGAAAAACGTTTTGAATCTTTTTCAGCTTTAGACAAAGAATGTTTTTTCTTATTTTAAGAAAAACTAAGATCAACAACTCTTAGTTTAAGAACTGATTCTCACAGATTGAATAATTGTGGTCATCCCGCCTTTGCTCTGCCCGTCAGACCTCGGAAGCTCAGCAGGGAAGGGCCTGGTCGGTGCTTGGATGGGAAACCGTTTAGAAACACCAGGAAGCCTAGCGAATGTAGTGAGTGAGTGAGTGAGTGGTGTTGGTCGGAGGGGCCGATGGCGCAGACTGGTTGCCTCGCTTCCGTCAGTCTACCCCAGGGCAGCTGTGGCTGCAATAGTAGCTTACCACCACCGGGTATGGAGTGAATGAATAATGCAATGTAAAGCGTCTTTGAGTGTTCCCACCAGGACGGGGCCTTTCTGTGTGGAGCACGTTCTCCCCGTGTCTGCGTACGTTTCCCCTACCACTAAAAACATGTACAATAGGTGAATCCTCCAGCAGGTGATTCTGGCTCCACATCATGGAGACGGGTCCCTGGGCGTGGGCAGTATTTCCCTTAAATATTAGTATTTATTAAGAACATTTTGCTCAAAAATGTGTGTAATTTAAGTAAAATATCCACAATTGTGCTTAATTCTAGTTATTTATTTGCTTAAATTTAGTGTTTCTTTCTTGTTTTATGATGAGAAAAATATTCTAGAAATAAGAATTCTTAGCAAGAAAAAAAATGCTTATCCCATGGGCAGAATTGTCTTCCTTAAAACAACACAAAATGTCTTATTTTAAGATTTATTTTCCTTGTTTTTAGTCGGGCACTTTTTGCAGTGTGAGGTCTGAATGGCTGCAGTGCGACACAAAGAGGGACAGGTATCACCCCTAATGTCAATATGAACCAAAGCAACATTTCATCATGACATTATTGCAGTAATCCCGGAGTGAGAGGACAGTCTGTGTGAAGGAGACGCTCAAAAACCGGAGCCTGAGTCAGATGTGTCAGGCTGGACTGAATGGAGCTGTTCAAGGATATCAGTAAATTAGGAATGAATCAATGTTGACCTTAAAAGTTATGAGTCAAAATAAACAGTCTGACCAGAGTGACAGGACTCGGGAGATTGTGTTTATCTGGTGTTACAGTGACATCTAGTGGAGGAACTGGGGAGCGCACGGATCACCCTGTACCTCCGCTGTCTGCCTGTAGAGGGAGACAAACGCGTCATAGAGTAAAGCTTTATGCAGGGCCGGACTGGGACTGAAAACCAGCCCTGGACTCTGGTCAGTCTGGAACTAACTAGCGTAAATGTGACACTTCCACAAATACACATGTGAACCTCTGACCCCCCGCCTTAACCGAGAGCATTTTCTCCAGTTCGGCTTTGCCCAAATCTAAAAGCTTCTTGACTGGAGAGCATCACTGTAACGTCTCATTTGAAAGCTCAAATCTAGAAAAGTGACGGTAACTTTTTGTCACGTTGTCGCTGCATTTGTGTCATGTTTTTGTTGCTTTTTTGTCACTTTTTTGTCACTTTTTCGTTGTGTTTTCGTCTCTTGTTTTTCGGGTATTTTTGTCATGTTATTGTTGTTTTTTCATCACTTTTTTCATTGCTTTGTCGTCACGTTTTCGTCACTTTTTTGTTGCTTTTCCAGTGCATTTTTGTTTTTGGATGCTTTTCTTTTAACCCCTTAACTCCCACCTGAACCGAGCACATTTTCTCCAGTTTGGCTTTACCCCAATCCAAAAGCTTCTGGAAAAAAAGCTGTGAAAATAGCGACAAAACTGAGACGAAAACAATGATGGAAATGTGACAAAAAAGTGAGAAAAGTTTGACAAAAAGTGACGAAAAATTGATGAAAAAGTGGCAAAAATGTCACAAAAATGAAAAAAGAAATGATTTTAAAAAAGACAAAAAAGAACAGAAAATTACAAAAAAATTACAAAAAATGATAAAAATTTGACCAAAAATTACAAAAAATAGACAAAAAAAAAGAGAAAAAGACAAAAATGTGACCAAAAACATAAAAAATTGATGAAAAAGTGAAAAAAATGACAAAAATGTGATAAAAATCCTATCGCATTATGGAAAAAATGCTTCAAAATAGACGGCGCAATACTGCAGCGCCTGTCAGGTCAATCCCAGGGAAACAGCATAACACCCCCTTTTTAAGATAAGATAAGATAACATAAGATGATACTTTATTGATCTCACAGATGGAGAAATTGCATTCGATGAGAGCATCCGGCAGCAGCACCCATTCAGTGCACCACTCTTAATCTGCAGGGAAGTTGATTTTGAATTATGTGTCCCCTTACTTTGGTCCGGGAATCAAGCCCATGAGCTTCTTGTCTCTTCTTCTGATCGCAGTTCATTACAAACAAATTAGGGTTGCACCGATACTGATACCAGTATCGGGTATCGGGCCGATAACACATGCTTGTACTCATACTCGTACTCATTCATGAGGTCCCGATACCAGAAACCGATACCATTAGACCTACGAGGTGCAGCTACGAGGCGCAGCTCTCAGCTGAGGAGAGAAGAAGCAACAAACTGTAGAATCGTTTAGTGTAAATCCAATAATCCACATAGAGCTGACTTTATTACAGACTGCGCTCTCTAAACCAGAGTCTGAGCTGGATTTAACCAGAGCTTAATGTTGTTAGTGCTGCAGCGTCTGCAGTGTTTACAACATACAGGCTAACGATGCTAACTCGCGGCTAACAGTTTTGGCCATTCTGACGCCGTTTTAAGCCCAGGGGTTTATTCATCTGAAAAACTAACCCAGCGACTAAAAAGTCCTCAGAAAATCCAAATGAAAGACATACAGCATGTTTATATTGAGGGAAAATGAGCTGCAGCAGAATAATGAAAACGCTGTAGCTTCTCGCTAAGTTACTACAAACACACGAGGAAATCTACAGGAGCTGAAGTAAAGACGAAAAGAGACCATTTAAGTAACATCTCAATACTATTGTTCAATAAAAACACATAAATGAATAAAGCTCAGGCATTGAGGAGCTTTAGGACATGGGCTTTTCTGTCTATGATGGACAGAGACATAAAAATGAAATTATATTGAATGAAAATAAAAATAAATAAATAAATGGCATCAGCACAATTCTAATATAACTGCTCTTAAATGTGTCGCCGACTTTACTTAAGGAAATGTACATGAGTAAATTAACTAATTACAAACCAATCTGCTGTGAAAAAAGTAAGATTGTTGAAGAAAATGCCTTGTACTCGTATCGGTATTGGCGAGTACTTACATCAAAGTACTCGTACTCGTATCGGTTTTAGAAAAAGTGGTATCAGTGCATCCCTAAAACAAATGAACCCCAGTGTCGCTGCTGCACAAGCTCCTCTAAAACCTCCTCGCTCGCTGCAGCAGATGCCAGTAAGTCCTCTCCCTGAGACCGCAGTTTTATGAATGCACTCAGAGGAAACCAGAGCAGCTTCATCTGGCATTCCATTAACAAACTACTTTACTCCCTCCGCAGCGAGTATCTCTGACTGTGACAAATGGACAGCGCTGCATTTAGTCACAGACTGAAGCTTTGATCTGTCTGTAAAACACCAATAAACTGAACAATGCAAATAACTCATGATGACAATATGTTGCTGCAACGTGTGATGCTTTTTTTTCCCTAAAATTAGCTAATTGTTTAGTTTACAAAGAGAATGCAAAACATCACTCAAGTGCTCATTAAAGGAAGTACCGTAAATTCTATAATTCTGGCCTGTATTCCATTAGTGGCCGGGTCTCTGACAGTGGCCGGGTTCGTGGCTGGCGGAGGCAAATTAAAGCCGGTCTTTAAAACAGGCCGGGGCTTTTATTAGAAACTATAGCGGTAGAAATATTCCCCATGTTAGGAATTTGTCTCATACTGGTGTAAATGAAAACTCACGTGCAGGAAGTAACAAACGGGAACCCGGGCCGAGGGGGACGCTGCGGAGGAGCTGATCCCAGCGTAACTTTGACACAGACACTTTTCAAACCTCCTGTGACTATTTGTAGAAACAGGGCAAACAACAAATGTTGTGTGACCCTCCAGGGTTTTAATAAAGTCTCCATCACGTCTTCAAAGCACGTCCAGCTGCTCCGTGTGCAGGTCAGTCCCACGCCTCAAAATAACTCCTCCCATCAGCGCGAGCGTCTCGTCTTCTCTCGGGTCAGTCTCATGATCGATCACAAACACAAACGCTCCGTCTAAACTCGCCTTTTACACGAGATAACAACAAATAATCCGGTCCGCGGTAAAAACGAAACAGAAACCTGCAGTGACACTGATGTCAAAGCTCCGCTAACAGCAACGAAACACTTCCTGTTGTCCCGACAAAATAAAAGAAATGTTCATTAATAAATGAACCTAATATTTTAGGTGCAAATGGAACAAATCTCGTTTTTCTTTGTTTTCCTGGTCGTCCATTTTGCTCAAATAGAAATAAAGGCCTGTCTCTAATTGTGGCCTGGTTCCAATAAAGGCCTGGTCCCAGATGCCCTTGAGCAAATAAAGGCCCCGGCCTATATTAGAGACTTTACGGTACTTGGTTCCACTATTTGAGTAACTACTGCTAAATATGTCTCCAATAAAAGTCAAATCTTTGTCAAATTCTCTCTTGCTTAAAGGTGCATTATATAACTTGTGTGAAAAACAAAACTTTTTTTTCCACATAAAAGTTGCGTAATGCACCTTTAAGTGAAAGTACTCTACACCTTTTTTTTTTCTCTTAATGGGACAAAGAAGGGTCCTTTTATAGAATATTGTAAAGTTTAAAGGAGACGCAAGTTAGCCATTTTATACTCACTACTGCCACCTCAGGTCATACGTGTAACTGCACCTTCTATATTAAGCTTGTGCCTGATTATTTTAAAAGTGACAGTACAAAGAATAATGGGCTTTAAAGGAACAGGCCACCGTTTTTCTATAGGAATATGCTGGGAGAGGCCAAATGCTAACAACATCTTTGGTCGTTTTGCATGACTGAGGGCGCGCACAAAGACCAGGTGTGTATCAACTCGTCTAAGGTCAGGTAAAAACATATCCCAGTGTGGAAAAATGGTGGCCTGTTCCTTTAAAGGCACACTACGTAAAATTTCAATAGTGGCAATTGTTTTATAATAGATCATTGGAAAAATACCTCACAAATGTACAAACAAACGTGTGTGTTTGCTGTGAGCGGCGATGATTCGGGAGTTTTCCCGGTGGGCCGACGTACTTTTGGGCCAGATGGGCCAATCACACCGAAATAAGGCGCATTATACCTGACACCGGCCCACAATTAACGCCAAAAGCCATCAGAATCTCTATCATTACATTTATGCAATTACACAATTCCTCCACTAGAGGGATGTGACGCCTTTTATGTCCCTCTGGGACATAACACTCATGCCCCTCACATTGCGAATATAAGAGGAAATAGTTCATTGTAACTCCCTCCAGGACCCACAGAACCTCAGACCTCAATTTTTTATACATTTTAGACAAATGTTTGCAAAGAAGTGCATGCTGGGAGTTGTCAGGTGACTCCGTCTTGCCCCTCGTCGTCAGTGCAGTTTGTAAATCTTCTTCTGAAAGGATTTACAAAGTTTGACCTTTTTGTGATTTCTATTCTCACTCCTCACCTCTGTAACTCTGTGGTGAGTTTTACCGTTTCATCTTCATCTACAGTGGGATCATGTGGTTGGTTTTGAGAAGTTTATTTGTGTTGCAGTCGCGAGAGGAACTTCATTAACGGAATTTTACAAAAGTTCCTTCAAATTATAAATGACAAGATTAAAGTGTTGAGTGATATGAGGTGTTAGCTTGAATTCGGCATTGTTTATATGTATGAAAAGAGGACAGTGCAACTATTGTCCTCGATTCGTAGCTTATACTGTTTTAGTTCAAGCCAAGGGTTTATTGTTTTGCTCATCACCTCGACTATTGCATTGAACATGACTTTTTTTTTTTAGAGGGCCGGTCTTGACCCAAAAGTCCCGGGCCGATTTTTTCTGCCAGTCCAGCCCAGCTCGTCTCCATGGAGATGTGACTCAGGTCAGCAGAATTTGAGATTAAAACAGGTTAGGTCCTCATCCAAATCCATTCTTTGATCATTCCCTGCAGTAATAGTGTATTTTAGTGTCGAGCTGGTCAATAGGAGCAGTTTTGCACTAATGGCAACTAGGGCTGAAACAACTAATCGATTACTAAAATAGTTGTCAACTATTTCAGTAATCGATTAATCATTTTCTAGTAAACACAGACTAAAATAGAGCAAAAATGACATGACAATTATGTGTTTTGGATGAAAACCTACTTTGTTTTTAAAGTTTAGCTTCTGCAGTGTTTTGTACATCGTAAATTTCATAAATATCTGTCTTTGCCTCGTCCAATCGGAAAGCAGAATTAGCACAAAGAGCCTCCTACAAATGTTTACTTTAAGTTTACTCCATCAACACGTCCTCAAGTGGCGCCACTTTAGCGTCATGTGGTCAAACAATTGAAAAAATACCATTTCCATGCACCTTTCACAGCCAATCGATTAATCGATTAATCGTGAAAATAATCGGTAGATAAATCGATTCAAAATAATCGTTGCTGCCCTAATGGCAACAGTATAGGCCAAAATGTTACTCAGTGTCCCTTTAAAGTAAAGCACACGACGTGTCATTTCCATGTACGCACATTGGTTTTGTTTTGCAGACTAGTTAGTGGTGAAATTATCTCGTAGTAAAAAGTACTGTTTTTTGGTTTTGCAAAAGTAGACAAAAGTCGTACTAAGAACAACACACTGTTTACAATATACAGTGGGGCAAAAAAAGTATTTAGTCAGCCACCAATTGTGCAAGTTCTCCCACTTAAAATAATGACAGAGTGTCATTTTCATCATAGGTTCACTTCAACTGTGAGAGACAGAATGTGAAAAAAAAAAATCCAGGAATTCACATTGTAGGATTTTTAAAGAATTTATTTGTAAATTATGGTGGAAAATAAGTATTTGGTCACTTCAAACAAGGAAGATCTCTGGCTCTCACAGACCTGTAACTTCTTCTTTAAGAAGCTCTTCTGTCGTCCACTCGTTACCTGTATTAACCTGTTTGAACTGGTTATCTGTATAAAAGTCAGACTCCAAACTCCACTATGGCCAAGACCAAAGAGCTGTGGAAGGACACCAGGAAAAGAATTGTAGACCTGCACCAGACTGGGAAGAGTGAATCTACAATAGGCAGCTCGGTGTGAAAAAATCAACTGTGGGAGCAATAATCAGAAAATTGAAGACATACAAGACCACTGATAATCTCCCTCGATCTGGGGCTCCACGCAAGATCTCATCCCGTGGGGTCAAAATGATCCTGAGAACGGTGAGCAACAATCCCAGAGCCACATGGGGGGACCTGGTGAAGGACCTGGTGAATGACCTGCAGAGAGCTGGGACCAAAGTAACAGAGGTTACCATCAGTAACACACTACAACGACAGGGAATCCCAGACGTGTCCCCCTGCTTAAGCCAGTGCATGTCCAGGCCCGTCTGAAGTTTGCCAGAGAGCACATGGATGATACAGCAGAGGATTGGAAGAATGTCATGTGGTCAGATGAAACCAAAGTACAACTTTTTGGTATAAACTCAACTCGTGGTGTTTGGAGGAAGAAGAATACTGAGTTGCATCCCAAGAACACCAGACCTACTGTGAAGCATGGGGGTGGAAACATCATGCTTTGGGGCTGTTTTTCTGCTAAGGGGACAGGACGACTGATCCGTGTTAAGGAAAGAATGAATGGGGCCATGTATCGTCAAAACCTCCTTCCATCAGTGAGAGCTTTGAAGATGAAACGTGGCTGGGTCTTCCAGCATGACAATGATCCCAAACACACCGCCCGGGCATCGAAGGACTGGCTCCGTAAGAAGCATTTGAAGGTCCTGGAGTGGCCTAGCCAGTCTCCAGACCTCAACCCCATAGAAAATCTGTGGAGGGAGTTGAAAGTCCGTGTTGCTCGGCGACAGCCCCAAAACTTCACTGCTCTCGAGAAGATCTGCAGGAGGAATGGACCAAAATACCAGCTACTGTGTGTGCAAACCTGGTACAGACCTATAGTCATCGTTTGACCTCTGTTGTTGCCAACAAAGGTTATATTACAAAGTATTGAGTTGAATTTTTGTTATTGACCAAATACTTATTTTCCACCATAATTTACAAGTAAATTCTTCAAAAATCCTACAATGTGAATTCCTGGATTTTTTTTTTCACATTCTGTCTCTCACAGTTGAAGTGTACCTATGATGAAAATTACAGACCTCTGTCATTATTTTAAGTGGGAGAACTTGCACAATTGGTGGCTGACTAAATACTTTTTTGCCCCACTGTATCTGCATTACAATTGTGTGATGTTTCTCAGTCAGCAGATTGTTTTTTATGCTGTTAGTTTAATGTGTGATCTCACATTCTCATTTCCTTCAGAAACATCCGGGTTTCTTCCTCTCTGATGTTATTGACGCACAGCCTCTCGCTCGCCCTCTCAAACACAGACTGGGCAATTTGAGACATTAAAGTTTTTCCAGTTTAGTTACCCAGAGCAACAGAGTGCGTTCCTGGTGAAAACTGAGGTCCGGCTGTGCCTGTGTGTTAGTCTAACAACGAGCTCCACAACAGCAGCACTTGGAGCAGCTGGGGCGTTTCTTTGAGCCATTGTTATCGCTGCAACTTAAGCGACCGCGAGCAGCTCCGGAAGTCGTTTAACTCAGCACTTAATTTGTTCATGCATTTGTGACGTCAATATTAGATGGATTTATTGAAATATCTTGGCGACAGACTCACCCGGGTGAACTAAGTCTCATAGTTACAAAAGTGTCTTTGAAGCGAAAGTAGCTCCCGGATAGTTTTGGTAAAAGTAGCTCACCGTGTACAAAGGTAGGAGATCCAGCTTTAAGTTATGACATGTGCCTTTAAACTTGTCCCTGTGAAGATTTGGGATGGTACAAATAACTAACATTTTGATTTAGTGAATTCCTCTTTCATTGTAAATTGTATTGTAAAAAATGAGTAAATCAAGTATAACACCTTTTAAGTATTCAAAGTAAAAAGTGAAAATCATCAGTTGAAATAAGTTTTGTTTAATAACTTTGCAGCTTCAGAATCAGGAAAAATGTGCCCGAATTCACTGCCCGTGCGGCAACAAGACGAGGACAAACCTCGCTCTTTGTCTTGAAACAATAACATTGACAGAACATCTGCACAGCGCCACCTGCTGCTCTGGAGTGTGCATTTTAAGGCTATTAATATAAACAAAGCACATGGACAAAATAACTTTTTACTGTTTTTTTTTAAATATAGAAGCTAAAGTATTATCATTATCTCTAAAAGGTAGTGGAGTAAGAGTAATACGTTCAACAAAAGTACTACTTAAAATTTGTCTTTGAATGTGTCTTCGGGAGCGACTGGTGAACATCAGCGTTTTATTGAACATCTCTCTGCATTTTTATAATGAGAACATTTGAGATGATTATGAGCGGCTGCACTGATGTTCCGAGGGTCTTAATGATAATAACGGCGTGTTTTTGTACTGATGAGTGTAATGAGTCCATGGCATTTTATATTAATGAAGCTATTATTAATATAAACTTAAATGTCTGTAATCAGCACCGAGCGACGTTCCATCGAAAACTTTCAATATGAAAAAGAAACGCTCTCAACTCTGCTGCAACATGAATAAAACACATAAACCACACTGGAACTGGAACATATTTGCATGTTTTAGTACAAAATGTCGTAGTACATGTCTCAAGATCTAAAATGAATAACCATATTGATATTGAGTGTTATGTCGATGTAACATTATCATTGCATCCCTGATGTAGTAAGAACTATACTTAAAGAGGGGGTATTCTGCTTTTGTCAGTCCCATAGCACCAGTCTATATCACACTACAATGATGACAAACCTTCTGTTGGTCTGTAAATGCAGTAAATTAGAATAACTGCCTTGTATAAAATGTCTCTCTCAAAATGGCTGTAGTGAATGTCTTGAAATAGGCCTCTGTCTCTTTAAGAACCTCTAAGCCTTTAGACACGCCCCCTCCACACGCTGTCTGTGGCATCAGTGGGGAGGGGGTTCTGCTGAGGAGCAGTGGTCGGTTACTCGGCTGGTGACGAAAGCTCGGAGGCGTCTCCAGGAGGTGGGGGCGTTCCTAGGAGGACTCAGGCAAACCTAACCCTAAAATGGCCGCCGTCAGAGTTTTTACAGATTACTCAGAAATACGTGAATGTGCCAAGGCAACACTTCAGGTATGTTTTTAATGAGGGAGCGACAGAATAACAGGATGGAAAGATTGAAAAAGTCCATTTTGCATAATACCCCCCCTTTAAAGCAGTACTAAGTAACTCGTGCCCCTAGAGGCCACAAGCGCCACTGCAGGTGTTGTGTTGCGTATTTTTTACTCATTGTCTGTGAGAGTAAATACGACGCTGACAGAAAAGACAAAAGGAGAAAGAGATATTGTACATCCAATGGAAATAACTTTTTTCACTCAAACTTGGCTGTAAATACTGTTCAAGTGCTTTAAGTCTAACTGCGGGCGCTAGCGCAGATTCCATTTTTAGTGTGTATTGTGCCTCCGGGTCGGAGCAGGGAAAGCTGCAAGCGTGGTTTTCTGGCCAGAGACACCAGTGGGACATGAAAGACCCCCAATCATCCCATTAACACTAGTCTCAGAGGGAAATGAAAGGATTTATTAGGTAAACAAGCTACTTAGGTCTGCTTTAATCACCATGTTTTATCTTGTGAAGACCGGTTTGGTAACAAACACCCTGTCATGATTGGAGGTGGAGTGAAGAAAATAAAAACCCAAAGTGCAGGACTGCAACAAAACTGGTGATGTTTAATGAACGATGAAAACCAAAACAACAAAATCCAGAGACAAAACTAAAACAGACCGGGGCTGAAATAGACAATGACGCGACACAGGACAAGGGAAACACAGGGGTTTAAATACAAGAGGAAACGGGGCACAGGTGAAACACAACGAGGCCCAGGTGAAACACAACAAGGCCCAGGTGAAACACAACGAGGCCCAGGTGAAACACAACAAGGCCCAGGTGAAACACAACGAGGCCCAGGTGAAACACAACGAGGCCCAGGTGAAACACAACGAGGCCCAGGTGAAACACAACAAGGCCCAGGTGAAACACAACGAGGCCCAGGTGAAACACAACGAGGCCCAGGTGAAACACAACGAGGCCCAGGTGAAACACAACAAGGCCCAGGTGAAACACAACGAGGCCCAGGTGAAACACAACGAGGCCCAGGTGAAACACAACGAGGCCCAGGTGAAACACAACAAGGCCCAGGTGAAACACAACGAGGCCCAGGTGAAACACAACGAGGCCCAGGTGAAACACAACGAGGCCCAGGTGAAACACAACGAGGCCCAGGTGAAACACATCAGGGCGGGGCCGGCAGGTAACGAGGGAAGTAACGCAAAATCACAAGGACAGAGCACATGTCAAAATAAAACACAGGACTAGACCAAAGACAAAACATACAAAAACAGAGGAACAAACGACAAATCATGACACGCCCAGTGTGAAGTGAATGAATACTGACTATGTAGTACTTTGAGGAACTTGTGACACAGGCTTGTAAAGTGCAATACAAGTGTAAGTGTTATTAATGAAGCTACAGTCAAGTTGGGGCTTTGACCGAATCACAGCTTATTAATATTCATTTATTAATATTCTCTATTATTACGCCCCGAGAGCCGCCCTGGGAGCTGAATTTCGGCCCGCGACCCAAAATTAGTTTCATACCCATGATTTAGAGTGATAGTTTTCACCCTCTAGCCAGGTTCAAGCCTCACCAAACACATAGTTACCAAATCTAACTAACTAACTAACTGTTGCAGGGCAAATAAAAGGAGGTCACTAAACCCACTTGCTCTACTTACAGTAACGTGTATAGAATATGCCTTTTTTCCTTTACTAAAGCCGTCGTCACCGTCTCTTCTGGTCGGCCATATTGGAGTTCCATCTGCCCGTGGAGGAGCAGAGAAGGCGGCCTATTGCCTGCTGTCACATTACTGACATCGTTTACGTCCAGCAGAGAAGACGTCTGCGAACCACAAGCCGCCGCAAAAAGACCAAAATAATCACGTCCTGCGAGGCCCTGAGAGTCGAAACGGGTCGTTTTTTTACACATACCGTGGAAATAAAAGTCTTTTTATCCATTGCGACCATTTGTTTGTTGTGATGTGTGTTTTAATTTGAGATCAGAGTAATATGTTATGTCACAGTGTTGCAAACAGAGGCTGTGAGCTGCAGCTTCAGGGGATTCATGAACCTGAGGAATTACGCATCTCTGGACTCTCTGGAAATAGTGTGTTTTTAATATAAATGATCTGATTCTGCTTCATGTGGCCCAGTGGTTCTCAAACTTTTCACACATGTAAAGTTTTCTGTAGTTCAAGGTAGTTTGGTCCATGAAAGTCAAGCAAAAACAGTAAGCAGATTGTTTTTTTCATCAGATTTTGGCAAACCGATGCAAAAACAAGCCAAAACGAGGTAATAACGGAACTAAAATAGGATAATCATGACTAAAACTGGACTTAAAGCAGCACTAAGTAACGTGTTTACCTGAATAAACCCTCCCCGTGGTCCCTGTGGGAGTAATACAAGTGTTAATGGGATGATTGGAGGGTCCTTCATCGCCCCCTGGTGTCTCTGGCCAAAAAAACATGTTTGCAACTTGACTGCCACCGGTCCGGAGCCACCAATACACACTAATGGAATCAGGAAGAAGAAGCTAACATGCTAACGGGTAAAGCTAACTGCAGGCTTTCTGTCAGCGTAGTATTTACTCTCACGGACAATCGTAACTTGCTACGACACCTGCAGTTGCGTTTATGGCCTCTAGGGGCAAGAGTTACTTTGTTCTGCTTTAAGCTCATTTCTAAAGTTCCCAGATGTTTTTGTTGTTGGCTGTTTTACACGTCAATCTCAGTCTGATTATGTATCATCTGAGAAGCACAGTTCTCCAAACACGTTCCACAGAAGAAGAAAACACCAAGACTATTGTGCTTAAAAGGAGCAGGAAGAAGTTCAAATAACTTATATAGAAGATACAGAAATAGAAACTGCCCGAACAAACAAAAAGTTGCCAGAAAATAAAATCACACTCTTTAATATTTGGTTGTTGGATTGTTAATGAGCTTCTGCAATGTCAAAAGATCAGGTGTAATTTAATGTATGTATTTGCTTTATTTGGTCAGAACAGTGCATGTTAAAGAACATACATGGGTGTTGGACTAACTCTCTAACACACTCACGTTCATCCTGGCCTATTGTACATGTTTTTATTGGAAGGGGAAACCGGAGTACCCGGAGGAAACCTACACAGACACGGGGAGAACATGCAAACTCCACACAGAAAGGCCCCGTCCTGGTGGGAATCGAACCCCTCATTTTCTCCAGTTCGGCTTTACCCAAATCTAAAAGCTTCTCGCCTCATTTGAAAGCTGAGACCTACAAAGTGATTGTAACTTTTTGTCAAGTCGCCTCATTTTTTATCATAGTTTTGTTGTTTTTTCATAACTTTTGCAGCTTTTTGTTGTGTTTTCATCACATTTTTTGTCACTTTTTTTGTTGCTTTTCCGGCACTTTTTTTTGTTTTGTTTCCATCCTCTTTTTTGTCGCTATTTTGATGCTTTTCTTTTTAGCTTTTAGATTTGGGTAAAGCTCAGTTAAGGCGGGACCGGTGGCCCTAGAGCCAGTGGCTCTAGGGCCGTATGGCCAGTCCGCCCCTGGTGACAGTGCAGGATTTTAGAGGCAGTTGTGGTGAACAGGTCTGAGCTCATTCTACACATTAGGACATGGCTGGAACATTTTAACATTTTTAAACTCCGTATAGTCCCTTGAAGTATTTTTTTCCCCGATACCGATAAAATATTTGTCATCTTGAACCATAAACAGAACAATAATGTTCATTTATCCCATGAAATACAGTTTCTTTGTATCAATAATTTGAGCTGAGACAAACAAATCACTTCCTTTAATGCCTGGACCTAAAGCATCAAAACTTGATCTCTATATTTCATTTTTTCGATACCAATAGAGAGTGTGGCTCATTCTTAGGGCACAAAGTGTCACTGACCCAGATCTGAACGACTGCAGCGACCCCAGATCAGATCAGGCAGTGTCTTTGTGGCCTACAATGCAAAAAGTGTTTAACTAGATCAGTATAAACATCTCAATTTGAGCATAATAATCCACATTTTAGTTGTTTTGACTAGTTAAGAAGTTCTTCGGTATTTGTCCTGGATTATTTCACTTGTTCTGAGATGTTTCTGACTCGTTTCGATACATTTTGTCCTTATTTCAGCTCATTTTCTTTGCCAATGGGGAAAGAAAATTGGTCTTATCTCATTGGCAATTTTACTTTCTTATTTCAAGCGAGATTTACCCTAGAACTGGTCTGAAATGTCCTCAAACAAGCAAAGTCCGATCAGGAAAAGTGTCTAAATGAGTGAAAACCGCTCAAAACAAGAAACATTTCCTCAATTCCAGTCATTTAAGCCAACGCTTGATATTTACTTTTTGTAGTGTATGTATTTGTTTGGTGTTTGAATGTCTTTTAAAGCTGTGTCAAGATTCATTTCTGTCTCCTCTGGGTTGGACAATAAAGATTTTTCTTAACACTCTTCTTCACAATGTAATATTATGCATTCAGTTTTGGTCAAAGGGAAGAAGTTATGACGTTGTATTGTGTTGTATTGTTGCTGATGTTCAGGCCTCTTCATGTGAGGATAAATGATCACTAAACGATCAGACTTGTTTTATATCTACTGTATCGCGTCCGTCTGTTTCATGCCTTCACACGCAACTGACACTTTCAACGCGCATCACCATGGAAGCAACACTCCTGTCACCATGGAAACTGAAATAAACTTACAACAATTGGTATTTATATCTTTTCTTCTGCATCAACATCCTTTAAATAGACGCGCTGCGATGCCGAGTGTCTCATCTCTGAAGCTGGAGGAGGATTTCTGGCAAGTTCTGAAAAAGAGATCATGAGTTTCCATTTTGCGGATGTAAAATTAGCTCCGCTGTGGTTCACCAGCGCCGCAAAGGTCACGTCATGGGCTTTAAATCCATACAGGAATAATAATCATGTTGTATAGTCGCTGTACATGTAAATGGATGCACTAAAGGTCGGCAGACAAAAACATTACATGGAACGAATAAATAATTATTACAGGGAAGAGACGGAGCAGGTCAGTAAATGTATTTAGGCGCTGCACTTAAACTATATACTAGTACGTACTCGGATACATTTTGATAAAGACACAGAAGTATTAACTACATTTAATCATGTGTTCTTTATGTTTAAAAGCCTTGAAATGCACACCCTTTGAACAGTAGGTGGCGCTGTGCAGATGACAATCTGTCAATGCAACTAACTCAAAACAAGGAAGAAGATTTGTCCTGCTGTGTTGCTGAAGACAACAGGCGCAATTGATGTTTTTGAAACTGCAAAGTCATTTTTCATAACACTCATTCAAATAGATTTGCACTTTCTTCTTTGAATACTTAAGTATTGTCTACATATACTAAAGTACTTTCACTTAAAGGTGCATTGGAAAAAAACTTGATATTTGCGTGTTTTTGACCTTGTGTGGTGTTTTCCCGCCTTGCACATGTTTGTAGTTTATTTGGATCATGAACTCTCCGGTCAGATTCCAGTAAAATGGGCTGTTGTCCCACTTATTTAATTGTGGAAAAATAAACTACAAAAACCTTACTTCTGATTGTGTTCGTTTATATTTGAAAGCACAAAACACATTGCTTTTAGCTCGTTTCCCAAGTTGCAGCTGAGCTGCCCTTGTTTAGACATAAAGAAGTCGAAACTAGGACTTCCCTCTCCTCAAAGACTGACTCCATCTCCTCTAGGGAGAAATGTTCCCAGACCACAGAGAGGCACAGTCTTTCTGTAGAGTCTCCCCATGGTTCACTTCATCTGGCTGGTCTCCATGATGAGGAGCAGTGGCTCGACTCCAAGCTCCTCCCAGGTCAAGTAAGAACCTTTCCCTCGGCAAGAGAGAGAGAGAGACAGTGTCATGTACAATCAGTGTTTTTCTTCTTCTTCGTCTTCAACATGCAGAGTGTCTGGATCTGTCTCCACAGTTCAGATCAAACAGGAAAGATACTTTTCACAAAGTTTACTTTCATCGCGCTCAAACCCCTCCACCACGTTAAGGTGGCGGTTCCAGGAGGGGAGCACAATTCATGCAGAAGGCGATTTAAAGTGCGTCACAGTTGCATAAAATAACACGAAAACAGATCAAATCAATTCATAAACCGCTTACATAAAAAACAATTAATTACAGTAAAAGGCAAGAGTGTAGATAAAATACTTTAAGTGTCATATACATGGGCAAAAAGAACTGTTTTCAGCCTGGATTTGAACATTGTCAGAGTTGAGGCCTGTCTCACATCCTCGTGAAGACTGTTCCAGATTTTAGCTGCAAGAAACTGAAACGCAGCCTCACCGTGTTTAGTCCTGACTCTGGGAACCACCAGGAGGCCCCTCCCTGAAGTTCTCAGGGCCCGAGATGGTTCATACGGCTCTAACATGTCAGAGATGGACTAAACCATTTTAAAGTCTATTCTCTGAGTGACAGGAAGCCAGTGCAGAGATCGGAGCACTGGACTAATATGGTCGTATTTCCTGGTTCTTGTCAGGACTCGAGCAGCAGCGTTCTGGATGTTCTGCAGCTCTGACAGTGAGCAGCCGTTACAGTCGTCTAACCTGCTGAGACAAACACATGGATAAGTCTCTCTAAGTCTGGTTTTGACACTATTCCTCTGATCTTAGCCATGTTTTTCAGATGGTAAAAAGCTGCTGATGTTGTTGCTTTGATGTGGCTGTTTAAGTTCAGGTCTGAGTCCATGATCACTCCTAGATTTCTAACCTGTTTTTTTGGTTTTAGAGAGAGAGAGACTCAAGGTGACTGACAACGACTAATATGGACTCATCCAGACTTTTGAGATCCCTGTTTGTCGGAGCAGTTGAGTGGAGGAGTTTCACAGGTCCAGGGCGTGTGACATGTTTCCTCAGGGAAGACTGAGCGAAAGGTCATCAGCTGCTCACCAGCGTCACAGGATGGAGCCCATCTCCATATCGCTGTGCACCGCAGCAGCTTGTTAGTGAGAGGAATCAGGCCATTAAAGGAACAGGCCACCGTTTTTACATACTGAGATATGTTCTTACCTTAGCTTTGACGAGTTCTTTAGGACCTGTCTGATTTTCCCCCGTGCCTTCAGTCACGTAAACACAGCACAGACGGCGTTAGCATTTAGCCTCTCCCCCCCTCTAATAATACCAGGAGTAGTTTGGCATCCGCGGATTTCGAACTACTCCTGGTATTATTACGCCTTACAATATAGTCCCCCCTTTTATCCGCTTAAGTTTAAGTTTAAGTTTAAGTTCAAGTTTAATGGTTTTGTTTAGCCCGATATCACAACAGAAGTGGCCTCACAGCTGCACCAAACATCAAGGCAATAAAACAGAGCAATAAATATGACAATTAAAAGTTCAGGTGAATCCAGGCAAATATAATGTCCAATAGGAGGTGGCGACGAGCGGCGTGGGCGTCCCCCGTCCTTAGACTCTCCAGCACGGCAAGGAAAAACTCAAAAACCCGGCGGGAGAAAAGAGAAACCTTGGGGAGAACCACAGAAGGAGAGATCTACTCCCATGGACGGACAGGCTATAGAGACCCAGGGCCGAAGGATCCCTCAGCAGACGGGCCAAGATCACAGACCGTCCAGTCCTCAGATTCCAGAATGCAGGTTCCTCCGTTCGATCTAGACAGGCACTCCCGAGGGGGGGGGGGGACAGGAGACACCATGTGAATAGTGATGAACAGACTACAGATAAATTAAATATTGTATCATGATAAGACAAAGTCTGCAGTAAGAGAAAATGTGGCTTAGAAAATCCACATTGTTTAATTTTGTGTAATTATACTTTGTAGTGGAACACTTCACGTAACCATATTTAAATAGGGAAAACGTGGAAGAGCTTGGTAGCTTCTATCTTGACCTGTTTTGGAGCTATAGAGGAGAGAGGGAGAGGCTAAATGCTAACGCCGTCTGCGCTGTGTTTACGTGACTGAAGGCACGGGGGAAGATCAGACAGGTCCTAAAGAACTCGTCAAAGCTCAGGTAAGAACATATCTCAGTATGGAAAAACGGTGGCCTATTCCTTTAAAAATGTTAAAAATATGCATTTTCCTCCCGCAAAAAGTTCCAACATCATGCACGAGCTTAGTATAGAAGCTGCAGTTACACATAAATGGCTTTTGGATTGAGTTTCTTTTTCTTGTTGGTCATTATCAATTGGAAACAGAGCCAGAAAACACGCCGGTTTTCTCTTCCTCATGACGACTTTGGACAAACCAGTGACGTCTGCAGGGAAAAAAATGAATCCACTTGACATTCAAAGCGGAGACAGTAACGATTCCTAGTTTCACGACATGATCTTCCTGCAGTTGAGCTACAGTACGATGTTACGCTGCCTGTGGTTTATCAGATCGTCTTCATGTACTGCACGGAGGCTAAAGGTTACAGTGGCCGTACGCGGAGCTGACATTTGAATGTGACACCGAGAGGAGCTCAGGTGTGACTAATGCATTAACAAGACTCCGCTGTGGCCAAATGATGTGACAGGATGACATGTGGTCAGGAAGCAGGGCGACAGCTGTTATTTTTGGATGTCATTTCCACAACCGAGTGGGCAGGGACGTACGCAGGGATTCGCAGTATGGACGTCCATAAACAACACAACACTTTTGAGACAATAAACCTTTTCTATAAACACAATAGACCCATTTCTCCCAAATCTTGTTCACAAATCTGTCTGAATCTGTGTTAGTGAGCACTTCTCCATGGTCAGAGAATCCCCCCTTTTGTTGTTGTGGCGGCCATTTTGAATCTCGAAGTAGAACATGCAACAATATCATCGCTCGTAATCATTGCTCGAGAAAAAAACAGTAAAAACACAGCCCCAGAGACGCACGTTTATGTGAAGAAACCAGTGAGTCAGTGTTTAAGATGTTAGCATGCTACCGGTTAGCATCTAGCTTCAACAGCTTAGCTCTGACCTCTCCAAGAGAAAGCCCTGAACCACACTCCAAACATCTAGCCTTGGATACAACATGTGACCAAGGCCGTGGGAACCCAGGGTGCTGAGGGCGCTGCAGCACCCCCGGTGGATAGTTTGTGAACTGCAGGCAATATTAACCCCTTAACCCCCACCTGAACCGAGCACATTTTCTCCAGCTTTACCCAGTCCAAAAGCTTCTGGAAAAAAGGTGTGAAAATAGCAACAAAACTGAGACGAAAACAAGGATGAAAATGTGAAAAAAGTGAGAAAACATTGACGAAAAAGTGATGAAAAATGTACAATTTTTTTTCAAATAAATGACAAAAATGGACAAAAATTTGACGAAAAATTGAGAAAAAATTGACGAAAATGTGAAAAAAAAAGTTAAAAAAAAAAAGACAAAAATGGAAAAAAAAATGAGAAAAAAGTGAGAAAATTTCGACGAAATTTGAGAAAAAATGTACGAAAAAGTGACAAGAATTTGACAAAAAATGCGAATAATTTGACGAAAAAGTGACAAAAAAGTCACGAAAATATGACAAAAATGAGACGACTGCCCAACAAAAAAAAGTGATGAAAAAAAATCTGATGTGAGGAAAAAGATCCATTTAGTTTTGTAGGTCTTTCCAATGAGGTGTTACACTGGCCTACAGGATTTGGGTAAAGCTGAACTGGAGAAAATGCTCTCGGTTCAGGCGGGAGTTAAGAGGTTAATAAATAGGATTTATACTCAGAAAAAGTATTTTGGGGGTACATTTTGTCCCTCAGCGCCCCCTAACTAAAATATCTTCCCACGGCTCTGCCTGTGACAGAGGTCAGAGCTGAGCTGTTCCTTTTGTATTTCCTCAGTGTTCATAGATGTCACACATGTGTTTATCGTGTTGAAGCCATGGGCAGTCAGTTGACAGTTGCTAGCCGGTAGCATGCTAACATCTTGAGCCGCTTAAACACCGACTCAGACTGAGACTCTGCTGACATGACAAACTGTAAAAATCACAGAGAAAGATTTTCTGTGTCCTCTTTGATGTGTTCATTTAGTCTTCAGAGTGAAGCAGATCTTTAGTAAATCCTGCTGTAGCTCGACAGACAGAGCTGCTACGTCTGTGACACATTTGCTGCTTATATCACATAAATGTGAGTCTCTGGGTCCGTGTTTTAACTGTTTTCTTCTTGAGCAATGATTACGAGTACATAAAAATGCCACTGTCAGTCAGTTGTGTTTCATTTTCATCTTGAGTAGAGACATTGTTACATGTTGTAGTGCTGCATAATGCTACTTCGGTTTTCAAAATGGCCACCGGAACTATGCGTGATGTCACTGGAAACGCGTGTATAGTATTTTGGAACCTTCTCAGCCACAAGACCCTGCCAGACCATCGTTTTTTTCTGGATCATTCATGGAAGAATCTGTGAGATCTTGTTCCTGTGATTTTGCCAAAAAGTACTTACCTGATTTTTTCCCCTGTCTTCAGATCTTCACCTGTTCCTCTGGCCAGCCTCTGCTCACCACCTTTTTTTTTCCCCACCATTTTTCTGTTGCTCTTTTGTCACTTTTCTGTGGCATTTTCATCCTCGTTTTTGTCTCATTTTCGTTGCTATTTTGACACTTTTTTTCCCAAGAAGTTTTTAGATTTGGGTAAAGCCAAACTGGAGAAAACGTGCTTGGTTTCTGATGGGGGTTAAGAGGTTTACATGGCGGGCAGTGAGTCCCTGGTGCTCTTCACGGTCAGTGTTTTTGTCTTGAAGCTAACGGCTAACGCTAAATACACAATGAAATAAAGCCGCTCAAGAAATAACCGGCCTGTGTTCAGTATAAATACTTTCTAGTTGTTTGATTTTGTGGTGTTGTTTTTTGGGACTAGGCGTCAAGTATTTGCATTTTCCAACATAATGTTTTTAACACACAACCAGTGAATTCCATAAGTGTCCGTGATGTTTTCTTGAACTATTCCTCGACGTGTGCAAGACATCGCTGCTAATCCTTGTTGGGAAAATAGCCTATATTGGCAGGAACAGGCTGTACTGTTCCCAAACATGCTCAATGGGGGACATGCCATTCAAAAAGCCATCGATACCATGTCCATTATCCAAATCAATAACCTGATCAACTCCATGTGCTGCACCGCGGGAGGCAAACGCTCAAACCAGACTGACCGACACAAGTGAGTTTCTCCATTGTGAGATCAATAAAGGCTTATCTTTTCTTATCTGGTTTTCTGACCCTCCCAGTCCTTTTATTGTAGACAGTCTAGGGCACCAGTGCAATATTCATACGTCTGATCAGCATCTTGTTTTGCCACATCTGTGACGGGGGATGGATTCTCTTTAAGGAGAAGTGATCACTAACACAGATTATTCAAACAATCTTTGAGGGAAATGGGTGTATTGTGTTCATAGAAAAAAGATCCATGTCTTTGAGTGTAACATTAGAGCAAAAACAAAAGTGTAGAGTGTAATGTTTCACGGCCTGGGCCTTCGCTGGTGCCACTGCGCTTAAAGGTCCTATATCCTGCTATTTTAGCCATTCCAAAGTTAAGTATAGACATGTATATGAATGATTGTACCTCTACCACTATGGAGCACTCATTTTTGTGATAAATATAAGTGTTTTCTGGAGGTATTTTTCAAACCCGGAAGACACAACGCTTCGATTCAGTTAACTCCGCCCCCTCTCTCCGCACATATAACTTTACCGTAATATAAATAAACAGCAATAAGTGAAGATACTTCACAATGCAGTTATAAGGAGTTGACATCTGCAACACAGCTTCATAAATGGCTAACACACAAGCTAATATGCTAACACACAAGCTAATATGCTAACACACATGCTAATATGCTAACACACATGCTAATATGCTAACACACATGCTAATATGCTAACACACATGCTAATATGCTAACACACATGCTAATATGCTAACACACAAGCTAACCCGCGTTTGGATTGACTCACCGCTCTGGTCCATCCTGTTTACATTGTGGGACTCGCGTTGGTTATAAAAGTTAATCCACTTTGATTCTGGCGAAGGTTCACCAAACATCCATCAGAGACAGTCACAGAAAAACAATATTTTGGTGAAAGTCGCTGAATCCCGGAAAAAAAAACAACTTCAAGTGGCCTCTTCTTGAAAAAGGTTGAATAAACTCCTCGTCCTCGTAGCCAAACGCGCTTCTTTTTCTCCTTGACATTATCGTTAGGCAAGAATAAAGAACAGGTGTGTCCAGTTATAACGAGCTCCATCTTCAGCTGCAGCGCAAACATGACTGATCTGTTCAGACGCTCAGGGATGTGTTTGTTTTGGCCTCAGCTGACCTGGAAGCACATCCTTTTTTTTCTTTTTTGTTCTCTTTGTTTCTCTCTTACGACAGAAATAATGAAAAAGCTGTTTTACAAATTAAAATCAGGCTGTAAGACATTGCTTTACAGACGTCGAGCACTTCCGTTCCGCTGTGACGACACAACTGAACAGGTCAGTAGCTCACCAGGAGAGGGCGGAGCCTCAGAGAGCAGGAGGGCGGAGCCTCAGAGAGCAGGAGGGCGGAGCATCAGAGAGCAGGATTCAGGAGGATTACTGAGAGCTGCGTGAATGAAGCCACGAACCACTCTGGGGGTGTTTTTGATAAGGAAATAGCAGAACAACACGGCTAAAAGCTCCAAAAAGTCGATTTTGCATGATATAGGACCTTTAATACGCACTGTCCCATTCAAATAAATTAATAAATGAAATGAAATGAAATAACGTTAGTGCCAGTTTAGTCCCTGTCAGACGTTAATAAAATCGGTGACAAGCTACAGAGGGGGCAGCACACGACCCTGGTCTTTCTAAAACATTCCTGCCGTTTTCTCACATATATTTTGGCACATTCTTGGGCATGCACCACCGTTTGGCAACATTTGAGGTGTTTTCCTCGTCTGTCTCCGGAGTAAAAAAAGAACCCTCGGTGATGGACAGTAACTAATTATCTCCATATATATAAATATCACAGGAACTTCCGGCTCCTTCTGTGGCTCATGCATCAAAGACCTCTCACTCTCTGCATTAAATTTACATCATGGTCAAAGGGTCATGGACGTTATATGCGACGATGTAATGAGATTCAGGGATTCTGCTGGTGATTTCTCTAAAACCAGGTTTGCAAAAGAGATTATGAGCTGCACCGTTAATAACACTGTTTTTTTTATTTTAAAAGCCTAGTAATGCACACTCTATGGACAGCAGGTGGCGCTGTGCAGGTGTTCTGTGAAATGCCATTGACTCACAGTGGGGAAGGAGGTTTTTCCCCACGTGTTGCCCAGGGGCGGGACTGGGACTGAAAACCAGCCCTGGACTCTGGTCAGCCTGGCCCAAATTAGAGTAAATGTGACACTTCCACAAATACATGTGAACCTCTGACCCCCCACCTTAACCGAGAGCATTTTCTCCAGTTCGGCTTTGCCCAAATCTAAAAGCTTCTTGACTGGAGAGCAACACTGTAACGTCTCATTTGAAAAGCTAAAATCTAGAAAAGTGATGGTAACTTTTTGTCACGTTATCGCTGCATTTTTGTCATGTTTTTGTTGCTTTTTCATTACTTTTTTGTCACTTTGTCGTCTCTTGTTTTTCAGAGGGTTTTTTTCATGTTATTGTTGTTTTGTCGTCACGTTTTCTTCACATTTTGTTGTGTTTTCATCACTTTTTTGTTGCTTTTCCAGCGCATTTTTGTTTTTGGATGCTTTTCTTTTAACCCCTTAACTCCCGCCTGAACCGAGCACATTTTCTCCAGTTTGGCTTTACCCCAATCCAAAAGCTTCTGGGAAAAAGGTGTGAAAATAACGACAAAACTGAGACGAAAACAATGATGGAAATGTGACAAAAAAGTGACAAAAAATTGATAAAAATGTGACCAAAAAATGACAAAAATGAGACGAAAAAATGACAAAAAAGTGACAAAAAATGACAAAAAAGTTACAAAAATGAGTTGAATACCCAACAAAAAAATGATGGAAAAAAAGTCCGATGACGTGAGGGAAAAAGATCCTCTCGGTTCAGGCGGGAGTTAAGAGGTTAAGCTTTTAGATTTGGGTAAAGCTTGGTCACGCCCGGGGTCAGGGTAAGGTAAAGTGAGAGGCCAGACCGGTGGCCCTAGAGCCAGTGGCCCTTCTGTGCTCTTCCAGAATACAGGACACATGGCCAGTCCGCCCCTGGGCCACAACACAAGACAGAGAGGAGCTTTCCAAAACAACCCTGACACCGTCTTCCTCCATGAACCCATGTCTGTAAGATCACCATGTACAGACTGGGCAGCAGTGAAAGCGTGTATTTGTAGATTGATCCGGTGCGTACCTTGCAGATGGCTGGCCGAGGCCCAGCAGCCTATAGAGACTCCCACTCGTGCAGGCTGTGGTCCCTGTGAAGCGTCTGACTAAGCCCTGCTCTGAAGCGGGCCGCCTGGTTCAGAACGAAGTGCAGCCGATCAGCGGTTAAATATAACTGTAAACAAAGACGATCGAGGCGTCAGGGCATGAAAAGAAATCGCAAAAGACAGAGCGTTTCCGAGGTAGAAAGCAAACGCAGGAGAAATACTGGGCCCTTGTATTTGGTTCCTCTTGCTCTTGTTTCGGTTAGTCCTGATTAGTATAGAGCTGTCACGGTATGAAAATCTTACCTTGCGGTTATTGTGACCAAAATTATCACGGTTTTCGGTTTTATCGCAGTATTTTTTTTTAAATGTGTGTTAATATGTTCAGAAAGCATTGCTGTCCTACACAAACTGAAATAGTTTCAATAAAGTTTAACAGTGCTTATTACATAAACAAAATACAGACAAAGCCTTTTCACATCAAAGTAAAGGAACTATAAAGATGTGTTGTTGATGTTTCGAGGGTTTTACATGGAGTATTTATAGCGTCAGAAACGAAGATAAACCGTCTATATCAGGAAAACTGTTGTTGTCCTTCCAGTGAGCTTTCGCTTTGCAGATTTGGGAAAATGCCTCAGACAGTGATCAGTGTTAAATTCATAAAACTGCGGCGAGAGTGAATCTGCACTGG
This sequence comes from Gobius niger, assembly GCF_951799975.1. NCBI lineage: Eukaryota > Metazoa > Chordata > Actinopteri > Gobiiformes > Gobiidae > Gobius > Gobius niger. Next base: position 2,278,626 of record NC_136868.1, read on the forward strand.
GAGCCCCGTAATGTTTGTGCCGTTGTGCGGAGGTATCCGGACACGGCTTATGCTGGCGGTGGCGCTGCAGCCGCACTATGGGGCGACTCGTTACGTTCTCCCTCAACCCAAAGTCCCACATCAGCATTTCAGCTAAAGCGCTAACGTTAGCTTCCTGCTATAGAGCTGTGGAGACGGTCACGCTAACGTTAGCTTACTGCTATAGAGCTGTGGGAGACGGTCACGCTAACGTTAGCTTACTGCTATAGAGCTGAGACGGTCACGCTAACGTTAGCTTACTGCTATAGAGCTGAGACGGTCACGCTAACATTAGCTTCCTGCTATAGAGCTGTGGGAGACGGTCACGCTATCGTTAGCTTCCTGCTATAGAGCTGTGGGAGACGGTCACGCTAACGTTAGCTTCCTGCTATAGAGCTGTGGGAGACGGTCACGCAGGAGAGTCACAGGTTCGAAGTCTTGCTGCTTTAGAGACACTTTTTCCTGCACGTTCCACAAACAGGAAAACTGTCTCTGTCAACTGTCCTTCAGCTTCTTAAAACACACAAACATGTCCAGACTTCAGGCTCGGTCTCTGAGGCTGATCCTGCGCTGTCGTGTCGGACGTGATTCCAGCTTCCAGAAAGTTTAGTTTTGGTTGTAGCTCCAGAGGCGCCTGCGGCAGCTTCAGCAGAGGAGACGGCGCCTCATGAGGTTCACTTTGCTTAAACCGCGGGCGCCGTAATCCACCACGGTAACATATTTTTTTCAAAAACAAGACGGTAATTATTATTGTCAACATTTTTACCGGGGTTTACGGCTACACTGGTAACCGTGACATCCCTAGTCCTGATTGGGGTCAGCCCTGTGATCCCAAACACTATTGGAGATCCTTATAAAGAATAAAGTTCTTGGAAAAAGAGTTGTCATCTTAAAAGGTGCACTATGCAACTTAAAAGACAAAGGTTGTTAAGCCATCATCTATACTTGTTGTTTTAGTATTTTGCTAAAGAAAAGGTGAAATGTCCAACACTCCAAAACATTTGTCTACTGTGGAAAACTCTTGTGCAACTGAGAGAAATATTAAACCCACCTTTCAAGTAATAAAAGTGAATCACTGTAGACACTGGAGTCGGTAAAAGAACATTGAGATGAGAGACACGCTGACATTTCCAATCTCATTTTCACATGATCTTTGTGGAGATGAAGGCACCTGTGAAATAGGCAGGGATTATATTAGGCCCAGGAGGAGAGCAGTTTGGAGAGAAGGCTTGGCCTTTTAAGTTGAAACCGGAGGGAAATAAGTGAGAGAGTGGAGACACTAAAGACTTTATAAACCGAACAGGTGCAAAGTGAAATGAAAGGAGGAGAATTTGAAGACGGTTCGTGTGAGAGACAGAACTTGGAATTCAAAATAACAATGTTTGACTTGAGAAGTTTATGCCTGAGAATAAAAATATTAAACCTGATCTCAACCTTCATATATGTATTTTTTTATTTATTCATCTGTTATTATAATATGTGCTACATTCTATATAGTACAGTGCCGCTCAAAAGTATTCATACACCTTGAACTTTTGCACATTTTGTCATGTGGAAAGACCTGAAAACTGCTGTTCACAAACGCTCTCCTTCTAATGTGACAGAGCTGGAGTTGTTTTGTAAAGAGAAATGGGCTAAAATGTCAGTCTCTACATGTGCAAATCTTGTAGAGTCAAACCCCAAAAGACTTGCTGCTGTTATTGCAGCAAAAGGGGTTCCCCAAAGTATTCATTCATGCTGTATGAATACTTATGCAAGCCCCACTTTTCGGTTTTCTATTTTTTGAAAATTAACAGAATCATGTATCATTTCGCTTTCACTTCACAGTCGTCTGTTACTTGTGTGTGAACGTTCAGTAAAAAAAACAAAATAAAATCTTTATGTTTAGGGCTGTAAACATGACAAAATGTGCAAAAGTTCAAGGTGTATGAATACTTTCGAGAGGCACTGTATATAAAACAAGCAGCAAACTCCCTCTTTCATGGTACAGCTGCATTTTTTCTCGCCTTTTCCTGTGAACTGTATTGCCGTGTTTTAGTGGGGCTCAGTGGAGAGTCCATAAGGCCAGACCGCCTTTGCTCTGCCCGGTCAGCAGGGAAGGGCCTGGTCGGTGCTTGGATGGGAGACCGTTTGAGAAACACCTGGAAGCCTTGGTGATGTAGTGAGTGAGTGGGTGGGTGGTGGTCGGAGGGGTCGATGGCGCAGACTGGTTGCCTCGCTTCCGTCAGTCTACCCCAGGGCGGCGGTGGCTACAATAGCAGCTAACCACCACAGAGTATGGAGTGAACAAATGATGACGACAGTGTAGCGCTTTGAGAAGCTTGGTAATACAGGCTTGTAAAGCGCAACACAAGTGTAAGGCCTTAATATTCTTATTCTTGTAATGGTCCTGAAGAAAGCAGCTTTTTAAAAGTACACAGCAGCTTATGAGCTAAACCCATTTGAGACCAACAAATGTCTTTTCTGAAACACTGAAGAGGCACAAAGAGCCGCCCTGAACCTGGAGCATAGTGGAGAAGCTACAGGAAACAAGGAAGGGACAAATGAGGAGGCATCCAGACAAGACTCACATCAGTGTTCATTTCGTCGACTAAAATATTTAGTCTTAATTTTAGTCAAAGTGATATTTTTGACGACTAAAATTGGACTAAGACTAAATTAAAAGTTTCTCATGAGACTAAAACTGTGACTAAAATGTCCAGATATTTGAGTCGACTAAAACTAGACTAAATACAAATGAAAAGGAGAGACTAAAATCATCCAAACTTCTCTTGAGCGTCTGAAAGAGCCTCAGATCATGTAGATTCTCTGTTAAAGGATCAGCTCTGAGCTTTGTTCATGTGGAGCAGAAACATGAAGCAGAGGAACAACATTAAATATGATTATAAATTATAATCATATTTAATATTGTTCCTAATTTATAATGAAGATTATCAATGCAAAGTCGACTAAATTCTTCTTAAATTTAGTCGACTAAATTTACTTGCAATTTTAGTCGAGTAAAACTAGACTAAAATTGAAACTATTTTTTTGACTAAATCTCAACTAAAATTAAACTACGTTTTAGTCAAAAGACAAAGACTAAAACCAAAATAAAATATGTTGTCAAAATTAACACTGACTCACATCTTCTGTCCCTACTCTTGTTCTGGCTAATGGACGTTCACTGTGGAATAAGACAGTGAACTTCTATAATCACAGAAGATGGTGAAAGACTGTTGTGGAGTGGAGGGAGCTGCGCAGGAGTAAGAGGAAGTAGGAGGAGCTGACCAGTGCAGGACACCACGCTCTGAAAAAAGGGACAAACCCAGGAGGCGCTGCATCGCTTCAGAGGAGACTGAAGGCAGCCAGGTTTCCTCCGGGTGCTACAGTTTCCTCGACCTCCAAAAAACATGCGGGTCAGGTCGACCCACAGTGGTGACGCGGCTCAGTCACAGCGGCTCAGGACTAACACCTAAACATTATGGTTGTACAATAACAAATAAAGCACTTACTTAATGTTTATATGGTTCAGAAGCACCAACATGGCCGGTTACGTCGCCTGGTGCTGAGTCCAATGTTGTGCAGTCGGGGCCGGTCGCTGCAGCTGTGTAAACGCCGCTAATGGAGAAGTGGAAGAAGGTTTATTGTTCAGTGTTTATTGAAAGGATCCCCATTAGCGGAGTCATGCTGTCGCTATTCTTCCTGGGGTCCCACTAAATCCATTCACAAAAAGTATAAACATGTGAAGGTCCTCTCTGTATGTGAAGGTCCTCTCTGTATGTGAAGGTCCTCTCTGTATGTAAAGGTCCTCTCTGTATGTGAAGGTCCTCTCTGTATGTAAAGGTCCTCTCTGTATGTAAAGGTCCTCTCTGTATGTAAAGGTCCTCTCTGTATGTAAAGGTCCTCTCTGTATGTGAAGGTCCTCTCTGTCTGTGAAGGTCCTCTCTGTATGTGAAGGTCCTCTCTGTATGTAAAGGTCCTCTCTGTATGTGAAGGTCCTCTCTGTATGTAAAGGTCCTCTCTGTAAGTAAAGGTCCTCTCTGTATGTAAAGGTCCTCTCTGTAAGTAAAGGTCCTCTCTGTATGTAAAGGTCCTCTCTGTATGTGAAGGTCCTCTCTGTATGTGAAGGTCCTCTCTGTATGTAAAGGTCCTCTCTGTATGTGAAGGTCCTCTCTGTATGTGAAGGTCCTCTCTGTATGTGAAGGTCCTCTCTGTACGTGAAGGTCCTCTCTGTACGTGAAGGTCCTCTCTGTACGTGAAGGTCCTCTCTGTACGTGAAGGTCCTCTCTGTACGTGAAGGTCCTCTCTGTACGTGAAGGTCCTCTCTGTACGTGAAGGTCCTCTCTGTACGTGAAGGTCCTCTCTGTACGTGAAGGTCCTCTCTGTATGTGAAGGTCCTCTCTGTATGTGAAGGTCCTCTCTGTATGTGAAGGTCCTCTCTGTATGTGAAGGTCCTCTCTGTATGTGAAGGTCCTCTCTGTATGTGAAGGTCCTCGTGATGCTATTCGATCTTACTGTTGGCAAGAGAAATGTTCTGGCCGTTGCATGTCTGGTTTTATATTTGTGTTTCTCGTGGCTGAACAGGAGATTGGACATCTAGTCGACATAATACTTCTTACTGAGGATAACAAAGAGTACAAGAGTCTGTTTTTCACTGACAACCATTTTAGTTTACTCAGCATTTCTGTTGTGCTCGTCATGTAGTCACAGCACCATTCGAGCTGCTCGGTTCTGAACTACTTGTAAGGTTTTTATCCCTTCAGATGTTGCATTTGACCAGACTGTTGGACAATAGTCCCAGTAGGACAGTCCCAGCGCTTGTGTGATTAGTTTAGTAGATTAATGTGTAAGACAGTGCTTGTATCTTTTTATCATTGAGATTGCCCTTGCCATCATTTCTATATGTTTGGTCCAGTTTAATTTACAATCCACTAAAACTCCCAGCAGCTTGGCTTCATATACCTGATTTATTTGAACTCCTTCTAGGTGGAAGGTGGATGTTAAATATACCAAAGGAAGCAAGAATCCACTCTGATGTGACCCACACAGTTCAGTAATCGAACCAGAGACTTCACAAACGTGCCAAATGATCCTATATGGCAGTACAACGGAAAAGCGCTTCTAAAAAAGTCTAGAAACATTGCCAGACTCCGAGTGTCTGATTGAGCCGAGCCGCAGCTGCCTCTGTTTAACGCGAGATCTCCGTTAATCCCGACTTGATTTGGCAGCGGCCGCAGAGTCAACACTGTGTCTTTACTCGCAGATCACGTGAGCTCAGTCTGCAGGCGCTGGAGGAGAGACAGACGCAGGACGGTGTGGGAGGGGAGTGTGACCTCGGCTTGTTTCAGCTGCCAGGTCACTGCGATGTTCAAACAATCCTCCTGCCACATGTGCAGGAACATGTGCGCACTGCTTTATTTCCTGCTATTTCAATGAAAACCAGTGAAGCTAAAGAGGGAAATGTCTCTTTTATTGGTTTTTATCAACTTTTCTATCAACTATGAAATGTTCTCGGGGTGAGTTGGGTTTTTTGGAAAATATTTCAGAATCCAAAAGCAAATGACAATTAGCATGACCTGATTCTGTGGCTTAAACAAGTTTAGGAATGAATTTAAAGGGACTTTCTCCAACTTCCATAATCCCTGCACCTGTCCTCACTCAAGGCCTATTCAGAATTAGGTCGTGTTTCCCTTGTGACTGTGGAGAAAACACCTGTGCACTTTCATGATCTTAAAAGTACATGCCACCAGAGACTTAATATTAATAGACTGTCATCGCTCACTCAAAAAAATAATCCATAATCCATGAGGCTGATCAGTCTCCTCCTACAGAGCATGTTCCAAGAAACAAAAAGAACAAAAAGAAGCTCCGCCCCCGTGGGTCGGGCTGAGCAGCAACAAGCCTCCACAGTGCTCCTGTCAATCAAAGCCACAGGCTTAAACTTTTTAATTCTACAGAACAAGAACCAGCGTGGTTAAAAATATAAAAATAATATACAGTATACCAGCCCGTAACAGGCAGATGGGTCACAGTGATTTTTAGAAAAGAAACTCTTTGGAGCAAGGCTAAAGTCTCCATTGGAATCCGTTTTAGAAGTTTATTTTGAAGTCGGCCCTGGCCACCAGGGGATGGTATTGCAGTAATGTCGGCTCCGAGCCATGAGGACCAAAGAGAAGCACTTTCCTCCATAGATATCATATAATAAAGGCTAGATGTCTCGCACGCACTGCTGGCTAATGGAGGGCGACTTCCGCACACGGCAAGAGCTCGCTCACTCCTAACATTGTGTTTCTGGTGCTTGTACTTTTAAATAACCATAACTTGCTCAATTTTCTACTGATTTTCAAACGGTTTGGTTTGTTATAAACATCAGAGATGTAAATATGGCACTGCAGACATATGAACATGAACATAATCAACATGTTCCAGCTTTCAGAATTATAGCCACGTTAATAACGTTTGTGAGAAACCAAACCGTTAGTAAATCCGTCATGATTTCAGCGAGATTTGTGTTTGTGCTGATCAGAAAGATTCCCTGTGGCAACATGGTTATGCCGGAAGTGACTCCGCCTTAAAACATCTTTATCGATGCTTTCTTCACCCATTAGAAACCACCTGCTGTGTGTGATCCAAGTGTTTGGTGGCGAAACGTTGGCACAAAGTCAAGAAAATCCTGTTGGTTCAATTACTGGACATATATCAGCGTGCCTGGAAGCTTTATCTCTCTGATGTTGATTAAATATTCACAAAAACATCTTGCACACCCTGCTTTTAACAGATGTCAAATCATCTTCCCCAATCTGCACTTGTGTTTGTGCACTTTGGAGGCAGCTTATGATGGAAATGGATATTAAATGTTGCCACAAATGAGAAGAAGTGGGGCCCTGATCAGAGGAGCAGCATCGCAACTCGACACCACTAAACGCAGTAAGTAACTGGTTTAACATCTCATCAATGGAAGGGTTTGCCCCGCGCTGATCTGTAAGCGTCCCACTCATGTATTGCTGAGAGTTCGGGCTCACCTTGTGCAAAAAGGTGGCCCTTCATTGTTTTGCTTTGGGGATCTGGCAGGTGCATGAGGCTCTGGCTGTGGAGATGTGTGCCTCATATAGTTTTGGTTTAGTCCTGGTTTAGTCCTATTTACCTAGATCAGTATAAACATCTCAATTTGAGCACAATAATCCAAATTTTAGTTGTTTTGACTAGTTAAGAAGTTGTTGGGCATTTGTCCTGGATTATTTCACTTGTTCTGAGATGTTTCTGACTCGTTTCAATACATTTCGTTCTTATTTCAGGTCATTTTCTTTGCCAATGGGGAAAGAAAATTGTTCTTATCTCATTGGCAATTTTACTTTCTTATTTCAAGCGAGATTTACCCTAGAACTGGTCTGAAATGTCCTCAAACAAGCAAAGTAAACTTGGTCCGATCAGGAAAAGTGTCTAAATGAGTGAAAACCGCTCAAAACAAGAAACATTTCCTCAATTCAAGTCATTTAAGCCGATGCTTGATATTTACTTTTTGATGTGTGCTATATGTGCAATCGTGCATGGAGGTAATCTAATCGATTTTTTTGACTTTGCAAACAGATTTTGGAGCATTTTTATCCTTTCCTTGTCATTGTTTTATAACTTTTGCCCAAATCTGATATTTGTTTGTACGATAATTGGGTTTTGACGATCTGGCAGCCCTAAATACTGAAAAACAGTAACATAATCACCGTGACTCACAATGAAAGCCTTATCACATCCTGTTTTAATGAACTACCTGTGTTTCTGAAATAGCATTCCGAGCAGTAACGCGATACGTCGGTCTGGATCTGATGCGCTGAAATTGCCCGGGATTATTCTCTCTTATCTCGTCGGCAGGTAACGACCCATCTGTCATGTGGGAAATGCTTTTTGAACACTCGCTCATTTTAACGCCGCTCTCTGCAGCTGACGGGGGAAGTGGCGCTCTGACAGGAGGGACCATAGACTGTAGAAAATAATGGACGTCTTATGCTCACTCCTCCCCGTTTACCAGAATGACCACGGCCGTGGGGCAATTCATGGCGGATTTACAGGCTCCCCCTCCCCAGCTCTGACGAAGCATGTTCCTAAAAAGGACATACGGGCGGGATTTTCACCGTAGACTCGGCCCTTGCGTGACGTGTAGCTCGCGCTGCTCCAATGCTAACAGTCCGAGCCTCATTAAATACGAGATTTCAAAAAATCATATTACGAAAACCAGCCTGGTTTCATATATTGTTATTAACCCAGCGTTATCTCAGGAGGAAGATCTAGCCTAGTCTAGCGTTGAAACAATTGAAACCAGGCTTTAAAGTAGTTTTTAACGTGTCTAAAGTCCAATGCTTTTAAATGGGGGCCTAGCGGCGATATGGAGGTACTGCAGCAACGGCGGAGCAATGGCGGCCACCACGTTTGTGGTCAAAAAGCAGGGCAGCCAGCGGCCATTGGGAGGGACACGGTGAGCAGGTCAAGTGAAGCAGGATACGAGGACTTTCATATTTCAACAGGCACTTACTCTCGGTCCTCGTGTGATGACGGTTTGACCCTCTTACTTCAGTTATCTTTTATATACACTGCCTGACAAAAAGTCGCACAAACAACGGGCACGTGCTCTAATATGGTTGGACCATCTTTGGCTCTGATTACAACAGGCGTTTGCTTTGGCCTTATTTAAATATGTTTCTACAACTGCAATGTCAAAAGATCCAATTTTGCATTATTTTTCTATTGTCGATCTTGTGTTGATGATGGGAGAGTGTGGGCAGTGCTCCGGATGCTTACCGTAAATTCTCTAATACTGGCCTGTATCACATTAGCGGCCGGGTCTTTATCAGAGGCCGGGTCTCCGACGGAGGCCGGGTTCGCGGCTGGCGGAGGCAAATTAAAGACGGTCTCTAAAACAGGCCGGGGCTTTTATTAGAAACTATAGCGGTAGAAATATTCCCCATGTTAGGAATTTGTCTCATACTGGTGTAAATGAAAACTCACGTGCAGGAAGTAACAAACGGGAACCCGGGCCGAGGGGGACGCTGCGGAGGAGCTGATCCCAGCGTAACTTTGACACAGATTTAGCCACTTTTCAAACCTCTAGTGACTATTTGTAGAAACAGGGAAAGCAACAAATGTTGTGTGACCCTCCAGGGTTTTAATAAAGTCTCCATCGCGTCTTCAAAGCACGTCCAGCTGCTCCGTGTGCAGGTCAGTCCCACGCCTCAAAATAACTCCTCCCATCAGCGCGAGCGTCTCGTCTTCTCTCGGGTCAGTCTCATGATCGATCACAAACACAAACGCTCCGTCTAAACTCGCCTTTTACACAAGATAACAACAAATAATCCGGTCCGGTAAAAACGAAACAGAAACCTGCAGTGACATTGATGTCAAAGCTCCGCTAACAGCAACGAAACACTTCCTGTTGTCCCGACAAAATAAAAGGCGTCAATGTTCCAGCCGCTGGGAGAGGGTTTGAAATGTTCATTAATAAATGAACCTAATATTTTAGGTGCAAATGGACACAAATCTCGTTTTTCTTCGTTTTCCTGGTCGTCCGTTTTGCTCAAATAGAATTAAAGGCCTGTCTGTAATCGTGGCCTGGTTCCAATAAAGGCCTGGTCCCAGATGCCATTGAGTAAATAAAGGCCTGGGCTATACTAGAGCATTTGCGGTATGTCATGTGTGTGGAGGGACTTTATCATGGCCTTGCACATGTAACTAAAAGATGAGGAGATCGAGCTAAAAGAAAACAACAGCGTCAGTTTAAACGATCAACTCCTCATCTCTGTTAATAACCTTGCTCCGGTTGAAGTGAAGCGTGTGTGTTTTTTTTCCTGTGGAGCGTCAGAGCACAGTCTCAGCTGCAGCCTCCCTCTGCGCTGATCATCATCATTATCTGCTCCGCGCTCAAACGTGTAATTCAGGAGACAAACACTTCCTCGACGCCCGATGTGACAGAACACGTGCAGAACATCACGCAAAGTCTTCGACAGGAACAGAGCGAGGCGAGGGAGCTGCTGCAGGTATCACTCTGCACAGGATTCACAGGTTGAATTTTGGAAGCACTAATTTGCTATTTATAGATGGAATAAAAGCATTTCTTTTAGAGAGAGCGAGGTCGACTAAAGGCAGCCAAATGTGAGACTCCTCATCCAAATCCGTTCTTTGATTACGCTCAGTGAAAATGGCTTTCTGTGTCGAGCTGGTCATTATAGGAGCGTGTTTTGTATTGCTGCCAACAGTATAATCCAAAATGTCACGCTGTGTGGCTTTAGGCTTTTATATTTCAGCTCTCGCCTACCAAAACAGATCCCACAGCCATTTTACACACCAATGCAAGCCAAACCCTGAAGATAATTGAATGAAGGAATTCTATGTTTTGAGATAAAAGATGCTAATGTCAAGGAAACAAGCACTTGAAATGATACAGAATAATCTGAATTAAGGGCAACAATGTTTTATCTCAGGCTAGATCAAACCTAATCGAACGTTAGATTGAATCCCTCAACCTCTTAACCCCCACCTGAACCGAGCATATTTTCTCCAGTTCGACTTAACGCTTCTTGAAAAAAGCACACAAAGTTGGAGTTAAAAATGTTAATAAGGGAATAGAAAAGTCTTGAGTCCTCTTCTAAAAGTCTCCAGAGGCTGTGGGGCCCTCAGGTCTAGTGGTCGGGCGTTCCACAGTTTAGGAGCAGCCGCCTGGAATGCTCTGTCACCAATTGTCCGGAGTTTTGTTCTGGGGACGGAGAGAAGGTTGGTGTCTGTGGACCTGAGTGTTCTGGTGATGGGCGGAGGGGTGAGGAGTTCAGTGAGATAGTCCGGGGCGGGTCCATGGAGGCATTGACAGGTGAGCAGGCAGATTTTGTAGTTGATGCGTTGACCGAGCGGGAGCCAGTGGAGGTCACGGAGGGCTGGAGTGATGCGCTGGTGCTCAGGCGTCCTCGTCAGGATCCTGGCCGCGGCGTTCTGAATATACTGACGTTTTTGAAGACTTTTTGCCGGGATCCCGACGAGGAGGGCATTGCAGTCGTCCAGCCTGGAGGAGACAAAGGCATGAACTGGTGCTTCAGCGTCAGAGGGGGAGAGACTGGGGCGGAGTTTGGAAATGTTTTTGAGATGGAAAAAGGAGATTCTGCAGAGATTTTGTATGTGGCGTTCAAATGACAAAAGAGGGTCAAAAATGACTCCCAGGTTACGTACAGTGGAGGAAAGGGGGAGGGTGATTCCAGAGAATGAAATATCAGAGATAGGGGAGGATTTGAGTTGGTGGGGGGTAAGGCGTAATAATACCAGGAGTACTTCGACATCCACGCAGTAATATCTTCACTTTACTAAGCTACGGTAAGAACATATCTCTGTATGTAAAAATGGTGGCCTATACTTTTAACACAGTGGTTTTGACCCTTTTTTGTCTTGCAGCCTTGGGCCTCTCAGTGGTAGTCCATGTTCCCCCTACCTCAAGGCTGTTATGTATTTTATTTAGAAAGCAATCACTTAAAAGCGCTCTTTGTGAGTAAAAAGACAAAGTTGCGTTCCAAATTTACCTAAAAATCCTCCCAAACTACACATTTTACTGCAAAATATAGCTTTTGCTACAAAAAATAGTGTTTAGTTTCCCCCTTTTTTCAATCTGAAATAGTTTCAATAGTCAGTTGTCCTCCTGGTTGGAAACACTGGTTTAACCGTCTGGTGACCGGGGCAGCAGTTTGTGGACAAGGAGAAGAGCTGAAGGGAAAGTATACAGCCCTGAGGGAACCCCGTGTGGGTAGTCCGAGACAATCTTACCTGAACCTGATCTTACCTGATTAAGTTTCTAGGCATCATGATTGATGAACACTTGACATGGAAATCGCATGTTGATAATGTCAAAGTAAAGGTGTCCCAGATAATAGCTGTGCTGTATAAAGTCGAAGATTCTCTCAGTAAGAATGCATTGTTTTTGTTGTATATCTCATTGATTGTTCCATATCTGACCTATTGCATTGAAGTGCCTGCAAAACATACATTAATCACATGTTTCTGTTACAGAAAAGAGCGATTAGAGTCGCCAGTGGAAGTGGATACAGAGACCAGACCGATCCTTTATTCATACAACTAAAAACACTGACATTTTGTGAATTAGTAGAGTTTAACCTTTTAAAAAACATGTATAAAGCTCACCTGGAAAGTTTACCAAATAATCTACAAAGCAGATTCAATAAGAGAAAAAGCAGATATGAACTAAAAGGTACTGAGGTTTTTACAAAACCCAGGTTTCAATCGACAGCAAAGGAAAGATGTTTCTCAATCAAAGGAGTCGCTCTTGATTGTAAAGTTAAAACTTCAAAGTCTATTGATGTGTTTAAGAAGTATGTAAAATTATCAATGTTACAAAAATATGACACTGCGGAGTAGCAGATCAACTTTATTTATGTATTTTGTATTTTGTGTTTTGATGTCTTGGACAATAAAAAAAATAAAAAAGATGGCTGCATGAGACAGTTTAACACTTAAATGAACTGGAACTGTAAATGATTTTGTGTTGATAAGGGGCAGACATTATAAGTTTTTACTTCTTTCTGCTCCTTTTCATTCATGCTAAATGCTGCTGTTGCATTTTTAAAGGAGCTATATCATGCTATTTTAGCCATTTCAAAGTTAAGTATAGGCATTTATATGATATATTGTACCTCTACCATTATGGAGCACTCATTTTTGTGATAAATATAAGTGTTTTCTGGAGGTATTTTTCAAACCCGGAAGACACAACGCTTCGATTCAGTTAACTCCGCCCCCTCTCTCAGCGCATACAACTTTACCGTAATATAAATAAACAACAATAAGTGAAGATACTTCACGATGCAGTTATAAGGAGTTGACATCTGCAACACAGCTTCATAAATGGCTAACACACATGCTAATATGCTAACACACATGCTAATATGCTAACACACATGCTAATATGCTAACCCGCGTTTGGACTGACTCACCGCTCTGCTCCATCGCTGTTTACATTATGGGACTCGCGTTGGTTTTAAAAGTTAATCCACTTTGGTTCTGGTGAAGGTTCACCAAACATCCATCAGAGACAGTCACAGAAAAACAATATTTTGGTGATAGTCGCTGAATCCCGGAGAAAAAAACAGCTGAGTGGCCTCTTCCTGAAAAAGGTTGAATAAACTCCTCGTCCTCGTAGCCAAACGCGCTTCTTTTTCTCCGTGACATTATCGTTAGGTAAGAATAAAGAACAGGTGTGTCCAGAGTAGGTTATAACGAGCTCCATCTTCAGCTGCAGCGCAAACATGACTGATCTGTTCAGACGTGTGTTTGTTTTGGCCTCAGCTGACCTGGAAGCACCTCGGGCACATCCTTTTTATTTTTTTTATTTTTTCTCTTTTTTATTTTTTCCTCTTTGTTTCTCTCTTACGACAGAAATAATGAAAAAGCTGTTTTACAAATTAAAATCCGGCCGCAAGCATAGAATTAAGACATTGCATTACAGACGTCGAGCACTTCCGTTCCGTTGTTACGACACAACTGAACACTCAGTCGTTCACCAGGAGAGGGCGGAGCCTCAGAGAGCAGGATTCAGGAGGATTACTGAGAGCTGCGTGAATGAAGCCACAAACCACTCTGGGGGTGTTTTTGATAAGGAAATAGCAGAACAACATGGCTAAAAGCTCCAAAAAGTCAATTTTGCATGATATAGGACCTTTAAATGAATGAAATAAATAAAAAAATGAAATCAGTAGGTGGCGCTGTGTATATGTTTGTTGTCAAATTGTCAAGTTGTCAAATGCCACCGACTCACAACAAGGAAGTAGTTTTGTAGCCCAGACACCTGCTGCAAAATCCCTTTAAGTAGCAGCTCTAAAATATAAACCTTGCTTTCTTCAATATGCTGCGACCACCATGATAGTTTACGGTGCTTGTTTGTTTGTTTTGTTTGTTTTCCTTCCTCTCGTCTCTCCAAAGGCAGGTCCTCTGACCACATTCGTCTGGGTGACGTGAACGCGTTTGTAATCAGATGAAATGGCTGGAGGTACTGTTTCCTGGTCCACTTGTGCCGTGATGGATTTACACAGTGAACATGTGTAGGAGGAGTAAGTAAGAATGATTATCGAGTTGTTTCATTACATTGTGCAGGGCCCAGCGTCTGTTTTCCAGCGGCAACAGAAGGTTTCATAAGTCAAGGCGACGTCTGCGCTGCCTTCCTTTGTTTACTGATGGGCACATTTCATGGGATTGTATGGAAGGTTTTTGTAAATCAGTTTGTTGATATTGGCTGAATGAGGAAATGATGGGTCCAATTTCTACAGTGTTCTTTAGATCCAAGTTTGATGCTTAATGCTGGTGGTCCAGGGACAGCATTAAAGGAAGTGACTTCATTGTTTCAGCTCAAATAAATGATTTTTCCCCCTTATTTTTTTTTACCATTTATGTCAATTTCTCTATTTTCCCCATTTTAACCCAAAGTTTCCCCAATTTTTTTTTTTTTTTCCCTTATTTCGACATTTTTCTTGTTTTACCAATTATTACCCCTAATTTTTGCTCATATTTTACTACTAATATTTTCCCTATTTCCTCCCGTCCCATTTTTTTTTTTTTTTTACCCAATTTTATCTATTTTTGCCCAAATATTTTTTTACAAAATGTTTCCTTTTTTTGCCACATTTTATCACAATTTTCCCCCAAATGATTCCCCATTTTTGCCATTGGAGAGTACCGTAAATTCTCTAACACTGGCCTGTATTCCATTAGCGGCCGGGTCTCCGACAGCGGACGGGTTCGCGGCTGGCGGAGGCAAATTAAAGCCGGTCTCTAAAACAGGCCGGGGCTTTTATTAGAAACTATAACGGTAGAAATATTCCCCATGTTAGGAATTTGTCTCATACTGGTGTAAATGAAAACTCACGTGCAGGAAGTAACAAACGGAACCCGGGCCGAGGGGGACGCTGCGGAGGAGCTAATCCAGATTTAGCCACTTTTCAAACCTCCTGTGACGATATTTGGAAACAGGGCAACAAATGTTTATGACCCTCCAGGGTTTTAATAAAGTCTCCATCGCGTCCTCAAAGCACGTCCAGCTGCTCCGTGTGCAGGTCAGTCCCACGCCTCAAAATAACTCCTCCCATCAGCGCGAGCGTCTCGTCTTCTCTCGGGTCAGTCTCATGATCGATCACAAACACAAACGCTCCGTCTAAACTCGCCTTTTACACAAGATAACAACAAATAATCCGGTCCGCGGTAAAAACGAAACAGAAACCTGCAGTGACACTGATGTCAAAGCTCCGCTAACAGCAACGAAACACTTCCTGTTGTCCCGACAAAATAAAAGGCGTCAATGTTCCAGCCGCTGGGAGAGGGTTTGAAATGTTCATTAATAAAAGAACCTAATATTTTAGATGCAAATGGACACAAATCTCGTTTTTCTTCATTTTCCTGGTCGTCCGTTTTGCTCAAATAGAAATAAAGGCCTGTCTCTAATTGTGGCCTGGTTCCAATAAAGGCCTGGTCCTAGATGCCCTTGAGCAAATAAAGGCCCCGACCTATATTAGAGCATTTACGGTAACTCAATGTTACAAATTCGCATTGTTCTGGTTTCTAGTTCTAGACGACGTTCAGGTATCGGTATCGGAAAAAACCCAGCCGCAGTGGCATAGCAAGGGTACCAAGGGGCCCAAAGCATGGATGTCGGTAGGGGGGTCCTCTGGTGGACACTTGTTGTACTGCGCACTGGGAGAGAGGACATCATTTGGGCAGGAGTGGGTCACCTGACAACTCCCATAATGCAGAACAAAAGGCTGAGGTTCTTTAGGTCATGAAGAGTATTACAATAAACTGATTTCACTATAATCTGGAGGAGCCGTGAGTAAAAAAATCTGTCCACTGCTCATTAAAGTTAACAATAGGGAACCATGACTCACTAAAGCAGCAGGATGGGCATGAACAGCGCCACACAGCATTGGTGGAGAGTTGATGTAACTGCATCACCAAAATCATTATATATCAAGCGCTTGCTGCAGGCTTCTGAATAACCTTTGATTTTTGGGGGCCACAGGCAGCTGGGTCAGTCCATCTCAGTTCACCCGATGAGTTAAACCTCACCCTCTCCATTTTTTGTGAAATTTGGTATATATGTAATTCAGTATCTCGAAAATACTAATCTCCGATTAGTTTAAGGCGAGACACTGCAGGTGAAGGAACAAAATAAATGTAGATAAATCAATTTGAAACTTTTGCTGAACAGATATAAATATGGGGAAAAAAAATGTTTTGCACTTTTTCTGTCATTTTATGTTTTCACATAAAATTAAGGCATTTTGAGCATTAAAATGGCCAAAATTGCCTATATTTTGGGCAACGAAATCAAAATAATGAATTGAGCCAGATTAAATGTTATGGTTTTATTTTATTGACATATTAGTAACTAAGATTTTTTCAGAGGGGATTTGGGATATTTTGTTTAGTTTTTCAATAAACTAATCATCAGTGAAAAAATCTGTAAAAACTCAAATTCCGCCTGTTTTTTTGGTTTCAAAGCTGAATAAATCAGGCTAGGAATTAGATATAAAAAAATCCCTCGGAGAAAAACTTCAAAATATTATTAAGTCCAAGACTGTAAAGTTTGGAGTCTGTGGGAGCTTCTATAAGGGCTCAGGCTCTGCCCGAGTGCGGCTTCTCTCATTCAGAGAAAACCAGCCCTGAAGTTTTGTAGCGAGTGCGCATGCTCGGCCCGTTCTTCCACTTTTCCGCTCCAGCGTCTCGTAGGAGGAAAAACACCATATTTGGGTGAAAGCGTCATCACGGGGCCCCTTAGCAGGACACGTGGATGTCAAATCTGTCAATATTTATGAATGAAAACCCGCGGGAAAGACGGCCTTTCTACTTCCGGGTCGCCCCCACCTCGCAGACAAAACATCATAAAATAAACATCATCATTTTTATATCTGACATGAAAACTAAGATGTAAAGGGAGGAAAACAGATACAAATCTCCACTTCCACCACTGCGTGAAACATCAATACTTTCACCTGCCGTGTCTTGCTTTAAAATGTGAAATTCTGGCTTTTCTGGCCATGAATTACATCTATACCAAATTTCACAAAAATTGTAATTGTAATCCATTGTAATCACCTGCCAGCGATGAGGAGTGCATACCAGGAGTCCAACCTGGAGGAGATGAAGGCGTGACTCAGCAAGAGAGAGGGAGGGGCTTGTGTTGAATGTTTGAATGTATTTGACCCGGTGATAAATGGTGACAATGAGGAAAGGAAGACGCAAATTGATAAAGTAACAATTACTCATGAGACCGAGATTATAGTTTTAAAAATCCTATGCGTAATTTAACAAAATCCATAAAGCTCCTCTGTGTTTTAAAGTCCAGACAACTTTGCCAAACTCATTCTAATCCTTCTATAATATTCATATTTGATCACATCAGCGACGTCCTGGAGGGTTTTTCTAGTTGGGCACATTTTGCAAAAACAAAATGAAATAACACTTTTCCTTTTTCTCCCCATGAGCAGCTTTTCCACCTCCATCATGTTAATCATTTCTACTGATTTAAAGTCATTTTCCTCACGTATAATCTTGTTTTTTTCCCCCCCAGTGCAGCGGCTGAGGAAAATCAAGGATAATCATATCGCTGCAATCAATACTTGAACATACAGTTCAGTCTGAAGGAGCAATCAGCGGCGTTATTGTTGACGGGAAGATAAGAACCTCCAATCTAAATCAATCATTTCTCTACTTTACTTTGACGTTTAAGGGGCTTCTTAGATTTAGCATTTCACTGCGGTGTGAGCCTGGGAGCTACAGCAACGATGAATCGAAATATGTTTCATCCTATTGATCGATCGTGGCTGTCAAATCAGTTTCATTTTATTATGTATGGAACTAATAAATGTCTTTATCTGATAGAGCTTCTTGTATCGACCCGGCAGCTCCGAGCTCTTTCTCTACTCTGTATGTTGATTAAAAAGCTGAAAAATGGAAACACCAATTCAGTCAAACACAGTACGAAAAACAGAAGACTAATAATTTTGTCTCATACTTATTTAAAGGGATATTTCAGGATTTTTGACAAAGGGCCTCATTTCCTAGTTATCCAGAGTGTTGCTGATTTCTGGAGTTATAAATTTTTTGTAATTCATGCAGTTCTTATATTTGAAGAGCTCCGTGGTGCTAGGTTAGTGCTAGGCTAGTGCATTTCTATGGTATCAGCTAGCCTGCATTAAAAACAGTGTGACCCGCTCCACAGAGCACCTGAGGCAAATCACTGATAACACCAGACTAACCATATAAATGTCTGTCGATAAAATAATGTTTGGAATATAACTGACCTGCATCACATGAATGATCGCATTTTGAGGGACTATTTTCTAGCAGATCACTCCACCTGTATAGTAGCTTATACAACCACGAAGCTGATGCTGCTCAAATATAAGGTGTTTTAAATGCAAAATGGTTAAAATTATGTGTAATTATACTTTGTAGTGGAACACTTCACGTAACCATATTTAAATGGGCGGCACGGTAGCGCAGCGGTTAGTGCTCTTGCTTCACAGCTAACGCCGTCTGCGCTGTGTTTACGTGACTGAAGGCACGGGTGAAGAACAGACAGGTCCTAAAGAACTCGTCAAAGCTCAGGTAAGAACATATCTCAGTATGGAAAAACGGTGGCCTATTTCTTTAATTCTTGTGAATCGTACTCCTGAGCAATAGTGGGCGCCGGGCGGAAATGCTCTTTATCATTGGTTGCCAATCCCAGTTAAAATAGAGAGAAACATCCGAGCGTCTTTGCCAAACTCTTGGCAAAGACGCCCACTGTACCACCTGTTTGGAAGTGTTGGCTCCAGGTTTCCATTGAAAGTATTTGCAATGCTTTAATATGGGCCAAAAAGTCCACCCTGCAAAAGAGTTGCTTTAGTTCCACAACAGTGAGCTGTAGTTGCTGCAAGAGGCTGTTGATTAAAAACATGCCGATAATTGAGATCGACCACAGATTAGATCACGATTCGATTTAAATTCTATTAATTGCACAGCGCTGCTCTGGGGTTGAACCCGTCAGGAGCAGAGGACGGAGTTCCTCTGGCTCATCCAGTTTCCTCCATCGAGCTAAACAGTTGATTTATCTTTTTTAGATCCCCTGCACTGACTGTAGAGCGGGTTAACCCAAGCGTCTCTGCGAGATGGGGCAATTACAAACCCGGGACCAGCTGGAGAATTAGCCTTTATATTGAGGTACCTAAAAGACACACTGCTAAATATAATCATTTTTGCCGCTGACTCTGAGTTCTTCTGGATTAAACATGGATTACATGTGTGGCAAGGCGAGGGTTTACTTTGATTTTACTTTAGCTTTAAAATGCCACAACGTCACCCCAGGAGTTTCACCTGGAGATTTAGCTAAACTACAGAAGTTCGTTCTGATGTTAAATGACAGGCAGGCAATGTTCAGATTACAAAGGTTTCTTTATTTTACTAAAAGTTAAGACATCATTTCATATTTGTTGATTTCCATCTCAAAGCGCATAATTAGTTCCCTTTATGTAACTTCAGTGCTAATAGTCCATAATTTCAGTTCATTATCCAGTACCAGCTCTTCATTGCTTCGGTAGACTACACAAATCAACTTAGTAGTCACCATTTAATTACACTCGACGAGGATGAGGATAAGACAAGCAGCAGCACAGATATAACAGGCGCATTTTAGGCACTATTTAAAGGAATAGGCCACCGTTTTTCCATACTGAGATATGTTCTTACCTTAGCTTTGACGAGTTCTTCAGGACCTGTCTGATCTTCCCCCGTGCCTTCAGTCACGTAAACACAGCGCAGACAGCGTTAGCATTTAGCCTCTCCCTCTCTCCTCTATAGCTCCAAAACAGGTGAAGATAGAAGCTACCAAGCTCTTCCACGTTTTCCCTATTTAAATATGGTTACGTGAAGTGTTCCACTACAAAGTATAATTACACACAATTACACAATTAAACAATGTGGATTTTCTAAGCGGATAAAAGGGGGAACTATATTGTAAGGCGTAATAATACCAGGAGTAGTTTGGCATCCGCGCAGTAAAGTGAAGATTACTGCGCGGATTTCGAATTATTACGCCTTACAATATAGTCCCCCCTTTTATCCGCTTAGAAAATCCACATTGTTTAATTTTGTGTAATTATACTTTGTAGTGGAACACTTCACGTAACTGGGTTGCGTAGGCTGGGTTTTTTTAAGTAACGGCTCAACCACAGCATGTTTACAAAACTTTGGCACAGTCCCTGAGGTGAGGCTACTATTAACTTTTGTTTGGACGTAAGGGCCAATAGTAGTCCAAACCTCTTTAAAAAGACCTGGGGGAACAGGATCTGTGGGGCTAGATGAGGGTTTGAGCTTATTAACAATATTTGTGAGGAAAGACAAGGTTACCTGTTAACTTTTTATTGTTTTATTGTTTTAATGTTTTATTCTTATTGTTTTTATTTTCTTGTGCAGCACTTTGGAAACTCTTGTTTATGAAATGTGCTATAGAAATAAAGTTGGATTGGATTGGATATTGCAGACCCAGTTTATTTGTGATTTTCATCCTGGTCTGATTCATATTTTGTGATTCAGCCCAGAGAGTTTGAGAACCCTGGTTTAACTCGTCGGATGCGTCCACTGACATCTCACTGACCCTTTTCACTGACACCGCCGTCCGTCTGCTCTTAAATAGGATCATCTGCACTAAAAGAAACAGACTGCGCTCGGACAGTCTCATCCATTTTTAAAACTCAATTACTTCCTTTCCACGACGTGCCCCCCTCGCTCCGAACAACACGGGCGAATCATAACACATTACTTTGACGTATTCCATCACACTCCATTGCCCACAACAAACTCAGATTGCAACTTTCCCATTTGGTTTCCCCAGCGCAGGTTTTCTGTTCTGCTCGTAGCACAGATGTCATAAAGTCATCGGCGCGAACAGAAACTCGTCTTGTGTGTTTACTCGCGCACTTCCCTTTCAGACAGGTGGATCAATAAACGGATAATGGAGCCTCTTGCACAGGCTGCGTGAGGCGCGGCGCATACTGATCAGCTGCTCCGCTGGAAGAGGAGTTTCATACACAACTGCAAGAAAGAGTTTCATACACAACTGCAAGAAAGAGTTTCATACACAACTGCATGAAAGAGTTTCATACACAACTGCAAGAAAGAGTTTCATACACAACTGCAAGAAAGGGTTTCATACACAACGGCAAGAAAGAGTTTCATACACAACTACAAGAAAGAGTTTCATACACAACTGCAAGAAAGGGTTTCATACACAACGGCAAGAAAGAGTTTCATACACAACTGCAAGAAAGAGTTTCAGACACAACTGCAAGAAAGAGTTTCATACACAACTGTAAGAAAGGGTTTCATACACAACCGCAAGAAAGGGTTTCATACACAACTGTAAGAAAGAGTTTCATACACAACTGTAAGAAAGAGTTTCATACACAACTGCAAGAAAGAGTTTCATACCCAACTGCAAGAAAGAGTTTCAGACACAACTGTAAGAAAGGGTTTCATACACAACTGCAAGAAAGAGTTTCATACACAACGGCAAGAAAGAGTTTCATACACAACTACAAGAAAGAGTTTCATACACAACTGTAAGAAAGGGTTTCATACACAACTGCAAGAAAGAGTTTCATACACAACTGTAAGAAAGAGTTTCATACACAACTGCAAGAAAGAGTTTCATACACAACTGCAAGAAAGAGTTTCATACACAACTGCAAGAAAGAGTTTCATACACAACTGCAAGAAAGAGTTTCATACACAACTGCAAGAAAGAGTTTCATACACAACTGCAAGAAAGAGTTTCATACACAACTGCAAGAAAGAGTTTCATACACAACTGCAAGAAAGAGTTTCATACACAACGGCAAGAAAGAGTTTCATACACAACTGCAAGAAAGAGTTTCATACACAACTGCAAGAAAGAGTTTCATACACAACTGCAAGAAAGAGTTTCATACACAACTGCAAGAAAGAGTTTCATACACAACTGCAAGAAAGAGTTTCATACACAACTGCAAGAAAGGGTTTCATACACAACTGTAAGAAAGGGTTTCATACACAACTGCAAGAAAGAGTTTCATACACAACTGCAAGAAAGAGTTTCATACACAACTGTAAGAAAGAGTTTCATACACAACTGTAAGAAAGAGTTTCATACACAACACAAGAAAGAGTTTCATACACAACTGCAAGAAAGGGTTTCATACACAACTGCAAGAAAGAGTTTCATACACAACTGCAAGAAAGAGTTTCATACACAACACAAGAAAGGGTTTCATACACAACTGCAAGAAAGAGTTTCATACACAACTGCAAGAAAGAGTTTCATACACAACTGCAAGAAAGAGTTTCATACACAACCGCAAGAAAGAGTTTCATACACAACCGCAAGAAAGAGTTTCATACACAACTGCAAGAAAGAGTTTCATACACAACTGCAAGAAAGAGTTTCATACACAACTGCAAGAAAGAGTTTCATACACAACTGCAAGAAAGAGTTTCATACACAACTGTAAGAAAGAGTTTCATACACAACTGTAAGAAAGAGTTTCATACACAACTGCAAGAAAGAGTTTCATACACAACTGCAAGAAAGAGTTTCATACACAACTGCAAGAAAGAGTTTCATACACAACTGCAAGAAAGAGTTTCATACACAACCGCAAGAAAGGGTTTCATACACAACTGCAAGAAAGAGTTTCATACACAACCGCAAGAAAGAGTTTCATACACAACCGCAAGAAAGGGTTTCATACACAACCGCAAGAAAGAGTTTCATACACAACCGCAAGAAAGAGTTTCATTCACAACCGCAAGAAAGAGTTTTATACACAACCGCAAGAAAGAGTTTCATACACAACTGCAAGAAAGAGTTTCATACACAACGGCAAGAAAGAGTTTCATACACAACTGCAAGAAAGAGTTTCATACACAACCGCAAGAAAGAGTTTCATTCACAACCGCAAGAAAGGGTTTCATACACAACACAAGAAAGAGTTTCATACACAACACAAGAAAGAGTTTCATACACAACCGCAAGAAAGAGTTTCATACACAACCGCAAGAAAGAGTTTCATACACAACACAAGAAAGAGTTTCATACACAACACAAGAAAGAGTTTCATACACAACTGCAAGAAAGAGTTTTAAACACAACTGCAAGAAAGAGTTTTAAACACAACTGCAAGAAAGAGTTTCATACACAACTGCAAGAAAGAGTTTCATACACAACGGCAAGAAAGAGTTTCATACACAACTGCAAGAAAGAGTTTCATACACAACTGCAAGAAAGAGTTTCATACACAACTGTAAGAAAGAGTTTCATACACAACTGCAAGAAAGAGTTTCATACACAACACAAGAAAGAGTTTCATACACAACTGCAAGAAAGGGTTTCATACACAACTGCAAGAAAGAGTTTCATACACAACTGCAAGAAAGAGTTTCATACACAACTGCAAGAAAGGGTTTCATACACAACTGCAAGAAAGAGTTTCATACACAACTGCAAGAAAGGGTTTCATACACAACTACAAGAAAGAGTTTCATACACAACTGCAAGAAAGAGTTTCATACACAACTGCAAGAAAGGGTTTCATACACAACTGCAAGAAAGAGTTTCATACACAACTGCAAGAAAGAGTTTCATACACAACTGCAAGAAAGAGTTTCATACACAACTGCAAGAAAGAGTTTCATACACAACTGCAAGAAAGGGTTTCATACACAACTACAAGAAAGAGTTTCATACACAACTGCAAGAAAGAGTTTCATACACAACTGCAAGAAAGGGTTTCATACACAACTGCAAGAAAGAGTTTCATACACAACTGCAAGAAAGAGTTTCATACACAACTGCAAGAAAGAGTTTCATACACAACTGTAAGAAAGAGTTTCATACACAACTGCAAGAAAGGGTTTCATACACAACTGCAAGAAAGGGTTTCATACACAACTGCAAGAAAGAGTTTCATACACAACTGCAAGAAAGAGTTTCATACACAACTGCAAGAAAGAGTTTCATACACAACTGTAAGAAAGAGTTTCATACACAACTGTAAGAAAGAGTTTCATACACAACTGCAAGAAAGAGTTTCATACACAACTGCAAGAAAGAGTTTCATACACAACTGTAAGAAAGAGTTTCATACACAACGGCAAGAAAGAGTTTCATACACAACTGCAAGAAAGAGTTTCATACACAACTGCAAGAAAGAGTTTCATACACAACTGCAAGAAAGAGTTTCATACACAACTGCAAGAAAGAGTTTCATACACAACTGCAAGAAAGAGTTTCATACACAACTGCAAGAAAGAGTTTCATACACAACTGCAAGAAAGAGTTTCATACACAACTGTAAGAAAGAGTTTCATACACAACTGCAAGAAAGAGTTTCATACACAACACAAGAAAGAGTTTCATACACAACTGTAAGAAAGAGTTTCATACACAACTGCAAGAAAGAGTTTCATACACAACCGCAAGAAAGAGTTTCATACACAACCGCAAGAAAGAGTTTCATACACAACTGTAAGAAAGGGTTTCATACACAACTGTAAGAAAGGGTTTCATACACAACTGCAAGAAAGAGTTTCATACACAACTGTAAGAAAGGGTTTCATACACAACTGCAAGAAAGGGTTTCATACACAACCGCAAGAAAGGGTTTCATACACAACTACAAGCATGAGTTTCATACACAACTACAAGAAAGGGTTTCATACACAACCGCAAGAAAGAGTTTCATACACAACTGTAAGAAAGGGTTTCATACACAACTGCAAGAAAGAGTTTCATACACAACCGCAAGAAAGAGTTTCATACACAACCGCAAGAAAGGGTTTCATACACAACTGCAAGAAAGAGTTTCATACACAACTGCATGAAAGAGTTTCATACACAACTACAAGAATGAGTTTCATACACAACTACAAGAAAGGGTTTCATACACAACCGCAAGAAAGAGTTTCATACACAACTGCAAGAAAGAGTTTCATACACAACTGTAAGAAAGGGTTTCATACACAACTGCAAGAAAGAGTTTCATACACAACTGCAAGAAAGAGTTTCATACACAACTGCAAGAAAGAGTTTCATACACAACTGTAAGAAAGGGTTTCATACACAACTGCAAGAAAGGGTTTCATACACAACTGTAAGAAAGGGTTTCATACACAACTGCAAGAAAGGGTTTCATACACAACTGCAAGAAAGAGTTTTATACACAACACAAGAAAGAGTTTCATACACAACTGCAAGAAAGAGTTTCATACACAACTACAAGAAAGGGTTTCATACACAACTGTAAGAAAGGGTTTCATACACAACTGCAAGAAAGGGTTTCATACACAACTGCAAGAAAGAGTTTCATACACAACTGCAAGAAAGAGTTTTATACACAACACAAGAAAGAGTTTCATACACAACTGCAAGAAAGAGTTTCATACACAACTGCAAGAAAGGGTTTCATACACAACTGCAAGAAAGGGTTTCATACACAACTGAAAGAAAGGGTTTCATACACAACTGTAAGAAAGGGTTTCATACACAACTGTAAGAAAGGGTTTCATACACAACTGCAAGAAAGGGTTTCATACACAACTGCAAGAAAGGGTTTCATACACAACTGCAAGAAAGAGTTTCATACACAACTGCAAGAAAGGGTTTCGTACACAACTGAAAGAAAGAGTTTCATACACAACTGCAAGAAAGGGTTTCATACACAACTGTAAGAAAGGGTTTCATACACAACTGTAAGAAAGGGTTTCATACACAACTGCAAGAAAGGGTTTCATACACAACTGCAAGAAAGGGTTTCATACACAACTGTAAGAAAGGGTTTCATACACAACTGCAAGAAAGGGTTTCATACACAACTGCAAGAAAGAGTTTCATACACAACTGCAAGAAAGGGTTTCATACACAACTGAAAGAAAGAGTTTCATACACAACTGTAAGAAAGGGTTTCATACACAACTGTAAGAAAGGGTTTCATACACAACTGCAAGAAAGAGTTTCATACACAACTGCAAGAAAGGGTTTTATACACAACTGCAAGAAAGGGTTTCATACACAACTGCAAGAAAGAGTTTCATACACAACTGCAAGAAAGGGTTTCATACACAACTGCAAGAACGGGTTTCATACACAACTACAAGAAAGAGTTTCATACACAACTGCAAGAACGAGTTTCATACACAACTGCAAGAAAGAGTTTCAGACACAACTGCAAGAAAGAGTTTCATACACAACTGCAAGAAAGAGTTTCATACACAACTGCAAGAAAGGGTTTCATACACAACTGCAAGAAAGAGTTTCATACACAACTGCAAGAAAGAGTTTCATACACAACTGTAAGAAAGAGTTTCATACACAACTACAGCGCGAGGAGTCAAGGACAAGTTAGGAAGAAAGAAAGAAAGAAAGAAAGAAAGAAAGAAAGAAAGAAAGAAAGAAAGAAAGAAAGAAAGAAAGAAAGAAAGAAAGAAAGAAAGAAAGAAAGAAAGAAAGAAAGAAAGAAAGAAAGAAAGAAAGAAAGAAAGATTTAATTTCAGAGGTGAAAATGAGTTTCAAATTGTTGCAAAATCTGAACCATTCTGTGAAGTAGTTAAAGCTGTACAAATAGTATGAAACTCTTGCATTCATACAACTATTAGGCTGCAAGGTTTATCGTTATGTTAGATCTTTATGCAGTCAGTGAACTAGAGCTTCAGCAGCATTTTCCCAATTTGACCGTCCTTACCCGGGGAAGTGACATCATCAACAGCTGTTTTTCTTCATCTTTAAAGTTATTGGTGGAGTGCAGGCCAAACAAAAGTGCATGTCGCCCCCTACTGTACAGTGTCCAAACAAAGACATTTAAGGAGAAAAAAAATCCAAATGATTCTTCACATTTCCCTTTAGTGTTATTTTATTTCTGCAGCTGTTTCATAAAGCTACATTATGCAAATGATCCATGTGGCTTAAAGCAGTACTAAGTAACTTATTTACCTTAATAAATCCTCCCCTAGTCCCTGTGGGGGTGATACAAGTGTTTATGGGATGATTGGAGGGTCTTTCATCTCCCTCTGGTGTCTCTGGCCAGAAAACCATGTTTGCAACTTGACTGCCACAGGACCAGAGTCACCAATACACACTAATGGAATCACGAAGAAGAAGCTAACATGCTAACGGGCAAAGCTAACTGTGGGCTAACGTCACTTTAAACAGTATTTACAGCCAAGTTTGAGTGAAAAAAAATATTTCTATTGTATAATTGAATGCACAGTAACCCTCTCTCCCTTCGCCTTTCCTGTCAGCGTAGTGTTTACTCTCCAAGACAATTAATAAGTTAAAAAATCGTAACTTGCTACTACACCTGCAGTTGCGCTTATGGCCTCTAGGGGGAAGAGTTACTTAGTACTGCTTTAAGTTTCTACTAAATGAAAACAAATGCACAAACTGCCTTCATGTAAGCCGTTTACTGAGTTTACTCTTTAACACATGTTGTCACTTTTATGAAGTTTGGCTTGTGCAGAAGTTTTATTGTTAAATGTGCTCCTGTCCGGAGTACCCGGAGGAAACCTACGCAGACACGGGGAGAACATGCTCCACACAGAAAGGCCCCGTCCAGGTGGGAATCAAACCCGGACCTTATAGCTGTGAAGCACGAGCGCTAACCACTGTACTGCCGTGCTGGATATGGGAAACCTTAGGGTTAAGATGCTTTATCTGTCATTATAACCAGGTTTACTTATCACTCACCTGCTCCACTCCTGATTCTTGGCTCCAGCCTCCACCATCTACCAGCTCCAAAGCCTCGCTCAACCAGCCTACTGCCATTTCTCAACAACTGTTCAAATCTTCCCTGCTATCTGTCTGCTCTTTGAGTCCACCACACAGGCCATAATAATCTAAGAACGCACGTCTTGAGCCCAGACTCGTCTCTTTGTTGAAGCGGGACCTCGTCTCCATGGAGATCATGCTGCTTTGCTTTGATGACAGGTGGCCGAGCGCCAAGCAGGATGTCTAAGTACATTACCTCCTTTTCCAAATGCTTCGTTTTGATAACCCACGGCAATAAAAGCATTGTCTGTGTATATCTAAGCGTTTGGAGCACGTTTTGAGTGGCCTTCGTGCATGTGGAGCTTTTATAAATCCACTTAGTTGCTTTAGAGACAGAGCAATATGCCCTGAAATGTTCCACAGTGTTACTTTAATTGCCATGGTTCAGACAGATACTGAAGAAGGTTGCGTTGTAAAACCTTCTTGTACTTTAGGCCTCGACAATCACATTTTGGAACTCATGTTATCCTTGTATTACTTCCGCAGTTTATATTTCACTCTTCTCTCGAACGTTGGTGCTCGTGGACGTGTCTGGAATCTGCACCGTCGTGTTGATTTGCTCTTCACTCAATGCAAATCCGAAGTTAATTCTCATCATATGTTTTCATTAAGACAGACAGGAATATGGCAGCAGTTCATCAGTATTAGCGAGAGCGGCGTCTCCTCCTTTTTCCGCGGGCTTTGTCCCCGTTTTAGCTCAACCTTAGACCTGGTTTGCTCTGTGTAGTCCCGGTTTAGCCCTAAGACTCAATTAATCCTAGGTTTTTCCCTGTTTAGACCTGGTTTAGGAGCATCCAAGCTACACAAGACTCCTGCTCCATGTCCGTGAATCCAAACACCGGTTGAATCTCAACTTAGTTCTTGTTGAGTGCACTTGTATTATGTTTGAGTAATACATTGGCTCAATTATACACGAACGCAATGATCTTTCCACACCTTTCATACTGTCCCACCACATGGTCTCAACTCGAGCCTCTTAAAGGAACAGGCCACCGTTTTTCCATACTGAGATATGTTCTTACCTGAGCTTTGACGAGTTCTTTAGGACCTGTCTGATCTTCCCCCGTGCCTTCAGTCACGTAAACACAGCGCAGACGGCGTTAGCATTTAGCCTCTCCCTCTCTCCTCTATAGCTCCAAAACAGGTCAAGATAGAAGCTACCAAGCTCTTCCACGTTTTCCCTATTTAAATATGGTTACGTGAAGTGTTCCACTACAAAGTATAATTACACAAAATTAAACAATGTGGATTTTCTAAGCGGATAAAAGGGGGAACTATATTGTAAGGCGTAATAATACCAGGAGTAGTTTGAAATCCGCGCAGTAATCTTCACTTTACTGTGTGGATGCCAAACAACTCGAATGAAGGCACGGGGGAAGATCAGACAGGTCCTAAAGAACTCGTCAAAGCTCAGGTAAGAACATATCTCAGTATGTAAAAACGGTGGCCTGTTCCTTTAAGATCTTTTTTATGACGCTAATACAACTCTGGTCAATAGAAATATTTTAACACAAAGAGAACATTACAAGCACTCTTTCTCTGTTTTTATGGCACTTTTCTGCTTTTGCAAATTAATTCTTTATATGTTCGACTGACGGAAGCGAGGCTGCCGATCTGCATCACCAAATCCGCCGACCACCAACTCACTCACTCACTCACTCACTCGCACACTGTATTCACAAGGGCGAGGTGGGTGAAGTGGACCCAACCGTCTGCACTTGGGAGAGCTGGGATTCGTATTGCCAGAATTCCAGTCATGAGCTCTACTCTCCGAGCCATAAAGAAAAAGCCAAAACAAAACTTCAGACAACGCAGTCGCCCTGTAAATCCTTACAGAGTCCCAGTTCAGTTCTTGTTTAGTCCAAGTTTAGTCTTCATCTGGTCCATAATGTCCTTGTTGCAGTTGGTGCTGTACGTTGTTTAGATCTGATTCTCATGCTTCATCATGGCCTCGGTCTAAAATTGGACAAGACGCTTTTCCTCCCTCTCCTCCCAAACATGTGCACCAACACAGCACACTGCAAAAAGTGGATTCTAAGCAAGTAAAAAATGTCTTACTTTAAGAAATAAGTTCTTGTTTTTTCCCTAAAAGTAATAATGTTTTGCCGAGCAAAGTTTTCTTGAGAAAAAAAAATCTTATTTTAGGAATTAAAATCTAGCCATTTCTTGTTCAGATATATTTACTAAATACATGCTCATTTTTCTTGTAACAAGAAAGAAAAACTTTTTGAATCTTCTTCAGCTTTAGACAAAGAATATTTTTTCTTATTTTAGGAAAAAATAAGATTAATATTTACTTAATTTAAGAACAGATTCTCACAGAGAGATAATACATTCCATTCTTTAAAGTGGGCGGCTCGGTGGCACAGCGGTTAGAGCCTCAGCTTCACAGCTCGAAGGTCTCGCCAGGACGGGGCCTTTCTGTGTGGAGCATGTTCTCCCCGTGTCTGTGTACGTTTCCCCTACCACTAAAAACATGTACAATAGGTGAATCCTCCAGGTGATTCTGACCATCGGCCTGGCTCCACATTCCATTATTCCATTTTCTGAGGACATTTTTCAAAAAAATTCCTTAAAACAAGACAAAATGTCTTATTTAAGATTTTTTTTCCCTTGTTTTTAGTCGGGCACTTTTTGCAGTGATGGACAAACAGCCACTACACAGACCTTTGTTTGATCCCGCAATCAAAAGAAGCTGATTATTCCCGTTTAGCCGCTGTGAGGAGCGGTCGTTGCCATGGGTTTCCCTCCTCAGACGCTTTTGGTTTCCACCGACACTTCCCACTTGTGACATCGGCGCCGGGAGGAAACGAGGGATCGAGGAAGAGCGAGCTTTTATTAGCAGAGAAGATGAAGGCCGTAGGTCGACAGAATTTGCATATGTCTGCTCTTGATCATCTATTCTCGCCTGGTCCGAGCTCAGTGGCTCAGATGTGTCGTGTCGTTGGGCAAGACACTTCACACATCTCCATCAGTCCACCACCGAGTGTGGAGCGACTGAGAATTGTCTCTTTGTGACCATGTTTGCAAAAGCTGCTGTACAAACAAAGACCGTTTATTCATTGGGGTTCGTATGACCGTGCATATGACTAAAAAGTATTTTATCTACACTCTTGCCTTTAAGCTACTGTAATTGATTAATTTTTTTTGATGTCCAGAGGAAAAGGAGCGACAAAACAGAGGTTAGGAAACTTTGTGTGAACGAGCAAGGAAAAATAGTGCTCAAGACTTAAAAATAGTGCTCAAGACTTAAAAATAGTGCTCAAGACAGAGCGAATCAAAACAAGACTTAAAAATGCATATAACTGAAAGAATCTTATCTGCACTCTTGCCTCTTACTGTAATTGATTCATTTTATGTTGATGTTTTCATTGATTGTATTTGTTTTCTTATATTTATGCAACTGTGAAGCACTTTGAATTGCCTTGTGTATGAATTGTGCTCTACAAATAAACTTGCCTTGCCTTCCCAACCCTAAAGTGTACCTCAACTATTTTGGTCTTGTTCGGCAACCCAATGTTGAAATGTTGGAAATGCTTTATAGTGTATGAAACAATTATCAAATGTACCAAATATTGCTCTTGGATTTATTCATTTATTTTTAAAACATAGCTTAATGAGTAGTATAAGATATTTATTGCTAACCTAATCATTATATTGGGAATAATACAATATTCATGTAAGTGTAGAAAGAAAGTGCACGTTATCTCATTTTGGGGTCGCCAGCGTTTGCACTTTATATGACGTTTTATTGAATACATTTTGTCTTTTGAGTTACTGTAAATGCTCTAATATAGTCCGGGGCCTTTATTTACTCAAGGGCATCTGGGACCAGGCCTTTATTGGAACCAGGCCACAATTAGAGACAGGCCTTTATTTCTATTTGAGCAAAACGGACGACCAGGAAAACGAAGAAAAACGAGATTTGTGTCCATTTGCACCTAAAATATTAGGTTCATTTATTAATGAACATTTCAAACCGGGACAACAGGAAGTGTTTCGTTGCTGTTAGCGGAGCTTTGACATCAGTGTCACTGCAGGTTTCTGTTTCGTTTTTACCGCGGACCGGATTATTTGTTGTTATCTTGTGTAAAAGGCGAGTTTAGACGGAGCGTTTGTGTTTGTGATCGATCATGAGACTGACCCGAGAGAAGACGAGACGCTCGCGCTGATGGGAGGAGTTATTTTGAGGCGTGGGACTGACCTGCACACGGAGCAGCTGGACGTGCTTTGAAGACGCGATGGAGACTTTATTAAAACCCTGGAGGGTCACACGACATTTGTTGCTTTCCCTGTTTCCAAATATCGTCACAGGAGGTTTGAAAAGTGGCTAAATCTGTGTCAAAGTTACGCTGGGATCAGCTCCTCCGCAGCGTCCCCCTCGGCCCGGGTTCCGTTTGTTACTTCCTGCACGTGAGTTTTCATTTACACCAGTATGAGACAAATTCCTAACATGGGGAATATTTCTACCGCTATAGTTTCTAATAAAAGCCCCGGCCGAGCTACGTTCTTTCCCTCACCTGTGGTCATGAGATCTGGGCAATTACTGAAAGGACAAGATCCCTGACACAAGCGGTGGAGTTTCCTTCGCAGGGTGGCTGGGCGCACCCTTCGAGACAAGGTGAGGAGCTCAGTTACCCGAGATGAGCTCAGAGTAGAGTCGCTGCTCCTTCATATCCAGGACACGCTGGAGGGACAATGTCTCTGAGCTGACCTGGTGTCGCCTCCGGGTCCCCCCCAGAACAGCTGGAGGTGGTGTGTGTGGAGCGGGAAGTCTGGGCATCTCTGCTCAGACTGCCGGCCCCGGATAAGGCGGAAGAGGATGGATGGATGGATGGATGGATGGATGGGTGGATGGAAGATGGATGGATGGAAGATGGATGGATGGATGGATGGATGGATGGATGGAGGATGGATGGATGGATGGATGGATGGATGGATGGATGGATGGATGGATGGATGGATGGATGGATGGAGGCTGATTGGACATTCACAGCTGCATCCTTTTACACACCCAGGCTCCAGCACTTAGTCAGAGCCGTCTTATCGATGAATCACATCTTTTGAACCAAGACTTTGAACATCTTCCGTCTGAACAAAGGATTTTAGTTCACACAGTTTTAATCTTTCAAACACTTTTTTTACTTTTACACTTTGAAACTCTTTTAAACACTTTGATCTGGTGCAACACATTTCCCAGCTATCTTTTGAAATTACAAGCCAAACAAAAGAAAGCCATTCCAGCCGTCTCTTGGGCCAAGTTTAACAGCCCCACTGACTCCTTTTTCCATAAATATAAGCTGCTGAAACTCACGGAGGGCAACTTCTTTCAAAATGCATGTATAATGTGTACTGTCATGTCTAGACCTAAGGATAGACTGGCTCAACTCATCCCAACCTCTACACCTGCTCCTGATCACAACACAAGACATAAAACCCTCTTAAAGGGAAAAACGAGGACTCTCAAGTGTACAAGTCTTAGTGTGGCGGAACAATCTGAACACTGACATTAAAGCTGCAACATCTTTGGCCATTTTTATAAAGAAATTACAAATTGAGCTTCTAGGAAAATACAATAAACCCTAGCTGGAGCTCTAAAATAAAATAAATAAATAAAAAATTAAATAAAAATTAGTGTGTGAGCATATAGTGTGTACCCTTTTTGATTAGAGTAAAAGTAAGGTAAGGTAGTTTTGGTTTAGAGTAGGTTAGGTTGGTTAGGTTGGGTAGGAAATAGGTAGCAAAGGTAATGTTTCCTAGGTTACCAATGTTTAAATGTATGTTTGTGTTTTTTAATGTTGTGTCTTATCTTGGGCCCCATATATAAGCTAACTGTTTAGTTTAGTTTAGTTTATTTTTTTTATTTGAGCAACTAAATTTACCTGATTTACAAATACACATATACAACCAGTCACAGATGCTCAAAAGGAGTCGGCTGAAGCAAGAAGCTCATGAGCGCCTGCCCCACATTCAACATAATCAACATTTACCATTTACAGAAATACATGAGGACTGTATCCACGACCAAGGAGAAGTTTGCACATAAAAGGAAAATGAAATTACATGAGTGGAACGCATAGACTCCATAGCATTTCCTATTAGATACTAAACAAGTAACAAGAAAATAAGAAAATTCATGTATTCAATTTTCCAAACCCAGGCACATACAACTGCGTTTAAGATTTACATTTATCATCATACAAAACAAATGCATTTGTTATTATTGTTAATATTTGAATGTTATTACCATCATTATACATTATTTGTTTTATTATTTTTGATGACATCCTAGATATTGCGAATTAATATTATAATATTACAATATTATACTATTATACAGGCATATTTAATATTCCGAGATTAAGAGGGATCTTGTTTACTAGACACTGAGATCCTGATAAAACATTTGTTGTCATTACCATTGCCACTACAATATTTTTATGTACAGTTGTTTTATTTATTTAATTTTTTTTGTTTTGTTTGTCCTATATAGTGTGGTGCATTAAAAGCCAGGGTGTGTTGTGGGCCAGTTAGGAAAGGGCAATAGCCCCAACCAACAAGCCCTCCCCCTTGTTGCTTCAAGGGTGTCCCATTTATGAATATACATTATTCCTTGAACGAATATGTAAATGTTTTTACTGTATATTCATAATAAACTGAACTGAACAGTGGTTTAGATAAAGCTTTATTCCAAATACAAGTTTACAGATGAAGAAGACGGGCCTTGTTTTTAATGCGTGGTCCTCACTTTCGATTGTAACCTAAAGCTAATTTTCTATTCTCTTGTTTTGTATTTGTAGTGGGGTGGTTTCTTTTTCCTCTAGCCTCTGAAGTGCTCCCCCTAGTTAGGAAGGTTATTTAAGACACCTGGTTCCAATATGGTGCCCTCTTTCGCTGAGACTAGCTGGGTGTTCTCTGGTTATCTCCACTCCTGGCATTGAGGTATCAAAGCCCCTGTTTTCTTTAAAAGTAAAATGCTAATGTTCTACTAAAACTATTTCTCCTTGGTGCTGGCTCTAGCTTACCATAGTGCCCCGTTTGCAACGTGGTTCGAGTGGTGGCTGTGAGTTCCTAACAAGGAGGTATTGAAAAGTCCCTGTTTAATATGTATGTTAAAAACTTAAACTAAATTAAATGGGTTTTGGTTTACCCTCAGGGTCCTGTGAACCGTCAAGGGTGGTAAGTTAGAGTGCCATGAACATACTTTGGTCTGCTGAGCCTTTCTAACAACTAATCTCCTTTTTACAGGCTAACCTGCTGCTGTTTTGCCATTAGTTTACGTTTGTTCCTTTTGATGTAACTTATGGTTTTCCCTAGTTAATCTTTGCCATTTTTTGTTAGCCAACTGGGTTCGCTTTTAGTGTTTTTAAACTATAGGAATATTCAAATTTTCATCTTAAATAAAATGAATTTGTAATTAAACTTGTTTTTGTTGTAGATAATTAAATTCCTATGTTTCCTTATTTAGTGTCCTGCCTTAACTGGTGTTGCAGCCAATCATGAAGATTTTACTCTAGATCACTTTTTAATAAACTGCTTCGAATTGGAAGTCAACGTCTCTGTCCTTTTTATCAGAAACTTACCTTGTGTTACCTTGTGATCTGGTAATTTGCCCCCTCGGTATACTACATATTCATGTCTTGCAAGCCAACTCTCAGCTGCAAACCCATTCCACCTACAGATATGAACCATCCGAACCTGCTTGATTCAAGTTTTAGCCTCGGTTCAGCTTCAGTCTCCGCTCAGTCCCGGTTCAGCCCCGGCCTCGCGTCGTCTTTGTTCCGTCCTCGTGCTGCCGGTGCCGCAAGGAAACGCCGAGAGGATGGATTACGGAGAGCAGAGGAGAGAGGGAGGGAGGGAGGCGTGGTTTCGGGAGCGCAGCCTGTTGCTCCTCATAATGAAATAAGGGACTTGAGGAGCCGGCGCAGTGAGTGAAGCAGCGCCGGAGCCAGAGGAGCGACACAGCCTGCGCCAACAGAAGCTCGGACATGATTCACGCTGTGAGTATTTCACTTTATTTATAACATCAACTTACCACAGGGCTTTGAAGAAACAGCATTTCCACTCAAGTGCAGCCATCTTTATCAAGGCATTTTATCTGGGAATCCACGTTTTGCAGACAAAGTAGTTCAAGGTGCTTTACAGAACTAGCAGGTGCTGATAAAAATGCGTGAAATGGCGCCGTGGTGGAGGTTTTCGAGGTCGTCAGCCTGACTGGGTTAAGACGAGGACATTTGGCTTCGCTTCTTAGAGGTTTCTTCACGTTCGCCGGATCAAACTTGGTGAGTAAACAACCCAGTCCAGTTGACGGGCTTGGAAACCTCTCCTACAAAGATTAAAAGGCAAAACGAGCAGAGAGCGCTGTCGTGAATATTCATTTCTTCTACACAATACTGGAAAGACTGATTAGACTTGACAATGTTCACTAAAACTCTTCATATTCCTCTTGCTCCACATGAAGACGATGCGAAACCTGTTGTTTTCTTGTTGATAACGACAGAAGTGTTCAGTATTTAGCGAAGTAAAGGTTCAGAGGTGAAGACGTTTCATCCCAAAAGGCTTCTTCGGTTCCACATTTCTATTAGGGATGCACCGATACCACTTTTTCTAAAACCGATACGAGTACTTGGATTTAAGTACTCACCGATACCGAATACCGATACGAGTACAAGGCATTTTCTTCAACATTCTTACTTTTTTCACAGCAGATTGGTTTGTAATTCGTAAATTTACTCATTTACATTTCCTGAAGTAAAGTAGGCGATGCTTTTAAGAGCAGTTATATTAGAATTGTGCTGATGCCATTTATTTATTTATTTTTATTGCTCTGTCCATCATAGACAGAAAAGCCCATGTCCTAAAGCTCCCAATGCCTGAGCTTTATTCATTTATGTGTTTTTATTTAACAATAGTATTGAGATGTTTCTTAAATGGTCTCTTTTCGTCTTTACTTCAGCTCCTGTAGATTTTCTCGTGTGTTTGTAGTAACTTAGCGAGTAGCTACAGCGTTTTCATTGTTCTGCTGCAGCTCATTTTCCCTCAATATAAACATGCTGTATGTGTTTAGTTTGGATTTTCTGAGGACTTTTTAGTCGCTGGGTTAGTTTTTCAGATGAATAAACCCCTGGGCATAAAACGGCGTCAGAATGGCCAAAACTGTTAGCCGCGAGTTAGCAACGTTAGCCTGTATGTTGTAAACACTGCAGACGCTGCAGCGCGAACAACATTAAGCTCTGGTTAAATCCAGCTCAGACTCTGGTTTAGAGAGCGCAGTCTGTGATAAAGTCAGCTCTATGTGGATTATTGTGTTTACACTAAACTATTCTCCAGTTTGTCGCTTCTTCTCTCCTCAGCTGAGAGCTGCGCCTCGTAGCTGCGCCTCGTAGCTGCGCCTCGTAGCTGCGCCTCGTAGGTCAAATGGTATCGTTTTCTGGTATCGGGACCTCATGAATGAGTACGAGTATGAGTACAAGCATGTGGGATCGGCCCGATACCCGATACTGGTACAGGTATCGGTGCATCCCTAATTTCTATACAAGACAACAAACTATATAAGACAAATGCATCAGCTTGTTTCGGCTTGTTTGGGCCGAAAGAAATGTAGGAAAAAGGAAGCTTGGTTGACGATGACTTAAAACCCCTTTGCGATGACGGAAAACTTCCTGATTGAAACCAATATAAATGGTCACATGCTCTAATATTTGATTTCTGCACCATTTGCTTCTGCCATGTTAAAAGATCCAGTGTTGCTTCTTGTATTGACGATGGGAGAGCGTGACCACTGCGCAAAGCCTTCTCCTGCACATCCCAAAGATTCTCACTGAGTTTAAGATCCTGAACCACGATTTCACAACGTGAGCCCCGTGAATCCTGGCATTGTCGTCTTGGAATATACCTGTGCCATCGAGGGAGAAGAAAGCTGTGGAATAACCTGGTCATTCAGGATGTTCTCATTCTTGTGTTGCTGAACCTAGACCTGACCAACTGCAGGAACCCCAGATGAGAACCAGTTAGTTAAAGGAACAGGCCACCGTTTTTCCATACTGAGATGTGTTCTTACCTGAGCTTTGACGAGTTCTTTAGGACCTGTCTGATCTTCCCCCGTGCCTTCAGTCACGTAAACACAGCACAGACGGCGTTAGCATTTAGCCTCTCCCTCTCTCCTCTATAGCTCCAAAACAGGTCAAGATAGAAGCTACCAAGCTCTTCCACGTTTTCCCTATTTAAATATGGTTACGTAAAGTGTTCCACTACAAAGTATAATCACACAAAATTAAACAATGTGGATTTTCTAAGAGGATAAAAGGGGGGACTATATTGTAAGGCGTAATAATACCAGGAGTAGTTCGAAATCCGCGCAGTAATCTTCACTTTACTGTGCGGATGCCAAAAGTATGGAAAAATTCTCTTCAATTTTAGTCTAGTTTTAGTTAACTAAAATTGCATATAAATTTAGACGAGTCAATCTAAAATTACTTAAAAGACATATAAAGACAAAGGGAGAGAGGGATATCGCTTAGCCTGTTAGCTTCTTCTTCGGGATTCTATTAGTGTGTATTGGTGACTCCGACCCGGTGGCAGTCAGGTTGCAATTGTGGTTTTCTGGCCAGAGACACCAGAGGGAATTGAAAGACCCTCCAATCATCAGGGACTTACGGAAAGGATTTATTAAGGCAAACAAGTTAC
Source organism: Gobius niger (assembly GCF_951799975.1). NCBI lineage: Eukaryota > Metazoa > Chordata > Actinopteri > Gobiiformes > Gobiidae > Gobius > Gobius niger. Next base: position 2,317,171 of record NC_136868.1, read on the forward strand.
TTAGTGCTGCTTTAAGGTCCTCTGCTTCATGTATCTTCTCCTACATGAACAAAGCTAAGACCTTTGGCAGTGAATTTAAATGATATGAGGCTCTTTCTAGCTGTCATTGGACACATGTTCATTCTTAATTAGTCATTTTTTAGCTGGGTTAGAAAAATATAATAGGCTTGGTCTCACAAACAACTTTTTAATTAGTTTTAGTCTATTTTTAGTCTGCACAACATCACTTTGACTAAAACGATGGTAATATTTTAGCCGCCACACTGCACAGCCTCTCGCCGTGGCGTCACATGAGCGCTCGTGTGGCCCGTGGCAGATGACTGTCATTTACACGCTGGATTGCGTGGCCGTGCTCCATGGGAACAGGCTGCACGGGCCTCGCTGTCAACGTTACGCTCTCCTCGCGTGAGCTCCAGCCTCCAAACAGTCGGGATCACACGGAATCTGATTGACATCTTTTCGTAAACTTTTTTTTCAAATGGAGAAGAGCCGCGGTGCTTCCTCAAAAAGGGCCTCTAATGGCTAATGCTGCGTTCGAGGGAAATGCTACCGGAGAGGTTTTTTAATGCAGCGCGTGGTTTGAATATGATGTTAGTGGCTGGTAATGTCATTAGCGGCGCACTATGCAAAAGCATCATGGGGCTGGGTACTGAGCAATGTCTTTTATTCCTTATTCCGGTGCTTAAAGCCGCACTGTGTGATACGTCAGCGAGAACAAGATACAAGCTTTTATAGAATTATGAACCTTTTTATTGAAAAATCACTTTCATGAACAGGAATCTTTGCTGTGAGCGGCTCGTCTCTCTTCCAGATTGACTTGTTGCTTTACTGGGAGCAGGACATCAACCTCTCGTCTCCATGGAGATATTGCAGCTTTGCTTTAAAAGTTTAAATATTACAGGGTTTCAGCTGGACACGAAAAGTCATCATGTTAATTATGCAAAGAAATATTTATTTGACCTTTGTTTAACCAGGAAAGTCCCACTGAGGTGAAAGGCCACCGTTCTTCCACACTGAGGTATATTCTTATTTGAGCTTAGACGAGTTGATGTGTAACTGACTGGTCTTTAAACGTGTGCTCAGTCACACTAATAGACCAAAGACGTTGTTAGCATTTAGCCTCTCTCAGCATATTCCTATAGCTCCAAACTGGGGTGAAGTTTGGATGTTTCATTTTGTGTAACTATACTTTGTAACTTTTCACGTTACTGTATTTAAATAGACATATGCTGGAAGAGGCTTAAAGGGGCTAAATGCAAGTTCGTCATTTTATGCTCACTACTGCCACCTCAGGTCTTATGCATAACTGTATAGCTTCTATATTAAAGTAATAGGCCACCATTTTTCCATACTGAGATATGTTCTTACCTGAGCTTTGACGAGTTCTTTAGGACCTGTCTGATCTTCAGTCACGTAAACACAGCGCAGACGGCGTTAGCATTTAGCCTCTCCCTCTCTCCTCTATAGCTCCAAAACAGGTCAAGATAGAAGCTACCAAGCTCTTCCACGTTTTCCCTATTTAAATATGGTTACGTGAAGTGTTCCACTACAAAGTATAATTACACACTATTAAACAATGTGGATTTTCTAAGCGGATAAAAGGGGGAACTATATTGTAAGGCGTAGTAATACCATAATACGTGACTGAAGGCACAGGTGAAGATCAGACAGGTCCTAAAGAACTCGTCAAAGCTAAGGTAAGAACATATCTCAGTGTGTAAAAACGCTGGCCTAGTCTTTAAAGGGGCTAGATGCAAGTTCATCATTTTATGCTCACTACTGCCACCTCAGGTCTTTTGCGTAACTGCAGCTTCTATATTAAGCTCGTGCATGACGGCACTTTGGACCTGAAGTAACACCTTTGTGAGTGACAGTTCAGGATTTCAGGGGCAGTTGTGGTGAACAGGTCTGAGCTCATGACATTTGGTCTGTTTGTGTGACTGAGCGCAGGCACAAAGACCAGACAGTTACGCAGACGTGCAGCTCACCATTAGGCCAGGCAGGCAGCTGCCTGGGGCCCCCAAGCCAGCAGGGGCCCCCAGAGGGCCAACAGATTTGACTGAAACGACCAAGAGAATACAGTCACTGCAGCAGCACGTGTTGGAAATACAGAGACACAGCTCCGACAAAATGTGGGGAAGTTCTGCTTCTGGCAGCAAAAACAAAAGAAAAGGAGGATAAAGAGGAGGAAGGAGAGAAAGACGGCAGCGAGTGTAATAAGATACTGTAGTTATAGGTCTCTGAAGTACTTCTTTTAGCAGCCTCCATTGTTTGGCATGCAAATATCGTCAACAATGAATGTACTGTAAACTATAGAGATTGTTTCGTTTTTTTTGGGTGTACACTTTTAGGAAAAGCATAGAACGTATTTTACACAGTGATTTTATTGTAGATTGGATTTATAGATTGTAATTGTAATGCTTTATGTTCACACCTGTCCAGGGACTGCGGATGGAAAAGAGCTGCCGAGCTAAATCTGGTACAAACCATCTCCTCTTGTAAAGACTAATGGTTCTGTACATTGTCCCTGTTTCAATAAATAATGATAATAATAATAATACTAATAGCTAGCGTTCGTCACGGTGCTATGTAGAGCCTTTTCACAAATGTAGTGGAGTAGGAAGTATTATGTATATTTCTCTTTTTAATGTAGTGGAGTAAAAGTTTTCAACACAAACACTGTGGAAGTGTTGCTGCTTCATGCATCACTTGTTTGTTTTTTGTTTTTTTTGGTAGTGTCATGGGGGGAGTGCGGCTCTCGGGCTGCTGTGGCTGGTGTTCATTGGTGTTCAGTATTCATGACTCCGTGGCCAAGTCCAGGCCGCTGGTTTTGTCCTTAATCTACCCACTGCCGAACCATGTGAAGAGCTCGGGTCTAGACAGGCAGGGGAGCTTCCATCGGTCAGTGAAAGCATAGAGGGGGGCCCTGGTCTCTGGGTTGTACGCGTGGTCCTGTTTTCACGCTCGTGTTGTGGATATGGAGTTGGTGCTGCTGCTCGGGAGCGGCCGGTGTGCGCGAGCTGTACGCGCGTGTCGTGGGATCAATGGTTTCTCGCTAGTGACGAGGGGCATTCTCCGTTTCAGTGTTATTTTTTCCGAGTTGCTGCTGTTCGACTGCGGTCTGAGCTTCTCGTGTGGCGTGACAGGCTAAACTCTAGCCTTTTGTCCAGGGCTTGTTGTTCGCGGTGGTTTGTCCGCTGAAGCCTCTGTGAGCTTGGGTGTTATGCACTGTTTAGGTTATGTCTGAAGTTTGGTGACTTGGCTGTTTCATTCGCTCTGTTTGCTCACTGGGGCCGCCTTTCCTTCTCCTAAAGGCCTATTCACACTCCACAAGACGCACCCAGAGCTGCGAGAACCAAATGACATCATTTTTAGTGGGCGGGGTTATTTTGACGCGAGAATCCAATGTTTACGTCCTAACACCAGTGCGGAAAACGGAGACAACATGGCTAGTTTTGCAGCACCGCTCGCGGCAGTAAAATACTTCGCTGAAGGACAAGGACACGCACATGGCAACAAAGTCCTGGAGAGAAACACACGGACAGAATAAACCAGCGGGAGATGTGGCTAAACATGAAATCTTCAAAATGTTTGCAATACCGTGACTGACACATTTTATAATAGTTTAAACTCAAATAGCTCGTTTTATTTCGGTCATTCCTTGTTTGTTTTGGCTGCGGAAAAAGGGGGCGTGGCCGTTCGGCAGAAACACGTCTTGTGGAGGATGAAATGTCAGAGCTCAGACCAACTTTGTTCTTGTTCTTTTTGCCTCAAGAACAAGAACAAAGTTCTCGCGTCTTGTGGAGCATGAAGAGGCCTTAAGTTTGCTCTGGTGCTGGACACCAGTTGCTGAGTTGGAGGGTCTGGCCTGGGTCGCTGGTTTTTGTTGTGCGTCAGGGGCACTGTTCTATAGTTGGCGGTTAACTTTTGGAAACATGGAAAATTTGGGGGGCTGTGCATTTGGCTTCCGCTTGGGGCTATTTGTTTGGCCTTCTGGAGGCTGGTGGCTCATTTTTCCCCACCATGCACCATCTTATGGAGGGGGGTGTGACGCCCTCGCGTAAGCCCTGTCCTCTCCTCCACCTGTGGGCGGGGGGAGTGCGCGCTCGCTCCTGGTCATGTTTGTGCTCATCAGGCTGCAGGTGGCGCTGATTGGCTGCCATGAGGCTGCGGCCCTTTAAGGACGGCGGAGGTGGAATGGCGCTCTCTGTCTCCCTGTGTCGGCTCCGGGGCGCACGTTGGGGCGCACGTCGGGGCGCACGTCGGGTCGCCCGGGCTGCCGAGCCGCGCCAGCATGCCGCCCTCAACTAAAGATACTTTTTTATAATAAAAGATAATGCCGCTGGGCTAAAACCCGTGTTCTGCGTCCTGCTCTCTTTTGTTGCGGCCTCACGAGCCGGGGTCGTAACAAACTACACTGTACCAAAGCTTTTTTTGAATCCGATCTATCACCAAACAGCAGGCGCCCGCGAGAGCAGTGACTGTGATGGGTGATATATGAAATACATCATACTCCTGCGGGTAATAGGGTCGGTAATGAGGTGAACTAACGACTCTCCTTCCCAGATAACAGTGAGTGTCCGTAAAAAGAATGTGCAAAGTAATTATAAGGTGCTATTCCCAGGTGTCTGCGGGTGAAGGGGCAAAGGCGGCGTCGCGACAGCGCTGAGAGGCGGGAGCGAGCGATGGAGGAACACAGGAGGTAAGTGAGCGCTCTCTGTCGCCCAGGAGCTCTCCATCATACAGTGTCCCAGAGGCAGTCACGACGTGTGCCAGAGGCTTCTTCAGCTCTGTTTGGATTACATTAGTCTCCTGAAGTGCTGCTCAAAGTACTGGATTTCATTATTGAGTAAAAGCACAGATACCACTGGTCAAATATTACTACAGTAAAAGCAAAAGGAGAATTTATAGAGATGTAGTGAGGTAGAAAGTGTTATATCTGTCAAATGGAGTTGCAGTATCAGAGTGCCTCGGACATTACCTTTTTTTGCACCACCTTCATTATAAGATATGTAGGATTGAAGTTACTGAAGCTGGTGTGTTTTTCTGTCTCAACATTTACCCAGAAGCAGAGAGAGAGACGGAGGGCAGCCGACTGCAGAAGGAGAAAGCGATACTGGGCAGAGGTGTTTTTTTTCTCGGCAGCTTTTGCGGTTTGAGTCAATTTGAGGAAACGCAGCCTCTTACGGTCCATTAGAAGTGTTACGCTGATACTGAGAGAATGGGAGAGTCTGGGAGTGCGTGGACTGAAGGGTGGATGGGTTTGACAGAAAGAGACTGCGTTCTCTTCAGCACCTTCATTTTGTTGTTTTTGTTATGGCAGAGTTTCTGACGTCACCGGATCCTGTTTCCCAATGTTATATCGAGCTCTTGTAGTTATTGTAGAATGTAGGAGAATATTGGCTACACAGGCCTCAGCTACTTCCCTTTTTTATTTCTCTGTCATAACAGCAGCAGCAACAACTAATTATTGGCCAAAGCCCCACGCAGACCACGCCAAACAGCACAACATTCACAAGAACCTTTAACCTGTTCAGGAGCGCCGTCCCTGATCAGGGGCTGATTCCAGTTCCATTTACTTGCAGTATTTAGGCAAATTATATTTCGACCAATATAAACATGGGGCACAGATTTTTAAACAGGCACTTCTCCCCAAAACATCTATTCCAGTCATGGAACGACATCACATAAATCAAAACATTAATTAAGGACAGAAAAATAAAAATAAAACATGAAAATTGATCATTAAAATTAAGCATTTCTTATCCATATTAATTAATTAATATGGATTAATATTAATTATTTTGGTCCAAAATGCTCAAGTAAAATATAATTCAACAAAAATTTCAACAAAATACTCTTTTTTGGAAAATTTGGCTCATTAAGTTTACAAATCCAACATACTTGGACCAAGACTTCTGAAATTTTGCACACATGCTGAGCACCAGTAAGGTCACAACTGTACTCAATTTGGAGTGTGTGCTATGAAGTATATTTTCAGGAAAGACATTTCAGTTTATGTGTCATTTTCGATATATAAAAAAGCTACATTTTTATTCATTTTATAACTAAAGAACTGTTTTACATGTTTTTGTCACAATGTCCTTCTAAATGTACAAAGAAGCTACTTCTTGTCCTGATTCCTATGATGGTTCACATCAGCAATTTGGACAAAGCATGTTGTTTTAACAGTAATTTTAATATGGAGAGGTGACTGTTTAATGTAGCCAGGCGAGAGGACATCAAAATAGGTGGTCCTTAACAGGTTTTAACAGCTACATTAGTTTAGTGGCACTGACTGTGTTGGGACGGCGCAGCGACTTCTCTCTGCTGTCTCCACCGTCATGAGGCTGATGTCCACCTCTTTTTCTTATTGAATCCACCGGAAATACATCCAGCTTCTTGGTGTCGCCTGCTTTTAATTTCCATTTGATAAAACTATAAACAAGGAAGACTCGTACGTGGGCACAGGCCGGACTGACCCAGGACTTTTGGGTCAAGACCGGCTCTTCAATAACATATTTAATGCAATAGTCGAGGTGATGAGCAAAACAACAAGCCCTTGGCATGAACTAAAACAATATAAGCTACGATTCCAGGACAACAGCTGCTGTTGTTTCTGCCGAATTCAAGCGAACACTTCATAGCACTCAACACTTTAATCAAACAATCTTAAAATGTGCGTCCCATTAAGGAGGTTCCTCTCGCGACTGCAACACAAATAAACTTCTCAAAACCAACCGAATGATCCCACTGTAGATTTAGGCAATGAAATGATTAAACTCACCACAGAGATAGAGGTGTGTTGTGTAAATTGAAGTCCCAAAACAGGCCAAAACATCGTAAATCCTTTCAATGGAATCTAGAAACTATTTCCAAACTGCGCATCCAGTGAGACGAGGGGCGAGAGGGCGAGTCACCTGACAACAAAAACATCTGTCTAAAATGTATAAAGAATAGAGGTCTGAGGTTCCCCTGTGGGTCCTGGAGGGTTTTACAATAAACTATTTCTTCTTGTATTGGCAAATATGATGTGAGGGGCATGAGTGTTATGTCCCAGAGGCCCATTGCTTACTATCCGAGATAATCTGGGAACCATGACTCAAGAAAGTGCCACCAGAGGGGTAAAAAGGTGTCACATCCGTCTAATAAAGGAATTGCGTAATTGCATCTATATAATGATAGGGATGCTGATAACTACTGGCACTTATTGTGGGCCGGTGTAATGAATAACAGGGCTTATCTCTCGTCTCGATCTGACAGGCCCAACCGGCCCAAAAGTACGTCGGCCCACTGGGAAAACTCCGGTGTTCCCGATGGCCCGTCCAGCCCTGCCTGAACAGTGATCACATGACACTGTTGACCGATTGGGACGTGATTCCCACGCTCACAAACAGGGACGGGCTCAGTTTTTCTCCCCTCCAAAGACAGAGACGCACCGCTGCATTACAACAGACTCATGTAGTGTCCGCTCGACAAGTCTCAGTGGCTGTGTGGCAACTTTGTGTGGATCCCCCATCCGGCACCAAATCTTTTAAGACTCGAAAAATTGTTCCCTGTTTGCTCAGGTTAAGACATTGTAATAACAGCACATTTCGTCAAAGGCAAATTAAAATCGTAAGCAATTTGTTCTGTCATAAATTGTGTCAAAACAAGACTCAATAAAATACTGAACCACATCACAAATCACATAATTATAGTGGTAAAATGTCATTATCGCTCAGGAAATTACCATGTGTTGTGGATAGATAGATAGATAGATAGATAGATAGATAGATAGATAGATAGATAGATAGATAGATAGATAGATAGATAGATAGATAGATAGATAGATAGATAGATAGATAGATAGATAGATAGATAGATAGATAGACACTATAGACACTATAGACACTATAGATAGAGAGATGGATGGATGGATGGATGGATGGATGGATGGATGGATGGACTGACTGATAGACGGATTTGTTCTTCCCTGATGGCACCTGCATATTCCAAGATGACGATGCTATGATTCATCTGGCTCACACTGTGAAGCACGAGACGTTGTGGATCGACTTAACCCCATTGAGAATCTGTGGGATCTGCTGGATTGTTGGGCATTGCAGAAGCTTGTTAAAACAATGCCACTGAGTAATTAACGCTAAAGGCAGAACAAACAACATTAAAGCGTGTACCTTGTTTTTGTTCGGGCAGTGTGTTTGGATTGTACTCATCATATGAAGTAATAATGTTTGTTGTGGTATTTTCCCCATCGATCAGGCAGCTCATTAAAGTCGTCTAAATCAATGAAAGCCACAGCGCTCCGGCCGCCGTAGCTTTGGGCGACAGGCTGGGTAGAAAACACATGCACAACCGAACCAAAGCAACATCAGACTCACGGCATGAGTCACCAGGCAATCTGCAGTACAGGCCCCGCGGCTGAGCTGCCAACAGCCAAGCCTCGCCGATCAGAGATCAGAGAGAGCGGCAAAGGTTATTTATGTGATTAATTTGTTTCAGCATAAATAAAAACAGTGGAAAGGGCAAAAATTAAACGCTAAAATGTTTCTCTTACATAAATTCCCATTTTTGGATTGGCTTGATTGAACCCTACACTGAAAGTCTCCACACTTATAACATAACTTTGCTCAAATGCTACATTTTCCCAGCCCTAGGAAAAGAAAAAGCAAGGCCTTTTTCATGAATCAAAATTCTCTATTTGTATTTATGAAAAAGCCTTTACTTAAAGGGGCAGGTCAAATTAAAATCTTCACTGTGAAAAAAAAGCCATCTTATTTCAGATAAATGGCTTAAAAAGGTTTGATTTAAGACATTTAATGCTGGTTTGGAGCAGGCTTGGACTGTCTTGAAATAAGATCACCAATAGAAGAAGCATTAAGTCGCTTAATCTCTTAAAGAGGGGGTGTTCTGCTTTTTTCAGTCCCATAGCACCAGTCTATATCACACTACAATGATGACAAACCTTCTGTTGGTCTGTAAATGCAGTAAATTAGAATAACTGCCTTGTATAAAATGTCTCTCTCAAAATGGCTGTAGTGAATGTCTTGAAATAGGCCTCTGTCTCTTTAAGAACCTCTGAGCCTTTAGACACGCCCCCTCCACACGCTGTCTGTGGCATCAGTGGGGAGGGGGCTCTGCTGAGGAGCAGTGGTTGGTTACTCGGCTGGTGACGAAAGCTCGGAGGCGTCTCCAGGAGGTGGGGGCGTTCCTAGGAGGACTCAGGCAAACCTATCCCTAAAATGGCCGCCATCAGAGTTTTTACAGATGACTCAGAAATACGTGAATGTGCCAAGGCAACACTTCAGCCATGTTTTTAATGAGGGAATGACAGAATAACATAATGGAAAGTTTGAAAAAGTCGATTTTGCAGAATACCCCCCCTTTAACTCCCACCAGAGCAGAGCACAAAATGCAGCAAAAAAGCGACAAAAGAGCGACAAACAACGTGCCGGAAAAGCAAAAAATGCAACAAAAAAGTGACAAAATGAGGCGAAAAAACACGACCAAAAAGCCACAAAAAAGCTGTGAAAAATTGAGAAAAAAGCGACAAAAAAGTGACACAAGAGCATGCCAGAAACGCTTTTGTAGGTCTTAGCTTTCAAATGCTTTTAGATTTGGGTAATACAGAACTGGAGAAAATGCACTGGGTTAAGAGCGGGGGTTCAGAGGTTAAACAAAATAAATTTACGCTCAAACACAACAGATGTGACTTACGAATGTTTGATGTTGAGTTTGAGTCTAAGACGAGATGAAGATGAGCTAATGCCAATGGAACAAGCAGAAATCTCACTTGAAATCAGACAAATTCACTTTAAAATTTAGAAATATTTCTTTTTTCACTTGAAATGATGCATAATCATCTTAATTGTTATCTTTCATAATAAACAAGACTAAAAAAAAAACTTAATCGAGACCAAAACAAGGCTAAAATGGAACTGAACTGGAGAAATCGTGTTTACAATCGAACTTTCCTCCTTCTCCTTCGTAAAAATGTGCTTGTTCCATTGGCAATAGGAGGTTTTATCTCATCAAGACGAGTCCAAACGTTTCCAAACTTTAGATTTAACACCTTAATTCAAGTCCATGTATGTCATTTCTTCAAGGGACTATATAGAGTTTAAAAATGTTAAAAGTATTTTCCTCCCCCTTCATGTTCCAGCCATGTCCTGACCTGTTCACCACAACTGCCTCTAAAATCATGCACTGTCACTCAGAAAGTTGTTACTTCGGGTCCGAAGCACAAGCTTTAATTAAGTAAGTATATACTTACAGAGACTGCAGTTACGCGTAAGAGCTGAGGTGGCAGTAGTGAGTATAAAATGACCAACTTGCATCCGTTCCCTTTAAGATGATAATTCTTTTTCCACTGTAGAGAGTTTAGTGGATCATTTGAATCGATTTGGCAGAAGATGGCGCAGTTTTTATTTTTCATGTTTTTGTACTTGCATTAGCCGCCATATTTGTTTTAGTACTGACAGACCAGGCATTTAGTCCACTGGAACTCGCGAAGATAACACTGAGTCCAACACTACAATATTCAGGAGTAATCACAGGGTCGATGGCACCTCTGATCAGTGTATACTGTTGATGTGCGCTTGGGCAAGACACTTCCCGCACCTTGTGAAACCCGTGTGTCAGATTGGCCTTGCGCCTGTTAGTCTGTGCCTAAAGGATGGATGTTTCTATGGATGGATGGATGGATGGATCTAGGGATGGATCTATGGATGGATGGATGGATCTATGGACGGATGGATGGATGGATGGATGGATGGATGGATGGATGGATGGATGGATGGATGGATGGAGGGATCTATGGATGGATCTATGGATGGATCTATGGATGGATGGACGGATGGATGTATGGATCTATGGATGGATGGATCTATGGATGGATGGATGGATGTATGGATCTATGGATGGATGGATGGATGGACGGATGGATGTATGGATCTATGGATGGATGGATCTATGGATGGATGGATGGATGTATGGATCTATGGATGGATGGATGGATGGACGGATGGATGTATGGATCTATGGATGGATGGATCTATGGATGGATGGATGGATGGATGGATGGATCTATGGATGGATGGATCTATGGATGGATGGATGGATGGATGGATGGATGGATGGATGGAGGGATCTATGGATGGATCTATGGATGGATGGACGGATGGATGTATGGATCTATGGATGGATGGATCTATGGATGGATGGATGGATGGATGGATGGATGGATGGATCTATGGATGGATGGACGGATGGATGGATGGATCTATGGATGGATGGATCTATGGATGGATGGATGGATGTATGGATCTATGGATGGATCTATGGATGGATGGATGGATGGATGGATGGATGGATGGATGGATGGATGGATGGATGGATGGATGGAGGGATCTATGGATGGATCTATGGATGGATGGATCTATGGATGGACGGATGGATGTATGGATCTATGGATGTATGAATGGATCTATGGACGGATGGATGGATGGATGGATGGATGGAGGGATCTATGGATGGATCTATGGATGGATGGATCTATGGATGGATGGATGGATGGATCTATGGATGGATGGATGGATGGATCTATGGATGGATGGATGGATGGATGGATGGATGGATGGATGGATGGATGGATGGATGGATGGATCTATGGATGGATCTAGGGATGGATGGATCTATGGATGGATCGATGGATGGATCTTTGGATGGATCTATGGATGTATGAATGTATGGATGGATGGATGGATCTATGGATGGATGGATGGATGGATTTTTATTATTAACCATGATCAAAACAAAACAAAAGTCACCACAAGGATTTAACTAACTGTGTATGCTGTTGATGTGTGCTTGGGCAAGACACTTCCTGTGTGTGAGATTGGCCTCGCTCCTGTTAGTCCGAGCCTAAAGGCGTCTTATCATCTGTGGGGACTGAGTGAATAAATAGTCCATTGTAATGCGCTTTTTTTTTTCAAGCCTCCACAAAGGCTCCAGCGCAAAAACACACAATCCTCTGAACTCCGAGGTAGACGTGCTTCACGGAGCCGCGGCCGTGGAGCGTTTCTTCTGAGCGAGAGCAGAGGGTGAGCTGTGGGCGTCGCGCTGAGCCCGTCACATGCAGCGAGAGCACAGACATGTCACATTTGTAGCAGCAAAATAACAGGACGTGGCGCTCTGTGGGCCTTCGGTTCGAGCGTGTTTTCAATATGCCACAAATGGATCTCAGAGGACTTTCTGGAGCAGAGCCTCACGGACAAACAAAGGAATAAACCCGGTGTTGTTTTGTCTTCGCCGAGAGCTTCTTTCAATTAACGTTTCTGTGTAAAAACAATGACAGACATGGATATTGTTCAATGCGAATACCGAATACCGATACGAGTACAAGGCATTTTCTTCAACGTTCTTACTTTTTTCACAGCAGATTGGTTTGTAATTAGTAAATTTACTCATGTACATTTCCTTAAGTAAAGTCGGCGACACATTTAAGAGCAGTTATATTAGAATTGTGCTGATGCCATTTATTTATTTATTTCATTTTCATTCAATATATTTTATTTTGCACTTTATTACAGACAGAAAAGTCCATGTCCTAAAGCTCCCAATGCCTGTGCTTTATTCATTTATGTGTTTTTATTTAACAATAGTATTGAGATGTTTCTTAAATGGTCTCTTTTCGTCTTTACTTCAGCTCCTGTAGATTTTCTCGTGTGTTTGTAGTAACTTAGCGAGAAGCTACAGCGTTTTCATTGTTCTGCTGCAGCTCATTTTCCCTCAATATAAACATGCTGTATGTCTTTAATTTGGATTTTCTGAGGACTTTTTAGTCGCTGGGTTAGTTTTTCAGATGAATAAACCCCTGGGCTTAAAACGGCGTCAAAATGGCCAAAACTGCTAGCCGCGAGTTAGCAACGTTAGCCTGTATGTTGTAAACACTGCAGACGCTGCAGCGCTAACAACATTAAGCTCTGGTTAAATCCAGCTCAGACTCTGGTTTAGAGAGCGCAGTCTGTAATAAAGTCAGCTCTATGTGGATTATTGGATTTACACTAAACTATTCTCCAGTTTGTTGCTTCTTCGTCAAATGGTTTTGGTTTCTGGTATCGGGACCTCATGAATGAGTACGAGTATGTGGTATCGGCCCGATACTGGTATCGGTATCGGTGCATCCCTAAAAAGAACGTATATTTGAGCAACATCAGCTTCGTGGTTGTATAAGCTACGCAGCGGCGGAGTGATCTGCTAGAAAATAGTCCCTTAAAATGCGATCATTCATGTGATGCAGGTCAGTTATATTCCAAACATGACTCTATGGACACAGCCATTTATATGGTTAGTCTGGGGTTATAAGTGATTTGCCTCAGGTGCTCTGTGGAGCGGGTCACACTGTTTTAATGCAGGCTAATGCACTAGCCTAGTGCCACGTTACTCTTCAAATATAAGGACTGCATGAATAACAAAAAAAATATCTCCAGAAATCACTCAGCAACACTCTGGAGAACTAGGAAATGAGGCCCTATGTCAAAAACCCTGAAACATCCCTTTAAGAGGTAAAACAAGAGGTCTTGCTCTGTCTGACAGGATCTGGCGTCGCTGCAGTCGCTCAGGTCTATGTCCCCAAAGAATGAGATCAGTTGACGAGTGATTTCCTCTTCCCTGATTGCATCAATTCAAGATCTTGGTGGAAAATGAATGCAACACCGGATCTTTTGACATTGCAGGAGCTTAATGAAACAACGCCACAGTCGAAGCCAAAAGCCGCTACGACCAAACATCCGAGCGAGTCAAACGCGTGTCACAGATCCTCCCTCTGACAGCGTGTTATCTGTGTCACTGGGCTGTGTCTTTAATCAGGGCTCGGTGCCGACAGTGCAGGTGGCTAATAAGCACTCGCTCCCTCCTCTGATTCAGACCCGCTCGGCGACATCTCACACACGCCTCCCGCAAATCTCTGTAATTCATTCGATTAGTTTGGACGCGGGCCAGAGGATCCTCACGCCGCCGCTGCTGTTTGTTACAATGCTCATCGTTTGGGAGTGATTACGGTTCGTGATATGAAAGGATAATGTGCCTAATTTGGCGATTTGGCTCGAAAAGTGTGATTAGATTTGCACATGTTCAACACGCCCAGGAGGGAAGACACACACAACTAAAGTCATCCAACAATCTTTTTGTGCTTTAGATATATGACCTGAATAACTGCAGTGATTTTCCATTTTGTGGCATTATCAGTTTTAGGTATGCCTTTTAATCTAATAAAACTTAATGGGCCAGATCTTGTGACTGGCGCAGTCCGTGCGCAACTCTAAACGCAACATAGTACACGCGCAATCTCCCTTGTGGCGCAGGGTTTGCCGCGCCACAAGGGAGAGGGCGTTTTTTTAAGAAAAAGAGTCCGACTAAGGCATGGTTCATTACAAGCAGGACTTGCGCTACTCTTCTATGGCAACCTTCACATTATGTTCCTCTTTACATCGCGCTGCCTTGTCTTCTTCCTTAGAATCAACGTTAAATTGAAAACAAAAGCGAAAAAAGTCTGTTTGAGCGTAGGATACGCACGGGTTTACTTCATACACCAAAACAACAACAGTTTTCCATAAATAAACCACACGTGCCTCAAGTGCCACAACACCAGGTCTGATCTGCGTTTTAAGGAGACATTTCCATCGTGTGTCAGTCTTCACCTCCTGATGATGCTCCTTGTGGAGCCACAGCTCAGTCCAAAAGGAAGACGCGCATTTTACAGGGCGCATAGCAACTTTTTTTTTCAGCCACTCCAAAAATCCTGCAGCTGTAGCGCAAATGTTCCAATACGCCACAGTTTTCTTGCAACGACTGCATAACTCTGCAAATCCTCCACAGCCGATATGACAGTTTCTGATCAGTTAAATCCTGTACATTTCGTAACTTTGCGCATTCGAACGGTGTCCAACACGAGGCTGCTGCCTCTCTGTCCCGCCCGCTCAGCTTGGATCTGCAGTGAGTGGCTGCAGCAGCGGAGGAACAGTTTTATTTCTTTTATCTTTATTAAACATTGCGCTGCATCAGCATGTTACGCGTTTACAAGAGAACCCCTCCCTGCAAACCACCGCCTTCCTCAGGTCTGGGGAAAGCATGGGGAGGGGGCGGCACCACAACATCGCAATGCGAGTCTGTCCCCCCCTCCTGTCCTGCCCACTTTTTGCACCAGGTATGACACTGAAGATTGCAGGGAGCGCCACCATCTGCGTCCTCCTATTCTCTACAGCCTGCACCATGAACCACAAGATCTGGCCCAATGTTTTTTAAAACAGAGAGCATGGCTCTCTCGGTGTGTTTGGTCCGGGGTCGGCTGGGGCCCTCGCGTAACCGGGAGGCTCTCGAAGCCCCGCACCGGCCGGGTAGAGTTCGATGTGGGCGTGCGACGGTAAGCTTGCCTTGCCTCGGGGTTAGCCTTTTGCAGAAGGAGAACTGCTCCGCGGCTAACTTTATTTATATTTACGTTTAGGTGGACCCATCTGCTGCTGTCTTGCTTCTCTTGGTTCCCTTGCTTCTCTTGTTGCATCGTTTTGTTTTGTACGAACTGAAAAGCTAACGTGACCTAAGGAAAATACTGTGAACCAACTGAGGCTTAAAGTGTACAAGCGGTTCGACTTAATGTAACGAGAACGGCGCAATGTCTAATGCGAACAAAAAGTATGAAGCAAGAAACTGAAAGATAAAAGTACCTCATAGAAATAAACTAAACTGTGAAAAAGGAACATGCTGCCTCTGTCCTTATGGGTCGAACCTGTGTGCCTTAAAGCGCATTTTTCACATGTTTTACTGGATGGCGTTGTCTGGCATTTTAATTTAATATACCACTACCACTCATGTCACAATTTCCTACCATCCATATTTCCGATCCCCCTGGTGACCAAATCGACTATAGGCGTCTCCATCTCGTCCTGTCTCCGGCCCAACAACACGGTTCTTCACAGTCATTCCCAGCGTTTCCAGCACAGTGTTTGTTTGTTTGTTTCTTAACTGGACCTCATGTCTGCAATAAAGAGTGTGATGATGAGGATGATGATGACGATTGTCCATCTCTCTGCCTCTCTTTCCCTCATGGACCGTTGCATGAGGGTTTTCTCCACACTGTCGTTTGCTCTGATGTCAACGTCAGCTTTATTTGTATAGCACGTTTACAACAACACTCGGTGCCCAAAGTGCTTCACATACAGGTGCACAACATTAAATTACAGTACAGCACAGCAAGAGAAGCACACACAATAGAGTTAAAATACAGCTCAACTTCAATTGAACGCCAACGCAAACAGATGTGTTTTAAGGGCAGTCTTAAAGGTTTCTATGGTCGGAGCAGCTCTGACGGTTCCAGAGTTTGGGAGCAGCCACACTAAACGCTCGATCTCCTTTAAACGGGATCTGGGCACGTTCAGAGACAGCTGGTTCGCAGACCTTACTGATCTGACTGGGGCATAAACGGACAAAAGCTCAGAGAGATACTCAGGAGCAGATCCATGAAGACATTTAAACACAAGCATCAAGATCTTAAAGGAACAGGCCACCGTTTTTACATACTGAGATATGTTCTTACCTTAGCTTTGACGAGTTCTTTAGGACCTGTCTGATCTTCCCCCGTGCCTTCAATCACGTAAACACAGAACACAGTAAACACAGTTCGAAATCCGCGCAGTAATCTTCACTTTACTGTGCGGATGCCAAATTACTCCTGGTATTATTCCCCCTTACAATATAGTTCCCCCTTTTATCCGCTTAGAAAATCCACATTGTTTAATTGTGTGTAATTATACTTTGTAGTGGAACACTTCACGTAACCATATTTAAATAGGGAAAACGTGGAAGAGCTTGGTAGCTTCTATCTTGACCTGTTTTGGAGCTATAGAGGAGAGAGGGAGAGGCTAAATGCTAACGCCGTCTGCGCTGTGTTTACGTGACTGAAGGCACGGGGGAAGATCAGACAGGTCCTAAAGAACTCGTCAAAGCTAAGGTAAGAACATATCTCAGTATGGAAAAATGGTGGCCTGTTCCTTTAAAGTCAATCACATAGAGAAAGTCTGTTCCACTCTGTCAAGATGTTTTCACTTGTATTTCTTTTTGGACCCATTGGTTTGTTTCCCTCACTGTAGAATCCTCCTCCACGTCCACAGTTCAAAAGCCTCTATTCTCTTTCTGTCTGCCTTTTATATAGTCCAACTCTCAAGGGCCAAAAAACGTTCACCTGAAAACAAAATAAACCCTGGTCTTCCCAATAACGTGCACTTATTGCACAGATTCAATATTTCTCCATAGATTTATTTGGGGTATTGTCAAGGGCACATATCATAAGTAGCACCTGCAGACTTCAAATTATCCAAACATGGACTGAGCAATATTTCAAAGGTTTTTCTAGAGGGATTTTTAAATATCTAATTCATAGCCTTATTTATAAGATAAGATATCCAAAGTACCTCAAAAAAGTATTTGTAAAAAGTACTAATACGTTTTTCAGCATAAACTGCCTTACGGAAACATAAAATCACATAATCTACCGCAAAAATGAAAAGTTGATTTCCCTCTTCACCTGCAGCGTCTCGCGTTGTAGTCTGCTGTGTGTGAAGCGTGAAGAGGAGCGAGGCGAGGACTGCTCCCTGTAGGATGCTTCCAGTACTGCAGACAAAAACCTGACTGATTTCTCCAGAGAACTGCAAAGCCATTCGTATCTGCTCGTATTTGGTAAGTTCAGCGCGTGAGGGAATAAAGCTTTGGCACGAAATATTTGTAGTGATAATTATACATAAACAACATTACTTCAATTCCATAACAGTTGGAAAACGTGCGTCTTGCATGTTAATTGCCTGTCCCCGTGCTCTAGTACTGCAGTGGCTGCCAATCCCGAGATTCCTGGAATTGCATTGGGGCTTTTTATCATCATCATCATCATTCTTTATTCAGACTCGAGGTCCATAGTATAAAAAGGCTCACATAAACAATACATACCAACCCAAGACCTGGGGTTCACCAGAGCCACCAAAGAGTTCACAGAATCGTTGAGGCGACAGATGAATTAAAATACAAAGTTCTCATTAGCCCCTTAACGCCTGAATGTATTTCCAATTATATAAAAAAATATATCATCAGTGTTTTTGCTTTCAAGCTGATGCTAAATTAAGTGGAGATTGTTAATTTTTACGTCGCACATAGTACAGATATAGTTTTAGGTATGTTGCAAATTGGCAACAACAGGCAAAAGTTGTAAATGTATTAAAATGACAAAATGTGTTTGTTCTGAATGATTCCAAATGCACTGTAAGATACACTGAGCACTTGTGTATCAGGTTAGGATATTAGAACAGTAAACAGAGCTAACGCCTTTCACTAAATGCTTGTAAAGTGTTGATTTGGAGCAGCTGATGCCGTTCTGCAGCAGCAGGAGCACTGGTAACAGGAAGGGCATCAGGATGTTCAGTAACATCTTCATTACTGCTGTTCCTGTCATCAGTGCCTTCCCTGCTGCTGCTGCTTCATCACCTGATGTAGGGAGGAGAAAAAAAAGCACTTTATAAAGGTGCAGACAAAATATCTACCAAACATCTACAGTTTGTATGACTAATTATCATATTTTGCTCCTTTCCTGAGGTTTTATAATACATTGTACATCAGATACCTCTATTTACCATTACTTATTTGCAAACAATATTATAATTGCACATTATTTTCAGATGTGGAACTCTTGTTTGTGGTCCAGTAGGTCCACCTTGTGGTCGCTTTGCAAACAACACCAACGGTTTCATTTTGTTCTGTGTAAAAAAAGGGATAACTTTTTTTTTAATATGCTTGTATGATATTGTTACAATGATTATAGAATTTCACTAAAATGGGATGTTCTAAAAAACGTTTTAGCTGTAATAAATCTAAATACTACTAGAATGCGGTCACTGTGGCCACCAGATGGAGCTATTGCAGTTTTCCTTTATGGCCTGATGTTTCCGATTCACAACGTACTGAAATCTTCAAATAACAAAAAAAAAATCCATCACACGAAGTTCATTCCAATCAATAATCTAAAGATGGACACAATGAGCTGCTACATTATTTTATTTTAGCACAACTCAATTTACATTTGAAGATTTCATCAAAGTTGCTGCCTCGATTTGCAGAAGTGCTATTTCCGCTAAATACCTCCCATGACCCGGTTGTGGTTCCTTCTCTGACCGGTCCTACGAGAAACTCGTGCTTGCAAAACAAGGGAAAACATACCTTATTTTAGCCACAGTCTGGCAAGAAGAGGTATGTCGTCAATATGTACCAATAGGCGTTAAGGGGTTAGTGCCTGGAAGCTGTTGACACGAGCCTGGCAGAACAGCAGACTGGCACTACTGGACCTGGGCCTTTTTAATAGCATCCTAAAAGCATCATTATATGCGACTTTGAGCTTCTGTAGCGTGGCTTTTTTATATTTCCACCACAGAGGAGCTGTGTACAGAGGTGTGCAGAAACTTCTGAACAGATTAATTACGAATATTTGCTTGGGCATAAATTATACGACACTGCCGATTAATATCATCACAAAGGCAGTCTGTAATAAAGTGACCTAAGTGTTTTGTCCTGTTGCACACAGTAAGACTTTGCCCAGACAGGTAGAAACGTGGGAAACAGAGGTCCTGATCTCCTTTAGACCGACGTATCAGCACAGCGCTCTTTTTCACGCTGTGTATGAGGTCATGTTTGAGTCCATGTTCCGAGCAAACATTCAGCAGTTGTTGAAAGAAACAATGGCCAGATCATCAGCGTGCATGAAATTGCTGACCCCAAAGGAGGCGGAGATGGTATTCCCCCATTTGACCTGCATCTTCTGCTTAGAGTACCAGCAGGCCAGTGTTCTCGTAGTGCTGTCAGGTACTCCCCTCTGCTTAAGTTTGACAAAAAGTGTATGGTGGTTTACTCTGTCAAACGCCTTCGATGCATCTAAGGCCCTGTCCACACGAAGTCAAGCTGAGGACCAAACACAAAGATATTTTATCAATCAACATTTTCCAAACTAGGTCCCAGAGTGGAAAGATCTCAAAATGCCGTTTACGTGGCTCCGTTGTTAAGTCGTCTCCGCAACTTTTGCTAAAACGATGACATCACAGCTCCAGAGTGGTGTCTGTGATCCATGATCTACTGACCTTATAATGAGTTTTACTCATGGATCTATGATGGTTTGACTCCGCCCCTCTTTGCTCCATTGCCACAAGCCACAGGTGACAAGAGGAAAAACACGAGTCAGTCTGTGGTTTTGGACTGACAGTAAAAGTCCGGTCCATGACAGGTTTTTCTGCTTTAGTCCCGTTACGTCTGAAGAATAAACTCTCCTCCTCTTCTCTTCTGTAGATCTTAAATCCTTGAATCAGTTTCATTTTCACTGTTTACATTCCACAAAAGTTTACTGCTCATGCGCCTCTACATCTTGTTCTATCATCTGTGTTAGCGTCACAGCGCCTCACACAGGCCTGGAAGATGAATCGCGTCGTTTTCACAGACCTGAGTCGACCCATGTGGAAGCACACATTTACTGAGCTGCTTCGTGCTTAAGTTTCTGAAAACATAAGCGTTTTGTCTTCGTGTGGATATAGCCTAAAAGACCCATTACAATGGAAGAGTTCTTTCTTACATACATTTGCACTGTCTCCTTTTATGATCAGAGGGCTAGTATTGGCACAAATTAAAAGGTAAAAAAGCATCACATCTGACTGAGAAAGGCCTACATATGCTGAAAACAGGTGTATTGAATGTGTATTGGTCATTATTTGTATGTTGAGATGCATTTGTGTGAGCAGCGGTGATGGATTGAGTGGCCAGCACAGGCAGGGGGGCTTTAAGATAAAAGGTTAGGAAGTCTGGTCCACTGAACACTGAATCCAAGGCCCAACAGCAGTCTCTTCTTTCATCTTTAAGTGAAGTGGGTCAAAACAATGAAACACACACCACTTTACTGCTTTAAAACAAGAGAGTACAGCTCTAAACACTACTGTCTGTCCTGGGACGTTCATGTCTGTGTTGTAAACTGATCGAGGTGGCTGATGGTGCAGGTTTCCTCCGTGTCCGCAGGCGCCTGTGAGCTGACGGGCCGGTGATTAGAGATGGTGCAGTGAAGATGACTCTGTTGACCGGAGAGGGCTCGGAGTACAGCTACAGTGCTGTGAGCTGCTCCTCGGACCCTCCCCCCCTGCACGAGCTCGAGCCTGAGAAGGGCGTCTTCTACAGGAGGGCCTGGCGCGCTCCACAGCACACAGGTGAGGGGAAAGAGGCTCCCAAACCAGGACTAAATCAAGGAGAATCTTAGGAGGATCGATGCAGTTTAAGCAGCAGCTCCCCTTTCATCGGGGCCGGATTGGGACTGAAAACCAGCCCTGGACTCTGGTCAGCCTGGCCCAAATTAGCGTAAATGTGACACTTCCACAAATACATATGTGAACCTCTGACCCCCCGCCTTAACCCAGAGCATTTTCTCCAGTTCGGCTTTGCCCAAATCTAAAAGCTTCTTGACTGGAGAGCAACACTGTAACGCCTCATTTGAAAGATAAAATCTAGAAAAGTGACGGTAACTTTTTGTCACGTTGTCGCTGCATTTTTGTCATGTTTTTGGCTTTTTGGCATGTTTTTTTTGTCATGTTATTGTTGTTTTTTCATCGCTTTGTCGTCACTTTTTTGTCACTTTTTTGTTGCTTTTCCAGCGCATTTTTGTTTTTGGATGCTTTTCTTTTAACCCCTTAACTCCCACCTGAACCGAGCACATTTTCTCCAGTTTCAGCTTTACCCCAATCCAAAAGCTTCTGGAAAAAAGGTGTGAAAATAGTGACAAAACTGAGACGAAAACAATGATGGAAATGTGACGAAATATTGATGAAAAAGTGGCAAAAATGTCACAAAAATGACAAAAAAGTGACAAAAATGTGACAAAAATGTGACAAAAAATTTGATACTTTGGCAACTCGTTTGAACGAGATGGTATTACATTTACCATCGTTTACGCGCAGTCAAAAATGTTTCACTCACACTGGCAGCTCAGAGTGTCCGTACCTACAGGACCAATTCTCATTTTTAGTTTGCAAAATTCACATCATTACATGGCAATGAGAACTCAAAAGGAGTTTGTTGAAGCAATAAAGTTAATGTACACCGACCCCATATTCAAAGTCGTTACTAATGACAGTAATACAAGAGAGGAAGTGAGAAGATAACGGCCCATCCTTTGAATAAAGTCCTCAAAAGACGTCCACACCAGGGAAACCTGACGTTAGATATATTAACATTAACATTCCCTTGACTTACAGACACCCCTCTGTCCAGCGCCCACCGCCTCTACGCCATCATAAACGTGGGCGGCCTGCGGTACCAGCTGCCCTGGACCACCCTGGAGGACTTCCCCCTGTCCCGCCTCGGGCAGCTCAGCCTCTGCAGCAGCTTCGACGACATCATGAGGGTCTGCGACGACTACGACGTCACCCACAACGAGTTCTTCTTCGACCGCAGCCCGTGCGCCTTCCGGACCATCCTGACGTTCCTGCGGGCCGGCAAACTCCGCTCCGTGCGGGACATGTGCGCCCTGTCGTTCAGAGAGGAGCTGCTGTACTGGGGCGTCCCGGAGGAGAGCCTGGAGTGGTGCTGTAGGCGCCGGCTGGTTCAGCGCGTGCAGGAGTTCGAGGCCTTGGAGCGGGCGGAGGAGGAGGAGCTGCTGGAGGAGATGATGCTGGATTCGGAGAGCAGGGAGGGGCCGCGGGAGTCCAGGGCCAACAGGTGCATGGCCCAGCTGCGGGACATGGTGGAGAAGCCTCAGTCTGGGCTGCCCGGGAAGATCTTCGCCTGCCTGTCGGTGCTGTTTGTGACCATCACCGCGGTCACTCTGTCCATCAGCACCATGCCCGCCATGAGAGAGGAGGAGGAGCAGGTGAGGGGAGCTCTGAGGCGCAGAAAGGGGCCAATAACAGACCGGAACAAACTTAGAAATAGCCATCGCTCCCATCGCATCATAAACAGCAAAGCAGCGCCCACAGATTCACACAGATCACGGCAAATCCCACAAAATTATAGATCGACATCAAAAAGCTGTTTTTCCAGCCAGATCTCAACCACAAACAAACTTTCGTGTAGTGTGTCCTCAGCTTAAAGGAATAGGCCCCCGTTTTTACATACTGAGATATGTTCTTACCTGAGCTTTGACGAGTTCTTTAGGACCTGTCTGATCTTCAGTCACGTAAACACAGCGCAGACGGCGTTAGCATTTAGCCTCTCCCTCTCTCCTCTATAGCTCCAAAACAGGTCAAGATAGAAGCTACCAAGCTCTTCCACGTTTTCCCTATTTAAATATGGTTACGTGAAGTGTTCCACTACAAAGTATAATTACACGCAATTAAACAATGTGGATTTTCTAAGCGGATAAAAGGGGGAACTATATTGTAAGGCGTAATAATACCAGGAGTAGTTCGAAATCTGCGCAGTAATCTTCACTTCACTGTGTGGATGCCAAATTACTACAAACTGTTGTGATGGGATAATTAGTTTTCAGGTTAAGCCCAGTTAAGGGAAAAACTACTGAAAAAGGGTGTTCCACTTTATTATGCAGATCATCATTTTCAAGCAATATGGGAAAGAAAAAGGGTCTTTCTGCTGATGAAAAGCGTCAAATAGTTGAATGCCTTGGTCTAGGTGTGAAAACCTTCGATATTTCATGAAAGATGAAACGTAATCATCAAACTGCTAAGAGATTTGTGGATGATTCAGACACACTCGGGTTTGTGCAGATAAAGGCACAATGAGGACGGTTTCTGCCAGACAAACACATCAGATTAAGAGAACAGCAGCTACAAAGCAGCAGACATGTATTTGAAGCTGCTGGTGCCTCTGGAGTCTCCTGAACATGAAGGTGTAGGACCCTCCAGAGGCTGCAGTTGTGCATAATTCTGTTTTATTTCCGGCGACCGGCATTTTTTTGACCCGCCCCAACCCGACCCGTGATCACATGAGCCAACCTGATCCACGGTGGAACCGCAACCCGCGCATCACTAGTGAAAATTTGTATTAGAGGTCGAGCGATATATCCAGCGGTGGCGCCAGACATTTGTCCCGGGGGGGCTTAGGGGGGGCCCCGGGAGGACGTGTGGCCAGAGGAGCAGGTCCTGGTGAATGTGTGGCTCTGCTCTCACACTCTGCAGCCTGGAGCCGCTTCTATCTCAAACGCTCTCACACAGTTACTGTTAAAGTTGAGTTGATGATCAGACGGATGCTCGTGACTTGAGAGAAGGGAAACTCACTCATGACTGAAGTCAACTTTTTCCCGCTGTTGCATAGTTTCCTGGTCCAGACTCTTTGTCGCTGCTGGAGGACTCGCTCTGTTCTCGTGCTGTAGCTTCAGCCGCCTCATGTCGCTGTATCAAACGTGCACAATAATAAGCTCTGATTTCTGTTCAGAGCCGGAGGAGCAGAGTCTGACTTTAGAACGTCTGTCTAAGTTCAGCTCATTGATCAACTTTAGTGAACAACTGCAGTCATGGCCGGATTTAAGTAAGATGGGCCCCGGGGCTAAAGTTTTTTCAGGGCCCCCCATATACTGTATGTGGGTCTGTCGGATTTCTCTCTCTCTCTATAAAGAAAAGATAAATTAATGCTTTTTTTTTTTTTTTTTTTTTTAGATTTGAACATCCAGAAGTAACTTCTTCTTAAACATGGCACTAGTTAAAAAAGCAAAACAAAAAACAGTTAAACATACAGTAATGATCTCCATGGCCCGAGCGGAAGAACCGTTGCTACTGCCAGACGGGTGAGGGGGGCACAATTTCGTGCATTCTCATGCATTTTAAGACCAATAGGTGCATATTTTCTCCCAGTGTCAACTCAATGATAATGGCTCAGACCTTGTTTAGACCCAGTTTATTCCTGGTTTAGTCTCAGGTACAAAGTCATCTGATCAAGCCCTACATGTGAGGGAGTCTGCAAAGAGAGAGGGAACTCTCTCCTTTTCTCCTGAGCCCCTGAAAGCCCCTGGTGTAACAGGCTAAATTAACCACTGCCCATATACTTTGGCCTAGGCCAAAGTATAAGGCCACACCGGATTGTAGCCTGGGGCTCAAAGTGGTTATTTAAAAAAATAATAATAATAATCAATAAAATATACCCCGGGGTATATTATGGCCTAGGCTATTTTATACCCGGGTGTAGTCCAGATGGGGGGTATACTCTGGCCTGTTACACCGGCCTTGACTGTAATACTGACCTGCTGTGGCGGAGCGTGCGCTCTGACGCATGAACATCAGTGGGCCTCGGACAAAGAACCTGTCCTACTCACTCCTTTTAATGTTAAACATCTGAGGAATGTTTCTAGAGATAACTAGTGCTCCTTTGATTTAGTGGCCAACTTTTTTGGGGGTGCTTTGGCAATCTCCCCCCCTGGCGCCGCCCCTGGATGTATCAGAGAGTCGATATTGGCCGATATCTCCGGAACCGAAAGTGATAGACTCATCATTTTGCATTGGAAAGAGCACAGTCAGAGCTTTAAGATGAGCCCTCCAACAACTTCTGCAGCTTCAGGGGCTGAGAATGATCTCACAGCTTTGTACATCTAGGATTGTTTTTATATATTTTTATGTTGTCGACTTTTGCTTATAATTTAGGAACCGTAAGAGATGGATACATACCAGGTGGGAGGGGTGAGAGGGAGGGCAGGGAGTTCAGCTTCTCGATGGCCTTGTGTATGAAACTGTGGCCCGTAGATTCCGCAGATCTCCTCCCTGAAAGTCTGTGAGCATCAGATACAGGATTATAGACGAGACATTTGGAAAAATCAGTGGGAAAATCGGGCATAAATATCGGCATCAGTCCATGAAAATCCCCAAAATCGGCCTTGGCCTTAGAAAAACCCACATCAGTCCACCTCTAATTTGTATATCTTCCAGACTGCCTCCACCCACTGAGCACGTGCCATATACAGGATCTGCTACGACTTCACAAGCCTGTTTTTAGACAGTGCAAAAATTATTGTTTTGATTTTCTTCATTGTAAAAAGACCAAGGGCCGGACCCCAAAGCAAAGCACCATTTTTCTACAAATGGCAGCTTCTCTGTACATGATTATGGCCGTACTTAAGCAACGCCAGTCTGGTATCAGGGAAAAAAGTTTAAGTTCTACAGATCTAAAGCAGGTACCGAGAGAAAAACAAAAAACAGGCTTTGATGCTGTTAGTCCAGGGACAACATAAAAGGAAGACACTGTTGTTTCAGCTCAAATAAAATTTGATTTGTTTTTCCCCATTTCACACAATCTTTTTTCTTTTTTCTTTTTCCCAAGTTTTCGCAATTGTTTTTTTCGTCTTACTAATTTTCCTAAATTGATTCCCTATTTTTGGCCCTTTTTTTCCCCAAAACAATTTTAGCACAATTTTTCCTTATTTTTAGCCACATTTTCCTTCCGCACATGATGGTTCTGTTTTCTGCTTCTAGACACCACAATATTTGAATATAGATATAGAATAAAGCATCGTACACAGCCCTATACGTGACCTAAAGTTTTGTTTAGACATGTTGAAAGATTTGACTGTATTTTGCACATTCTTAGAGTATTCAAACAGGAATCTGACCTCTGATTTGTGCAGTAACATCATCTTCAAAATAATTTAAAAAAATCCTGAGGGCCAGAGCTTCTATGAATGGAGGGCCAGATTTAGCCCTCGGGCCTGATCAATCAATCAATCAAAGTTTATTCATACAGCACCTTACAACACAAGGAAGACCAAACAACAAGTGCGATCTAAGTCTTAAAAGCTAATTTGAACAGATGTGTCTTCAATCTAGACTTAAAGAGGGACGGCTCTGTGAGAACACGCAGACTGAGGGGCGGCTGTTCCACAGTTTTGGCGCTACAACCCTGAAAGAACCATCGCCCCACTGTTTGTACCGGGACCTGGGCACGTCCAGAACCATCTGCTCAGAGACCGGAGACTCTGCTGGGGCGATGTACGGTCACCAACTCAGTCAGATATAACGGAGCGAGACCATGGAGGGCTTTAAAAACAAGCATCAACATTGTTATTTGTTGTTTAAAGTTCAGCTCTCGGTCAAAGATGACTCCCAGGTTCTGAACTGCATCGCGAACTGGACCCATGACCCTGGAATGAAATTGAAGGACATCCCCGGAACCAAAAGATGTTGCCTATACCCCTGGCCTACATAATTCTGAAAAAGCAAAGAAAAAAAAACAAATGGATAAAATGAAATTCATCAAATTGCAAACAAATAATGGCACTGATACAATCAAATATTATATTATGCGCTAATAAAAATATGTATATTTTATCTACATGATCTGGCGACCCCCCCAAATTTGTCTCGCGACTCCCTTGAGGGTCCCGACCCCCAGGTTGAGAAAAGCACTGACATAGTGCAATAGTGCAAACGGCTGGAACAGGTCATTTCATGAGTTGGAGAGTGATCGGGTGCTTTTTTAGTGTTCCTGAGTCTGATGGCGGAGAGGAAAACTGTTCATTCGGCGGCCTGAGGGGAGGGGGGTGAACAATCCGTGTCCAGGGTGAGAAAGGTCAGCTGTGATCCCACCTACACACCTCCGAGTCCTGCAGGTGTTCAGGACCTGGAGAGATGGGAGCTTATACAACCAATCACCTTCTCCATACCGATCAATGTAACTCACAGTGCGGCTACAGTGACAGTCTGTCTAATCAGAGATGCTTCTTTCATCCAAAGTGAGCAGTAATTTACATATCAAAACCCAAACAGAGCAGTGAAACATTATGTTGTGTCTCCTAACCTTTTGCTGCTGAACAGGCTCGACAGAAAACGCACTTTATCTTGTGATTCCGGTGTCAATCCGTCTTCACACAAAAGGCCAACAGCCGTTTTGAAAAGCCTCTTTTTATAGGAGCTTCAGGGGCAGGGCTGGTCTGTCAGGCGGCGTCGGCGCTCAAAGCCAGAGGAGGCGGCGCTCGGCGGATTAGAAAAGGCAACGTTAGGGGCTTCAAACGGCGCTTTTATGAAACGAGTCAGTCATTAAGTCGCGCCCCGCTGTCTTTTGTTGTGCGCTGGAAATTCAATATTTGAGCCTCGTGACGATTTCTAGCAGAGAAGAACAAAAGGCTGTTAATGAAAGTGCGGAGCAATTCTTTTACAATATTGATGGTGCCTTCAGATAGAATCATTCTTCTCAATTAGTTTGCATTGTTGTGTTTTTGAACATGCTGATTAAAGGCTTCTGTTCAAAAACGCACTTACTTTGAAACATTTTCTAACATCAACCATTGTCTTAAATGACTTGAATTGAGGAAATGTTTCTTGTTTTGAGCGGTTTTCACTCATTTAGACACTTTTCCTGATCGGACCAAGTTTGCTTTGCTTGTTTGAGGACATTTCAGACCAGTTCTAGGGTCAATCTCGCTTGAAATAAGAAAGTAAAATTGCCAATGAGATAAGAACAATTTTCTTACCTCATTGGCAAAGAAAATGACCTGAAATAAGGACGAAATGTATCGAAACGAGTCAGAAACATCTCAAAACAAGTGAAATAATCCAGGACAAATGCCCAACAACTTCTTAACTAGTCAAAACAACTAAAATTTGGATTATTGTGCTCAAATTGAGATGTTTATACTGATCTAGTTCATTACTTTTTGCAGTGTAGCATAATTCTAACATTACTCTCTGTTACTATTATGCTTTTGTTATTCATACACTCACAATATGGACCTGTGTCGCCCTCTAGTGGTTCAAGGTTTCACTTTCACATTTTTTAAAGTCACTGTTGGAAACAATCTGCAAATATTTATATCACGGATGCGCAATATGTGGCCACATGCTTGACAATTTAAAAATGTCTCACAATTTCTCCTGGTTTAGTTCCACTTTAACCTCGTTTGCAAATGAATGAAAGAAAAGAAAATTCTCATCAAAATTCTCTTTGAACATAAAAAAGTGTTTATTCACTGGGGCCGGTGAAGTATATATTTAGCACGCTTAAGCTTTTTGTTTAAATGTGATGGAAAGTGCATTGTTGAAACAGGTTTGTAAAATATAACAATGTTAAAAATATTTAAGACTGAAGGATGTCGTATTTTCATTTCTGTGTCTGACCGGTTAGGAGCACGTTTTGTTTAGAGCTCAACAGCCCCGCCCACTTCGGGTTCTTTCTGAAAGTGAAAATTCCAGATACAGATTTCTCATAAATCTTTTGAAAACCTCAAATATCAAGAGTTTAAAGCCACAAAGCGTAGCATTTCACTCAATAAACAATATGGAAATACAAGCGTTTGTATATATGGATGTGGTTTTTAGTTCTGGACTGGCCGGGGCAGGACTCTTGAGCTCCATGATGCAAAATGTTACGCTGTGTTAAGATATAACAATACATGGGACAGATCATATTTGTACTGTGATATAGGAAGTACTGTATATGCAAGGAAATGCAAACTTTTACCTAGAGAGAAAAGAAAAAGTAACCAAAAACTGAAAAAAAGCTGAAACCGAATGACAGATGCACCTGTGACTGAACCCTCTATGGCCTGACTTTTTATTTTGGGGGGAAAAACTATTCCAACCCACTTTTTGGGTTGACAGAACAGAATAGAAGAACAACAACAACATGATGGCATTTTTTTTGGTGAAATGTTTCCATTCTAGCTCATCCCCATCTCCAACATTATTTTTGTTTTGTTTTTTTTCCAACAAAAGTCCCACAACTGCACAACATTGCCTTGAGGCAACTTAAAAAGCACAGTTTTACTAAATATCCATCCATCCATTTTCTTCCACTTGTCCGTTGCCGGGTCGTGGGGGCAGCTGTCTGAGCTGCCCATGTCACATGGCACCAGCCCCTTATGAGACCCTACCAGGGACACGAAGCCCCCGACAACAGAGCTCCAGGATCATTCGGGCGCTCAAACCCTCCACCACGTTAAGAGGGCGGCTCCGGGAAGGGACAGTTTTAGTAAATAAATACAAACAAACAACATGTAAACAATCTAATGTGCCTCTTGACATATTCATGCACATGCACACAGTGTTCATTTTGACAACATATTTTATTTTAGTTTTAGTCTTGATTTAGTCAAAAAAAAACTAATTTAGTGGACTTTGCATTGCTAATATTGATTATAATCATATTTAATGTTGTTCCTCTGCTTCATGGAGCTGCTCCACATGAACAAAGCTCAGAGCTGATCCTTTAACAGAGAATTTACATGATCTGAGGCTCTTTCAGACGCTCAATACAAGTTTGGATGATTTTAGTCTCTCCTTTTCATTTTTATTTAGTCTTATTTTAGTCGACTCAAATATCTGGACATTTTAGTCACAGTTTTAGTCTCATGAGAAACTTTTAATTTAGTTTTCGTCCAAGTTTAGTCGTCAAAAAAATCACTTTGACTAAAATTAAGACTAAATCTTTTAGTCGACGAAAATAACACTGCTATGCATATTATTTTTTTGTGTCAGCTGTACATGTTTCCCTGAAAGGACGGCTCCACAAATGCTCCTGCTGCTTCAGCCGCTGATTTCATTGGACAGAAACATGTCTGGTAACATGATATGTAAAAAAAAGCCAGTGTTAGAGCCAAAGGGTGGTTTGTTGCCTGAAGGAAACTTAATGCCATAGAGGGACCAGGACAGGACTCTTGTCAATAGTGGAATCGACTTCTGTGAAGGCGTATGTGGTGGAGAGCAGCAGGCGTTTGTGATCCTTGCTGTCTGATATGTTAAAGGAATATGCCACCGTTTTTACATACTAAGATATGTTCTTAGCTCACTTTAGTCGAGTTAATATATCCCCGTCTGGTCTTTGTCCGTGCGCTCACACATACGCAGCCTCTCCCACATGTCACATAGCTCCGAAAAAGCTCACGATAGAAGCTACCAAGCTCTTCCACGTGTTCCCTATTTAAATAAAGTTACGTGAAGTGTTTTCATGCGAAGTATATTTACACAGAAATGTAGCATGTCGATTTTATAAGCAAATAAAAAGGGGGACTATATTGTGAGGCGTAATGATACGAGGAGCACAGCGTCCGCGTAGTAACTCCTAAAGACTTCCCCCGCTCACTTCCGTCAATAACCTTTAGGAGTTACTGCGCGGACGTTTTACTCCTCGTATCATTACGCCTCACAATATAGTCCCCCTTTTTATTTGCTTATAAAATCGACATGCTACATTTCTGTGTAAATATACTTCGCATGAAAACACTTCACGTAACTTTATTTAAATAGGGAACACGTGGAAGAGCTTGGTAGCTTCTATCGTGAGCTTTTTCGGAGCTATGTGACATGTGGGAGAGGCTGCGTATGTGTGAGCGCACGGACAAAGACCAGACGGGGATATATTAACACGTCTAAAGTGAGGTAAGAACATATCTTAGTATGTAAAAACGGTGGCCTATTCCTTTAAGCTTATCACTGCAAAGCCTCTCTTTTGTCCAGGCATAGTTTTTATTTAGTAACTCTGGCCCGCGGTAGCTCCTCTCCTCTGAAGGCTCTTCTCTCCGTCTCTCCCACAGGGCACGTGCTCGCAGCGCTGCTACAACATCTTCATCGTGGAGTCCGTGTGCGTGGGCTGGTTCTCCCTGGAGTTCTCCCTGCGCTTCATCCAGGACCGCAACAAGCTGTCCTTCCTCCGCCAGCCGCTGAACCTCATCGACCTGGTGGCCATCCTGCCCTACTACATCTCCCTGCTGGTGGACACCTCCAAGCAGTCGGGCGGCTCGTACCTGGACAAAGTGGGCCTGATCCTGCGGGTGCTGCGGGCGCTCCGGATCCTGTACGTGATGCGTCTGGCCCGTCACTCCCTGGGGCTGCAGACGCTGGGCCTCACCGCCCGCCGCTGCACCCGCGAGTTCGGGCTGCTCCTGCTCTTCCTGTGCGTGGCCATCGCCCTGTACTCGCCGCTCCTGTTCCTCATCGAGAACGAGATGGCCACGGCGCAGGAGTTCAGCAGCGTCCCGGCCACGTACTGGTGGGCCGTGATCACCATGACCACGGTGGGGTACGGAGACATGGTCCCGCGCAGCATCCCGGGCCAGGTGGTGGCGCTCAGCAGCATCCTGAGCGGGATCCTGCTCATGGCCTTCCCCGTCACCTCCATCTTCCACACCTTCTCGCGCTCGTACCTGGAGCTGAAGGAGGAGCAGCAGCGGGCGATGCAGAGGCGCACGCGCTGCCTGCTGCGCGGACGCATGGCGGGACTCGGCAGCGAGCTGTCCCTGGAGAGCGACGCGCTGGAGCCACAGGGGGCGGCAGAGAGCAAGGACTGACACTGG
Organism: Gobius niger; assembly: GCF_951799975.1. Classification (NCBI taxonomy): domain Eukaryota; kingdom Metazoa; phylum Chordata; class Actinopteri; order Gobiiformes; family Gobiidae; genus Gobius; species Gobius niger. The sequence continues at coordinate 2,349,452 of NC_136868.1, forward strand.
GGGCAGCAGAGAGCAAGGACTGACACTGACACTGGGGGCAGCAGAGGCAGGGGCGGACTGGCCATATGTCCTGTATTCTGGAAGAGCACAGAAGGGCCACTGGCTCTAGGGCCACCGGTCTGGCCTCTCACTTTACCTTACCCTTAACCGAGCTTTACCCAAATCTAAAAGCCTAACCTCTTAACTCCCGCCTGAACCGAGAGGATCTGTTTCCTCACGTCATCAGATTATTTTTCCATCATTTTTTGTTGGGTATTCAACTCATTTTTGTAACTCATTTGTCATTTTTTCCCACTTTTTTTTGTCATTTTTTCCCACTTTTTTTTTTGTCATTTTTTTGTCATTTTTTCGTCTAATTTTTATCAAATTTTTGTCACATTTTAGTAATTTTTTTGTCACTTTTTTGTCACTTTTTTGTCATTTCTTTTGTCATTTTTGTGACATTTTTGCCACTTTTTCATCAATGTTTTCTCACTTTTTTGTCACATTTCCATCATTGTTTTCGTCTCAGTTTTGTCGCTATTTTCACAGCTTTTTTCCAGAAGCTTTTGGATTGGGGTAAAGCCAAACTGGAGAAAATGTGCTCGGTTCAGGCGGGAGTTAAGGGGTTAAAAGAAAAGCGTCCAAAAAACAAAAATGCGCTGGAAAAGCAACAAAAAAGTAACAAAAAAGTGACAAAAACGTGACGACAAAGCAATGAAAAAACAACAATAACATGAAAAAAAACCCCGAAAAACAAGAGACGAAAACACAACAAAAAAGTAATGTAAAAGTAACAAAAAAAATGAGGCGTTACAGTGTTGCTCTCCAGTCAAGAAGCTTTTAGATTTGGGCAAAGCCGAACTGGAGGAAATGCTCTGGGTTAAGGCGGGGGGTCAGAGGTTCACATATGTATTTGTGGAAGTGTCACATTTACGCTAATTTGGGCCAGGCTGACCAGAGTCCAGGGCTGGTTTTCAGTCCCAGTCCGGCCCTGCAGAGAGCCAGGTCAAGGACTGACACTGACACAATTTAGCGACATCCAGTCTTTGACTTCTTTAAGGCGAGACACGGCAGGTGAAAGTATTGATGTTTCCCGCAGTGGTGGAAGTGGAGATTTGTATCTGTTTTCCTCCCTTTACATCTTAGTTTTCATGTCAGATATAAAAATGATGATGTTTATTTGATGATGTTTTGTCTGCGAGGTGGGGGCGACCCGGAAGTAGAAAGGCCGCCTTTCCCGCGGGTTTTCATTCATAAATATTGACAGATTTGACATCCACGTGTCCTGCTAAGGGGCGCCGTGATGACGCTTTCACCCAAATATGGTGTTTTTCCTCCTACGAGACGCTGGAGCGGAAAAGTGGAAGAACGGGCCGAGCATGAGCACTCGCTACAAAACTTCAGGGCTGGTTTTCTCTGAATGAGAGAAGCCGCACTCGGGCAGAGCCTGAGCCCTTATAGAAGCTCCCACAGACTCCACACTTTACAGGCTGAGACACAACAAGAGTTTGAAGGTTTTTTCAGAGGGATTTTTTAATATCTAATTCCTAGCCTGATTTATTCCGCTTTGAAACCAATAAAACAGGCGGAATTTGAGTTTTTACAGATTTTTTCACTGATGATTAGTTTATTGAAAAACTAAACAAAATATCCAAAATCCCCTCTGAAAAAATCTTAGTTACTAATATGTCAATAAAATAAAACCATAACATTTAATCTGGATCAATTAATTATTTTGATTTCGTTGACAGAAAAAAAATGCAAAACATTTTTTTCTCATATTTATATCTGTGATGTTCAGCAAAAGTTTCAAATTAATAGCTCTACATTTTTTTTTTTTTCCTGCAGTGTCTCGCCTTAAGACATGTCAATAAGGTGGCAGATGAGTTAGATTTAAGGTCCAAAGGAAAGTAGATCTGTACATCGTCTGCAAAGCATTGGAACTGAATGTTTTACTTCTGGCAGCATGTACAGTGGAAAAAGAATTGGCCCTAAGATTGAGCCTTGGGGTCCCCCGCAGGTATTAGAACGTGACACAATGCTGAGGCGGATTTCTGAGCCACATTTATGCATGACATGTCCGCTTTAAGCCTGACCAACGCCTTCATGACCACGATCCACATTTGTCTTGTTTTATTTGGCTCTCTGGGGTCAAAAACTGGACCTGTTTTGGGGAAAGAACCATTCGCCGAAGGTTTTAGATGAGAGAAGCCGAACATTTCAAAAAAAGCTTCACAAAAGCTTCTTGAGCTTCAGCGTCGTTTGAAAGTTAAAACCTACAGAATGGAGCCAGACTTTTTCACAGCATTTTTGTAACAGTTTTGTCGTGTTTTTGTTCTGTCGTGTTTCTGTCACTGTTTTGACGTGTTTTTATGGCTTTTCTCTTGTTTTCGTCGCACATTTTTGTCCCTTTTTTGTCATGTTTTTGTTGTGTTTTTGTCTTTTTTTTTTCGGATTTTTGTCACTTTTTCCATTGTGTTTTTGTCGCTCTTTTGTCGTGTTTTTGTCCATTTTTTTCCGGGTTTTTGTCGCTTTTTTTGTTGTGTTTTTGTCAATTTTTTTCTGTTTTTTTATCGCTTTTTTGTTGCTTTTTTGTCGTGTTTTTGGCGCTTTTTATTATATTATTCTTGTTTTTTCCAGTGCGTTTTCATCTATTTTGACGCTTTTTCCATGTGTTTTTGTCGCTCTTTTGTCTTTTTTTTTGTCAATTTTTTTCATGGGTTTTTGTCACTTTTTATTGTGTTTTTGATGCTTCTTTGTCATGTTTTTGTAAAAAAAAATCTTTTTTTGTTTGTTTTTTGTTGCTTTTTTGTTGCTTTTTTATCATGTTTTTGTAATTTTGTTGTCGTGTTTTAGTCATTTTTTTTTCATGTTTTTGTCGCTTTTTTCATTGTGTTTTTATCAATTTTTTTTCCGGGTTTTTTGACAATTTTTTAATTGTGTTTTTGTCGCTTTTTTTTCCGGGTTTTTGTCACTTTCTCCATTGTGTTTTTGTCGCTCTTTTGCCGTGTTTTTGTCCATTTTTTTTTCCGGGTTTATGAAAGTAGGAGGAAGTGTGTGTAGCTGTTCTAATATTACGAGTAATTTGGAAAGTTTCTCTCATTGAAATCGAGGTAAGAGTGTCAAGGTAGAAGAGAAACAGTTCGAAACATTCCTATTTCACGCTGAAAGGTTTCACCTCCAAGGCCTCTGCTGGAATGACAAAAGCACATCCCTCCTGTGGATAAACTCTGCCCTGACGTTTCCCGTGTGTTACTCTGAGACAGTTAATGCATTCGCGGACCTTCAGCTTCTGGCAGACGCTGTACTTCACTTTGCTTTTTGTCTTTGTCCCTGAGGATCCGCTTCGACCCCGGAGTGACCCCCCATTTGTTCACTGGAGCATCGTTTCTCTGATGGAAACTGTCTGCTGTCCTCCGAGCCAATTCCCTGTAAAAAATCAAACATTTTTTTACTGCCTTGATTTGTGCAAGTGTCAAAACTGTCCATTGTTTTAGTTGTGTTATTTTTTTGTTGGTTTAAAGTAAAGCAATCTTGATATTTCGGTCTCCCTTTCATTCTGTGAACACTAGAGGGCAGCATTGTGCCACTTACAGCTGGTTCAAGTCCTGATTCCTTTGCAACACAAACCAAACATTATGTATTATGTATAAATTACATGTATATTATTCAGAAATGCGGATCTTTCTGCCCTATGATTATTTACAAAATGTTAGGAAAGAAACAGGTTTTAAAGTTAAATCAAATTTGTTTTCACTGTTTTAGTAAAAGCAGACATTTGTTCAGGTCACGCTATGCATCTAATTTATCATACTTTTTACTTATACTGGAGTAAAAAGTACATTACACTTACTTGAGTAAATGTTTTGGCTAATATACCCTCCTCTGAATAGACTGGAGAACTTTTTTATTCCACTACAAGAGGAAAATAAAGATCAGGCTATTGAAGGCCTATGATTAGACTGAGCCAAATTTACACTCGGGACAGAAACGAGAACAAAACCGTCCGTCCATGAGTAATAAAAGAGGTGTTAACGTCACAGACCTCACCTCAGTATTTCAAAAAGGCTTTTTATCTGGAAAAAGGACCATCTTCAATCAGATAAATGACTTAAAATTGCTTGAATAAAAGTTCTTTATGCTGAAATTGAGTTGGTTTTGAACAAATGTGAGATATGATAAAAATACTGATGCCGATGGAACCGAAATCCCGCCTGAAATCAGACTTTTGCTTATTACCCTCCACACAACACAGTCTCTCCAGTTCAGCGTTACCCGAATCTAAAAGCTTCTTGACTGGAGCTTCAGCGTCGTTTGAAAGTTAAAACCTGCAGAACGGAGACAGACTTTTTTGCAGCATTTTGGTAGCAGTTTGGTCATGTTTTTGTTGAATTCTGTCGTGTTTCTGACACTGTTTTGACGTGTTTTTTATGCTTTTGTTTTTGTCTTTTTTTTTCGTGTTTTTGTCACTTTTTCCATTGTGTTTTTGTCACTTTTTTGTCACTTTTTTGTCATGTTTTTGTAATTTTGTTGTCGTGTTTTTGTCTTTTTTTTCCAGGTTTTTGTCACTTTTTCCATTGTGTTTTTTGGCGCTCTTTTGTCGTGTTTTTGTCCATTTTTTTTCAGGTTTTTGTCACTTTTTAAAATTATGTTTTTGTCGCTTTTTTGTCGTGTTTTTGTCCATTTCTTTTCCAGGTTTTTGTCACTTTTTTATTATGTTTTTGTCGCTTCTTTGTCATGTTTTTGTCCATTTTTTTCTGTTTTTTTAATCGCTTTTTTGTCGCTTTTTTGTCATGTTTTTGTATTTTTGTTGTCGTGTTTTTGTCATTTTTTGGGGGGGTTTTGTCACTTTTTCCATTGTGTTTTTTGTCGCTCTTTTGTCGTGTTTTTATCAATTTTTTCCGGGTTTTTGTCGCTTTTTTTCATTATGATTTTGTCGCTTTTTTTCATTATGATTTTGTCGCTTTTTTGTCATGTTTTTGTCCATTTTTTTCTGTTTATTTATCGCTTTTTTCATTGCTTTTTTGTTGCTTTTTTGTCATGTTTCTGCCACTGTTTTGACGTGTTTTTATGCTTTTGTTTTCGTCGCATATTTGTGGTTTTGTCACTTTTTTGTCATGTTTTTGTTATTTTGTTGTCGTGTTTTGTCATTTTTTTTCCGTGTTTTTGTCACTTTTTCCATTGTGTTTTTGTCACTATTTTGTCAATTTTTTTTCCGGGTTTTTGTAAAAAAAAGCCAGATATTTGTCGGGTTTCTGTCACTGTTTTGACGTGTTTTTGTCAATTTTTTTCTGTTTTTTTATCGCTTTTTTGTTGCTTTTTTTGTTGTGTTTTTGTCTTTTTTTTCATTTTTTTTATCACTTTTTTTGTCGTGTTTTTGTCATTTTTTCCCGGGTTTTTCTCACTTTTTTATTATGTTTTTGTCGTGTTTTTGTCAAATTTTCCATTATGTTTTTGTCGCTCTTTTGTTGTATTTTTGTCCATTTTTTTTCCGGGTTTTTGTCGCTTTGTTTATTATGTTTTTGTCGCTTCTTTGTCATGTTTTTGTAATTTTGTTGTCGTGTTTTTGTAATTTTTTTCCTGTTTTTTTATCGCTTTTTTTGTTGCTTTTTTGTCGTGTCTTTGTCACTTTTTATTACATTACTCTTGCTTTCCCAGTGCGTTTTCATCCATTCTGACACTTTTCACAAGAACCTCTCAGATTCGGGCAAAGCCAAACTGGAGAAAGTGCTCGGTTCACTCGGGGGCTAAGCGGTTAAAACCACCTCCTTTTCCCAGTGTTTGACCTTTACCGACGCATCACCACAGCGTCGCGCTCGAAACCATAGGTCAATAATCACTTCCAAAGCCAATCCGACAAATCACAGCTCCTCTCCAGCCCGGGGAGTCCCGCCCCTAACCCCGCCCTCCAACATCAGCTCCACTGTTTTGGTCTTGATTTCGTGCGTGGATCATCTTTTGCGCAGCGTGGCAGCACCGCGGCGCGTCGCCCCGTACGCAATTACGCACGTCTCCAAAACGCGTTTTCATTTCCTCCCCCCCTTTTAAACCCCGCATTCCCGGCTGTCCCTTCTGGAGTTTTTCACCCCTGAAGTTGACAGCTTCCTCTCGGCGTCATGACTTCCACAGACCGCCTTCTTGTGCTTTAGTTGAATGGGCTCGCGCTCTCACGTCGCTCGCGTTCTTTTTTTTTTCTGTTGGCACCGCGATCCACAGCGTCTCTCCCCGCGCCGCCGCTTCCACACCGGACTAGGACTATCGAACGTCAAGAACCGTCTCCTCAAGCGACGTTTATTCATGGTTTGACTCCCCCCCCCCCCGAAACGACCTCCCCTCCTCGGTTTGGAAGCGCAAGAAGCGGAGGACGCGCAGCAGCCGCCACGACGCCAGAAACCTCCCGTAGCGAACGTCAGGGTAAGAAGCAACTTGAAATCACGCCTGACCTCGTTCTGAGAGCGCGCGCGCACACACTGCAGCGGGGAGTTGGAAATTGGGGACGATTTTTATGGCTTGTTTGGCTTTGCTGGAGCTTTGTCCTGAAATTGCCTGTGCGTTTTTTTTTTCTCTTGTGCGCTGAGAGCAACTTGTACTGTACGTTTTTGACTTCGCTGCTTTAAAGCGACACTGCGGAACATCCCCTGGTTCATGAGAGCAGATGAGCTGTTGTAGAAATGAACATATAAAGATGTGCTTGGTGCTCAATGTGACACCGGCAGTCCTGGTTCTGTTAGAGGACCTTGTTCAAACCTCATGTTTTGCTTCCTGTAGTTAGAGCAAAGCAGGTGAGACGTCCCGCTCCCGGTAAAGTTAGGAGTCGGGTCACGGCATTCACAGTACAGATGCATGAAACCCTCTGGATAATGTGTAAACTTAAAGGGACGATAGGGAGTTTAAAAATGTTAAAATGATGTATTTCCCTCCCCCCTACATGTTCCTCCTTGTGCTAATGTGTAGAATGAGCCCAGACCTTTTCACCACAACTGCCTCTAAAATCCTGCACTGTCACTCAGAAAGGTGTTACTTCGGGTCTGAAGTGCCGTCATGCACGAGCTTAATATAGAAGCTGCAGTTACACGCAAGACCTTAGGTGGCAGTAGTGAGCATACAATGGCAAACTTGCATCTCGCCCCTTTAAGTTTACTCCATCAACACATCCTTTAGCGTTATGTGATTAAAAATAAAATAAAATACAATTTTTCTACCCCATTCACAGCCAAGCGATTAATCGTAAAAAAATAATTGATGATTAATCTATTACAAAATAATCGTTAGTTGCAGCCCTAATGAACTGGGAAAATGAATCACTCTGAGGTTCACCTCCAGACACTGATATGAATCAAATATGAATCAAATGAACAAACTGCTAACTCCCGGCTAAGCTAGCCTTGCGCTAAGGTCTAAATAAAGTGGGTTGGTCAATTCAGGCAGAGAAGGGAAAATAGATAAATATAATATAATCCCAAGATTGTGGGTTACATAAAATACTTGATGTTCTTACCTTAGCTTTGACGAGTTCTTTAGGACCTGTCTGATCTTCAGTCACGTAAACACAGCGCAGACGGCGTTAGCATTTAGCCTCTCCCTCTCTCCTCTATAGCTCCAAAACAGGTCAAGATAGAAGCTACCAAGCTCTTCCACGTTTTCCCTATTTAAATATGGTCACGTGAAGTGTTCCACTACAAAGTATAATTACACAAAACTAAACAATGTGGATTTTCTAAGCGAATAAAAGGGGGAACTATGTTGTAAGGCGTAATAATACCAGGAGTAGTTTGGAATCCGCGCAGTAAAGTGAAGATTACTGCGCGGATTTACAGCCAAGTTTGAGTGAAAAAAATTATTTCCATTGTATAACTGGATGTACAATATCCCTCTCTCCCTTCGCCTTTTCTGTCAGCGTAGTATTTACTCTCACGGACAATTAATAAGTTAAAAATCGTAACTTGCTACGACACCTGCAGTTGCACTTTTGGCCTCTAGGGGCAAGAGTTACTTAGTACTGCTTTAAATAATTTTAGAATTTTTTTCACCAATGTAAACACCCGTAAGGAAGCAAACACATGTAGTATTTTACTCTTATTTACTGGGGGGGGAAAATGTTACGCAGTGTGCCTTTAAACATTTACTCATGGAGGAAAGAGTAACTTCTACTACTACTGGAAGAAGTACAGTTCCTTCACTTTAGTAAAGCGTATTACTCGTATCCATGACAACTGAGTTATTATGGCCTGTGTAAGGTTTATGTCGGCACCGTCTGTTTGAAATGTTGGTGGTTTCACTTTCTTTGCTGCTTTGAGGCTCGAGTAGATAAACTTTGTAAACTTCTGTGTGAAGTTAAACATTAACAACGACGAGTCAAATGTGACTTCATGAAATCCCAGTTTGATCCGTGTGTAGTTTATGTTTCTTTACACCATGGTCTGGGTGAATACTGGATTCTGATTGGCTGGTGCATTATTTTGGTATAACCGCACACGTAGTCCGGTAGTTAAATCACTGGGATGTCACTCCGCTGTGGCGTCGCCATAGCAACGCATGACACAGCTGAATCAGATAAAGGCGTAATTAGTGACTGACAGGAACGTATGAGATGGATTTTGTGTTAATTTCAACGTTTTTGGCCAAAACAAAGTGTTTGCTAAATGTTTGTAGAGGAGAGTGAGCAGCTAGGTTAGCTACTGTTAATAACATATGAGCTTTACATTTCTATTGGAAACGGTTAAGGCTATTCATCATTTTCAGGCGTACATAAAATGATCCTGCATTGAAGCATATTTGTCTGGATTAGTAAAGTCAAACATAAAAGTTTCAGTTGGGGGGGCCCAGGTGTGAGCGACTCCACCGCAGCTGTTTCCATAAACAGTTGAGCTGGTTGAGCTAGCTAGCTTTAGCTTCAGGTTAAACAGCGTAAAAGGTAAATAACTCCTGCCCACGAGTGCCGCATATCGGTGTTTCCTTCCAGGGAAAAGTGTTTCCGGGTTAGTCCTGTTGTGTTGTGATTCTGTGCTGATGATCCTGCTAATCCCTTTGGACAAAATAATATTATATAGACACATGTAATAGAGTTTGGACCTTTAATTTGTGCAGTGAGTTACTCCAAATTAGAACATTTAAAACAATTGCAATGTAATTAGTTGAAGTGATACGTGTGCACTGTGATAAACTAGCAAGGATTAGTACTTAACCTGTTAACTCCCACCTGAACGGATCCAATTTTCTCCAGTCTGGCTTTACCCTAATCAAAAAGCTTCTTGGGAAAAAAGCACCAAAACAGCCACAAAAAATGAGAAGAAAACAAGGATGTAAACGCGACAAACGTGACAAAAATTAAACAAATATTTCACAAAAAATCACAAATAACTCCTGCCCACGAGTGCCGCATATCGGTGTTTCCTTCCAGGGAAAAGTGTTTCCGGGTTAGTCCTGTTGTGTTGTGATTCTGTGCTGATGTTGTGTCGTTGAGCCTGACTGAGATCCTCGTAATAGCTGCGGAGAATGACTCGCTCTGAGACCAGCCTTCAGTGACCGGCTAATAACCCACACAAAATAGTCCCGTAGTCTGGCAGATTTAGTGAGTTTAGTCAATGAACAAAACATTTATTATAAATGTCAGGTTTGTGGGACCCTGGTATAAGCGGATTAAACAACGAGGAGCCGCGTTAGACGTTATAATGCAGGAGGAACAACACTGTGTCGTGGTGTTCTTGACTCCGCGTCGTGCATTATAACCGTCTAATGCGGCTCCTCGTTGTTTAATCCTTACTTTAAAAACAGTAGCATCATTTTCCTCGTCTTCACCGTGATGTACTTTCAGACTTATGTCATTTTTATGTTCATTGACATCTTTGCTGTTCTTGCCCAATACTACGAACCACTGCCGTCTGTGTGTACTTTCTCTCGAGGCGCTTGACGTTCCGGCGTTTCCCAATAGCGCTCGCTGTTGTCAATGCAGGTTTTTACTTGCTTTGCTGAAATACCACAGATTTTTCTTCCCAGAGTCTCGCGCACACTGTTTAGACTCCTGTCATATTCAGAGGATTAGGGCGGCCCTCTCCCGCTCAGCCCGGCCCAAATGTGCAGCAGGGAAAGGTTACTAAGAAGAGCCAGAATTAGGTGTACAGAGAATTAAAAGTAACTCGATAAGCTGCACTTTATCGAGGCGGGTCATGGGGTTTCTTTGCTTCTTGTGTGTTTTGGCTTCAAATGCAGTGTTTTGAAGGTAAATTACTAGAGATGGACAGAGTGGATGGAATAACGTAGCAGGGCCAGGTGCTGCTTTGAATGAGCACGTGTCATTTTGTTTCTTTAAAGTGAATGTTACATCAGAAATAAAGTAAAAGCAGTGCATCAAATAGTTCTCAATACATAAGCGATGTATTTCCAAATCACCAGACCATTCAAAACCAACAATGGGCGAGGAAAGCATTTCCCTTTGGTCCTCATGGCGGGGCGGACATTGCTGCGATACCATTACACAATTCCAACGCCTTAAAGGAACAGGCCACCGTTTTTACATACTGAGATTTGTTCTTGCCTGAGCTTAGATGAGTTGATGTGTACCGGACTGGTCTAAAAGTTGTTGTTAGCGTTTGGCCTCTCCCTATGTATTTCTATGGCACCGAACGGGGTGAAGTTAGAAGCAACCACCTGGTCTAAGCTCCGGTGAGACCATATCTCAGTGTGTGAAAAGTGGCCTGTTCCTGTGAAGGTCTGGCTCAAAAGACTTTCATTGAGTCTAAAAATACAGTTTCCCAGAGGAGTCTCTACTGTACATGTCCTAGTGTCGGACTCTGAGGAAAACTACACAAGCACAGGGAGAAGATGTAAACTCCACACAGCCTGAGGTCAAACCCGGGACCTTCAAGAGCACTATCTATAGGGCCCGTCTGCTGAGGGATCCTTCGGCCCTGGGTCTCTATAGCCTGTCCGTCCATGGGAGTGGATCTCTCCTCCTGTGGTTCTCCCCAAGGTTTCTCTTTTCTCCTGCCGGGTTTTTGAGTTTTTCCTCGCCGTGCTGGAGAGTCTAAGGACGGGGGACGCCCACGCCGCTCGTCGCCGCCTCCTATTGGACATTATATTTGCCTGGATTCACCTGAACTTTTAATTGTCATATTTATTGCTCTGTTTTATTGCCTTAATGTTTGGTGCAGCTGTGAGGCCACTTCTGTTGTGATATTGGGCTATACAAAACCATTACACTTAAACTAGGGCTGGGACGATACAGTTCAGTCATGATCCGATGCGTATCACGATACTCGGGCCGATTGGATGTGTATTGCTTAGGGGGGGGCCATATCGTATTGAATATTGTTAACATGATATCATTTTTTCATATCGTTGTGGACAAACACTGACTGTAGAACACTGTGCTGCTTTAGTAGATCATATTTGTGAGGAAATGAGTATGGTGAAATGTATCCTTATCGTGATATTTCTTCTTTATATCGTGATGTAGATTGAAGGCCATATCGCCCTGCCATCATTGCTATACAGTAATTATGACGATAAGTAATATGTTTACCTTATGGGTTAAAAGAAAACAGTCACGTCTCATGTGTCCAAAATTTATAAACCAATATATTATTTTATTATACGGCTCTTCACAACGTAAGTAGAAGCTCCGTTGATTTGAATGGGATTTAAACTTCGTAACGTTCATTGTGTCTACTTGTGTTCTAGTATCACTTATTAGGTTCGTTTTGTCAGACACTAAGGTTAGAGATGTTAAAGATCTTTTACCTACTCCTGATGACGGCCTGCAGATGGCGCTGAAACATGTAAAGGTAAAAGATCTTTAACATCTCTAACCTTAGTGTCTGACAAAACGAACCTAAAAAGTGATACTTGAATGGGATTTCCCAATGTTCTACGGGTCTACGGGTCTTTTCTGATAAAGGACCTCTGAGAAAAATAATGACGCTGCCAATGACAACGGAGTTGGTGCTTTCATATCACTCCGCGCGTACGTAGCAGCGACACTATCTGTCCCGTCACTGAGAGAGAAGTCGGGGAATCGCTCGTGAAGTTAGTGTGAGTCTGACTTTCAACTTACCCAGAGATTCACCACCATTCCTCCAACTGTACCTTCAACTAAGCAGCTAGGCTAGCAACGCGCAAACTTTTGGGAACTATTTGTTGCAGAAGTCATTAAATAAACCTTTCGACCTTCATAAAAGTGTACGAAGTTTATGTTGTGTGTGTTCAGCTGGAAAATGGCCGAATAATAAGCGGGATAATGTATAGAACGCTGGTCATTATCAGGAAAATAAGCACCGACAGGGCGAACCGGACCCCGACGTTAATTTTCCTGATAATGACCAGCGTTCTATACATGATCCCTTACATAATAAACATTTATTTAAGTTAAGATTGAAAAGTGCATTAACAAAATGTAACAGATGTGTAGCTGATACTGGAAAACACAGGAGTGCGAGATGCCTCCAAACACAAGTATTGAAAGTATTGCTTGATAAAATATCGATACTTGCTATTGCGGTTAAAAGTTTTGTGACACGATCCGATATTTTGTCCCAGCCCGACTGTTTTTTGCATCGCTGTGTCGACACAAAGGTTGGGAACCACTCAGGATCCTCCAGTCATCAAGACAAACAAAAATGGGTTCCAGTGTTTCATCCTCGTCCCTCTTTGACACTGCCAGCCCTGAATGTGCCAAGTTCCTTCACAGCCTCGCAGAACTACAGCATTGTAAGTTCAGTACAGATGAAAGAGCCGTGAGTTCAGGCGAGCGTCGGGCATTGATCTGAGGCACCGCATTTGAACTAATCCCCCCCCAGATTCAGCTTCTTTGCTTTATTTGTATTTTCCCGGAGGATTTAAACTGTTTGGCAGCAGTTCAACAGAAACATTATGCGCTGGATGGAGAGTAGAGGCCTGTCCCAAATTTGGGTTTTGGGTCAATGACATGGAAGCGGATGCAGAGGATGTCGTCTGAAGGCTCCGGGGCAAAAGGGGCGTGTCCCGTGATATTGACTCGCTGGTTTTGTGTCAGTTCGGAGGTTTTCATGTGTTTAAAGTGGGTTGTGATGCCACCGGATTCCATTTAGCTTCATTAGAGTTGAGTCATTGAGGCGAGACACTGCAGGTGAACAGGGGAAGAAAAATAGAGATGTCCATTTGAAACCTAGATTACTGATATAAATATGAGAAGAGAATGTGTTTCCTGTCATAAAAGAAAGGCACTTTAAGCATAAAAATGGCTGCATTGCCTGTATGATCAGCAACAAAATCTAAATAATGGACAGAGTTCATGGTTTTATTTTGCTGATGCATGAGTGTGAAAGTGTTTTTTTCTGAGAGGATTTGGGATATCGTTTTTGAATAAGCTCTTACAAGTGGAAAAAGTCTAGTTTCAACTTGTTTTTGTTTGCTTCAAAGCTAAGTCGGGCAAGTGAAACTGACCATTGTTTTGAAAGGCAACGCTGCAGTTAAGTGTAAAGTTTTGGGAGCATTTTAGGTTTATTTTGAACACGACATTGTCTTTTTACTCACAAAGTCCTTTTAAAGCAGCACTAAGTAACTCATGCCCCTAGAGGCCATAAGCACCACTGCAGGTGTCGTAGCATTATTTGTCCTTATTTGTCCGTGAGAGTAAATACTACGCTGACAGAAAAAACAAAGGGACAGAGGGATATTGTACATCCAGTTACACAATGGAAATGTATTTTTCACTATAACTTGGCTGTAAATACTGTTTTAAGTGGCGCTAGCCCGCAGTTAGCTTTGCCTGTTAGCCTGTTAGCTTCTTCTTCGTGAGTCCATTGTGTGTATTGCGCCTCTGACCCGTAGGCAGCGAAATTGCATTTGTGGTTTTCTGGCCAGAGACACCAGGGGGAGATGAAAGACCCTCCAATCATCCCATTAACACTTACGTATTACCCCCAGAGGGACTACGGAAAAGGATTTATTGAGGTAAACAAATGACTTAGTACTGCTAAAGTGCAACAACTCCTGAGGGCGGGGGTATACAGAGTACTACTAAATGTACAACGGGTCCGCAAGACAAAAACAGTTGGGAATCACTGAATTAGAGGTTAAAACAAATCCCTCTGTAATCAAACCTTGGAGATGTTGTTGCAAAAAATGGGTCCTAAACTTTTGTAACGTGAGAGCATGGGAGTGTATATTCCCCCGTCTTTAGCCGCGACTGTCTCCCTGAAAGGAAATGACCATGTTTGGATTACAGCGTCATCTCGTTCGCCTTTCGTGTTCGTGGATGCCAAACATGCCAGTATTTGTGGATAAATAAACGCAGGGAAAGACAAGGGAGTGCGCCATGTTGTGCTTGACATAATGATATTACGACATAAATGAAGCATAGCAAAGGGTGAGGTGCTCTATGTCTTTTTTTTTTTTTTACAAACTATTTTTATTGGCATTTTTTAAATTTCACACAGGCAGGAGTTGAGGACAATATATCGGTCTGAAAAAGGTAAGCAATAAAAGAAAATTATAACAAAAAATGTCCCCACCACTCAGGTCTCCTGTCCTGTCTCTAACCCATTCAGTAAACCCTTTCCCCCCTCCCAGCTCCCTTCCCACCCATGAATAAAAACGGGTTCCATGTGCTGTAGAACCGTTTATGGGATCCAACAATGGAGGACCTTATTTTTTCCATCTGTTTACATTGTAAAACTTCTTGCAGCCAGTTATTGATTGTTGGAGGTGCTTTATGTTTCCATTTAAGAAGATGTCTTTGTCTTTTTTACTGATATCTAAACTAAGATGTTAAGGGAGAAAAATGACATAAATTTCTCAAAAAAAATCAATGTTTAGACCTAAATTTTTTACCTTCATTCAGGATTTTGACTGTTTCTTGCATGGGTAAAACGATGACACAAGATTTACACTTTGGCGACTCTCTGGCTGCAGGGCAAACACAATGCACTCCAGCTGACCCTTATCTGTGTTCAGTTCTTAATCTCGAAGACTACAATTGTTTTGACAATCCAATAACCATTCTCTGTTGGTTCTTGTCGTCTCTCGTGTGGTGTTTATTCATCTCCTCCACCGGTGACGGTTTAAGAGGCCTCGCTCGGTGACGGCGTTCAGGCGACGTGTCACTTTTCGGACTCCGCCGGATTCGCGACCCCACAGAAGGGACCCTAATGCCCGCTGGAATCCCGTGAATGCTCAGGAGCTGTTTGTGCCGGCTAAGATGCGATTGGTCGGAAAGTAGCTCTTGAGACTGAAATTCCTGCTAATTGCCAAAGTGCTGGTGTGGCCGGGTTCCTTTTGTCCGCTCTCACCCCAGTGGTCCGTGCTTCTTAGGGCTGGAAAAGTGGCATCAATGAGGCGCTTGTTTCCTCCGGCCCTACAGAACTGACGGGCTTTTAAGACGAGTCACTTCCACTTTCAGCTCTGCCTTTGTGCACCTCCTCCCAAAGGCTCTAAGGGGGGGGGCAGTGTGGGCGTATAGGAGGCTGGAGAGACACCTTTGAACACCTTTGCTGAGATGTTTTATGTTTTAAAGAGGGGGTGTTGTGCAAAATGGACTTTTTCAAGCTTTACATTGGTTAATATGTCATTCCCTCATTAAAAACATGCCTGAAGTGTTGCCTTGGCACATTCACGTATTTCTGAGTAATCTGTAAAAACTCTGATGGCGGCCATTTTAGGGATAGGTTTGCCTGAGTCCTCCTAGGAACGCCCCCACCTCCTGGAGACGCCTCCGAGCTTTGGTCACCAGCCGAGTAACCAACCACTGCTCCTCAGCAGAACCCCCTCCCCACTGATGCCACAGACAGCGTGTGGAGGGGGCGTGTCTAAAGGCTCAGAGGTTCTTAAAGAGACAGAGGCCTATTTCAAGACATTCACTACAGCCATTTTGAGAGAGACATTTTCTACAAGGCAGTTATTCTAATTTACTGCATTTACAGACCAACAGAAGGTTTGGTCGTCATTGTAGTGTGATATAAACTGGTGCTATGTGACTGAAAAAAGCAGAACACCCCCTCTTTAAATATGGAAAATATGGAAAGCATGTTACTGTGTGGCTTGGACTTTGAGCTGTGCAAAACCTGCGGTCAAATCAACTGGTCGATTGTTGCTTCAGTCAAAGGATCATGATGAGGTCATACACACATATGCTTTGTGACAACATGAACCGTATTTTCCAGACTAGAAGTTGCACCCTTTTTCTAAATTCAAATATATAATTTCACATGCCGCTAGAGGGCACTGCAGGGTAATCGAGCGGCAGAAAGAAAGTTTGGAGTGAGCGAGAAGCGGAGGTTACTCTTAGGCTGTATCCGAATGTCCACCCTAGCCCCTAACCCCTCATTCACTACATAGGCCCGCACTATATAGTCGACTATATAGTCACTGATTCTGTTGGCGATTCGGACACAAGCCACTACTTTCTCCGCGCTGCGTGACGTCACACGCGCTGCGGCTGCAGATACGTTTATTTTTGTTTTTTTTTAATCTGAGTTTATTTATTGGTACAAACGTTTATTTTATGAAAGAGAACGACTGTTTTGGCACCTTTACAGGCGTTACTGTCAGCACAAAAAAGCAAAAAAAAAAAAAAAAAAAAGTCACCCCAGCGTGAGCTCAGAGACGCCGAAAGTAGGTCAGAGCCCGGTGTCCGAAGCGCCAGCAGATTGAGCGACTACATCTGCTAAAAGTTCGCGAAACTCCGGGAATAATGTATTTCTACGATAAAGACCAACCAGACTCATGAGACAGTGGAATATTTATGGATAAATACGAGTCAGATACGCTTTTACTTCACATGGATTTTACGTGAATGGCTTGGATTATTCGAGAGGACGCTGTCGGTCATTTAACAGCGCAAGCTAAAGGTTAGCAGCTAACGTTAGCATCTTTTCACCGTAACCGGTTATATTTTGGTCGTTTATTCATGAGAAATATGCAACACACGACTGAAACGGCTGATTTACTTCAGTCGTGTTGTTGTTGTTCAAAGACCTGTCGCTGTCAGGCTCTTCTCCGACTCTCGCAATGCATTGTGGTCTATATTGACCCGTTTAGTGACCATCGATGCTCACTACTTTTCCAGATGCATTGTGGGAAATTTCGAGTGCACTACTTTTTTCTCTCTGGACATTCGGAGACCCCTACAAAATGGCGTGAGCACTATATAGTGCACTATATAGGGAATAGTGTGGACATTCGGATACAGCCTTAGAGAAGGAAACAAAACAAAGCTAATCACGCGCTAAAAGCTCGAGCCACAGCTGGAGGAACGAGTTCGCAAATGAGAGCTTGAAAAACGTGCTGCCAGGAGAGGCTTGTCGACGGTGCAGCTACGCCTCTGTGCCCGGGTCGAGTTTGGTGTGTACTTTATGCTATAGTTCTGTGAACTGTTTAGTGACGTTAACATACCAGACTAATTAGTTTGTTGTTTATGCTTCGTGTAGCTAAAGGTCAATGTGTTGTGCTAGCATACCGCACGCCAATTCAGCCTGTTGTTTTTTTATTCATTAGGCATTTTTTTCTGGTACGTCTTATGCTCCGGAGTGATGTCTGGAAAATACGGTAAATAACTATTGGATCAAGGAAGGATTGGTGTAATGTTGGACCCAGAGAGCGCTCATACCAATGTTAGTTCTTTAGAAGAAAACAAGGATGTAAACTCAACAAAAATGTGACAAAAATTCAACTAAAAAGTGACAAAAATTTGACAAAAATGTGACAAAAAATCTACAAAAAAGTGACAAAAATTCCTCAAAAATGTGACAAAAATGTGACAAAAATGTGACAAAAATTCAACAAAAATTCAACAAAAAAGTGACAAAAATTCAACAAAAAAATGACAAAAATTCGACAAAAAAGTGACAAAAATTCAACAAAAATTCAACAAAAATTCAACAAAAATTCAACTAAAAAGTGACAAAAATTTGACAAAAATGTGACAAAAAATCTACAAAAAAGTGACAAAAATTCCTCAAAAATGTGACAAAAATGTGACAAAAATGTGACAAAAATTCAACAAAAATTCAACAAAAAAGTGACAAAAATTCAACAAAAAAATGACAAAAATTCGACAAAAAAGTGACAAAAATTCAACAAAAATGTGACAAAAATGTGACAAAAATGTGACAAAAATGTGACAAAAATTCAACAAAAATTCAACAAAAATTCAACAAAAATTCAACAAAAATTCAACAAAAATTCAACAAAAATTCAACAAAAATTCAACAAAAATTCAACAAAAATTCAACAAAAAAGTGACAAAAATTCAACAAAAAAATGACAAAAATTCGACAAAAAAGTGACAAAAATTCAACAAAAAAGTGACCAAAATGTGACAAAAATGTGACAAAAATGTGACAAAAATGTGACAAAAATTCAACAAAAATTCAACAAAAAATCAACAAAAAAGTGACAAAAATTCAACAAAAAAATGACAAAAATTCAACAAAAAAGTGACAAAAATTCAACAAAAAAATGACAAAAATTCGACAAAAATTCAACAAAAATTCAACAAAAATTCAACAAAAAAGTGACAAAAATTCAACAAAAAAATGACAAAAATTTGACAAAAAAGTGACAAAAATTCAACAAAAAAGTGACAAAAATGTGACAAAAATTCAACAAAAGTGACAAAAACTATTTTTTTTTAACCAAAACTCAACAAAAATGTGACAAATTAAAAAAAAAAAAAAAAAACAGAAAAAAGGTGAGACAACACAGCAACAACGCGAGGAAAAAGATCAGTTTTTTGGGTCTTAGCTTTCAAATGAGGTGCTACACAGGCCTATATAACAGCCAAAGAGGACAGAATGCATTTGGTTCAGGCGAGTGGTAAGAGGTTAAGGAGTACGGACTGAAACACACTCGGGTTCACTTCCCAATTTCTGTTGCATTTCCTGAGAATTGAAACTGCATTGTTGGCTGTTTAAGGCGACAACTTAACAAATACAACAGCAAACGCTCATAAATAAGATTAAAGCGTGACCAAGTTATTATGATTAGAGCTGGACCAATACATCGGGCAGATTTCCAGTTTTTTTGCATTGGAAAGAGTGAAGTCAGGGCTTCCCTCAGGGGAACAGAGAAACATTGCAATGAAAACTGGTTAGCGACAAGTTTCACTAAACCTCAGTGAATGTGGACTGTTATTTTGAAGCACAGAACCCAGAGAAGTCAATCGCTGAGTTAGTTTCAACCTCCGCAATTGTATTATGGATCGCCGCACAAAAATGCAGCATCTAGCATCAGTATGCTAACGCTAACGGTAGCTAATCAAAGCTGGGACAGAAACTATATGTTTGATAAGTAGCATCGTCACAGCTCTACTTCCGGGTCCCGAGATGTGCGAGAAAACTACAAAAACTCTTTAATACCACAATCAATATTTCTGAAACTCAACAGAGAGTTACTGAACAGACTTATTTCTCAGGCCCATGAGCCAAACATGCTGTATCTACTTCTTTAAGGCGAGACACGGCAGGTGAAAGTATTGATTTTTCACGCAGTGGTCGAAGTGGAGATTTGTATCTATTTTCCTCCCTTTACATCTTAGTTTTCATGTCAGATATAAAAATGATGATGTTTATTTTATGATGTTTTGTCTGCGAGGTGGGGGCGACCCGGAAGTAGAAAGGCCGTCTTTCCCGCGGGTTTTCATTCATAAATATTGACAGATTTGACATCCACGTGTCCTGCTAAGGGGCCCCGTGATGACGCTTTCACCCAAATATGGTGTTTTTCCTCCTACGAGACGCTGGAGCGGAAAAGTGGAAGAACGGGCCGAGCATGCGCACTCGCTACAAAACTTCAGGGCTGGTTTTCTCTGAATGAGAGAAGCCGCACTCGGGCAGAGCCTGAGCCCTTATAGAAGCTCCCACAGACTCCAAACTTTACAGGCTGAGACACAACAACATTTTGAAGGTTTTTTCAAAGGGATTTTTTAATATCTAATTCCCAGCCTGATTTATTCAGCTTTGAAACCAAAAAAACTGGCGGAATTTGAGTTTTTACAGATTTTTTCACTGATGATTAGTTTATTGAAAAACTAAACACTGCTGGACTGGCCGTATTTATGTTTTTACAGGATTATAGACCAGACATGTGGAAAAACCGGCCAAAATATTGGTCAAAAATATTGGCTGAGCTTATAAGAACAGCATCGGCCTCAGAAAAGCCCATATTGGTCGCCCTCTAATTATGATGAAATGGTTTAGCAAACTTACACGATCATGTTTTCTCCTACATTAGCACAGCCCTTATGAAAACAGCCACTTTAGCGTGACATATTGTCTTGCAGCGCCTCTCCAGCCTCTCCGCTCAGCCTTCGGACAGCCAGTGTGTGGGATTTCTGTCTGCGCGGAGTCTTTTAAGTGCATCGTGGCGAATTGAGAGCTGGCGTTAGACGGCGGCTGTCAGCTGCGCTTTGCTGAGCTCATCATCTGATCTCGCCGTGTCCCACTTTCCTTTGGGTCAGATCAGGATTAATTGGCATTCACCGCAGTAGGACATCTGTAACCGTGACGTTTTCATGGAGCAGGTGTTTCATCGGCCTCACGAGCGAGAAGCGGATTTTCACATACTGACGGTGTACTTCGATGTGAATTTATTATTATGTGTTGACCGTCGTTAGAATTGCACAACTTTGGTATGATTGAGAGGCATTGAAGATGAGGCGAGGAGAACAAGAGGAGGGTCGAGCAACTTTACTTTGAAATAATAAATAAATAAAAAGTGGTTATTCAATTAATTACTCAAGCTGGGAAAACGGTATTTACTCGTACTGAGTAACTGAGCGTAAAAGTCTAACTGATGAAAAAATCCTAGTACATTTTCAAAGGGAGTGCCTTTGAAAATACTAATGAATAATGTGCTTTATTTCTGAAGAATAAAGTACATCAAACACTTCTATTTAATGTGTCACACGAAGCTTTTGCCACTTAGAGATTTACTCACTGTGGAACCAGTGACAATTTTTACTAAAGTAGTTTGTAGCAGTTACAGATACTTCTTTATAGTATTACGTAGTTTACCACCAACGAGTATGGAGTGAACGTACAATTGTCTCATGTAAAGCGCTTTGTGACTATGTCTGTGAAAGGCGCTATATACTTCTACTTCTTCTTCTACTTCTTCATCTACTTCTTCTACTTCTTCTTCTACTTCTTCATCTACTTCTTCTTCTTCTTCTACTTCTTCTTCTACTTCTTCTTCTACTTCTTCTACTTCTACTTCTTCTACTTCTTCTTCTACTTCTTCTTCTTCTTCTACTTCTTCTTCTACTTCTTCTTCTACTTCTTCTACATCTACTTCTTCTACTTCTACTTCTTCTACTTCTTCTACATCTACTTCTTCTACTTCTTCTTCTACTTCTTCTACATCTACTTCTTCTACTTCTTCTTCTACTTCTTCTACTTCTACTTCTTCTACTTCTTCTTCTACTTCTACTTCTTCTACTTCTTCTTCTACTTCTACTTCTTCTACTTCTTCTTCTACTTCTACTTCTTCTACTTCTACTTCTTCTACATCTACTTCTTCTACTTCTTCTTCTACTTCTTCTACTTCTTCTTCTACTTCTACTTCTTCTACTTCTTCTACTTCTACTTCTACTTCTTCTACTTCTTCTACTTCTTCTACTTCTACTTCTTCTACTTCTTCATCTACTTCTTCTACTTCTTCTACTTCTTCTACTTCTTCATCTACTTCTTCTACTTCTTCTACTTCTTCTACTTCTTCTACTTCTTCTACTTCTTCTACTTCTTCTACTTCTTCTACTTCTTCTACTTCTTCTTCTTGTTCTTCTTTAGATGTACCATATGGTAAAAGGTACTCTAAGAAGTACAATTACCTCAAAAAGTCATGTACATGAGTAAATGTAACTTCGATGCCACTATGGGGAAACCCGTCAGGAGCAGTGGGTGCCATCTCCAGGTGTGGAGCCAGGCTTACGGTCAGAATCACTGACTGGAGGATTCACCTATTGTACATGTTTTTAGTGAATGCCATTGGATTTGCGGTTTATGTTTCATACATGGATGTGTAGAAGTTATTCCTATTTGATTGGGAAGACTTTGGACGATGTCTCGCTGTGTCCTGAAAACCTTTTTGGGACGATCTGGTGAAGCTGGAGGAAGTGTCTGGGGAGAATGAAGTCTGCGTGTTGGTGTTGTGACTAATGCCTTTGTGACCCAGACCTGAATAAGCAGAAATGAATGGAGAACTGTGGGGAGAAATGTTATAAGTTTAGTCTGTTTTATCTTTGATCTTTTACAGTTTTTGTATTTGAAAGAGACCAACATTTACATACCACTCTGGAGTGATTTCAGTGGCTTTTGTTACTAGAGTAAAAGTACAGATACTACTGGTCCAACATTACTCCAATAAAAAAAGTTGTTGCTCTGTGAAATGATTTAGTGAAAGTACTGAAGTATTCTCTACGGAGTATTCAAAGTATAAATCATTTTATATTAGTGTCTTTGATTGTACAATTGCCCAGTGCCAACTACTGTTCTGATGTGTGAATTAAAAGGCTTTAAATGGGACAAACTGTAGAGAAGTTTGAGCTGAAAGTATTATGTTTATCTTTCAAATGTAGTGGAGTAAAAAATAATACATTCTCAACAAAAAATGCTACTCAAGTAAAGTGCAGATCCTCAAAGACTCTTCAGTAGTCCAAGATTTTCATTTTGATCTGGTGTTGTTAACTGCACTTCCAAAGACGGCGTGTGGATTCAGTTTCCTGGCTGTGATTGTAGCACCGCATCAGTTTGTTCACTTTGTTCAAACAGCACTCTTTCCCTTTTTTGGCTTTTTGGAACGACAAACAGACCCAGCACTCGTAAACCCAGCGTGGACCCTCGTCTGTTCGCCAAAAACCCGAGTCTGATGCACCGAAAGGGGCCGAGAACATTGTGTGGAGAAGATGGGGACGCTCGTGTGATGGCATCTCTCACAACAAAAGCCCTGTGAATATTTCATGTGTCAGAAACGGCGCTTCTGTCGCTTTGGCCCAGATCTGGTGCTAATTAGTGCCCGTTCTGTTCAAGGACATATGCTCCAACATGGCACTGCGGCCGCCACCTGTTCACTTCGCGTCGCAACAGTTTCCTTGTGAAGAGAATAAGACCAAATCAGTGCTGGTTTCTTAGAACTTGAGTCTTGTTGACAAAATTCTGGGTATGTGGATGATCGATCAACAACACTCGCCTCACCTTTATCCAGACCCTGTATGTCTCCATGTGCCTGTGCGTGTTTCCTCCAGTCGTTTTTTTGGGATATCCAGGCGACCTAAAAAGAACAGTAGTTCTATACATGCTTTTCATTCATGTAACCTTTGTTGTTATGGCAGCCGTTTTGAATACCGAAGTAGAACTGTGCAGTACTACAACAATATCTCTACTCGGGATGAAAATGAAAGACAACTGATCGACTCTGGCTTTTTTTTGTACTCGTAATCATTGCTGAAGAAGATGACAGTAAAAACACGGCCCCAGAGAACGCACGTTTATGTCATATAACCAGTAAGTCAGTGTTCAAGCTCCTCAAGACGTTAGCATGCTACTGGTTAGCATTTAGCTTCAACAGTTCAGCTCCGACCTCTCCAAGAGAAAGCCCTGAACCACACTCCAAACATCTAGGCTTACAACATGTGACAGAGGTCAGAGCCGAGCTGTTTCTGTAGTATTTCCTCAGTGTTCATGTGAGACACACAGGTGTTTATCGTGTTGAAGCCAAAGACAGTTGGTTGACGACAGTTGCTAACCGGTAGCATGCTAGCGTCTTGAGCAGCTTAAACACTCACACACAATGACAAACTGTGAACTCGTCTCCTCGGTGCAATGGTTCAAAGAGAGAGTCGTGTGACCAAAGTTTGTTGAGTTTGAGGCTTCAGACGCCGCGTGTTTAGCTGTGGTGGTTTAATGTTCCATCCTGTTCAATCCTCGGCTCTGTTGCTTTGACTCTGGCAGTCAGGGCTGCACCATAATGAAGTAACTTGCGATATGCGATGTGGCGATGCAAAATACGATAGTCCGATATTTTACAAAACCATTTCAACACGACATGTTCCATTCAAATCAAACACAAATCGAAGGTTTTTCAGTCAGCAGAAGTCATCAAACAACAACAATGACAAAATCAATCATATCACAGAGTTTAGGGATTTTGCGATATATTGTGGCTTTGTGCGATACAGATATTGCATCACCCAATGTCGTGAAACAATATTTTTTGCAATATATTGCTCAGCCTTAGCGGCAGTTTTGAATATTGGTGACTGAGATCGTCGCTGTGGCGAGAGGAGGCTCACTGTCACTATGAAACTAATGTTACAAATAGGGCTGGGCGATATGGCCTAAAATCTCTATCACGATATATAATAATATCACAGCAAAATTCCAGCCTTATGCCTACTGGAAACATTAATGCAAAGATATTTCATTCTTTTTTTTTTAGCGCCATACTAATTTCCTCGTAAATATGATCTACTGAAGCACTGTCCCTGTGTCCTACACTGAGCGTGACATAAAGGATATTGTGTCCACAGCGATATAAAAAATTACAACGATATGAAATTAAATCGCAATAACAATGTACAATGGGATCTGGCCCTAGTTCCCAAATATCAGACTGATCAGACTGGTGTCTGTCGCAGCTCGTCTTTGGTCGTGCGACAGTTCTTCTCTAACCCTTTGTCCCCGTCTCTCTGTACGACCTGCGTTAACATAACAAACAGACTTTGTTAAAGACAAAATTGTGCTTCACAGCAGTATTAATAATCGTTGCCGGTTCGGTTCCTAGATTGTAGAGAGATCAGCTTTTTCACTCTAATGAAAATCCACCTTAAAAGGACTATGCAGAGTTTAAAAATGTCAAAATTATGTATTTTCCTCCCCCTACATGTTCCAACAATGCTTCTAAAATCCTGCACTGTCACTCATGCACGAGCTTAATATAGAAGCTGCATTTACACGTATGACCTGAGGCGGCAGTAGTGAGTATAAAATGGCCAACTTGCATCTAGCCCCTTTAAAACACTCAAACTGATGTGTTTTGAAACTTATAAGTTCACATCCTTCACCCCCAAACCCAAAACATGCACAGCAGGCTAATCTGCCAGCCAGGAATTCACTCACCTCTCCTGAAGGACGGCTCAGGTCACCTTAACCTTTAATGTTTGCTAATTGTTCTCCACATGTTCAGTAAACTCAGTGTGTTGGTGCACAGAGAGAAAACGTGCTTCGATACATCTGATTCATGGAGATGTCTTTGACGCCCAATAATCAGACCAATCCATTGAAGTTTCGCTAAATAATTAATATTAAAGTTGCAGCATATCCCACATCCACAACCCTTTTCCTTTGTGGTTCTCTCATTGCCGTTTTTAATAATCCTTCCCTGTTTTCAGTCGGTCAGTGAAGTGCGGGCGCAGTCCACTGACCCTCTGTATGTCCCCCTTTGTCCCGGTCATTTGAATAGTGCGTGATGGAGTTCCATACAGTGACACAGAGGAGGGCTTGTCTCTCCCAGGCAGGGTCCCGGGCCACTTCCTGCCTCGCCGCTCTGGGAATGCTCCGGGGCGACACGGACCACGCATCGCCTCCTCAATCCCCCCACTGTTTCCCCGCTCGCGCCCGCGGAGGAGCCAGTCACGTCGGGTCCCGGAATCCCAAACGCGGCGAGCTCTCTCCTCCTTCTCCTTCTTCTTCTTCTTCTTCTTCTCCGAGTTCTTCTTCTTCTCCCCGATGCGCGTCTCTTTGTGACAGGAAAAGCGCTCTTTGGCATTTGGAATGAGAGATGCTTGTGTGCCCGGCTTTGTGTCGGTGCAGCTGTGGCCGTCCCGGTTCGGCTGATGAGATGCAGGGGCGAGAGGACACGAGCGGAAAGCTCCTTTTACGAGATGACAAAAGTCTGAACAAAAAGATGTGGCCATACTTGCTTTACATTTCAAATAGATCAGATGCAGCTCTAACATTGTTGTTCACACTGGTGTTTTATTGGTGGAGAATACACGTCTTTCCTGGACAACAAACGGATGAATATGACGTTCACATTTGATCTTTTTCCTGATGCTTTGTGTTGGTAACACTTTGTAAAAAGCAAGAATGAGCTGCTCATTTTGAGACAGAAATCCTGAGTAATTCAAGTGGATGTATAGGTAATTCAAAGTGCCATTTATGCCACTTTTACGAAGCGATTATAGAAATCCCTTCCGAGATGAAACAAAACTGTCCCTGGATTATTATTCCTCATCATTTCTGCTTACAGTTTACTTAATCATATCAATTGAATGTAGAAGCCTTAAAGTGACAGGTTTTAATGTTTTTGAAAATATGACTTATTTAGAAGGGTGAACTCAGTGAAGCAGCTATTTTAATGAAGAATTGTTGGGCAGAACATTTCCAGAGCAGTTTGAGTCATTTTCCTTTGACTCAACATGGTCGGCACGGCAACCGTTTGCCTCAATCGTTGTCACTTCCTGTCCAATAAAGAACTGAAACTATTAACTAGAGATGCACCGATACCACTTTTTCTAAAACCGATACGAGTACTTGGATTTAAGTACTCGCCGATACCGAATACCGTACAAGGTACAAGGCATTTTCTTCAACGTTCTTACTTTTTTCACAGCAGATTGGTTTGTAATTAGTTAATTTACTCATGTACATTTCCTTAAGTAAAGTCGGCGACACATTTAAGAGCAGTTATATTAGAATTGTGCTGATGCCATTTATTTATTTATTTTATTTTCATTCAATATATTTTTTTATTTTTATGTCTCTGTCCATCACAGACAGAAAAGTCCATGTCCTAAAGCTCCCAATGCCTGAGCTTTATTCATTTATGTGTTTTTATTTAACAATAGTATTGAGATGTTTCTTAAATGGTCTCTTTTCGTCTTTACTTCAGCTCCTGTAGATTTTCTCGTGTGTTTGTAGTAACTTAGCGAGAAGCTACAGCGTTTTCATTGTTCTGCTGCAGCTCATTTTCCCTCAATATAAACATGCTGTATGTCTTTCATTTGGATTTTCTGAGGACTTTTTAGTCGCTGGGTTAGTTTTTCAGATGAATAAACCCCTGGGCTTAAAACGGTGTCAGAATGGCCAAAACTGCTAGCCGTGAGTTAGCAACGTTAGCCTGTATGTTGTAAACACTGCAGACGCTGCAGCACGAACAACATTAAGCTCTGGTTAAATCCAGCTCAGACTCTGGTTTAGAGAGCGCAGTCTGTAATAAAGTCAGCTCTATGTGGATTATTGTGTTTACACTAAACAATTCTCCAGTTTGTTGCTTCTTCTCTCCTCAGCTGAGAGCTGCGCCTCGTAGCTGCGCCTCGTAGCTGCGCCTCGTAGCTGCGCTTCGTAGCTGCGCCTCGTAGGTGCGCTGGCCGCATGTCTAATGGTATCGGTTTCTGGTATCGGGACCTCATGAATGAGTACGAGTATGAGTACAAGCATGTGGTATCGGTCCGATACCCGATACAGGTATCGGTGCATCCCTACTATTAACAAACTGAATACAATCTTTAGTAAAATCTTAAATATAATTGTGTTACTAAGTTTGAGCAAAAATTGTGTCTAATGTGTCATATGCACTTTAAAGCAGTACTAAGTGACTCCTGCCCCTAGAGGCCATAAGCGCCACTGCAGCAGCATGTTTTGTTTTTCTTTACTCATTAATTGTCCGTGAGAGTCAATACTACGCTGACAGAAAAGACAAAGGGAGACAAACTTGGCTGTGAATACTGTTTAAGTGGCGCTAGCACACAGTTAGCTTTGCCTGTTAGCTTCTTCTTTGTGATTCCATTAGTGTGTATTGGTGACTCCTACTCGGAGGCAGGGAAGTTTCAATTGTGGTTTTCTGGCCAGACACACCAGAGGGACGACGAAAATGATTTATTAGGTAAACAAGTTACTTGGTGGTGCTGTAAGAGAATTCAAGTTGAATAATTATGCCGTCAAAGGCGACTGTTTAGGTACTTTACAATGCCATATTTTATATTCCTACATTTGGAAATGGATTATAGTAAAGGTGACATAATGTTACTGTACTTGATTTTGTAACATTGTGCGCTTCATTGTGAAAGTTTAGGTGTCAGAGAAATTTGTCCTCTTCATTTGACCCATTTTTCAACATCATAGATCAGTGGCTCCCGACCTTTTTTTCCCCCACGTCCCCTTGAGGCATTAACTTACTCAAAGTTTCCGGATTTTTGACATAGGTCCTCATTTCCTAGTTATCCACAGTGTTGCTGATTTCTGGATTGACTGGACTGATTTTTTATTTATTTATGCAGTCCTTATATTTGAAGAGTTTAGTGGTGCTAGGCTAGTGCTAGGCTAGTGCATGTCTATGGTATCTAGTAGCCTGCATTAAAAACAGTCCAACCCAAGCACAGAGCACCTGAGGCAAATCACTAATAACACCAGACTAACCATATAAACGTCTGTGTTGACAGAATAATCTTTTTAATATAACCATTTTGCATTTAAAATAACTTATATTACAGCAGCATCAGCTTCCTGGTTGTAGCTACGCAGCGGCGGAGTGATCTGCTTGGTCACCGGATCTACAGTAGTTTGTTTACCCGCGGCCGCATCACTACACGTGGGATTCACAAAGGAGCTTTCTACAAATCAGATATGACATGCGCTAGCCTAGCACCACTAAACTCTTCAAACATAAGGACTATATTCATAAAAAAATTTAAAAAATATAATCCAGAAATCAACAACACTGGATAACTAGGAAATGAGGCCTTATGTTCAAAACCTATACTGACATTCATCCTTAAAACTTACTTCTTTGAAAGCAATATTGAAATTGTACTCTGCATCTCCTTCTTGTTTTTAATCTGAGGCAGTTCCCGCTCCCCTGGTTGGGAAACACAGTCACAGGAGACCACAGAAGCACCTGGCTCCGGCATTTATTCAGCCTGTTGTTCATGTTTTGGGTAAACAAGCTCCCGTGACCTTTTTGTGGCGAGGCTAGAGTGTGAACTCCTTATCAACCGAGCACACATTAATAATTCACCTCTAAAGTTTACGCATGGGTCTGTAACACTGCGTTCAAATCACTTTATTCGTACAGTCACGATGGAAATACAATTTGAAAAAAACATGTTATTTCTTCATCTATTTTCAGCTTCACAATGATGGTTATGTGGGCGCCTGTGGAGTGACTCAGTGTTTTGTTTCACTTTTAAACATATTTCCACTCGGTCGAGTTTTAATTTTTAATCCAATCTACTTGATGCAAACAAAAAGTCATTCTTTTTGGCAAACCACAAGCTTTGTCGACTTTTTAATCAATCTCCAAATCTCCATCTGATAGAAAAGAGCGAGAAAGCAACAATAACAGCAGAGACTGTTTCCCTTCGGATACGACTTTTGTTCACATCAGCAACTGTTGTAAAGAAGGCGACGTAGAGTTTTTGTCACTTAATCGGCAAAATTGATGATATTCATTATAATTATATTTAATGTTGTTCCTCTGCTTCATGTTTCTGCTCCACATGAACAAAGCTCAGAGCTGATCCTTTAGCAGAGAATTTACATGATCTGAGGCTCTTTCAGACGCTCAATAGAAGTTTGGATGATTTTAGTCTCTCCTTTTCATTTTTCATTTTAGTCGACTAAAATTTTTTGGACATTTTAGTCATAGTTTTAGTCTCATGAAAAACTTTTGATTTAGTTTTAGTCCAATTTTAGTCACAAAAATATAACTTTGACTAAAATTAAGACTAAATATTTTAGTCGACGAAATTAACACTGCTAAAAAGTGATCATATCAGTCACTGGGCCAGATCTTGTGGCGGCGCACGGGGCGGCGCAGGCTCTTGGTGAATTATTTTCCGAGTGGCGGCGCTATATGTGCCATTCGCCTCCACCACCTGCAGGGGGCGTCACAAGAGAAGGCGACTGCACTGATGGAAACACGGCTGACATTCACTTCCTGGTTTACATTGCGCTGTCTTGCGTTCTTTCTTAAGCCTTAGGCTCTCACAGGTCAAACTAAAAACTTTATTTACCCCATCGTGAGCTAAACCATCGTGAGCTAAACCATGTTCACGTCTCCAGAGAAAAAGAGCTACAGCTACAAGCAAAACAAAAGCACATGTTCACCCCCCACTCCCACACAACCACTCTCCTGGAGGCGGAGTCGATCTGGTTGGAGGAAAATGTGTGTCTCCACCCACTTAAATGCGCTAAGTCTGGAGTGGCAAGATCACAAAGTGTCTCCTACTGAGGCAAAATGTCACGCTATCGTCTCCGTTTTCATGCACAAGATCGGGCCCACTGAGTCCATGATCTCTCTGTACAAGACCAAACATTTCCTCAAAAACAAAATAATATTTCCTCTATATAATAGTATAGGCCTTTAGAACGCTGTGATGTCGCCTGAAACCCAGCAACAGAGCAGATTACAGTCTGTACTGAGTGATTAGGTCTGTAAATATCAGTAGCATAATGCATCTTTAAATAAACGTGATGTTGAGGTCTGTTCGATAAGGCTTTACAGAGCGTCACACTAACTATGACTCCAGACGTCCAGACGAGCTGACGAGCTGGGACGCCTCGGCTAAAGCCACGCCAGCTCCAGCCCGGAGAATCGAGCGCACGAGACCTGACCGTGCGGGTCGAGGCTGACCGGGCCAGCCTGATGCAACATCACCAAAATGTTTGCCTGCAATGGAATGTAAACGTATTAATTGGGAGCTTGAGCGTCTCCCAGAGAGAACCAAGGACACGATGAAGTTTAGAATGAAAATCACAATCATTATGACAGAAACACTCGCCCAATGGAGACAGAGACATGTCGGATTAGGAGCAACAGCAGAAAGTGCTGTTTATTAAAAAGCTTATAGGCAAAAAAAAACTGTCTCTGGCAAACCAACCTCAGCCCCTTGATGTTTGGTTATTGTAGTGTCAAAACTTCCATTTCGATTTGATATGGATAAACCTTTGTGTGATTCGTGGTGGGACGAACAGCAGTTTTACATCATTATTTTCTTTCATCTCACTGTGCCTGGTTAGACTCACCCGTCTCTATCTCAGGTCAGATATTTAAGATGGAAACAAACATGGAATGAGTTTTTTTTTCCTTCTTTGAATTGGCCACAACCTGAAACACTTTCCTCTTTGAGACTTTTTTCTTATTATCTCAGATCAAATGTTTATGCTTCAGTTTATATTTGTCTGTAAAGATGTAAACCTTAAATTGTGTTAACTCCCTGTTTATTCTCATATATTCCCGTGAATTCCCATATACCTCACATCCAGTTCATACATGAAAAATGGGCATGTTTTCTTTTTGTTTTTACCTTTGACTTTTAGTCTAAGTTTCGTTGTTTTATATTTTAGATGCTCAGCTGGACAATTGATCTCATTTTAAGCTAAATAATACTGATGATTTTCGTCCTATTTCTATTCACTGGTTTATAATTTCCCTTAGTTCGTTGTTTGTTGACACATTCCTCTGTCTAGACAAAGGAAAACTGTTGCGTGTGAATGATAAGAGCACATTTGAATATTGAAATCAGGAGGAGCTGCACAGGTTTGAGACAGACTCAGTGTTTCTGTAAAAGCAGCGGCCGAGACGAGCTTTAAGTTTTCATAAAGCGATGAGATGCTTTTAAACGTTTTATAGAGAACTGTGGGGACTGATGTTATTGTCTTATTTGTGTGATACGAGGCAGTACATAGGCAGTACATACTGTGTGATCAAACTGAATAGAAATCCCAATGTTTATTGCAAATTCACTGAAGTCTTTTTTACCGAGACCAACGCAGTTTATTTCAGTGCTGCTCAGAGAGTCTGAATGTTGATTTTAAGCAGCATTTCTCTATCAGTTAGTTAGGGATATTTTATTGTATTTTATTGGACCATTATTTAACCAGGAAAGTCCCACTGGGATTAAGAATCTCTTTCACCGGGGAATCCTGGCCCCAGAGGGGAACCATTAATCAGATTAGAATCGAAATCACAATCCCTACTTTGGTCAATCTCAAAAATCGTCCTGGGACTTTCTACTGATCAGGTTTACAGTCAGAAACAGCTCCTAGTTTCGGAGTTTGGACAAGACAACGGGAGGTTTTCGATGTCCATGAATCAGCTACAAGGTTTGTTTTATTCTGAAAAAATGATATGGAATCGAAAATCGACATCGATCAATATGATGAGAAAAAAATTGACTGTCATTAAAAAGCATTAGCCCCCACCTTCCCCCAGTTCAGCTTTACTCACATTTACAAGCCTCTTCCACTGGAGCCAACAGCCTCTAGGCCAGGGTAACGGCTCATTTGAAAGCTAAGACCCACACAATGGATCATGACTTTTTTGTTGCGTTGTTGCCACGTTTTTGTCACATTGTTATTGAGTTTTCATGTCTTTTTTCACGCTTTTTTGTCTTTTTTTTTTTGCTTTTCCGGCACGTTTTTGTTCCTTTGTCACTTTTTTATTGCGTTTTAGATACAGACGGCATCGCGTCATTTTTAACAATTTTCTGGCATAATCTAAACTTATTATAACAGACAAATACAGTCAAGTCTAAATCTGGTACATCCGGATGTTTATTCACAGCAGATTGTTCAGTAGAAGTGAAAAAACGGCAGTCGTAGCTAGCACTAGCTAACCGTTAGCACTAGCCCGATAGATACAGACGGCATCTCGTCATAGAAGGGGGCGTGGCCTCGCCGAGGGGGAAAGTAGAATCTTTTGGGAAACACAATCTTTCACTCTTTTTAGCCATTTTCTGATGGAATATAAACTCATTTATCACATAAATAAAGTCAAGTGTAAATCGGGCCCATATGGATATTTTCTCACAGCAGATTCTACTTTTTCACTTCTACACAGCAGTAGAAGTGAAAAAACTGCAGTTGTAGCTAGCGCTAGCTAACCGTTAGCATTAACCCGATGCTAACATGTAGCATTATGCTAGCATTCTCCGTTGTTTATGTATTTATGGGCTGTTGAACCACTTTGCTCCTCCCCATGTCTTTGTATCTTTATTTAGTAGAAACTATATTCATAATTCAGCATTTGTTGAAGTAGTTTTTGAATAATTAAAGGAGGGTTTATGCAAAATCGACTTTTTCAAGCTTTACATCATGTTATTCTGTCACTCCCTCATTAAAAACATGGCTGAAGTGTTGCCTTGGCACATTCACGTATTTTTGAGTAATCTGTAAAAACTCTGATGGCGGCCATTTTAGGGATAGGTTTGCCTGAGTCCTCCTAGGAACGCCCCCACCTCCTGGAGACGCCTCCGAGCTTTCGTCACCAGCCGAGTAACCAACCACTGCTCCTCAGCAGAACCCCCTCCCCACTGATGCCACAGACAGCGTGTGGAGGGGGCGTGTCTAAAGGCTCAGAGGTTCTTAAAGAGACAGAGGCCTATTTCAAGACATTCACTACAGCCATTTTGAGAGAGACATTTTATACAAGGCAGTTATTCTAATTTACTGCATTTACAGACCAACAGAAGGTTTGTCATCATTGTAGTGTGATATAGACTGGTGCTATGTGACTGAAAAAAGCAGAATACATCCTCTAAAGAAAGTTTAAAGGAGCTATATCATGCTATTTTAGCCATTCCAAAGTTAAGTATAGGCATTTATATGATATATTGTACCTCTACCATTATGGAGCACTCATTTTTGTGATAAATATAAGTGTTTTCTGGAGGTATTTTTCAAACCCGGAAGACAGAACGCTTCGATTCAGTTAACTCCGCCCCCTCTCTCCGCGCATACAACTTTACCGTAATATAAATAAACAGCAATAAGTGAAGTCACTTCACGATGCAGTTATAAGGAGTTGACATCTGCAACACAGCTTCATAAATGGCTAACACACATGCTAATATGCTAACACACAAGCTAACCCGCGTTTGGACTGACTCACCCTCTGGTCCATCGTTGTTTACATTATGGGACTCGCGTTGGTTATAAAAGTTAATCCACTTTGATTCTGGCGAAGGTTCCCCAAACATCCATCAGAGACAGTCACAGAAAAACAATATTTTGGCTGATAGTCGCTGAATCCCGGAGAAAAAAACAGCTGAGTGGCCTCTTCCTGAAAAGGGTTGAATATAAACTCCTCGTCCTCGTAGCCAAACGCGCTTCTTTTTCTCCGTCCGTGACATTATCGTTAGTTAAGAATAAATAACAGCTGTGTCCAGAATAGGTAACGAGCTCCATCTTCAGCTGCAGCACAAATATGACTGATCTGTTCAGAAGCCATGTGTTTGTTTTGGCCACAGCTGACCTGGAAGCACCTCGGACACATCCTTTTTTTTTTTTTTTTTTTTCATTTTTTACTCTTTGTTTCTCTCTTATGACAGAAATAATGAAAACGCTGTTTTACAAATTAAAATCAGGCCGTAAGCATAGAATTAAGACATTACATTACAGACGTCGAGCACTTCCGTTCCGCCGTTGTTACGACACAATTGAACACTCAGTCGTTCACGAGGAGAGGGAGGAGCAGCTGCTCAGAGAGCAGGATTCAGGAGGATTACTGAGAGCTGCGTGAATGAAGCCACAAACCACTCTGGGGGTGTTTTTGATAAGGAAATAGCATAACAACATGGCTAAAAGCTCCAAAAAGTCGATTTTGCATGATATAGGACCTTTAAATGTTTTCAAAATTGTTTTCCCCCTTAACTGTTTCCAAACACGACCAAATATGGCCGATTCCAGAGATGCCGTCTGTATCTATGTGCTCTTTAGAATGCTGTGACCTCAAGTGAACACAACCCTGTGGTAAATGCTCAATGTTTGCAGGAAGTGTATCTGGAGTTTATAAATGCACATCATAATGCTCCTCAGAACCATTATAATTGGATGTTTAAACTGTGCGGCCGAACACTGAGCTGTCTTGGCGAGCGTCTCTCCTTCTCCCCTCGCTCTGATTACGCCTGAGCAGCTGTGGCGTTGATGAAACAGCAGGCCTTGTTTGGGCTACAGCTGAGCACAGAGTTCCCTTTTCAAACTCTCCGCACTGTCCCCTGAAAATGCCCCGCCGCTTTTTACGCCGCTTTTGTCGCCAGTGGAAGAATCGTGGAAATGAATGGAATTACTGATAGAGCAGTTACTGTTTAACCCCGTGGCACCAGTGGGACCAGTTTTTCCTTTTTCGTTTGCTAATCCAGATAAGATTTGAGTTTTACATCACCTCCTCGTGAGCTCTGAACCGTTACATACAAAAAACAACAACACTATGATTGGGTGTCGGTGGCTCAGAGTCTCGACCACAAACTTCACCCACTTTTTGACAAGATGATTCAAGCTAAAGCTGCACGATTTTGACCGAAAACCTACTTGAGACATTGCTTCATTGAGCAGCAATAGGCAAATCTGCAAGAGGCAGCAAAGAGACGGACATCTTAAGGCGAGACAAGGCAGGTGAAAGTATTGATTTTTCACGCCGTGGTCGAAGTGGAGATTTGTATCTATTTTCCTCCCTTTACATCTTAGTTTTCATGTCAGATATAAAAATGATGATGTTTATTTTATGATGTTTTGTCTGCGAGGTGGGGGCGACCCGGAAGTAGAAAGGCCGTCTTTCCCGCGGGTTTTCATTCATAAATATTGACAGATTTGACATCCACGTGTCCTGCTAAGGGGCCCCGTGATGACGCTTTCACCCAAATATGGTGTTTTTCCTCCTATGAGACGCTGGAGCGGAAAAGTGGAAGAACGGGCCGAGCATGCGCACTCGCTCATATCAGGGGACGGCTTATTCCAGAGTCTGGGTCCAGCTGCTGAAAAGGACCGATCACCCCAGTGCTTGTGCTCGGTCCTGGGCACTTCTAGCAGGAGCTGGTTTGACGACCTCAAGATAGTAGAAAAACATCTATAATAGAAAACGCTATCTCAATGGCCGCCGCCTGGGCGCCGCCATGTTTATTTCCCATACCGACTTTGAAGCTAAGCAGGGACGGGCCTGGTTAGAACTGGGATGGGAGACCGTTCCTCCGAAGCTAAGCAGGGAAGGGCCTGGTTAGGACTGGGATGGGAGACCGTTTGGGAACACCAGGAAGCCTGGCGACAGTACTGAGTGTGTGCGTGGTTGGTGTTGGGGGCTGATGTGCATTATTACTCTTATTATTATTATTACATCCGCGGCCGGCCCCCACGTGACGGTCCCACCGGCCGCGGGCATTGGCCACGGGTCCATATGGACCGCGGTGCTGCTGTCCGAGGACAACCCGCTGTCACACAAACGCGAGTGCACGACATCTGACTGCCGTGCGTGTGCGCGCATCCAAACAGGGCCATGTGTGTGTGTGTGTGTGCGCGCGTGCGTGCGTGTGTGTGCGTGTGTGTATGTGTGTATGTGTGTGCGTGCCCAAAACCTGCTCAAACACGCGCCTCTAATCAAACGCGCTGCTCCGACTGATTTATCCTCCGTGTGAGTCAAAGCGAAAATGAAACCACTTAACGAGCGCATGGCCTGCACTGCGTAGTTTTTTTTCCTGTTTTTTCTTTACTTTGCTGCTGTACCATTTGTTTTCTATTTTGCTTTCACGTATTGTGAGCCCAGAGGTACATTTGATTCTAAAGCAGCTTTGAACGCATTGCCAATTTTATTGTAAGGTTATAAATACTGTCTAACAACGATCATTAGGCTATTTCTGTTCAAAACCTACTCATTTTTTTTTTTTTTGTACACTACCGTGATGGACCAAACCACGGGTCCTGCACCGTCACCCAAACCGTTACAGCTGAACCCCTAATATTTATCCATCATTATTCCACTGTCTCTTGAATCCTGTTCCCCAAGTTTAGCGAAAATATTGTCGTACTTTATAAGAGAGGAGCACGGGTGCATCAAACACTCCAATTGCAGTTTGTTTGAAATTTTTTAGAGCCTTCATTCTTTTACTCATTTGTAGTGGCCATAGTTTTTGGAATGGGTTGGGAACCACTGGCCTACAGCTGAACTGTGTGACGGGTTGGACATTTCTTTGTAGTCACTCACAATCTCTGAATATCAAATGTGGAGACTAGCGAGGCCCGGCCGAAGGCCGGGTCTCAGCTAGTTTTTAGTAGAAATTTGTATTGTCCCCGTGGGGAAATTCATTTTCAGTGAGTGGAGATACACAAACACAACAGTGACCACAGCAGACACATCCAAACACTGACAACATACAAAAAGCAAACCACGGACCGTCAACCTCAGTTTAAATTATGTTAAAATCATTCCTTAAAAACCTTCTCTGACAGACCAGCTGCAGTTTTCAGTCTGGCCACAGCATCTGCTCACTTACGAGGAAGTGCGAGGACCTGCGCTCGAGAGCAGGTCCGCTGATCACGTGACCTTGTGTTTTCCGCCACACGACGCACACATGAGCCCAGCGCAGAGGAGAGAGCGTCGCTTTGGTGTTATCGTGGTTATCTTATCTACTTCGTGCACAATGCAAACTCTGTCAGGCTACAGCAGCACAGCACAAAACGGCCTCTCGACTCGGTGAAATATTCTTCAACCAGTTTTGTGTCTAAGAATTGATTAGTGTGATGTCAAGGAAAAGAAAGATACTAAGAAGAAAGTCATGTTATTATTGTTAAAAAAAAAAAAAGAAGAAGCCCCAAACCCAGTGAAATCTAACTGATCTATAATTATACACTTTTTTGGTTGAGTTTACACATTTTGGGCAGAAGTGTGAACATATAATCACTATATCGACTTGTCGTTCAATAAACAACACATATATACACGATAACACGATATATTTTTGGGCTCAATGTTTATCGTTTGTAGATTTATTAGCATTTCCCCCCTATTGTTCTCTGTAAAACTGTTTTTAAAGGGACTAAATGGAAGTTGACATTTTTATACTCACTACTGCCACCTCAGGTCTTACGCGTAACTGCAGTTTCTACACTGAGCTCATGCATGACGGCACCTCGGACCCAAATGAACAATACTGTCAAAGTTGTCAGAGTCAATAATATTGTTTATCGCGATATTTTCCTGCCTCAATATATTGAAAAATAAAGTGCAAATATATAATTTAGAGATTGTACGTAGTAACAAAAATATGAAAGGTTTGCAAATCTTCAGGAATGAAACATGCAGAATTTTTTTCTCCCTTTTTGGCATTAAATAGCATTAGATTTGACTCGCTTCTGCCTGTGTAGACCCTGATGTTTTTCTTCCCTGATGATATAGTGCAGGGGTGGCCAACACGCGGCTCTCGAGCTGCATGCGGCTCTTGGCCAATCAGAGTGCGGCTCTTTGCATGATTGGAGATGTTTAATACAATGCGGCTCTTTGCAAAATAATTGGTAAATATTTCCCATAAACTGTAACAGTCTTTGACCAAAAATCCAACCATCGTCCTACAGACCATGTTTCCATCTCTACATGAATGAGAGTCTGTATCTCCTCCTTTTCAAGGCGGTGTGTAAAAGGAGCCCGTGCAGCCTCACTCACAGCGGGATGTAGGTTAAACAACAGGCAGATCGTGGCACTGAGATCAGCTTCTATGCTTTTCAGGTTTCTGATCAGCTACTCTTTATTTGATGTAATTTGGCCTCATATTCACAGAAAAAAGCGGAGCTCTTTTGAAGAATATGAGGCGAAGCGCAACATCATAACGCGTAAATACACAAAGTCATGACTTTTCTTTCACATGTGACTGAAACTGTAACAGATGCAACTTAAAACAGACTCTCAGTCGTCCAGAGGCTCCTGGTTAAAGTTTATGAACTTTGTGCAGCCTAGAGTGCGTTCTCTGCACACTCCAGTCAGGACGAAGCTGCACTGAGCCACAGGCCAGGGGCCAATCAGAGAAGGGGTCTCAGTGGGCAGGGCCCCACATACAAACACACCCCAGCATTAAAAAGAAAAAAAAATCTAATTCTGTCTCAGTCAGAGCAGAAAGCACAACATTTCAGTTCATATACATGTATTTCAATCTTGGTGAGGAGTAAAACCATTCAATCTAACACAATTATTGAACCAAAAAAGCAAAAGGCATAAAGTTATAGTTTATTGTGATTAACTAAAACGGTCACATTCTATTTAATCACAATAAAGTCCCGCCCCGGGATCTCGCTAATGGTCGGTGCCTTTGTGGCTCTTCACAGGATCAAGGTTGAAAATTTCGGCTCTTGGTCTCTGACTAGTTGGCCCCCCCTGATATAGTGGTTCAGGGAGCAGGAGACCTTGTTTTCACACATTCTGACTCTCCCATCATCAATAAAAGATCTCGGTGGTGCGACACTGGACTGACAAGAATCCTGCGACTTTGCCGGAGCTCATATCCAAACAAAAGGTGCATCGTCATCAAATCTAAAGCCGTCCAAGAAATCTGAAAGTGAGTGACCTCTGTGGAGTCCAGGTTGTGTAATCTTTCGACTTGAAACAGGATCTTTTTGGCTCTTTTCCCTCCCCCTCTCGACTGTAGCTGTCGTCTCCCCTGGCGCGCTGTGTGTCACGTCGTCGCAGAAGGTGCCTGTACCTGCCTCGCTCACATTCCAGCTCCAGGCTCCGAGCGATCGGTTCAAACTCGCTCTGCGCATTCCTGAGCCCTGAGCGAGGCCTCTGTCACGGCGGCGCTGACACGGGCGTCTAATGTAACGCCACACTGAGGCTGCAGGAGACGTCCACACTCAGATCACTGCTGGTCAGATCACTCCATCCTTTGTTTGTTTCCAGTGTTTATCGCGATTAAGGATATTGCAAGCTTTCCATCATGTTATTCTGTCATTCCCTCATTAAAAACATGCCTTGGCACATTCACGTATTTCTGAGTAATCTGTAAAAACTCTGATGGCGGCCATTTTAGGGATAGGTTTGCCTGAGTCCTCCTAGGAACGCCCCCACCTCCTGGAGACGCCTCCGAGCTTTCGTCACCAGCCTCAGCAGAACCCCCTCCCCACTGATGCCACAGACAGCGTGTGGAGGGGGCGTGTCTAAAGGCTCAGAGGTTCTTAAAGAGACAGAGGCCTATTTCAAGACATTCACTACAGCCATTTTGAGAGAGACATTTTATACAAGGCAGTTATTCTAATTTACTGCATTTACAGACCAACAGAAGGTTTGTCATCATTGTAGTGTGATATAGACTGGGGCTATGTGATTGACAAAAGCAGAATACCCCCTCTTTAATAGGGACAGTGCATTTTAATGAACATTTGTAGTTACAGTGTTAATATGCCAGATTATAGCAAACATGCTCATTTCCATCTGCAGTCCTGAAGCAGGTGACACAGAAACAATTAAAACTTACATTTACATTCAATTACAAGAAGGCATAAAACAACAAGAGGCTGGATGAAAAGTGTTGCACAGTTGATTGTCTTTCATCCACTGTTAAAGGTGCAGTTTGAAGGGGACCAGTGATGGACAGAGGAACCCTGTTCCAATAATACGTCCCGAAGTGGAGGAGGGGCCAAACTGTGCAAAAAGTTGTACATCAAACATGAGTTGAAAATGAAATATGCTTTTTTGAAACAGTGCAGTGATTAAATGAATACGTTTTTTTGCAAAGAAATGTAGCCTACATATGCAGTAAGTATTGAGACCAACCTTCGTCCATGACCAGGAGCATTTAATATTTGAGAAATGTATAAAGTACAACTTGTATAAGTGCTCAGGGATTTTGCCTCTGTGAAGGTGGCATGTGTGGAGGTCAAAGTGGTGCAGATTAGCACTCTTGCAACTGTGGGTACATAATAGTAACTGACCACCACTGTACGGAGCAGGTCTGGGTATTGCCAACAACTGTAATTCCAAGTATATGACAGATGCAATAATACAATATATAAATGACAGAAAATGGAGGTTTTGTAATGTATTATGCTGAATCGAAGCCTTTTATTGGGGGAGTGTTGGACTGTTGTGGTGAGGAGGGAGCTGAGTCGAGGGTCAAAGCTCATTTACCTCTCGATCCACGCTCCTGCCTTCACCTATGGTCATGAGATCTGGGTAATGACCAATGCTGACCCTGGGTATAAGCGCCATCTGCTGGAGGGGGCACCAAAAGTATAACCTTGCCCAGGGCTTGTCCAGGTAATGACTGAAAGTGCGAGAACGTGATACAGGCGGCCTGGAATGAGTTTCTTTCGCAGTGTGGCTGGGCGCACCCTCAGAGACCGGGTGAGCAGCTCTGACACCCAGGGGGAGCCCGGAGTAGAGTCGCTGCTGCCTCCGTGACTTGGCCCTGGATAAAGCAGCAGTTAGAGTCCATGTTGTGATGAGTTCTGAATAAAGACTATGGTTACACAAACCTATTTGCGTATCACGATTGAGGCGCCTCGATATGATACTCATACTGTCACACACTCCGTAACGATATATTGAGCACATCCCCCGCATGGAGTGAAGGAATAATGATGCACAAATAATCTGCAATTTAAAAAAGAAGGGTGTGGCGTTGTTTAGATAAGCTTCTGCAATGTCAAAAGTCAGTTTTTCGCCAGTATCTTATAGTGATCTCGATTCTGGTAGCCAATCCGTGCATGAAAATGTTGCCTCATGTTCATTGAACCACAGCCGGACCGCGATGAATCCTGGCATTGTCATTTTTGAATTTGCCTCTGCCAT
This sequence comes from Gobius niger, assembly GCF_951799975.1. Taxonomy (NCBI): domain Eukaryota; kingdom Metazoa; phylum Chordata; class Actinopteri; order Gobiiformes; family Gobiidae; genus Gobius; species Gobius niger. The sequence continues at coordinate 2,390,948 of NC_136868.1, forward strand.
CAGGGAAGAAGAATCCATTGATTGAGTAACCTGTGTTGCTGAACCTTTAACGAACCGCTGAATTGAACCACAAAGGAGATAAATCTTCTACAGGTGGCTCTTTCTCCAACACACAAGAGCAGAAATAAGCAGGATGGTTCAATAAATCCTTAAATTACCTTTACCTCACGATATGTGGCGAATTGTTGTACAGTTAAAAGCTCATTATTTCCCCTTCCTTGTACAGTATGTTGCGTAACACAGCCGGCTCGATAGACTCCCTCGTGTTATTGTAGTCTTCGATTTTTCCCTCCCCGGAGCCTTACTTTTGTGAGACATGATACCGTTGAATCATCAGAAGATACACGGCCCCTTTTATAACCGCGCACGGCTTCTCCCCGGTGGAAATCTCCCGAACAGAAGGCGGCAGAAGAGCGAGGGAAGAGCCAGTGGGGGGGGGGGGGGGGATATGACGAGCCTTCGAGGATTAAGCCTCTTCCTCCCCCTCTCTCCCCGTGCTGTTTCTCATGACCCCTGTTTCCATCTCTTCACATAACGCTGAGTCTGTGTACAGGGTTTAGGAAGCGACCCAGGGATGTTTTCAAATCACATGTTGGAAAACTGCTCTGAGGGCTGTGCAATTATCTGTATCACAAGAAGCTACGATGAAGGGAGACACACACATCCAAAAAGTCATGTAAACTGGAGGTTTTTTGTTTCCGATACCAGGGGGTTTCTTTAAAATGGCTGCTGGGGCTCTTTTCTACAGTGTGAGATCAATAAAGTCTTATAATTTCTTGCAAATGACATGTTACAAAAATTTGACAAAAAAATGATGAAAAAATGACAAAAAATGGACAAAAAATGGACAAAAAATTAACAAAAAAATGACAAAAAAATGACGGAAAAAATGACAAAAAAATGACAAAAATGTGACAAAAATGTGACAAAAAATTGACAAAGAAATTACAAAAAAATTACAAAAAAATTACAAAAAAATTACAAAAAATTGACAAAAAATGACAAAAAATTGACAAAAAAATGCAGAAAAAATGACAAATGTGACAAAAAATGGATAAAAATTTGACAAGAAAATTACAAAAAATTACAAAAAATTACAAAAAATGGACAAAAAATGACAAAAAAAAATGACAAAAAATGACAAAAAAATGACAAAAAATGACGAAAAAACTACAAAAAAAAAAGACAAAAATTGAAAAAAATTTGACAAAAAAATTACAAAAAACTGAAGAAACATATCAATTCTAAAAATACAAACACTTGGCCACTTCAGCAGGGGCCAGTCTTATTTGATTATTATTTATCTATTATACTTTAGGTCAGGGGTGTCCAAACCTTTTTCATGGGGGGCCGTATTGAAGCGTACATGGGGTGAAGGGCCATAGATCCGTGGTTAGTGCAGCAAAACCTTCGACTAGCAGAGGCTTAAATTGTGCTCCACACCTTTTATTTAAGCTTAAGGCGAGACACGGCAGGTGAAAGTATTGATTTTTCACGCAGTGGTGGAAGTGGAGATTTTGATCTATTTTCCTCCCTTTACATCTTAGTTTTCATGTCAGATATAACAATGATGATGTTTATTTTATGATGTTTTATCTGCGAGGTGGGGGCGACCCGGAAGTAGCTGCTGCGCCGCGTAGAAAGTCCGTCTTTCCCGCGGGTTTTCATTCATAAATATTGACAGATTTTACATCCACGTGTCCTGCTAAGGTGACGAAAAATTGATGAAAAGTGGCAAAAATGTCACAAAAATTACAAAAGAAATGACAAAAAATGACAAAAAAGTGACAAAAAAATACAAAAATGTGACAAAATTTTTTATAAAAATTGGACCAAAAAATGAACAAAAAATGTGACAAAAAATGACCAAAAAAATGAGTTGCAAAAATGAGTTGAATACCCAACAAAAACATGATGGAAAAAAAAGTCTGATGACGTGAGGAAAAAGATCCTCTCGGTTCAGGCGGGAGTTAAGAGGTTAAGCTTTTAGATTTGGGTAAAGTGAGAGGCCAGACCCTTCTGTGCTCTTCCAGAATACAGGACATATGGCCAGTCCGCCCCTGATTCACTGTATTCCACACATTTTTAGAGCATTCACAGGCATTTGATCATCTCATTTGTGTCATAAGATCATCTTCAAAATCATTAAAAACATCCTGAGGGCCACAGGTCCTTGGCAGAAGGGCCGGATTTGGCTCCCGGGCCTGACGTTGCCTACCCCTGTCCTAGGGCAAGACACTTCCCTCCTTCCCTCCAGTGTCTTTGGACATTGGTGCATGAATGAGAGAGTGAATGGGTGAGTGGTTCCTTGTTCTAAAGCGCTTTGGGCCTAACGAAGGTAGAAAAGCGCTGTATTGAGGCCATTCACATACTCCAATTAAAAGCTGATTGAAACAGAGAGCAAAGCATCATGGTCTGTGTAGTTCTGCTTGTGTTGTTTTGTGTCGCATATGCAGCACTGGGACTTACCTTTGAACAGTGTGAGTTTTCTTTATCTCCACATCGCGGCGGAGTCTGTTCTCTTCCTGGAGTTTACGTTCAGCCTCAAAGCTCTGCACGATCAGCCGAATCCTGCAGCGCTCTGTGAATGCCGCGAATACCTCCGAGCCTTTCCGGAGATAAGACCCGGCCGCTGCAGAAAGGCAACTTCTAAACAAAGAACCGTGATAATGTTTCAAGAACCTGAATGTTTTTTGAAATGTTTTTTTTTTTTTTTTGGGTGGAAAAAAAGTGACACGTAACAGATGGAAGTGCTTATAGTGTTGCTGGACAAAATCAATCTGAATTTTCAATCATGTTTTTCCATAGTTATGCAAAAACAGGACCGAGCTTTTAGGTGAACATCAGGTCAACGCTTTTCACTAACACAGAAATCTCCCGTTGTCCTCATCGAAACTGTGATTGCACTGACAGGGAAGATGTTTTAGTTAGGGGGCGCTGAGGGACAAAATTTACCCCCAAAGTACTTTTTCTGTGCATAAATCCTATTTATTATACGGCTCTTCACAACGTAAGTAGAAGCTCCGTTGATTTGAATGGGATTTCCCAACGTTCTACCGGTCATTATTTTCTGATAAAGGACCTCTGAAAAAAATAATGACGCTGCCCATGGCAACGGAGTTCGTGCTTTCATATCACTCCGCACGTACGTAGTAGCGGACACTCTCTCTGTCCCCGTCACTGAGAGAGAAGTTGGGGGAATTGCTCGTGAAGTTAGCGTGAGTCTGACTTTCAATTTACCCAAAGATTCACCACCATTCCTCCAACTGCGCCTTCAACTAAGTAGCTAGGCTAGCTGCTAGCCTTGCTGCTTCTAGCCTAGCCAAACGCTGCAGCGCAACGCGCAAACTTTTGGGAACTATTTGTCGCGGATGTCATTAAATAAACCTTTCGGCCTTCATAAAAGCATACGAAGTTTATGTTGTGTGTGTTCAGTTGGTAAATGGCCGTATAATAAGCGGGATAATGTATAGAACGCTGGTCATTATCGGGAAAATAAGTACCTTCAGGGCGAACCGGACCCCGACGCGAAGCGGAGGGGTCCGGTTCGCCCTGTCGGTGCTTATTTTCCCGATAATGACCAGCGTTCTATACATTATCCCTTACTTATTAACCTTAACTCCCGCTTGAACCGAGAGCATTTTCTCCAGTTCAGCTTTACCCAAATCCTGTGGGCCAGTGTAACGCCTCATTTGAAAGACCTACAAAACTAAATGGATCTTTTTCCTCTCATTTTTGTCAAATTTTCGTGACTTTTTGTCACTTTTTCGTCAAATTATTCGCATTTTTTTGTCAAATTCGTATCATTTTTTCTAAATTTTTTGTCAAATTTTTGTCCATTTTTGTCATTTTTTGTAAATTTTTGGTCATTTTTTCGTCAAATTATTCGCATCAAATTCGTATCATTTTTTAGTCCTTTTTTCACTTTTTTGTCAAATTTTTGTCATTTTTTGTACATTTTTTGTCATTTTTTCGTTAAATTATTTACATTTTTTTGTCAAATTCTTATCACTTTTTGGTCCTTTTTTCCCCCACAATTTTGCGTCAAATTTTTCTCACTTTTTTGTCAAATTTTTGTCATTTTTTGTACATTTTTTGTCACTTTTTCGTCAATGTTTTCTCACTTTTTTCACATTTCCATCATTGTTTTCGTCTCAGTTTTGTCACTATTTTCACACCTTTTTTTCCAGAAGCTTTTGGATTGGGGTAAAGCTGGAGAAAATGTGCTCAGTTCAGGTGGGAGTTAAGGGGTTAATATTGCCTGCAGTTCACAAGCTATCCACCAGGGGGTGCTGCAGCGCCCTCAGCACCCTGGGTTCCCACGGCCTTGTGCACTGCGGTTATAAAGCCCCATGACGATCACTGAGATTGCTTTTTCAATTACATTTCGATTGATTGTCCAGCCCTACGTTGGAGCCCCAAGGTGATCGTCGAGATATGTTCTTACCTAACCTTAGACGAGTTAATATATCCCCGTCTGGTCTTTGTCCGTGCGCTCTGTCAGGCAAACGGAGCACATACGCAGCCTCTCCCACATGTCACATAGCTCCAACAAAGCTCACGATAGAAGCTACCAAGCTCTTCCACGTGTTCCCTATTTAAATAAAGTTACTCCTAAAGGTTATTGACGGAAGTGAGCGGGGGAAGTCTTTAGGAGTTACTGCGCGGACGTTGTGCTCCTCGTATCATTACGCCTCACAATATAGTCCCCCTTTTTATCTGCTTATGAAATCGACATGCTACATTTCTGTGTAAATATACTTCGCATGAAAACACTTCACGTAACTTTATTTATGATTTTAAAGAGGTTTTTCATGCAGGCTACTAGTTACCATAGACATGCACTAGCCTAGCACTAGCCTAGCGCCACTAAACTCTTCAAATACAAGAACTGCATGAGTAATAAAACACTCTGGACAACGAGGAAATGAGGCCCTGTGTCAGTGAAGCGGGTGAGATGAGGCTGAAAAGCACAGCCGTGGGTTTCAACATTTCGGCTCAGCGGCACAGCTGTTCGCGCTTGTGCTTCACAGCTAGAAGGTCCCGGGTTCGACTCCCACCAAAAAAAAGTAACAAAAAAATGACCAAAAAAAAGGACAAAAACAGGACAAACAAGTGACAAAAATTTGACAAAAAAACAAAACAAAAAAGTGACAATAAATTGACAAAAAAAGTGACAATAAAGTGACAAAAAAATAAACGACAATGTGATAAAAAATGGACAAAAAATTGACAAAAAAGTGACAATAAAGTGACAAAAAAAGGACAAAAACATGACAAAAAGGAGAAAAAAATATAAGGACAAAAAAAGATAAACAAGTGACAAAAAAATTACCTAAAAAGTGACAATAAAGTGACAAAAAAATAAACGACAATGTGACAACAAAGTGATAAAAATGTGACAGAAAATTGACAAAAAAGTGACAATAAAGTGACAAAAAAATTAACAACAAAGTGATAAAAAATTGACAAAAAATCGACAAAAAAGTGGACAAAAACATGACAAAAAGGAGAAAAAAATATAAGGACAAAAAAAGATAAACAAGTGACAAAAAAATTACCAAAAAATTAACAAAAAAGTGACAAAGTGAAAAATGTGACAAAAAAGTGACAAAAATTTGACAAAAATATAAACAAAAACATGACAAAAATGTGACAGAAAAAGAACAAAAACGCAGCAAAACTGTGAAAAAAAAAATCTGTTTTCTTTCTTTACGGTGCGAGTTCATGAGCACATGAGACACACGCTTGTAAACGCGCCACGTCAGCCCTTTTCATCCACTGTTCCTCTTTCGCACATCACGGTCAGACACTGGAGGCACAGGTGGGGAAGTGTCTTGCAGAAAGACACAACATCAGTATCTGAGGATAAAACTGGTTTGTGAGGGCAGTGGCTCCGTGGTATTTCCCCATCGTCTCCAGCACGAGGCACATCCTGACTCAGGCTTCCAGATAAGATCAGATCCAAAAGCTGAATGAAACAAAGCCTCCTGACGCGGTTTACGGCTCAAAAGTGAATCCGGCTTCGCGCAGAACCGAAAACAGAGACGGGTCACGACACGTTTGGTTCACGCCGAGGATGAGAACAGAGGATGACACGGTTGTTTATGCGCCGCTAAAACCGGGTCGTGCTGTGACTTGATGCAGAGCTCCGGCCGTTGCTTTTGTTTTCCAGATTAACCGTGAACTCGCTCCGGGCACTTCGGGCACTTCGCCCTCCGCAGGTGGTGCCGGGATTACAAACAAAACGATGACACGGGATTTTCTACCAACGCGAGGCACCTGAGTCTGAATGTCATCGTACAGTAATGAATCATCTACAATACTTTTGTTAGGAAGCAATTATGATAAACTGTAAATACCTGAAATAGAAAAGCGATCAACAAAATGCAACAAAAAAACAAAAAACTCCTTGAAACACACTGCACATAAACTATTGTAAACACTGTAGCTTCATTTCAAGCAAAACCTGAACGAAGATTCTCATTTTACATAACACTTTGCGTCTGGAAATGCACCTTTGAACTGGAAGTGCAAAAAAAAAAAGAATCAGTTTAAGGGGAGACACTACAGGCAAAACTCAATTTTTTCAGTTTTCAGGTTTTGGGCCAAATTGGTCTCTGAACGTACAAGCTTTCACCCGGAAACAGAAAATATGCCTAATCTTCACAATAACATGTTTAAATATTGCGCTGATTCAATGTTCCCCCATAGACTTATATGGGAGAATGCAATTTCAAGGGCCTTTTTCTCAAAACAAATTTTTCTGTCATTGTGGCGACACTATGTCCACGTCAGTCGGACCCAATGGCCGCTGGCTGCCCTGCTTTTTGACCACAAACGTGGGGGCCGCCATTGCTCCGCCGTTGCTGCAGTACCTCCATATCGCCGCTAGGCCCCCATTGAAAAGCATTGGACTTTAGACACGTTAAAAACTACTTTAAAGCCTGGTTTCAATTGTTTCAACGCTAGGCTAGGCTAGATCTTCCTCCTGAGATAACGCTGGGTTAATAACAATATATGAAACCAGGCTGGTTTTCCTAATATGATTTTTTGAAATCTCGTACTTAATGAGGCTCGGACTGTTAGCATTGGAGCAGCGCGAGCTACACGTCACGCAAGGCCCGAGTCTACGGTGAAAATCCCGCCCGTATGTCCTTTTTAGGAACATGCTTCGTCAGAGCTGGGGAGGGGGAGCCTGTAAATCCGCCATGAATTGCCCCACGGCCGTGGTCATTCTGGTAAACGGGGAGGAGTGAGCATAAGACGTCCATTATTTTCTACAGTCTATGGTCGGACCTAAAGACTTCACATTTTCCAGCCTTGGACTGAACATTATTTGGAAGATTTTTCCAGAGGGATTTTTTTATTATCTAATCCCTTAAGCCCCATTTATTGAGTTTTGAATGTCAAAAAATGAGGCGAAAATTAAATTTTTACAAAATGTTCCACTAAAAAACAGCTTATTTTAAAACTAAACAAGAAATCCAAAATCCGCTCTGAGAAAGTCTTGGTATCTCATTCATCAATAAAATGAAACCATACATTTGAATGTAGCTCTATCCATTATTCAGATTTTGTCGCTGAAAAGATGGGAAATTTGTGGCATTTTTAGGCACAAAACACCTTGTTCTTATATGAAAAGATAAAATGACATGACAATGAAAACTTCCAATGTATTTTTTTCTCACATTTATGCCTGTTTCAAATTGATTTTTCCCTATTCATCTGCAGTGTCTCGCCTTAATACATCATTACTGTATTTTGAGTAGTTCAGCCTTATAACTTCTATTCATATTCACACTCTTGAAGTCTTGAAAGTATCGCGATATACGGAAAAACGATATTTTGCCCCAGCCCTAAATGCAACACTGGATCTTTTGAGACTAAAGAGGCTTACATAAACGCTGTAATCAAAGCTAAAGGTGGGGTCAGGCAGTGTATAATAGATATAAAAAACACAGCATGTAGTGCAAAGAACCAACAGCCAGTCACTAAAAAACTTTCTGTCTGGGCTGGGTAATGTTAAATTGGCTAGATGCAAGTTAGCCATTTTATACTCACTACTGCCAAAAAGGTGTCTTCCAGCGGCTGGAACATTGACGTCTTTTATTTTGTCGGGACAACAGGAAGTGTTTCGTTGCTGTTAGCGGAGCTTTGACATCAGTGTCACTGCAGGTTTCTGTTTCGTTTTTACCGCGGACCGGATTATTTGTTGTTATCTTGTGTAAAAGGCGAGTTTAGACGGAGCGTTTGTGTTTGTGATCGATCATGAGACTGACCCGAGAGAAGACGAGACGCTCGCGCTGATGGGAGGAGTTATTTTGAGGCGTGGGACTGACCTGCACACGGAGCAGCTGGACGTGCTTTGAAGACGCGATGGTGACTTTATTAAAACCCTGGAGGGTCACACAACATTTGCCCTGTTTCCAATTATCGTCACAGGAGGTTTGAAAAGTGTCTAAATCTGTGTCAAAGTTACGCTGGGATCAGCTCCTCCGCAGCGTCCCCCTCGGCCCGGGTTCCCGTTTGTTACTTCCTGCACGTGAGTTTTCATTTACACCAGTATGAGACAAATTCCTAACATGGGGAATATTTCTACTGCTATAGTTTCTAATAAAAGCCCCGGCCTGTTTTAGAGACCGGCTTTAATTTGCCTCCGCCAGCCGCGAACCCGGCCCCTGTCAGAGACCCGGCCGCTAATGGAATACAGGCCAGTATTAGAGAATTTCCGGTATTCTAAAAGCCAATCCTCTTCACAGACAATTTAACAGAAGCCATTTCAGACTGATGTTACAGAAATAATATTTGGACTGAATATCTTCTCTGTTTTCTGCCAGGATACACACAGATCTGCTAAAACTCCATCTTAACCCAAACAGAAAGTAAAGTAGCTTCCTGTGCCTTTGTTTTTACTCCATCTGCTCTAATTCTAAATATATTCTCATCACTACCTGAGGACTGGACTAACCTTGCATCCACTCTCACACACTGTACTCTGAGCAGTACTGTGGTGGTGGTGGATCTAAGGCGGTCAGACTGGGCGGATCTCCTTTGGCTTACACAGGCAGACAGAGGACACTGCAGCAATTTCCTCCGCTCAGCTCGGCCTGTTTGTTGCAAAACATCACATAAATTCCACCACCTAATCCAGAAGACGGCGTTACGCAAGACGACACTAACCTCACGCAGATTCTTGTTCATGGGCAAAAAGGTAAAAACGAGTCGAACCGAGCTTCAGGGTGATAAAACGGCTTATGTTTTCAGCAACAATTCAAAACAGAACTAGGTTTGAAATGATGGTTTTATTTTCAGAAGAGATTTTCTTGAATCTTGTTTGGTTTTGAATAATCGTCATCAATAATAAGTTAGTGGAGTTCATGAATAAGATATCGAACAATCCCTCTGAAACACAAAAACTTCAAAAGATTCTTAAAGGAATAGGCCACCGTTTTTACATACCGAGATATGTTCTTACCTAACCTTAGACAATATGTACCTGTCTGGTCTTTGTCCGTGCGCTGCGTGAATATATAAGGACTGCATGAATTAAAATCTATCTATATATAACTAGGAAATGAGGCCCTATGTCAAAAATCCTGAAACATCCCTTTAAGAGGTTCATAAAGCTTGAAGAAAGGACCTCGAACCTGAACGGAAAACTGCAAAAAATGACCAAGAAACGCCGCTCCTGTGTCGCTCCAATCCTAAAATAATTTGATGCATGTCGCGGTCAGATTAGGACGAGGGATAACGGGAAATCCCTGACCCGCGGAGGCTGCCAGCTCCCTGTGTTCGCTGTGTTTTTGGGTTTTCGGGACACGGACGTTTCTCTGTGTAAGCGTTTAGCGTCGGGACTGACTGAGGGTCAGAGCTGCAGCCGCGAGCGAGAGTAAACACAAGGTGATGGCAAAACATTCAGTGTTTAATGTGTCCTCGGCGTTTGGCTCTGAGGTTAAACCTGTTCAGGACATTGGACCAGGGGATCTCGGTCAGGAGGAAGCAGCTGGAGCGTTAAAGCTGTTCTTTAACGCTTTATTGTCACTTTTTTGTTAATTTTTTGTCACATTTTTATCACTTTGTCACTTTTTTGTTAATTTTTTTGTCAAGTTTTTGTCACTTTTTTGTCACATTTTTGTTAATTTTTTTTATCACTTTATTGTCACTTTTTTGTTAATTTTTTGTCACATTTTTATCACTTTATTGTCACTTTTTTGTCACTTTTTTGTTAATTTTTTGTCACATTTTTATCACTTTATTGTCACTTTTTTGTCACTTTTTTGTTAATTTCTTGTCAAGTTTTTATCACTTTTTTGTCACTTTTTTGTCACTTTTTTGTTAATTTTTTGTCAAGTTTTTGTCACTTTTTTATCACTTATCACATTGCTGTTAATTTTTGTGTCACTTTTTTGTTAATTTTTTGTCAAATTTTTGTCTTTTTTTGTCACATTTTTGTCACTTGTTTGCCCTTTTTTTATCATATGTTTTGTTACTTTTTTTGGTGGGAATCGAACCTGGGACCTTCTGCCCTGCTGCCACAACACAGTCTGTACAAAAAACTAACTCTCCCCCCAGTGCATTTTCTCCAGTTCGGTATTACCCAAATCTAAACATGTCTTGACTGGAGTTTGCTGCCTATAGGCCAGTGTAACACCTCATTTGAAGGCTACAAAATTATTCTAAACCAAGGGTGTCCAAACTTTTTTTCACTGAGGGCCACGTACAGAAAAATATGCAAAAAACTGGGCCGCGAGGTCAGATATATAACTTCACCTCTGTTGTATTAAAGTTAGCAAATTCAATGAAATGTTAACAATGCTTTTTAATTGAATATGCTCAGGGGTGGACTGGGACTGAAAAACAGCCCTGGACTCTGGTCAGCCTTGCCCAAATTAGCGTAAATGCGACACTTCCACAAATACATAAGTGAACCTCTGACCCCCCGCCTTAAAGGGGCTAGATGCAAGTTTGTCCTTTTATACTCACTACTGCCACCTCAGGTCTTACGTGTAACTGCATCTTCTATATTAAGCTCGTGCATGACGGCACTTTGGACCCGAATTAACAGCTTTCTGAGCGACAGTGCAGGATTTTAGAGGCAGTTGTGGTGAACAGGTCTGAGCTCATTCTACACAGACATGGCTGGAACATGTAGGGGGAGGAAAATACTACTACTCCTTATTATTATATAGTCCCTTTAACCCAGAGCATTTTCTCCAGTTCGGCTTTACCCAAATCCAAAAGCTTCTTGACTGGAGAGCAACACTGTAACGCCTCATTTGAAAGCTCAAATCTAGAAAAGTGATGGTAACTTTTTGTCACGTTGTCGCTGCATTTTTGTCATGTTTTTGTTGCTTTTTGCTGCTTTTTCGACACTTTTTTGTCACTTTTTCGTTGTGTTTTCGTCTCTTGTTTTTCGGGGGGGTTTTTGTCATGTTTTTGTTGTTTTTTTCATCGCTTTTTTCATTGCTTTGTCATCACGTTTTCGTCACATTTTATTGCTTTTCCAGCACATTTTTGTTCTTGGATGCTTTTCTTTTAAGCTTTTTAGATTTGGGTAAAGCTCAGTTTCGCCCGGGGATAAGGGTAAGGTAAAGTGAGAGGCCAGACCAGTGGCCCAGGAGCCAGTGGCCCTTCTGTGCTCTTCCAGAATACAGGACATATGGCCAGTCCGCCCCTGAATATGCTTAAAGTAAAACAATAAAACCTTCATCACAGCTTTCTATTTATATACAGTCAATTGAAGCAAAAAAAATATTTCAATTATGTTTTTAGAATTTGCAGCGGGCCGATTAAAAGTGGGCCGTGGGCCGCAGTTGGCCCGCAGCCTACTGGACACCCCGATGAAACAGATCTTTTTGTGATGGTTTGTCATGTTTCAGTTGTTGCGGTTTTGTCACGTTTTTGATTTGTTTTTTGTGGCTCTACAGTCACTTTATTGTGGCTTTTTTTTGTTACGTTTTCATCCAATTTTTGTCACTCAAATCTAAAAGCTTCTTGAAAAAAGTGTCAAAAGAGCAATGCCTAACTGGTGAAAATGTTGTCTGTTCAGGTGGGGGTTAAGATAAATAAAGGTGCAATATGCAACTTTGCGAACCAACCACACAGGGTCACTGAAAAATCCGAACTTATATGATCTTTTTTTTAGATTTTTTTACATAAAAAGTTGCATAGTGCAACTTTAAGTTATGCTTAATTCATCTCCTTAGAGAATATCATTCTCTGCATTTGCACCGCAAAAAGTATTTAACTAGATCAGTATAAACATCTCAATTTGAGCATAATAATCCAGATTTTAGTTGTTTTGACTAGTTAAGAAGTTGTTGGGCATTTGTCCTGGATTATTTCACTTGTTCTGAGATGTTTCTGACTCGTTTCGATACATTTCGTCCTTATTTCAGGTCATTTTCTTTGCCAATGGGGAAAGAAAATTGCTCTTATCTCATTGGCAATTTTACTTTCTTATTTCAAGCGAGATTTACCCTAGAACTGGTCTGAAATGTCCTCAAACAAGCAAAGTAAACTTGGTCCGATCAGGAAAAGTGTCTAAATGAGTGAAAACCGCTCAAAACAAGAAACATTTCCTCAATTGAAGTCATTTAAGCCAATGCTTGATATTGACTTTTTGCAGTGTGACCCATCCTCATGCCGCTGGAACAACCAGTACGAGCAGTGAGCATGGGACGCTCGGAGACCCATCTCCATGATGTGGAGCCAGGCTAATGGTCAGAAACACCTGGCTGGAGGATTAACCTATTGTACATGTTTTTAGTGGTAGGGCAAACCGGAGTACCTGGAGGAAACCTACACAGACACAGGGAGAACATGCAAACTCCACACAGAAAGGCCCCGTCCAGCAGTGTTAATTTTGACAACATATTTTATTTTAGTTTTAGTCTTTTGACTAAAATTAAATTACATTTTAGTCAAGATTCAGTGAAAAAAAAACTTTTCAATTTTAGTTTTAGTCGACTAAAATTAAGACTAATTTATTTATAATATTGATTATAATCATATTTAATGTTGTTCCTCTGCTTCATGTTTCTGCTCCACATGAACAAAGCTCAGAGCTGATCCTTTAGCAGAGAATTTACATGATCTGAGGCTCTTTCAGACGCTCAATACAAGTTTGGATGATTTTAGTCTCTCCTTTTCATTGTTATTTAGTCTCATTTTAGTCGACTAAAATATCTGGACATTTTAGTCACAGTTTTAGTCTCATGAACAACTTTAATTTAGTTTTAGTCCAATTTTAGTCGTCAAAAATATCACTTTGACTAAAATATTATATATATAAATATTTTATATATATATATATAAAATATTATATATATAAATATTTTAGTCGACGAAATTAACACTGCCGTCCAGGAGGGAACTGAACCTGGGACCTTCTTGCTACCCCTCCTGGAGCCGCCACCTGAACATGGTGGAGGGGTTTGAGCGCCCGAATGATCCTGGAGCTCTGTTGTCGGGGCTTCGTGCCCCTGGTCGGGTCTCCCAGGGCAAACTGGTCCTATAGGTGACGGGTCAGACAAAGAGCGGTTCAGAAGCCCCTCATGAGACCAACAGGCCCGGTTAGAATCCTGAGGCCGTCCTTCTGTGGACACACCACCTGCAGGGGGCGCCATAGGGGCTGGTGCAAAGTCACATGACCCAGCAACGGACAAGTGGAAGAAAATGGCTGGATGGACAGTCACTATTATTACACGCTTTGTTGATCTCATATTAACAGGAAATGACCAACACAAACTTTTGCGGAAATTATTCTGAACTAGTGACTCAACTTCTCCTTATTTTATCACTTTTATCCGGTCAAATCAAACTGACCTTTTGTCGTGACATTTTTCTACCTCCTCCATCTCAGCACTGGAGCACACGCAGCACCACCGGGAGGAAACCGCACCGAGACGCAGTAAAAGCGATAATGGCTCACAGACTGTCGTTGGAAAAGCACTGTTTCATGAGCGAACACAAGGAAATCCCTCCTGTTCGTTAAAGCTGCTGTTGCGTCCACATCGACTCTCCTGCAGACTCCTGCTCCGGCTCCGTCTCTGCAGCGTTTCTTCGTGGAATGCCTGGAATCACCTCCATGGAGACGGCGGCGTGTTTGTGTGTGGAGACGTGTGTGTGTGTGTGGTAAACATTGACTCCGCAGACTCTCCCTCTCGCTCCGTCTCTCCCTCCTCTGTTTTGGGAGGACACAGGGAGGTGGTGGTCAGCGCACATACCTCAGGACCAGACTCAGCAAAGTCCGGCGGTGAGGTCGGGGGCGTGTGTTTACCGATGGGACGGCGGCGGCGCAGACCCCCTGATAACTCATAATGGGCCCGGTGATTAGAGGGTTTTGCTGCGGTCGTCCTTTCTCCGGGAAAGAGAAATAACATTCTGAACTTTTATGTCACATGATCGATGTTTGTTGCTTGAGTGGTGGGACTTTGCAACATGTGTTCTTGAAATACAGTTAAATTAAGAAAAGAAGATCTCATCCCACTCAAAATCAGAATCTTCAATCACATGGAAACATTTTTTGGATGTTTTTTCTTAGTTTAAAGGGGCAAGTTGGCCATTTTAGACTCACTACTGCCACCTCAGGTCTTATGTGTAACTGGAGCTTCTATATTAAGCTTTGCCTGGCTCTGCCATACTCTTCCCTGTTCATTCCATGCAGGGAGTTAGTCTGGTCACGGAGCAATTGGAGCAGTTTGAAGGGGCGGGGCCTAACGCGCTCAGATTGTCAGTGAAATAAACCAATTAGCGATTAGCGGACGTGACGACAGCTGTGTCCAATTAAACAAATATGAAGTGAATATAAACTCACGCGGAGAACGCGAGGCAAAATCCTTGACTACTTCATCCAATAATTAGTTTTGGCTGATGTTAACGTTAATTGAACTAAAAACAAAGGTGCAGCGAGTGACGTAGCCTTCTCATTTCTCTGTGACGGTCGTGATTGGTTCGGCCTTAGCCGCCAATCAACAACGTGTCTACCGTGCGTGGCCAGACCCACCTTCTTTCGTGCAGAAAGAAGGTGGGTCTGGTTTATCAGGCTATATTAAGCTTGTGCATGACGGCACTTCTGACCCGAAGTAACACCTTTCTGAGTGACGGTGCAGGATTTTAGAGGCAGTTGTGGTGAACAGGTCTGAGCTCATTCTACACATTAGGACTGGAACATGTAGGGGGAGGAAAGTACATCATTTTATTTAACTAGATCAGTATAAACATCTCAATTTGAGCACAATAATCCAAATTTTAGTTGTTTTGACGAGTTAAGAAGTTGTTGGGCGTTTGTCCCAGATTATTTCCCTTGTTCTGAGATGTTTCTGACTCGTTTCGATACATTTCGTTCTTATTTCAGGTCATTTTCTTTGCCAATGGGGAAAGAAAATTGGTCTTATCTCATTGGCAATTTTACTTTCTTATTTCAAGCGAGATTTACCCTGGAACTGGTCTGAAATGTCCTCAAACAAGCAAAGTATTCACTTTTTGTAGTGTAGTTCTTCGTTCCCGATAGTGAGTTACAAAGTTAACTGTGAAAATTGAAGGGTTTATGCAGGTCTAAAGGTCTTTGCCATCTAAACTAAACAAAATAATCAAAGCTAGAATTTTAATTTAAAATTGAAAAATGAGCATTTCTTTTATGACCGATGTTTTCAATATTGAAAAATAAAAGTACAAACTTGTGCTTTTGCAGTGAACCTCTCCTACACGACTAACTTTACCGGGAGTGGGTGCGTCTCCAGCTCGTCGCCATGGAGATGTTGATTAAAGTCGGCAGGATTTGAGATTTTACCAGGTTAGGTTGTCACCCAAATGCTTTCTTTGATTACCCACTGCAGAAACAGCATTTTCTGTGTCGAGCTGGTCATTCAGAGCAGGTTTTGTACGGCAAAATGTTACACAGTGTGCCTTTAAGTTTCTTAGTTCTGCTTTAATTTTTTTACTGCATGTTCAGTATAAACGACTTTCATTCAGTCAGCCTTGGACTACTTAGTTAGCCCTACCTTTGTTAAGTAATTTATCATCATTTATTTAATCTGTTGATCGTCCTGGAAGAGCACAGTCTGTACAGATGTCACGTGTCTCTGCCCAGGTTCTGTTTATTCTCAAATGTTCTGTCTCTATTAGTAATGACTCTAAAATGCACAAATAATGACTAGATTTTAAAGTACATAGTTCATATTTCCCTTTTCTCTCAACGCTCTTGTGTTTAAAATGTGCATTGACTTAAATCACACAAATGTCTTTTTCCTTCTTCACGTGGCCCTTCTTTGTGAGCAACTAATTCCTTTCAGTTTTCAGTTTATTCGGTCAAAATCATGACATAAGATTTACATTCAGTTAAGTTTACTTCTTCATAACATAACATACAAAATGACCGAAAAGGTACAGGCTGAAGCTAATGCTTGTTTTGCCTACCCTTGGTTTTTTTAAACTTACAGCACGTGCTTTTGTTAAACTTTCTAACATAACATCAGACATTCAAAAGGATTTTATTTTATTAAGCAAGTTGACAGTCTTAAACAAACTAGTAAACAGAATGAAGGTATTTTTCAAGTATAATCCTTTTATACATTCCCTTTAGATGGAAGAGAGAGGGACATGATGTGAGATCCTCTGTACAGTCACTCCAGAGATCGACCGCTTTAATGGAAACACAAAATCTCATGGTGTTTGTTTGAAATGTTTTCTTTATGAACATCTCCTCTGAGCTCATACTCTGTCTGAGGGTGAACAGATTTTGTATTTTATTGTATATATCATGAGTAGTAGTAGTAGTAGTTTATTCGGTCAGTTCATTCATTCCTTTAAACGTTAAAAAACATTTCCAATTCTTTGTGGACAACACGACCGAAAGGGTTTAGGCTGAAGTGAAAACTTATAACGCCCTAACCCAGTTTACAGACTTCCACGAGAGACAAACAAAAACAAAACACAAACATTAATAGTGAACAGTATCAAGTGTTAAACAGAAGAGAAATGAGCCTTTATCTGAAGTTAGTCACATAAATTTCAATATTTCAATATACTTTTTGAAAGTTTTGACTGTTTGGGACAGTTTTAACTGATCTTCCACAGATTAACACCTCTTACAGAAATACGACGACTCTTTTTATTCTTTTTAGCTTTTGCTTTTTTGAAATACAAATCTACTAAATCATTGAATTTCAATGTTTGCAGGTTTAGGAATGGGGGAAGGGGTTGGTTGGTTGTAGGTTGAGACTGTGATGAGTCTTATTGCCTTTCTTTAGGGTGAAACGTTTTTTTTGTGTTTGATTTATAGTTATTTCCCCAAATTTCGAAACAATAAGTGATATATGGCATGATTAATGAGTTATATATAAGAATTAAGCTCTCTTTGTTTAAGATATATCTGGATTTATATAACATCGCTATTGCTTTTTTACTCTCCTACCTAAATAAATATATCAAATACATACAGCAAAATATTAGGGCAAGCAAGAGGTAACCGGTGCTCGAGTGGGACCGCCCTGGTACCGGGTCGCCAAAATCTCGCTCTTTTAATGCACAGACCAGGACACCCAAAGGCTCCTCCTCCAAATGTACAATGAAGAACAGGTTGAGTTGGAGCTGGTGCTCGAAGGGCGCCCCCTTTTGGCAACAGCTTCCCAAATCTTGCTTCTTTAACGCATAGACCAGGACACACTGAAATGTACTCACAGATGACAAATATTTAAGACACACAAGAAGGAAACCATATGTTTATATATGCACGTACTGTCCATGTACAAGTGTATATAAATATAGCAATGATGGTTCTATATGGGGCAGCATCAGACGGCAGCAATAACCTGTCACCATTCCATTCCATATTTAAGAATGTACAATAAGACAGTATTCCAAACCTGTTTCTGTACCAAAGACAATATAAACTTATTTCCTATGTTATTTCCTATTCTGTACCAAAGACAATGTAAACTTATTTCCTATGTTTGTACCTTAATTGTACCATAATGAGCTGGTCTCAGAGAACAAACCGGAATGTAAAAGAACGGCAGTTGTAAAGTTTGTAAATACGTTGAAAGGGGTCGGCATAAATAAGCATTGTTTGCTTCAGCCGACTCCCTTTTGGGCATTATTGTGTTTCTTTTCTTTTGTAAAAACTTGGAACTTGAAATTGCTCAAATAAACTAAACTAAACTAAACTAAAACTTTTGATCATTTCATTCTGATATTATTAATCTGTGACTTCCAGTTTAGATCATGATTTAATAGACAGTAAAAGGCTCTGTTCTGTTCGAGGTCTGTGCTGGGACTTCCGTGCCGTGATCTGGGTCTCTGCTCTGCCGTGTAAATGGGAAGTGTCTCTGCAGCGCGTGGGCGTGTGCAAACAGACATTTCCTTTATTTATGTTTGCTCAGAGAAACTGCACTGACATTTAGACACAGGTGGGCCGAGAGCAGCGCGAGTACAAGTCATCGAGTCAGTCACGATGGTTTTTGTTCCTCATTGATGTCGGTTATTTAAGGATGTCTGGGGGGTGGATCAGGTTTACACAAGGTTTACATTTCTAAGATTTTAGAAGCAACAATGTCTGATTTTAGGGAGCGCCGTGTTTTCGATGTTCCCTGTGAACCTGGTGTTAGTTTGCATCACACTTGGATATTTACCCTCACACGTTTATATTTATGTTGTCATTTTGGGTATTTGTAATCTGCTAAAAAAAAAAAGTGAATGAAAGCAATAAAATCAACACTACAATATGTTATTGTGGAAACATAGGCTTAAAGAAACTATAGACACAGACGGCATCGCGTCATAGGAGGGGGCGTGGCTTCGCCAAGGGGGAAAATAGAATCTTTTGGGAAACACACATTTTTTTTTTGCCATTTTGGTGGAATATGAACTTATTTACCACACTTAAATAAAGTCAAGTGTGAATCGGGCCCATATGGATTTTTTCTTACAGCAGATTGTTCAGTAGAAGTGAAAAAACGGCAGTTGTAGCTAGCGCTAGTTAGCCGTTAGCATTAGCACGATGCTAACATGAAGCATCATGCAAGAAAAAAACACACAAACTCTTAAGGCGAGACACTGCAGGTGAATAGGGAAAAAAAAAAATGTAGAGATATCAATTTTAAACTTTTGCTGAACATTACAGATATAAATGTGAGAAAAATGTATTTTTCTGTCATTGCCATTCATTCCAACGTATGACAACGTATGACGTCCTATCGAGAGTTTTATTAAGGCGAGACACTGCAGGTGAATAGGAAAAAATGTATATTTACAGATATCAATTTGAAACTGTTGCTGTCAATCACTGGCATAAATGTGAGAAAAAAGTACATGGCAAGTTTTCTGTCATTTTATCTTTTCATATAAGAACAAGGTGTTTTATGCCTGAAAATGCCCCAAATTTCCCATCTTTTCGGCGACAAAATCTGAATAATGGATAGAGCTACATTCAAATTTATGGTTTCATTTTATTGATAAATGAGTTACCAAGACGTTTTCAGAGGGGATTTAGGATTTCTTGTTTAGTTTTAAAATAATCTGTTTTTCAGTGTAAAAATGTGTAAAAATGTAATTTCCACCTCATTTTTTGACTTTCAAAACTCAATAAATGGGGCTTAAGGGATGAAATAATAAAAAATCCCTCTGAAAAAATCTTCCAAATATTGTTCAGTCCAAGGCTGGAAAATGTGAAGTCTTTAGGTCCGACTGACGTGGACATAGTGTCGCCACAATGACAGAAACATGTGTTTTGAGAAAAAGGCCCTTGAAATTGTGTTCTCCCATATAAGTCTATGGGGGAACATTGAATCAGCGCAATATTTGAACATGTTTTTGTGAAGATTAGGCATGTTTTTTGTTTCCGGGTGAAAACTTGTATGTTCAGAGACAGATTTGGCCCAAAACCTGAAAACTGAAAAAATTGAGTTTTGCCTGTAGTGTCTCCCCTTAAAGACCTTTGAGACACACAGTCTTTACCAGATGACATGGTTTTCTTTGTGGAGGATGATGTGTGAATGTGGCTGTGGAGACTTTCATTACATTTGCGCTTTTCGACTTAGTTCCACCTTTTATCAATCCAAAATAATTCCTGAGTAGATTTCCATGTTGCTTTCACACTGAGTTTAGCTGATCGCTTGGTTAGAATATTGGATACTCATGGATGGTACTTGTTGCTTAAATGAACGACTAAAGGAGAACGCGAGACACAAACGGTCGGGAACCACTGATCTGAAGTATTTGCAGTATTTTATTTCCTTCAAAGGTTCCTTGCTGTTTTTCAGACACACGTTTGATTTGGAAAAGTCTAGTTTCATGTTCTTATCGTTGTAATAATTGAGGGCGAGCCTCCACTTCTGATGTGAATGTTACACAGAGTTTCACCACGGTGTCTTGCAGCTTCTCGGGGGAGTCGTTTCCGGCACAAAAAGGCCACAAGTCTGCGTCGCTTTCCGTTCTATGCTTTTGTGCAAAAGTCAGCGATGTTGATGTAGATATTGCCGGTTCAGATGGCGCCCGGGTCGCCTTTGCCCACAGCCAGCCCTGCAACTGAGCAATACTGAACAATGTCTAAATCTTCTTTTCATTTTTAGGTCACTTGACCTTTAATCCATGGGTGGTTCTGCAGTTTCTCAACCTTCGCATTACTCAGCAGGAATGTAGACCGAGCATTGAGTCATTTCTGTTATGAAATAGCTACAACTGCAATTACATCATGCAGTTAGTCGGGCTTTCTGAAAGATAAAGCCACTTTTATATTTTATGTAAGATACACTGCAAAAAGTACCCTATTAAAAACAAGGAAAAAAAGACATTTTGTCTTGTTTTAAGGAAAAAAATCTGCCAATGGGGTCAGCATTTTTTTCTTGCAAAGAATTCTTATTTCCAGACTATTTTTGTTATTATAAAATAAGAAAGAAACACTAAATTTAAGCAAATAAATAGCTCGAATTAAGCAAAATGTCCTCAGAAAATGGAATATTTAAGAAAAACATTCTTATTTAGTGAAAATTTTTTGGATATTTTACTTAAATGTTGCTTGATTTAAGCAAAATGATCTAAATTCTACCCATTTTTGAGCAAAATGTTCTTAATAGATACTAATATTTAAGGAAAATATTCCTATTTGTATGCAAGCACGGAAGAACATGCTCCACACAGAAAGGCCCCGTCCTGGTCGGAATCAAACCCAGAACCTTCGAGCTGTGAAGCTGAGGCTCTAACTGCACTGGAAAAAATGCCATCTTATCTTAGAAAAATAGCTTGATTTCTACTTGAAATAAGACTTTTGATGCTGATTTTGACTAGGTTTCGATTCGTCTTGAAACAAGATTGCCAATGGAACAAGCATTAATTTGCTCAAAATAAGACAAATTAACTTGAACGCTTAAAATAAGACAAAAAAAACCTGAAATGAGACAAAATGGTCAAAGACAAGAAAAATCTGTCTAGTTCCATTGGCAATCTTGTTTCAAGACAAGTCAAAACCGTATCAGAAGCAGCATTAAAAGTCTTATTTCAAGCACTTTTAAGTCATTTTTGTCTCAGATAAGATTTCATTTTTTCCAGTGTGCTGTGCCACCGAGCCACCCACTGTAAGGAATGGAATGTATTATCTCTCTGTGAGAAGCAGGTCTTAAATGAAGAGTTGTTGTCTTTGTCTAATGCTGAAGAAAAAAATAGCATGTTTTTTAGCAAATGTATCTGAACAAGAAATGGCTAGATTTTATTTCCTAAAATAAGGCAAAACATTATTACTTTTTCGGGGAAAAATAAGAACATATTTCTTAAAGTAAGACATTTTTTACTTGCTTAGAATCCACTTTTTGCAGTGTAAGATAATCCTTTATTGATCTCACAAGGGCTTGTTACATTCGGCTCTCAAGATCTCTCAAGGTTTGCAAAATAGACAGGAAGTGTGCAGTTAAATAGAAAAGGAGGTCACTTATGTGCAATGAGTACGAGCAAGAATCTTAAAGGGCAGGAATCTAAACAATGAGAAAAGAAAAAGATAAAAGAAAAATACAGTAAGATTAGAATAGACTATGAAAAGTAGATATCATGATAAAAGTAGATATCAGTGCACAGTTACAGTCCTAGTGCAGGTTGTTCATAAGTGAAGCTAATACAGAGATTAAAGTGGTGCTGATGCAGCGATATTGCACGTAGTTTTGCAAAGGGGGGGTTATTGCACATGTTACTTTACAGTCTTGTTGTTCAGTCTGACAGCAGTGGGGATGAAGGACCTGCTCATTCTTGCACTGAGGGTGTCTCAGTCTGCCACTGAAAGAGCTGCTCAGCTCTTCTACAGTCCCGTGCTGTGGGTGGGAGGTGTTGTCCATGATGGAGGTGAGCTTGGCTAACACCCTCCTGTCGCTCACCTCCTCCACAGAGTCCAGGGGGCCCCAGGACGGAGCTGGCCCTCCTGACCAAAATAAAACATATAAAGTTTAATTTTTCATGCAACTGAGCATTGAACTGCAGCAGAGCCGTGGGAAGATGTTTTAGTTAGGGGGCGCTGAGGGACAAAATTTACCCCCCAAATACTTTTCCTGTGCATAAATCCTATTTATTAACCTCTTAACTCCCGCCTGAACCGAGAGCATTTTCTCCAGTTCAGCTTTACCCAAATCCTGTAGGCCAGTGTAACGCCTCATTTGAAAGACCTACAAAACTAAACTGATCTTTTTCCTCACATCAGATTATTTTTCATCACTTTTTTTGTTGGGCAGTCGTCTCATTTTTGTCACTTTTTCGTCGAATTATTCGCATTTTTTCATGTCAAATTCTTATCACTTTTTCGTCCATTTTTTCTAAATTTTTCGTAAAGTTTTTTTCACTTTTTCTGTCAAATTTTTGTCAATTTTTCGTCAATGTTTTCTCACTTTTTTCACATTTTCATCCTTGTTTTCATCTCAGTTTTGTTGCTATTTTCACACCTTTTTCCCAGAAGCTTTTGGACTGGGGTAAAACTGGAGAAAATGTGCTCGGTTCAGGTGGGAGTTAAGGGGTTGATATTGCCAGCAGTTCACAACCTATCCACCAGGGGGTGCTGCAGCGCCCTCAGCACCCTGGGTTCCCACGGCCTTGAACTGCAGATACACTTTTACAGTTTTTAAACACTGTGGTGCTCAGTGTTTACAGAGTCATTTATGGAGTTCAGAAAAACATCCCTAGTTTAAATCTCACCACTCCCTCCCTGTTCAGCTACAGAACAGAAAGTCCACCTCATAATTACGTCACTTTCGATACCGATACCTGAACGATACTTTTTCCGATATTTATACAAAAAATGTTGTCGTCTAGATCCAGAAAACAGAACAATGATGTGTGGAAGATCTGCAGATTTACAATATCGGGTTCATCTCCAATGTCAGGGGAAAAATGGGAGAAATCTTGAAGAAGAAAAAAAGAAATGGGGGCAAAAATAAGGAGAAAACGGAGAATAATAAATGAGCAAAAACGAGGGGGAACAAAGGGAAAACGAGAAAAAAATTGAGAAATGGGGCAAACATTTGGAGAAAAAAAAGTAGGGGAAAGAAATATAAAAATTTTGGGGGAAAAAATCATTTATTTGAGCTGAAGTCGCTTCCTTTAACGCTGTTCCTGGATCCAGAGCATCAAAACTTGGATCTAAAGATATGCATTTATATATTTTTGATACCTGTTTTTTTTAAAATATATTCCACACTGCAAAAAGTGGATTCTAAGCAAGTAAAAAATGTCTCACTTTAAGAAATAAGTTCTTATTTTTTCCCTAAAAAGTAATAATGTTTTGCCGAGCAAAGTTTTCTTGAGAAAAAAATTCTTGTTTTAGGAAATAAAATCGAGCCATTTCTTGTTCAGATATATTTGCTAAAAACATGTGAATTTTTCCTGTAACAAGAAAGAAAAGCTTTTTAAATCTTCTTCAGTTTTTAAACTAAGATCAACAACTCTTAATGTAAGAACTGCTTCTCACAGAGAGATAAAACATTCCATTCTTTAAAGTGGGCGGCTCGGTGGCACAGCGGTTAGAGCCTCAGCTTCACAGCTCGAAGGTCCTGGGTTCGATTCCCACCAGGACGGGGCCTTTCTGTGTGGAGCATGTTCTCCCCGTGTCTACCACTAAAAACATGTACAATAGGTGAATCCTCCAGCAGGTGATTCTGACCATCAGCCTGGCTCCACATCATGGGGACGGGTCTCCGGGCGCGGCAATACTTTCCTTAAATATTAGTATTTATTAAGAACATTTTTCTCAAAAATGTGAGTAATTTAGAACATTTTACTTAAATCAAGCAACATTTAAGTAAAATATCCACAATTTTTCACTAAATAAGAATGTTTTCCTTAAATTATTCCGTTTTCTGAGGACGTTTTGCTTAATTCTAGCTTTTTATTTGCTTAAATTTAGTGTTTCTTTCTTGAAGAAAAATATTCTAGAAATAAGAATTCTTAGCAAGAAAAAAATGCTGACCCCATTGGCAGAATTTTTTCCTTAAAGCAAGAAAAAATGTCTTATTTTGAGATTTGTTTCCCTTGTTTTTAGTAGGGCACTTTTTGCAGTGCAGTAGTACCTACACTTTTTTCCCCAACACCGAATATGTCTCGTTTATTGGTACCCAGCCCTAGCACAACGACATGCGCGCACTTGTTTGTTCACAGCGGTGGGAATCGTTTGCACGTTGGGTTTGTTTATAGCGACTGCAGAGTCGACAAACCAGATTCTTCTGCCGTCACTTCTGATTTACAGCACTCACACAACTCACTCTCAAAATGTTGAACCGTTAATGCACACAGTTGAAAAGGAACTAGAATTACTAAAAAGATGGTTTGACTATAATAAATTATCAATGAATGTGAATAAAACAAAATATATTATGTTCGGTAATAAGAGAATCGATAATCCAACAACACTAAAAATCAACCAAATGGAAATTGAGAGGGTGTGTCATACAAAGTTTTTGGGAGCACATGTTGATGAAAGAATGTAAATTATGTGAAATAATTGGCATATTGTGTAAAATCAAAGCAGTCGTAAATCAAAAATCACTCCATTTATTATACAATGCTCTCATTCTTCCATACCTAAATGATGGTGTGGTATGATAATTATAAAAGTACAATCCAACCCATTTTTATCCTACAAAAAAAAGCGGTCAGAACATAGACTTTAAAAATAATGGACGTCTTCTCCTCACTCCTCCCCGTTTACTATAATGACCACGGTCAAGGGGGAAGTCATGGCGGATTCACAGACTCCTCCTCCCCAGCTCTCATGTTCCTAAAAAGGGCATAAGGGCGGGATTTTCACCGTAGACTCGGCCCTTGCGTGACGTGTAGCTCGCGCTGCTCCAATGCTAACAGTCCGAGCCTCATTAAGTACGAGATTTCAAAAATTCATATTACGAAAACCAGCCTGGTTTCATATATTGTGATTAACCCAGCGTTATCTCATGAGGAAGATCTGGTCTAGTGTTGAAAAAACAGAAACCAGGCGTTAAAGTAGTTTTTAAGGTGTCTAAACTCCAATGCTTTTCAATGGGGGCCAGGTGGCGATATGGAGGTACTACAGCAATGGCGGCCCCCAGTGTCGTGGTCATAAAGCAGAGCAGCCAGCGGCCATTGGGTCAGAATAGTCAGCTGTGCAGATTATTATTCCCCAACAAATCCTTTGTTCATAAAATTAAAAACACTAAAACTACACGACTTAGTTGATCTTGGCACAGGTATTGTTGTGTATAAGGTGCATAACCATGAGCTTCCTGAATGTAACAAGAAAGGTTTAAAACCAGAGAAACTGGCTATAATCTCAGAGGAACTCACATCTATCAGAAAAGTGCATTTGGAACAAACACCAAAGCCAGATGTGTCTCAGTCAGAGGAGGAAACGTCTGGAATATTCTGAATGACACCTTCAAAAACTCTTTCGCTTTCAAAAAAATGTTTAAATTTAATGTAATTAGTAGTTATAAGGCACAAGCGCTAACTCACATATAAACTCTCCTGTGTGCACTATATTCTGTCTTTACATTACATTATTGATTGATGTTTGACTTGTGCGAATTAATTTTGTAACTAATTGATACAGAAACACAATCATTTTGTCCTCGTCTTGCAGATGCTAAAACTGCTGTAGACTCTAAGTTGCAATTAAGTTGATATAGGGTTTGGCTTTAGATCAGTTTCACTTCAGCCAAAACCCTTTTCAGTCATTGTTTCTGTGTTTTCATGTTTTGTAGTCAGTCGTGTCTGTGTGAAGATACTGCCTGAAATAAACTAAACTAAAACTAAACACTACATCACAAACCACCAGAATAGCAAGAGACGTGTTCACCTGCAGCTGTTAAACCACTGGCCTAAAGAATGTGATGTCATCTGAGGAGTTTACTGTCTGTCTTCACCTCCCCGTGCCTCCGTGTCGGGGCAGGTTCGGTCTGACCGGTTTGCCCCGCCTCCCTCGCTACGGCGGGCGATGGCCGGGTTGTTTCCCGCTCCCAGATGGAGGGTCATCCCTGGGTTCGGTGAATGGGATTAAAGGGAAAGCGGAGATGCTGACGATAATCTGCGCGGAAAAGCAAAGGATTATGGTGCACTGTAAAAAGCAACGTGACTGAACATGATTTGAATTCAGCGCGATGACGTATTTTATTCCACTTTTTCCAGATTTGTTGACCTGGTTTGCTGCGATTTCTACCTTTCCGCTCCGTGTGTGCTTAAAACACCTGTAAACGTAGCATCTTGAACAAGGCCGTGGGAACCCAGGGTGCTGAGGGCGCTGCAGCCCCCCCCCCTGGTGGATAGCTTGTGAACTGCAGGCAATGTTAACCCCTTAACTCCCACCTGAACCGAGCACATTTTCTCCAGCTTTACCCCAATCCAAAAGCTTCTGGAAAAAAGGTGTGAAAATAGCAACAAAACTGAGACGAAAACGAGGATGAAAATGTGAAAAAAGTGAGAAAACATTGACGAAAAAGTGACAAAAAATTTACAAAAAATTGACAAAAAAAGTAAGAAAAATGTGATGAAAAATTGCACAAAAAAATGGATGAAAAAGTGATAAGAATTTGACAAAAAAATGCGAATAATTTGACGAAAAAGTGACAAAAAAATTACAAAAAATGACAAAAATGGACCAAAATTTGACAAAAAAGTGAGAAAAATTTGACGAAAAATTGAGAAAAAATGGACGAAAAATGGACGAAAAAGTGATAAGAATTTGACATAAAAAAATGGGAATAATTTGACGAAAAAGTGACAAAAAAGTCACGAAAATTTGACAAAAATGAGACGACTGCCCAACAAAAAAAAGTGATGAAAAAAAAATCTGACGTGAGGAAAAAGATCCATTTAGTTTTGTAGGTCTTTCAAATGAGGCGTTACACTGGCCTACAGGATTTGGTTAAAGCTGAACTGGAGAAAACGCTCTCGGTTCAGGCGGGAGTTAAGAGGTTAATAAATAGGATTTATGCACAGAAAAAGTATTTTGGGGGTAAATTTTGTCCCTCAGCGCCCCCTAACTAAAACATCTTCCCACGGCTCTGGTCTTGAACAAAGTCAGAGGGTTTAAGTAAGTGTTGCTCAAAATGCTCTGATTAAAGAGCGTTAATAAGAGCTTTAATTATAATATATCTTTTGAGATGAAAGACTTGCAGATATCGGCCTTTCATGCACCTCCCATGCGAGCGCCGCTTGTCTGGTTTCTACCACAGCATCTGCCGTCTTCCTGTTGCTGAAGCTGCACAAACAGACTTGTTCAGTAGCTGTTGGCTCGTTTACGTTCATGTAAGGGCCAAACGTCCATCTTGTTGCAAGGCCGTGGGAACCCAGGGTGCTGAGGGCGCTGCAGCACCCCATGGTGGATAGTTTGTGAAGTGCAGGCAATATTAACCCCTTAATTCCCGCCTGAATCGAGCACATTTTCTCCAGCTTTACCCCAATCCAAAAGCTTCTGGAGAAAAGGTGTGAAAATAGCAACAAAACTGAGATGAAAACAATGATGGAAATGTGAAAAAAGTGAGAAAACATTGACGAAAAAGTGACAAAAAATTAAAAAAAAAATTACAAAAATTTGACAAAAAAGTGAGAAAAATTTGACGAAAAAATGACAAAAAATTGACAAAAAAATGTGAATAATTTGACGAAAAAGTGACAAGAAAATTACAAAAAATGACAAAAAATTGACGAAAAAATGTAAATAATTTGACGAAAAAGTGACCAAAAAACAAAAATGGACAAAAATTTGACAAAAAAGTGAGAAAAATTTGACAAAAAAGTGACAAAAAAGTCCCGAAAATTTGACAAAAATGAGACGACTGCCCAACAAAAAAAAGTGATGAAAAAAAAATCTGACGTGAGGAAAAAGATCCATTTAGTTTTGTAGGTCTTTCAAATGAGGCGTTACACAGTTCCTACAGGATTTGGGTAAAGCTGAACTGGAGAAAATGCTCTCGGTTCAGGCGGGAGTTAAGAGGTTAATAAACAGGATTTAAGCACAGAAAAAGTATTTTGGGGGTAAATTTTGTCCCTCAGCGCCCCCTAACTAAAACATCTTCCCACGGCTCTGCTCTTGAACAAAGTCAGAGGGTTTAAGTAAGTGTTGCTCAAAATGCTCTGATTAAAGAGCGTTAATAAGAGCTTTAATTATAATAGAATATCTTTTGAGATGAAAGACTTGCCTTTCATGCACCTCCCATGCGAGCGCCGCTTGTCTGGTTTCTACCACAGCATCTGCCGGTTTCCTGTTGCTGAAGCTGCACAAACAGACTTGTTCAGTAGCTGTTGGCTCGTTTACGTTCATGTAATGGCCAAACGTCCATCTTGTTGCAAGGCCGTGGGAACCCAGGGTGCTGAGGGCGCCGCAGCACCCCCTGGTGGATAGTTTGTGAAGTGCAGGCAATGTTAACCCCTTAACTCCCACCTGAACAGAGCACATTTTCTCCAGTTTGGCTTCACCCCAATCCAAAAGCTTCTGGAAAAAAGGTGTGAAAATAGCAACAAAACTGAGACCAAAACGTTGACGAAAAAGTGACAAAAAATGACAAAAAATTGACAAAAAAAGTGAGAAAAATTTGACGAAAAATTGCAAAAAAATTGACGAAAAAGTGATAAGAATTTGACAAAAAAATGCGAATAATTTGACGACAAAGTGACAAAAAATGTATGAAAAATGACAAAAATGGACCAAAATTTGACAAAAAAGTGAGAAAAATTTGACGAAAAAATGGACGAAAAATGGAGAAAAAATGGACGAAAAAGTGATACGAATTTGACAAAAAAATGCGAATAATTTGACGAAAAAGTGACAAAAAAGTCACGAAAATTTGACGACTGCCCGACACAAAAAGTGATGAAAAAAAATGTGATGTGAGGAAAAAGCTCCATTTAGTTTTGTAGGTCTTTCAAAGGAGGTGTTACACTGGCCTACAGGATTTGGGTAAAGCTGAACTGGAGAAAATGCTCTCGGTTCAGGCGGGAGTTAAGAGGTTAATAAATAGGATTTAAGCACAGAAAAAGTATTTTGGGGGTAAATTTTGTCCCTCAGCGCCCCCTAACTAAAACATCTTCCCACAGCTCTGTCTTGTTGTGTATTGTGAGTGGGGAAAAAGTGATTATAAACCAGAAAGCGGCACAGTGTCCAGGCCAGTCGAAGAATCTGGATGTTTGGAATGTGTCAGGAAGGTTTAAGAAAGAGCTTGGACGACAATTAACACGTGAAGGCCCTGATGGTGTTGAATGAGATTGTGGATGTAGAAATGTGTAGCAGGCGAGCTGTTGTTGGCGTTATTGATACAGAGACCTTGAAAGTTGTGAAACGGTGTTATAAACTCATCCCTGTGAAGAGGAGGGATGTTAGAAATGAAAAAATCACACCAGGTCCAAATAGAGATCGATAGTTCGACCTCTTTCCAGGTAAACTCTTCCTCCCCTGTGCGTCCGGGTCCTCTGAGGCTCACCGCATGTTTTTGTTTTGCCATTTACGAATTAGCTCAACTTTGTAGCGGGCCATCCTGTGCTTCCTGTGTGTTTGGGCCGAGTGTTTCCCTGGGATTGACCTGACAGGCGCTGCAGCATTGAAGCATAAAACGCACCACGCGATTATCGGGTTCGACCTTTATTAAAATCACAATTAGATTAGATTAAAGTTCGATTAATTGCCCAGCCCTAGTAAAGTCTACTTTGAAAAGTATAAACTTAAATGGTTAAAGGATGTCTTGTTTAAGCCAAAGTTGAGAACTTATATTTTGATTAAAGATCATTTTGGTCCTGAGCCCTACGTGACCCTGAACCTGTCCAGAGGTCAGAGGTCAGAGGTCAGTCTGTGCTCAGCTGAGGTCCGGGACTCTGCCCCTGGCTCTGGAGACGGGACGATTCCACTCGGTCCCAGAGGAGGAGCGACTTGTTGTTTGTGTCAGTTAAATGATATTGAAAATTAATCGCATTTTGTGTTTTATTGTCCTTTGTATCATGAACCGAGAAGGCAGTTATTTTGTAAACTGTCTGATGTTACGTTTGTTTGAAATGTCCGATGAGGAAAGGCTTAAGTTCTTGTTCAAGTATCAGCCATTTCACTTGTCTAAGTTTTTGTTAAGCGCTTACACGGAAAAGGACGTTCTTTGTTTAATGCTTTTCTGACGTCTGCCTGCATTTGTGTCTTATAAGCCCATGCGCAGGTGCAAGACACCAAATAAGAAATAAACTAAAACTAAAACCAAAACTAAACTATGTAAAGTATTATGGGTGGTGAGGCTGTACTGTACTGTAATTGCCTATATTTTGGGCAAGGAAATCAAAATAATGAATTGAGCCAGATTAAATGTTATGGTTTTATTTTATTGACATATTAGTAACTAAGATTTTTCCAGAGAGGATTTTGGATATTTTGTTTAGTTTTTCAATAAACTAATCATCAGTGAAAAAATCTGTAAAAACTCAAATTCCGCCTGTTTTTTTGGGTTCAAAGTTGAATAAATCAGGTTTGGAATTAGATATTAAAAAATCCCTCTGAAAAAACCTTCAGAATCTTGTTGTGTCTCAGCCTGTAAAGTTTGGAGTCTGTGGGAGCTTCTATAAGGGCTCAGGCTCTGCCCGAGTGCGGCTTCTCTCATTCAGAGAAAACCAGCCCTGAAGTTTTGTAGCGAGTGCGCATGCTCGGCCCGTTCTTCCACTTTTCCGCTCCAGCGTCTCGTAGGAGGAAAAACACCATATTTGGGTGAAAGCGTCATCACGGGGCCCCTTAGCAGGACACGTGGATGTCAAATCTGTCAATATTTATGAATGAAAACCCGCGGGAAAGACGGCCTTTCTACTTCCGGGTCGCCCCCACCTCGCAGACAAAACATCATCAAATAAACATCATCATTTTTATATCTGACATGAAAACTAAGATGTAAAGGGAGGAAAACAGATACAAATCACCCCACTTTAGACCTGTTTTTGTAGTGTGCGCTGAGGAAACGCTCGTCCCGGATCAGATCACATGCACTCGATCTCTCCTGGGCACGTGTCTATGTTACATGTTAAACCCCCGTAAGCCACAGGTCACCGGCTTCTGCTGCCGTTTAATGTGTTTTAAGAGATGCATCTGCGGATCAGGCCCTTGAATGTCGCTCACAGAGGCCCCCGCTCACGTCCCGGGCCGGGCTCTGCTCACGCTCCTGCCAGAGATGGAGACGATACGGGACAAACAGATGGCCGGTGTCGGTAATTGATCAAATCACGATGAACTGCTTTGTGTAACTGTCCTTTTGGCTTTGCTTAAAGTTACATCTGGAGCCAAAACAGATGTGCAATTTAGACATGAATCATCTGTTTTTTTTTTTCTTCTGAATTTATGTGATTAAGTTTATTTAGCCATTCAAGTCCTTAAGGGAAGAACTACTGAAAAAGGACATTTTATATTATGAAGCAGACCACCATTTTCAAGCAATAAGGGAAAGAAAAATGATCTCTCTGTTGAAAAGCATGAAATAATTGAATACCTTGGACTAGGTATGAAAACCTTCGATATTTCACCAAAGATTAAGCTTAATCATCGCACTGTTAACAGATTTGTGGCTGATTCAGACACACACAGGCACAATGAGGACGGTTTCTGCCAGACAAACGCATCAGATTAAGAGAACAGATGCTACAAAGCAGCATACAGGTATTTGAAGCTGCTGGTGCCTCTGGAGTCTCCAGAACATGAAGGTGTAGGACCCTCCAGAGGCTGCAGTTGTGCATAAACCTTCTATCCGGGCCTCCCCTAAACTGTTCATTGAAGCTGATGAGCAGAAACGGCTGCAGTGGCTCAGAAATACATGAGACTCATTTTCAAACAGTCTTGTTCACTGATGAGGCCGTGTGACCCTGGATGGTCAGATGGACGGAGTAGTGGATAGTTGGTGAATGGCCACAATGTCCCAACAAGGCTGTGACGTCAGTAAGGAGGGGGCGGAGTCATGTTTTGGGCCAGAATGTAAAGAAAACCTCTGCATCACTGGCTGCTATGGACATAAAAGGAGAAAAACTCATGATGTGGACCCCCTCCTCCCCTGAACTCAACCTTATCGAGAACCTTTGGAAAAGCAAAACTTCTATGAGGGCGGGAGGCAGTTTTCGTCCAAACAGCAGCTCTTTGAGGCTATTCTGACATCCTGCAAAGAAATCCAAGCAGAAACTCTATATATAACTTGACCTGTTAAGATGTATTTGATTGAAATAGATTTTGATTTCAGTAAATATTCATCCTAATGCTACAAATTCAACAAATGACCATTTTCAGTTATTACAAGCTTTAAAATGTATTGAAACGATGAGTTGCAAAATAATTTGGAACAGTGGATTTTGAGATTTTTACTATATTTATTGTGGTTTAAGCACAGTTTTCACTGGGAGGTTTTTTCCACCACATTTAAATGATCCTCTACCAGTTAAAGACTTGAAAATTATGCTGACTCTCATTTGAGTTGACAGTTTAGAGCAGGGCTTCCCAACCTGGGGGTCGGGACCCACTAGGGGGTCGCGAGACAAATTTGGGGGGTTGCCAGAGCATATAGATAAAATATATATTTTAATATTATTATTATGGTGTCGTAGCATACGTGCTATTTTACCAGGGTGCCATTGTTTGTTCTAAATTTAATTCATTTTTGTTTTAGCCATTGTTTTTTCTTTGTTTTTTAAGCGTTATATCGTTTAACCTCTTAACTCCCGCCTGAACCGAGAGGATCTTTTTCCTCACGTCAGCAGATTTTTTGTCCATCACTTTTTGGTTGGGTATTCAACTCATTTTTGTGACTTTTTCATCATTTTTTGGTGATTTTTCGTCACGTTTTTGTCAAATTTTTTGTCATTTTTTGTCAATTTTTGGTAATTTTTTTGTCAAATTTTTATCACATTTTTGTTATTTTTGTGTCACATTTTGGTCATTTTTTTGTCATTTTTTGTCACATTTTTGTCATTTTTTTGTGAATTTTTTGTGATTTTTTTTGTGCATTTTTTGTCAATTTCTTGTGACATTTTAGCCACTTTTTCATCCATTTTTCGTCACTTTTTTGTCAATGTTTTGTCACTTTTTTGTCACATTTCCATCATTGTTTTTGTCTCAGTTTTGTCACTATCTTCACAGCTTTTTTCCAGAAGCTTTTGGACTGGGGTGAAGCCAAACTGGAGAAAATGTGCTCGGTTCAGGTGGGAGTTAAGGGGTTAATGTCCCTGTTTTTCCCATGGTCTGACCCGGGTGGGGGTCACGATCCTAATTAACTGTTATAATGGGGGTCGCGGCTCTAAAAGGTTGAGAACGACTGGTTTAGAATAAAATGTAATTTGCATAATAATAATTTGGAACACAGTGTATATATCTCTCAGGGCCTTTTTATAGCAACTCAAATGATAAAGGGCAGATATTTAGGACCCCAGTCACCTTTGTTTAGGTTTTACCACTTGTTTCCTGACTGCTTCCCCTCTCCGTCCGCTGTGACGTCTCCGGCTCCGCTCGGGTCGTGCACGTCA
Organism: Gobius niger; assembly: GCF_951799975.1. Lineage (NCBI taxonomy): Eukaryota > Metazoa > Chordata > Actinopteri > Gobiiformes > Gobiidae > Gobius > Gobius niger. The sequence goes on from NC_136868.1 coordinate 2,424,905, forward strand.
TTGCACTCCGGTTGACGTTGGCTTATGCAAATCCAGGCCCGACAGCAGCATGCGAGCGGCTAACTGCCTGCAGCCTGCACCTGTGTCATCAATCACAGCGGGAACAGACACTTCGAGAAGCTTTGCATTCGCCGACTGACCAAAGGACCATTTGTCTCTGTTATCTGAGCGCACACAGAAACATCTCATTCCTGCTGCAGGGGAAATCAATCATTCATCGCAGCTTCTTGACTAACATTGTGAGATTTATGAGCGCTGAGCTGGAAGGAGAACAGGCTTGACTTCAAGGATAGAAGTGCTCACAAACTTGGATTCAGACTGATTTTTTGAACAATAGTTGAGGGAAAAGAAAATGTCGTATGTCTTAGCAGTGATTTGTTTTTTCATACACTGAACAAACCTCAAAGTCGGTCACTTTCAATGCAGAGATCGGCATTAGAAAAGCATAAAAGAAACGATTAATCATTTTAGACGAATCCGAACACTTGACGTTGACGTTCTATTGCAGTGATTCCCAACTTTGAAGCTCTGTGAAGCTTTGGGGTCTTAAAGGAATAGGCCACCGTTTTTACATACTGAGATATGTTCTTACCTGAGCTTCGACGAGTTCTTTAGGACCTGTCTGATCTTCAGTCACGTAAACACAGCGCAGACGGCGTTAGCATTTAGCCTCTCCCTCTCTCCTCTATAGCTCCAAAACAGGTCAAGATAGAAGCTACCAAGCTCTTCCACGTTTTCCCTATTTAAATATGGTTACGTGAAGTGTTCCACTACAAAGTATAATTACACACAATTAAACAATGTGGATTTTCTAAGCGGATAAAAGGGGGAACCATATTGTAAGGCGTAATAATACCAGGAGTTGTTTGGCATCCGCGCAGTAAAGTGAAGATTACTGCGCAGATTTCGAACTACTCGTGGTGTAGCAAACTTGAAATCCAAATGATTTCAAGTTTGCCTCGATTAAGGAGAGGTCTCTGCTTCACACCTGCGCAAGCAAACTGAGCAGCGCGGCCTGATGACATCATCACACAGCGCGGTTTGTTTTTATGTCAGACAAAAGCATGAGCCGTAGCACGTGAAATGGGAAAATAATCCCAGCGCCGTGAAATAATGCAAGTCTGCTTTGCGAAAAAAAATCTCTCATAAGGAGCTTCTGAACCGCTCTGTGTTTGACCCGTCACCTATAGGACCAGTTTGCCCTGGGAGAGCCTACCAGGGGCACGAAGCCCCCGACAACAGAGATCCCATCAGAGCCGTGGGAAGATATTTTAGTTAGGGGGCGCTGAGGGACAAAATTTACCCCCAAAATACTTTTTCTGTGCATAAATCCTATTTATTAACCTCTTAACTCCCGCCTGAACCGAGAGCGTTTTCTCCAGTTCAGCTTTACCCAAATCCTGTAGGCCAGTGTAACACCTCATGTGAAAGACCTACAAAACTAAATGGATCTTTTTCCTCACATCAGATTTTTTTTCATTACTTTTTTTGTTGGGCAGTCGTCTCATTTTTGTCAGATTTTTTTTGACTTTTTCTTCACTTTTTTGTCAAATTATTCGCATTTTTTGTCAAATTTTTCTCACTTTTTTCTCATTTTTTGTAAATTTTTTCTCACTTTTTTCACATTTCCATCATTGTTTTCGTCTCAGTTTTGTTGCTATTTTCACACCTTTTTTCCAGAAGCTTTTGGATTGGGGTAAAGCTGGGGAAAATGTGCTCGGTTCAGGTGGGAGTTAAGGGGTTAATATTGCCTGCAGTTCACAAACTATTCATCAGGGGGTGCTGCAGCGCCCTCAGCACCCTGGGTTCCCACGGCCTTGGCTCCCAGGATCATTCGGGCGCTCAAACCCCTCCACCACGTTAAGGTGGCGGCTCCAGGAGGGGGCTATAGAACTCAAGAGTTACAATTAGGGCTGAACGATTTTGAAAAAAAAAAATATAATCACAATTATTTTTCCCGTATTGATCAATCTCGATTTTCGATTTTATTTTATTATAGCTTAACCTCTTAACTCCCGCCTGAACCGAGAGGATCTTTTTCCTCACGTCATCAGATTTTTTGTCCATCACTTTTTGGTTGGGTTATCAACTCATTTTTGTATCATTGTATCATTTTTTTGTAATTTTTCGTCACATTTTTGTAATTTTTGTGTCAAGTTTTATCACATTTTTGTAATATTTGTGTCACATTTTGGTCATTTTTTTTATCAAATTTTTGTCATTTTTTTGTCACATTTTTGTCATTTTTTCGCCAATTTTTTGTCAATTTCTTGTGACATTTTTGCCACTTTTTCATCAATTTTTCGTCACTTTTTTGTCACATTTCCATCATTGTTTTCGTCTCAGTTTTGTCGCTATTTTCACAGCTTTTTCCCAGAAGCTTTTGGACTGGGGTGAAGCCAAACTGGAGAAAATGTGCTCATATTGATCAATCTCGATTTTCCATTTGATTTTTTCATAATAAAGTAAATACATCTTGCTGGTTCATAAAATTAGATGCATCTTTTATTCAAACCTCAACTGCTTTCATAGAGTCTCATTTAACTCACAAAAGTCTTCCATTGTCTCGTCCAAAGTCCTAAACGACGATTATAAAGTCCCGTGACGATTATCGAGATTGACCAAAGTAGAGATTGCGATTTCGATTAAATTTCCCAGCCCTAGTTACAACATCTGTTTGTATCAGTGTGTGTGGGTGGTGCACATCTGCTTTGTTTCATGTAATATATTGGTCCACACCCATTTTTCAGTCGGTGAGCATCAGAAACGGAGATGCTGATGAATAATATATCAGCGCGAGCGTGTCTGGGCCACGATTTCAGATATTCACAGCGTGGGTCAGGGCTGTGTCTGCTGAATTACATGTGCTTTTATTAAACATTCACAAAAGCTGAACCAGATCCACAACTGGAAAAATCTTTGTTTCGAATATAGCAACAAAATGAATACAAATGAATCTGGTGATATCCGTTACTTAGATTTTGTGGCTGAAAACGCATAAAATGTCTCTTTTTTTTAAATGAATTCCTGCAGTGTCTCGCCTTAACTCAAGGAATGCATTCAGAAACTGGAACGTACATTATTATTCTGTTTTTTCCTGCTGATCTGAGTCAATAACAGTCGCTAACGTCTTATTTAAAGCATCCCGTGATGTGTTAAGCTATGGAGACAATGGGACAGTACAGGCTGCGTTAAAGAGGGCAAGAGGAAGTGGGGTGGGGTCAATGAGGGCGGGACAGTCGATGCCGCCCCCCCTCCTCCTCCCTCTGCCCCGGGGCACGTTGGCGGAAAAGGGGGTCGCAGGAGGGGAGTGCACGGCGGAGCCACGGTGCCAGACACAAAGATGGAGATGGAGGCGGCCGCTCTTTGTGTGTTTGAGCTGCGGTGCTGGATGGGTAATAAGCTGTTAGAGCCACAGACCCCCCCCCCCCCCCCCCCCCTCATCCCCAGTTGTAGGACCTTCAGTTTTTGTGAATAACCAGGGCGGAGTGTGGTGCAGTTGAGCTGTGACACAGACAAATCTCACAGTTAGTATTGTTTTGTTGTTGTTATATTGAGCGGAAGCAATGGGTGTTAAAAGTGCCATGTCTGGGGCTGAGCTGTTGCTATTTTAATGGTTGCAGTGAGTAAATTAGCAATTATTTATGTTTTAGAATATCCTCCATAACCATAACCAGGCCTCGCTCCGTTATGTCTAACTGAGTTGGTGACCGTACATCGCCCCAGCAGAGTCTCCGGTCTGCCGATCAAATGGTTCTGGACGTGCCCAGGTCCCGGTACAAACAGTGGGGCGATGGTTCTTTCAGGGTTGTAGCGCCAAAACTGTGGAACAGCTGCCCCTCAGTCTGCGTGTTCTCACTGAGCTGTCCCTCTTTAAGTCTAGATTGAAGACACATCTTTTCAAATTAGCTTTTAAGACTTAGATCGCACTTATTTGATTGATTGATTGATTATTTAATATTGTTTTATCTTTCTGTGAAGCACTTTGGTCTTCCTCGTGTTGTTGTAAGGTGCTATACATCGTTGACTTGGTGAGAACATTCACCAAGTCAACGAAAAATCAAGTATCTTGGTATAATTCTTAAATTCAATTCTCACGCAAAATGTTTGGCAAAAAAAATCAAAACTAATTTGAATTGCTTTCGTTTCATTCGTAGAGATACAACTCACCGTACAGCCAAATTATATATGAATGCAATGATTTTTTCACACTTCTCATATTGCTCCACCACTTGGTCCCAAGTCTCTTCAACTACATTGAAACCCTTATGGTCTCTATACAAAACAACTCTTAAGGTCTTTGACAAGAAACCGCGACACTGGCATCACTGTGAAATTATACACAAGTATTTTCGGGAACTTTATTAATTTTAACCTTCTTAAACTATTTTTTAAGTGTCTGAATTCTGAGCTACTACTACAGGTGTCACCAATGGTAACTGTATTGTTCCAATGTTCAGATCGAGCTTTGGTCTGTCGGCTTCTCAGCTGTCGGAGGCTCTGGAATAATTTACCAACAGACTTAAAACTAAAAACAAACGATACCACATTTAAGATGAAATTAAAACACTACTTAAAATCCACTCAACATTGTTCTCATAAATAACAAATATGATTAACATGCATGATTTCTTCTGTTGTCATGACTTGCGTGTCATGCATGTCATGTTTTAATATGTACTGTTGTTGCTTTAATGGACAGGTGCTGTAAATTAGCACTTTTGCTAACGCACTAAAATCATTGCATCTGGTTTGCCCAATGTAAATGTGAGGTCCGTAAACAAAGAAAGAAAGAAAGAATAAATAAACATTGATTGATTGGTTAATCCAGAACAGGCATTTCTTCATGGCTGAGCTTTGGTGTAAACTGACACAAGCCTTGTCATTTGTGCAGTGTCTTTTTTTTTATAAAGCATCTCCTAGATTGATTAATTAGAATTTGACTCCAGATTCTTGCCTGTTTTGGCAACCAGCCTACTGTAATAAACTGGCAGCATTGCATTATTTTTCTCACCAGAGAAAGATGTGCCGAAAACCCGTCGACAGCCGTATTAGAAAAGACTGTGCCCATTCAGCTGATGCTCGGGGGATTTGAAGGATTTCAGATTCATTGCCTGATCTTATGCATAATTAAACGAGCCTCCATCCAACCAGACGCTCCTCACCGGAAGCAACAGTCCCAGTGTTTTATGTCTGGGCCCAAAACAGAGTCTCGATATGATTGAGAAATACAGTTTTAAAACGAAGTCTGAGAAAAGTCTGAGAAAAGTCTGCTTTAGACAGTGACGAATTCTTCTGCAGGACTTTCTCATTCCTGAACCCAAACATTTGCAAGTATTCGCGTAAAAAGCAAAATGTTCTCAAGACGAGACAAGACATAAGATTGGATTCATGAGAACAAGAGGCAATATGTTGACAGTTTGTTATGTACGAAAGAGGAAATATTTCTTTTTACTGAACAAGATAAAAATGTCTTGTTCAGTAAAAAGCGCAAACCAGTAGCCTACATTATTGTTGGTTTTATTTTCCCATTAATAACTGGCATATACGCTGTCAATGAGCTTGATTTTTATTGTATTCATCCTTTTATTTAACTTGGAAAGTCCCACTGAGATGAGGCGTCTCATTTCCAAGAGAGTCCTGGCCCCAGAGGTGAACCTATTGTACCTATTGTAGGAGACACCAGGGGAACACGGCACTCTAGCTCTAAACCTAACCCTACAGTGAGTATAATGGGACGCTGCTCAGGAAAATAAATAAATCCACAATATTAATCTTCTCGGGGACGAAAAATCTTATCTTTTTCTTCTCATTTCTTCTATTACCGCGTGAGATCTTGGCCCACAGTTCTTATAATTACTCTGGTTTGTTGTAGCTCTGGTTTTGCTTTGAATAAAACAGTAACAATAAGAAATAATGATTCAGTTGCAGAGAATAGACAACTCCTCCTCACTCCTCCCCGTTTGACGCAATAACTACGTTCGAGGAGGAAATCATGGCGGATTTACAGACTCCTCCAACACCAGCCTGGTTTCTTTAATTGTAACTAACCCAGCGTTATCACAGGAGGAATATCTAGCTTTACACCATGGTCTGTGTGAATACTGGATTCTGATTGGCTGGTGCATTATTTTGGTATAACCGCACACGTAGTCCGGTAGTTAAATCACTGGGATATCACTCCGCTGTGGCGTCGCCATAGCAACGCATGACACAGCTGAATCAGATAAAGGCGTAATTAGTGACTGACAGGAACGTATGAGATGGATTTAGTGTTTGCTAAATGTTTGTAGAGGAGAGTGAGCAGCTAGGTTAGCTACTGTTAATAACATATGAGCTTTACATTTCTATTGGAAACGGTTAAGGCTATTCATCATTTTCAGGCGTACATAAAATGATCCTGCATTGAAGCATCTTTGTCTGGATTAGTAAAGTCAAACATAAAAGTTTCAGTTGGGGGGGCCCAGGTGTGAGCGACTCCACCGCAGCTGTTTCCATAAACAGTTGAGCTGGTTGAGCTAGCTAGCTAGCTTCAGGTTAAACCTTGTAAAAGGTAAATAACTCCTGCCCACGAGTGCCGCATATCGGTGTTTACTTCCAGGGAAAAGTGTTTCCGGGTTAGTCCTGTTGTGTTGTGATTCTGTGCTGATGTTGTGTCGTTGAGCCTGACTGAGATCCTCGTAATAGCTGCGGAGAATGACTCGCTCTGAGACCAGCCTTCAGTGACCGGCTAATAACCCACACAAAATAGTCCCGTAGTCTGGCAGATTTAGTGAGTTTAGTCAATGAAAAACACATTTATTATAAATGTTACGTTTGTGGGACCCTGGTATAAGCGGATTAAACAACGAGGAGCCGCATTAGACGTTATAAAGCAGGAGGAACAACACTGCACGTCGTGGTGTTCTCGACTCGTCGTGCATTATAACCGTCTGATGCGGCTCCTCATTGTTTAATCCTTACGTAGAAACCAGGAACTAGAAACCAGGCTTTAAAGTTGTTTTGTAACGTGTCTAAAGTGCAATGCTTTCCAATGGGAGACTAGCGGCTATATGGAAGTACTACAGCAATGGCGGCCCCGAGTGTCGTCGTCACGAAGCAGAGCAGCCATTGGTTGCACTCAACTGTAAGGTTGTCCTGTCCCTGGTCCGTCCTGGGGTAGAAACTGGGACACACACGACTCCTACATCGACTACAACTGCTTTGAGCCTTGAATCTTTGACAGTCCTGGCAAAGTTTATGGTTTTGTTCCGGTTTGGTCCCTGGAGAATTGAACAAGTGAGTCGCCTCTATGCAGAAAGTCTCCAAGTCTCCTTACAAAGTGACTTTTCTCAGCGTAGCTTGGATGGAGGGGACCATATTAGCGCAGGGCAGTGTGTGTACGTTCTCCCCTCATTTGCATTGAATCTGCTTATCCAAGTGCAAGCCCAGCACAGCCCGGCGCTTCCCTGTTAATTAGCATTTCCTCCGCGCCCCCTGTGGTTTCATCCACGCCTGATCGCGGCGTCTAAATGATCCGGGGCTTAGCGTAATGATTTCCCCGCGCTAAGCTGTGATTACGCAGATACTTCATGTGTGCGCGAGTGGGCGGAGCCGCTCGGGGGAATGAGGAGATGTGGAACAAAAGCCACAGCACAGATCAATGGCTGCCCTCTTCACCTTCAGTGTGGAAGGATGAAGAGCAGTTTTATCAAATCTTTGTATATCGGGTAATTACAACTGTCCGATGCTTTGATGTCCAAATACTATGTGATTTTAGAGCCACAAATGCAAGAAATCTTTTCATGTTTAGTTTCTTAAGATTTGCAAACATTCTATCAAACGGAGAAATGTTTTAACCCCTTAACTCCCACCTTTACCCCAATCCAAAAGCTTCTGGAAAAAAGCTGCGAAAATAGCAACAAAACTGGAACAAGGATGGAAATGTGACAAAAAAGTGAGAAAACATTGACAAAAAAAGTGACAATAAATTGATGAAAAAGTGGCAAAAATGTCACAAAAATGTCACAAGAAATTGACAAAAAATTGACAAAATCTGACAAAAAATGACAAAAAAATGACAAAATAAATGACAAATATGCGACTAAAATGTGATAAAAAATTGACAAAAAAACGACACAAATGTGACAAAAAATGGATGAAAATGTCACAAAAATGTCACAAGAAATTGACAAAAAATGGCCGAAAAAATGACAGAAATGGGACCAAAAAATGACCCAAAAAAATTACAAAAAAATTACAAAAAATTACAAAAAAAAAGACAAAATAAATGACAAATATGCGACAAAAATGTGATAAAAAATTGACCAAAAAATTACAAAAAATGACAAAAATTTACAAAAAAGTTACGAAAATGAGTTGAATACCCAAGTGGTAAAAATGTCACAAGAAATTGACAAAAATGGGACCAAAAAATTACAAAAATCTGACAAAAAATGACAAAAAAAATGACAAAATAAATGACAAATATGCGACAAAAATGTGATACAAAAATTGACAAAAAAATGACAAAAATTGACAAAAAAGTTATGAAAATGAGTTGAATACCCAACAAAAAAATGATGGGAAAAAAATCTGATGACGTGAGGAAAAAGATCCTCTCGGTTCAAAAGTGACAAAAAATTGATGAAAAAGTGGCAAAAATGTCACAAGAAATTGACAAAAAATTTACAACAAAATTACAAAATAAATGACAAATATGCAATAAAAATGTGATAAAAAATTGACTAAAAAATTTCAAAAATGTGACAAAAAATGACAAAAAAATGAGTGACAAAAATGAGTTGAATACCCAACAAAAAAATGATGGAAAAAAAATCTGATGATGTGAGGAAAAAGATCCTCTCGGTTCAGGAGTTAAGAGGTTAAATTATACACGACTGCTCAAAAGTTTGTGGGTAAAGTAAAATGATTTTTTTCAATGAGGGCAGCATGAAAAATCAATCAGAAATACAGTCATTGTTATTGTTGTGAAAGCCTATTCTAGCTGGAACGGGTGATTTTGAATGGAATACACAGGTGGAGTGGTGGTAATGGTGCATTGTGTTAGCTCATCGTGTTCGAGGATAATTGATGATTCGAAAACCCTCGTGCTATTATGCTAGCACTGCTGAAAACTGAGAGAAGCTTTAGAACTGGCCTGGGTGACCCCAAACTTTGGAACGGCATAGTGTACAGTATATATTCAACACCATATTGGATACAAGCAACTTCGGAGCAAAGCAAAGTGTGCAATTTCAGCCCAAACTGCAGATGATCGTGTTTTAGTCTTTCTTTCGTGTGCTTTCGAAGAACCAGCAAAACAATTGTCCAATAAATGTTTATTTAAAGGGGGGGTATTACGCAAACTCGACTGTTTCAAGCTTTCCAACATGTTATTCTGTCACTCCCTCATTAAAAACATGCCTGAAGTGTTGCCTTGGCACATTCACGTATTTCTGAGTAATCTGTAAAAACTCTGATGGCGGCCATTTTAGGGATAGGTTTGCCTGAGTCCTCCTAGGAACGCCCCCACCTCCTGGAGACGCCTCCGAGCTTTCGTCACCAGCCGAGTAACCAACCACTGCTCCTCAGCAGAACCCCCTCCCCACTGATGCCACAGACAGCGTGTGGAGGGGGCGTGTCGGAAAGGCTCAGAGGTTCTTAAAGAGACAGAGGCCTATTTCAAGACATTCACTACAGCCATTTTGAGAGAGACATTTTATACAAGGCAGTTATTCTAATTTACTGCATTTACAGACCAACAGAAGGTTTGTCATCATTGTAGTGTGATATAGACTGGTGCTATGGGACTGAGAAAAGCAGAATACCCCCTCTTTAACACAAAACAATCTTCTTTTGTCTCATCCATTCTCCAAAACTTAGCGCTGTTTCTGCCAAAGAAATGGCTTTAAACCTGACGATGATGAAGTCCTCCTCTGTAAAGCATTTGGAGTGACTGTTTGTAGGAATCGTGTCCCTCAAATGAACTTTCCTCGCCACTCAGATCCTCTTCAAATGCTTTATCTGGACAAACCACTGCAAAACTACAATCGTCTGTTTCCAGTAGTCGTAGCGATGGCTCTTGACGCCGTTGTATCTCACACCCTTTTAAATCATTCCCGTCTCTGGAACGCAGCCCTGTGCATCTGCGGCGGCACACGTGCGGCAGGAATCCAACATGGCGGCCTCCCCGTCTGCCTCTCGGTCTGCGCTCGCTCGGCGCTGGTGGCAGCAGGAGGATGATCTCTGTTGGAAACGTCTGGAACGCGGAGAAGCAGCTGTTGGTGAACCCGCCGCAGCCTGAGTGACGCGGCGTCTCCGTGGGATTAAAGCGAGGGCCGGGCCTCCTCTGGTTACAGCATCTGGACACGAGACAAGAATGTTCCCACTGGGAGAGAACCAGACCCACTGACGCACAGTCGCTAACGGGGCCCGAGCCATGTGGAGGTTTGGGGTCCGATACTGAAGGGGGTTGGCCTGGCCGATAGTCGATATTTAAGCCGATATTTCAAGTAATTTAACTTGAAAAAATCTTTAAAATAGCTTGCTAATATACAGAAATATATGGAATAACGGGTCGATGTCGATGCTGATTTCACCGCTGAAATTTGTGGCTAATATTATCGGGTTAAGTTTATTTTTTTTAATGTTTTGTCTATAATCCTGTGTATGATGCTTCTATACGTGTCAGTGTTGAACGGTGACAGCAGGGGGCGCTGTGTATTCATGTTTGAAATCATAAACAACATAAAAGACATACCCTGTTGGCTTGGCCGTCTAAATAAAGGCCTAAGTACTTCCTCGTGCTGTTCGCATTTGTTTGCCTGGGTTTGCTGCTTTTTTTTATATTCATGTTTTCAGTTCATATGAATTGACAATATAATCTTTGAATCTTTTGAATCTTGAGTTTTAGAATTTGTAAGTCTGTTGCTGTTTCTCCATCTGTGTTGATTAGTATTAAGTACCTGATGTAGTATTAGGACTGGACGGTCTGTGATCTTGGCCCGTCTGCTGAGGGATCCTTCGGCCCTGGGTCTCTATAGCCTGTCCGTCCATGGGAGTGGATCTCTCCTTCTGTGGTTCTCCCCAAGGTTTCTCTTTTCTCCTGCCGGGTTTTTGAGTTTTTCCTCGCCGTGCTGGAGAGTCTAAGGACGGGGGACGCCCACACCGCTCGTCGCTGCCTCCTATTGGACATTATATTTGCCTGGATTCACCTGAACTTTTAATTGTCATATTTATTGCTCTGTTTTATTGCCTTGATGTTTGGTGCAGCTGTGAGGCCACTTCTGTTGTGATATCGGGCTTTACAAAACCATTAAACTTGAAACTTGATATGGACCAAAACTCATATCCCAATATATTTAGGTTGAATATCGATATACGATATAGTATATCCCGATTTTTTCCCCCGCAAATTTAGAGCTCTGAAATGAAATGTTCAGTCAAAGCCAAATACGAGTAGTTTTATTGAAAACTCATTGTAAAATGTAAACATATGCACTTTATAACAAAGCTCCATGAGTGAAAATGGCTTTAAAATAAAATGGGTCAATCTTTTTCTGAGGGCAGCATTTATATATAAGATAACAAAATAAAGTACTCAGATAAACTTGTTTAAAAAACCTGTTTCTTTTTGTTAACTTAACAGCTTCTCTCAGCCATTCCCAAAGTCCAACACATCGCGGCCCCTTTCATCGATCCACAGTTCCCACGGGGCAACATTATGTATTCACTCTTTTCAAAGCTTCTCTAATGGTTTTCATCACACATTTCTGATTATTTTACATTAAAACAATTGCAAACAGGCTGAATATGTATTATAATTCAACAAATATATCAATCAATCAATCAATCAATCAATCAAATGTTATTTGTATAGCGCCCAACAACAACCAGAAGGTCCCAGAGCGCTTTCCAGGATAAAAACAAGAATCACAGTAGACGACAATAAATACAAAAACACATAAAAACAGCAGTCGAGTCGGTGGCTTTGTATCGAAAGCTTTTCTGAAAAGATGTGTCTTCAACTGTGATTTAAAAACACTCAGCTCTGTGATGTTTCGAAGCTGGACCGGAAGTGCGTTCCACAGCGAATGACCGGCCTCCAAACCTTTTGTATTTGAACTTGGGAGTGACGAGGGAGGTGTGTTCAGAGGAGCGCCGAGTTCTGGCTGGTTCGTAGACCGTTACTAATTCGGCGAGGTCGGCCGGGGCCAGACCATTGATGGCCTTGAACACAAACATCAGGACCTTAAAGTCCGCCCTAAACGCCACCGGGAGCCAGTGGAGAGAGCGGAGGACTGGGCTGATGTGTCTGGAGGTGTTGGAGAGGAGACGAGCTGCTGCGTTTTGTACCAGTTGAAGTCGATTGAGGAGTGATTGGTATAAAGATAATCTTAAACCCATTCATTTTTGTATAAATTATGTTTGGACAACCTTTGGAGGCCCCCTGAAGTGCAAATATTCCCGATATATGTAACATGGTCTAATTCCATATCTCATTTAAAAATATATCGATATATCTTCAATATCGATATATCGCCCAGCCCTATGTCGCACACATATACACAATGTGCTTTTCTACATTTACGTGAAGAATTGGAAGGTTTTGTGAGAGTCAATAATGATTTTGGCCTGCAAGAAATGTTCTCAACTACCACCAACTTTTACTACTTGAAAATAGGCAGTCAGTTTGGAAACCTGATCGATTTCTCTTTGGGTGAAAACAGGAAGCATTAAACGTTTTGCTCTCTGTACTTAAAGCAGTACTAAGTAACTTGTTTACCTTAATAAATCCTCCCCGTAGTCCCTGTGGGGGTGATACAAGTGTTTATGGGATGATTGGAGGGTCTTTCATCGCCCCCTGGTGTCTCTGGACAGAAAACCATGTTTGCAACTTGACTGCCACCGGTGCGGAGAAAGCAATACACACTAATGTAATCACGAAGAAGAAGCTAACATGCTAATGGGCAAAGCTAACTGCGGGCTAATGTCATTTTAAACAGTTTTTACAGCCATTGTATAATTGGATGCACAGTAACCCTCTCTCCCTTCGCCTTTCCTGTCAGCGTCGTATTTACTCTCCAAGACAATTAATAAATTAAAAAATCGTAACTTGCTACTGCACCTGCATTTGCGCTTATGGCCTCTAGGGGGAAGAGTTACTTAGTACTGCTTTAAACATTTCCCCCGTCTCTCCGTCCCGCAGGTTTTGGCGATGGGGGGATCCAAGAGTAAGTCGAAGGATGTGGGCCAGCGGACGCGCAGCCTGGACGGGACGCTGGGCTCCGGGGCGGGAGGGCACCCCCTGAACTCCGCACAGCAGGGCCTCGTACCCAACCGCAGCCCCACCGTCGACGGAGGCCTGAGCTCCAACCAGCACATGGGCAACACCCCGGAAATCAAGCTGTTCGGGGGCGTGGACAACAACATCATGACCTCGCCCAACAGGTGCACCATCGCAGGTGAGGGTCCGCTCTGTGTCCAGTTCTACCTGACCTTTGTTGGTTTACACACAGTGAAAGAAAGAGGGGGCGTGTAGATTTTAACTGTGTGTCCAAATTCATTCGTAGGTTTCCTAACGCGTTTCTATCATCTCAATTCTTCAAAAAGGAATGGGTTCATAAGTGCGATTCACAACTTTACGGAGCTACACTGTCACAGTGTAAACGACAACAACTGCAGTTTATTATGTTCATTATCGATAAACAGCACTGCAAAAAGTATTTAACTAGATCAGTATAAACAAAATAGCAACAAAACTGAGACGAAAACAAGGATGAAAATGTGAAAAAAGTGAGAAAACATTGACGAAAAATTGAGAAAAAATTGACAAAAATTTGACAAAAAAATGACAAAAAAGTGATAAGAATTTGACAAATGTGAATAATTTGACGAAAAAGTGACAAAAAAGTCACAAAAATTTGACAAAAATGAGACGACTGCCCAACAAAAAAAGTGCTGAAAAAAAATCTGACGTGAGGAAAAAGATCCATTTAGTTTTGTAGGTCTTTCAAATGAGGCGTTACACTGGCCTACAGGATTTGGGTAAAGCTGAACTGGAGAAAATGCTCTCGGTTCAGGCGGGAGTTAAGAGGTTAATAAACAGGATTTATGCACAGAAAAAGTATTTTGGGGGTAAATTTTGTCCGTCAGCGCCCCCTAACTAAAACATCTTCCCACAGTCCATCTTCAATGGATTTCTTCATCCCTGTTGTCGTGGATATATTTCAAGACGACAAAGCCAGGATTCATCGGGCTCACGTTGTGAAAGAGTGGTTCAGGGAGCATGAGTGAGAGGAGTTATTGACTGTAATTGTCAGGATTATAGATTTCAGTCGAGTTAAAATTCACTCAATTCTCATTCACACTGGTTACAGGCCAGAGTTGCTTGTACTGGTTTCTGTGCCTTATATTCTGTGATTTAAGGTGAAACACTGATACAAAGTGTTTGTCTTTGATGATAAATGATGGTGATCCACTTCTTTTCTGTGCTTCTTCAGGGGGAGTGACGACGTTTGTGGCTCTGTACGATTACGAGTCCAGGACGGCCTCAGACCTGTCCTTCAGGAAGGGGGAGCGGCTGCAGATCGTCAACAACATGTGAGACCCCGGCCAGTTCTACACCAGTTCTGTCCTTTTGATCCACTTTAGCCTCGCTTTACTCCTGCTGTAGGAAAAGGAAAAGTGTGTATTAGATCATCATCGAGCTGCACAATCGTCATTAGGGAAAGTCTTCTCTCATCAGTATTTGCTCCGTTCACTTCAGTCCAGGGATTTAGGATGTGATCTGGCAACATGTGCAGTTTTAGTCATGATTTGTTTAATTTAATCCTATTTTAGTCGACCTGTAACTAGAGCCGATATGTCGTCTACAAGGTAATATTGAACTGTGAGATGCACCGATCAAGCTTTCGACCCCGATCAGAATCAGAATAGTTTTTATTGCCATTGTTTGGACACAGAGTTTAGATTAAATAAGCTGTGAAACTTTTGGAGGTTTGAGGATCTGCCGATGTCCGATATCAACCGATACCAAGAGACCTTCTTAAAAGTGTCTTTCTCGGAGTGAAAATGTGAATGGTCCACTTTTCTCCATTTTAAAGGAACAGGCCACCGTTTTTCCATACTGAGATATGTTCTTACCTTAGCTTTGACGAGTTCTTTAGGACCTGTCTGATCTTCCCCCGTGCCTTCAGTCACGTAAACACAGCGCAGACGGCGTTAGCATTTAGCCTCTCCCCCTCTCCTCTATAGCTCCAAAACAGGTCAAGATAGAAGCTACCAAGCTCTTCCACGTTTTCCCTATTTAAATATGGTTACGTGAAGTGTTCCACTACAAAGTATAATTACACACAATTAAACAATGTGGATTTTCTACGATTTTTTTGGTCACATTTTTGTTGAATTTTTGTCACATTTTTGTTGAATTTTTGTCACATTTTTGTTGAATTTTTATTGATTTTTTGTTGAATTTTTGTCACATTTTTGTCACATTTTTGTCACATTTTTGTCACATTTTTGTTGAATTTTTGTCACATTTTTGTCACATTTTTGTCACATTTTTGTCACATTTTTTTGTTGAGTAATAATACCAGGAGTAGTTCGTAATCTTCACTTTACTGTGCGGATGCCAAACTACTCCTGGTATTATTACGCCTTACAATATAGTTCCCCCTTTTATCCGCTTAGAAAATCCACATTGTTTAATTGTGTGTAATTATACTTTGTAGTGGAACACTTCACGTAACCATATTTAAATAGGGAAAACGTGGAAGAGCTTGGTAGCTTCTATCTTGACCTGTTTTGAAGCTATAGAGGAGAGAGGGAGAGGCTAAATGCTAACGCCGTCTGCGCTGTGTTTACGTGACTGAAGATCAGACAGGTCCTAAATAACTCGTCAAAGCTCAGGTAAGAACATATCTCAGTATGGAAAAACACCGGCCTATTCCTTAACCTTATTTAGGTTTGAAGTTCCATATATTGAGGCAGGAAAGTATCGCGATATACGATATTATTGACTCAACGATCCTGGATACTGTCGACTCTCAGGCATAAAAATGACAGTAAACCTTTGTTCTTAAAGTGCATCATAATATCCTACAATACCACACAAGCTGCAATAAACATGAAATATAATATAACTCTATTTGCTTCAGTTAAAAATAGGGATGCACTGATACCACTTTTTCTAAAACCGATACGAGTACTTGGATTTAAGTACTCGCCGATACCGAATACCGATACGAGTACAAGGCATTTTCTTCAACATTCTTACTTTTCCACAGCAGATTGGTTTGTAATTAGTTAATTTACTCATGTACATTTCCTTAAGTAAAGTCGGCGACACATTTAAGAGCAGTTATGTTAGAATTGTGCTGATGCCATTTATTTATTTAGTTTTATTTTCATTCAATATAATTTTTTATTCTTATGTCTCTGTCCATCATAGACAGAAAAGCCCATGTCCTAAAGCTCCCAATGCCTGAGCTTTATTCATTTATGTGTTTTTATTTAACAATAGTATTGAGATGTTCCTTAAATGGTCTCTTTTCGTCTTTACTTCAGCTCCTGTAGATTTTCTCGTGTGTTTGTAGTAACTTAGCGAGAAGCTACAGCGTTTTCATTGTTCTGCTGCAGCTCATTTTCCCTCAATATAAACATGCTGTATGTCTTTAGTTTGGATTTTCTGAGGACTTTTTAGTCGCTGGGTTAGTTTTTCAGATGAATAAACCCCTGGGCATAAAACGGCTTCAGAATGGCCAAAACTGCTAGCCGCGAGTTAGCATCGTTAGCCTGTATGTTGTAAACACTGCAGACGCTGCAGCACTAACAACATGAGTACAAGCATGTGGTATCGGCCCGATACCCGATACTGGTATCAGCATCGGTGCATCCCTAGTTAAAAATCTAAGTTTTGCAAAGAAAAAGTAGAGGGGGAAATGCTAATAAATGTACAGACGATAAATATCGAGCCCAAAAATATATGGTTTATCTGTTATTTATTGAACGATAAGTCGATATAGTGATTATGGTGACAGCCTTAGCTCTAATCCCTACACCAGCGCACGAGTCTGTCATGTGTGGGCTTCTTCTCTGTTCTGGGTGTGAGTCTGAATCAACTCTATTTAGCCCTAGTTTGGTTTTGATTTAACAGTGTAGACCTCAGACTTTCTAACTCCTAATTTAGTCCCGAGTGAGTTTCTCCATTGTGAGATCAATAAAGGATCATCTTACCTCTTATCTCGTCTCGTCCCGGTCGTCCCTGCGAGCTGGAGTTCTGTTCCGGGCGCTGCAGCACGAGGCCGACTCTACCCTTGAAAAACCCCCAAATGCATAAATGATAAAGTAGCTTTTCGATGCAGGCCGAGCTCCAGCTGAGGTGCCCCGCTGCTTGATGGACAGCGCCCCCCAAAACGAGCGCCACCCATTCTCTTTTCAAACGCTCTTCTCATCACAGCTCCTTCTGCAATAACGACTCAGCAACGTGAAACTTCAGCTTGATTTAGTCGAGACACAGTGAAAACATCGATGTGTGTCACAGGGATCAGTGTTCAGGTCGAGTTTTCTCCCTTAATCTTAATTTTAGTGTCAGATTTAAAACAAAAATGAATGAATGAAAGACAGTAGCTCGAAAGGATCTGACCCTGTGATCCAAATATGGTCATTTCCTTTATAGGAGACGGCAGTGCCTAAAGCTAAAGACGGGAGCGATATTCTCTATGTTCTCAAAATGTGTTTTTATTTACACTCCTGCAACAGTATTTCCACTTTAGTTGCTCCTACAGACTCCGCACTTCCAAGTCTTGAACTTAACAGTGTTTTGTTTTAACCCCTTAACTCCCGCCTGAACCGAGAAAATAGGAACAAAACTGAGACGAAAACAATGATGGAAATGTGACAAAAAAGTTAGAAAACCTTGATAAAAAATTGACGAAAAAATGACAAAAATGTGACAAAAAAATGACAAAAATGTGACAAAAAAAATGACAAAAATGTGACAAAAAAATGACAAAAATGTGACAAAAATGTGACAAAAAAATGACAAAAATGTGACAAAAAAACGACAAAAAATTGACAAAAATTTGATAAAAAATTGACGAAAAAATGACAAAAATGTGACAAAAAAATGACAAAAATGTGACAAAAAAATGACAAAAATGTGACAAAAAAATGACAAAAATGTGACAAAAAAAATGACAAAAATGTGACAAAAAATGACAAAAATGTGACAAAAAAATGACAAAAATGTGACAAAAAAATAACAAAAATGTGACAAAAAAATGACAAAAATGTGACAAAAAATGACAAAAATGTGACAAAAAATGACAAAAATGTGACAAAAAAATGACAAAAATTTAACAAAAATTTGATAAAAAATTGACGAAAAAATGACAAAAATTTGACAAAAAAAATAACAAAAATGAGACAAAAATGTGACAAAAAAATAACAAAAATGTGACAAAAAAAACACAAAAATGTGACAAAAAAATGACAAAAAAATGACAAAAATGTGACAAAAAAATGACAAAAATGTGACAAAAATTTGATAAAAAATTGACGAAAAAATGACAAAAATGTGACAAAAAAAATGACAAAAATGTGACAAAAAAATGACAAAAATGTGACAAAAAATGACCAAAAAATGACAAAAAAATGACAAAAATGTGACAAAAAAATGACAAAAATGTGACAAAAAAATAACAAAAATTTGACAAAAATTTGATAAAAAATTTACGAAAAAATGACTAAAATTTGACAAAAAAATAACAAAAATGTGACAAAAAATGACATAAAATGTGACAAAAAAATAAGAAAACTGTGACAAAAAAATAACAAAAATGTGACAAAAAAAAATAACAAAAATGTGACAAAAAAATAACAAAAATGAGTTGAATACCCCCAAAAAAATTATGGAAAAAAAATCTGATGACGTGAGGAAAAAGATCCTCTCGGTTCAGGCGGGAGTTAAGAGGTTAAGAGAGATTTTTAAATATCTAATGTTTTGCCTGATTTATTGAGCTTAGAACCATTTTTAACCATTTATTCCCTTATAAATAACTTATTCAAACATTTAACTGAAAAATATCTTTGAAGCTAATACTTAAACAAAACCGTACATTTAAACCTGGGTCTATTATTTACATTTTGTAGCTGAATATCGGCCTCTTTAGCCATTTTTAATAAAATGACAATGAAAAATTGCAATATATTTTTTCCACATATTTATATCAATAATCTACAGCAAAAGTTTCAAATTGATGCCTCTGTCTCACCATTAAGTAGTACTAAGTAACTTGTTTACCTTAATAAATCCTCTCCGTCGTCCCTCTGGGGGTCATACAAGTGTTAATGGGATGATTGGAGGGTCTTTCATCTCCCCCCGGTGTCTTTGGCCAGAAAACCACACTTGCAACTTGCCTGCCACCGGACTGGAGCCACCAATACACACTAATAGAATCAGGAAGAAGAAGCTAACAGGCTAACGGGCAAAGCTAACTGTGGGCTAGCACCACTTATACAGTATTTACAGCCAAGTTTGAGTGAAAAAAATGATGTCCATTCAGAGCCGTGGGAAGATGTTTTAGTTAGGGGGCGCTGAGGGACAAAATCTACCCCCAAAATACTTTTTCTGTGCATAAATCCTATTTATTAACCTCTTAACTCCCGCCTGAACCGAGAGCATTTTCTCCAGTTCAGCTTTACCCAAATCCTGTAGGCCAGTGTAACGCCTCATTTGAAAGCTAAGACCTACAAAACTAAATTTTTTCATCACTTTTTTTGTTGGGTAGTCGTCTCATTTTTGTCAAATTTTCGTCAAATTATTCGGATTTTTTTGTCAAATTCTTATCACTTTTTCATTCTTTTTTTCGCAATTTTTCATAAAATTTTTCCCACTTTTTCGTCCATTTTTTCTAAATTTTTCGTAAATTTTTCGTAAATTTTTTGTACATTTTTTGTACATTTTTTGTACATTTTTTGTCACTTTTTCGTCAAATTATTCACATTTTTTTGTCAAATTCTTATCACTTTTTCGTTCTTTTTTTCGCAATTTTTCGTAAAATTTTTCCCACTTTTTTGTCAAATTTTTGTCATTTTTTGTAAATTTTTTGTCACTTTTTCGTCAATGTTTTCTCACTTTTTTCACATTTTCATCCTCGTTTTCGTCTCAGTTTTGTTGCTATTTTCACACCTTTTTCCCAGAAGTTTTTGGACTGAGGGTAAAGCTGGAGAAAATGTGCTCGGTTCAGGTGGGAGTTAAGGGGTTAATATTGCCTGCAGTTCACAAACTATCCACCAGGGGGGGGTGCTGCAGCGCCCTCAGCACCCTGGGTTCCCATGGCCTTGTGTCCATTGTGTCATTGGATGCACAATATCCCTCTGTCCCTTCGCCTTTTCTGTCAGCGTAGTATTTACTCTCACGGACAATTAATGACTGAAAAATCGTAACATGCAGTGGCGCTTATGGCCTCTAGGGACATGACTTACTTAGTACTGCTTTAAATAAAAGTCTTATTACCTTTTGTCTGAAAAACGTACAATGAGATGATCCCTCTAGTTGCTCAGGTGAGCTCTCAAACATGATCTCCTACATCCTAAAAAGTCAGCTCTGTCAGTGAAACCCTGTCCCGGAGTGGAGGAGAGTGCGTTTGATTGTTTGCCATGATGGGATTCTCGCGCCGTGCGTCAGTGGAGGTGCAGTGGAGCATGTGCGCCCCCCCCGCCCCCCCCCCCCCAGCGCTGACCTAGAAGGCCCAGAGCGGGACAATGGTGGATTAATATTGTACATCTGCGCCTTAAGCCACGGACCTGAATGATACTGGGTCACTCGTTCTATAGACGTCGTAGACCAAGATTACTCCACAACACGGGACCAGCCTTGGAGGAGGAGCTGTGCACGTTTATGATTGAGGTGCTCCTGGAATGTAAAGATTATCCCGATGAAGTGGTTAAAGTGGACTTCAGGAGGTGGTGGAATCTCAGAACACTACGATAGGTCGATGTATGAACGGCTGAGTATAGATTACATGCAGAACTGTCTACAATAAGATTACTTTCTTTAAAAAAAAAAGAAAAGAAGAGAAAAACACTAATAAGGTTTAAACATTATTTTACATACAAAAAATGACAAAAATGTGACAAAAAATAACAAAAATGTGACAAAAAATAACAAAAATGTGACAAAAAAATAACAAAAATGTGACAAAAAAATAACAAAAATGTGACAAAAAATAACAAAAATTTGACAAAAAATAACAAAAATGTGACAAAAAATGACAAAAATGTGACAAAAAATGACAAAAATGTGACAAAAATGTGATAAAAATTTGACAAAAAAATGACAAAAATGTGACAAAAAATGACAAAAATGTGACAAAAATGTGATAAAAATTTGACAAAAAAATGACAAAAATTTGACAAAAAAATGACAAAAATTTGACAAAAAATAACAAAAATGTGACAAAAAATGACAAAAATGTGACAAAAATGTGATAAAAATTTGACAAAAAAATGACAAAAATGTGACAAAAAATAACAAAAATGTGACAAAAAAGTGACAAAAAAATAACAAAAATGTGACAAAAAATGACAAAAAAATGACAAAAATGTGACAAAAAAATGACAAAAAAATAACAAAAATGTGACAAAAATGTGACAAAAAATAACAAAAATGTGATAAAAATTTGACAAAAAAATGACAAAAATGTGACAAAAAATAACAAAAATGTGACAAAAAAATGACAAAAAAAATGACAAAAATGTGACAAAAAAATGACAAAAAAATAACAAAAATGTGACAAAAAAATGACAAAAAAATGACAAAAATGTGACAAAAAATGACAAAAATGTGACAAAAATGTGACAAAAATGTGACAAAAAAAATGACAAAAATGTGACAAAAAATAACAAAAATGTGACAAATAAATGTCATTTTTTATCACATTTTTGTCAAAGTTCCAAAAATGAGTTCTACAATAGGTCGATATATGAACGGCTGAGTATAGATTACATGCAGAACTGTCTACAATAAGATTACTTTCCTTAAAAAAAAAAGAAAAGAAAAGAAAAGAAAAACACTAATAAGGTTTAAACCTCATTAGCATTGTAGCTCATGTTTTGGACTTGGTTTAGTCGCTGATGTAGGAAATAACCGACTTTCCTCTTAAATATTAGGCCTAATTCAATTCAACATTGTTATTTTAACTATGAGTCAACACCAGTCCTTTCCTAGCAGTCGTTTATACATAGGGAGTGTCAATGGGGTTATTTGAAGAGAGGTAATTTCTTCCACTTTTCTTTATAGAACCGTAATGTTCGGTCTATTGAGCACACCTGAATTAAGGCCAACTCAATGTAAATGTATTTTTACATGCTGTATATAGGCCGCACTGTAAACCGCAAGTGTCCAACTTGTAACATGAGATGCTGACACAGAAAGACGGCTCACGGAAAGATTTCTTTGAATCCCTGATTATACAGCAGGAACACGCCGGGTTAAAGGAATTAAGGCGAGACACTGCAGGCGAATAGGGAAAAAATGTATATTTACAGATATCAATTTGAAACTGTTGCTGTCGATCACTGGCATAAATGTGATTAAAAAAAAATACATGGCAAGTTTTCTGTTATTTTATCTTTTCATATAAGAACAAGGTGTTTTATGCCTAAAAATGCCACAAATTTCCCATCTTTTCGGCGACTAAATCTGAATAATGGACAGAGCTACATTCAAATGTATTGTTTAATGTTATTGATGAATGAGTTGCCGAGACCTTTTCAGAGGGGATTCAGGATTTCTTGTTTAGTTTTAAAATAAGCTGTTTTTTAGTGGAAAAATTAGTAAAAATTTAATTTTCGCCTCATTTTTTGACATTCAAAACTCAATAAATGGGGCTTAAGGGATTAAATAATAAAAAATCCCCCTGAAAAAATCTTTCAAATATTGTTCAGTCCAAGGCTGTAAAATGTGAAGTCTTTAGGTCCGACTGACGTGGACATAGTGTCGCCACAATGACAGAAACATGTGTTTTGAGGAAAAGGCCCTTGAAATTGTGTTCTCCCATATAAGTCTCCCATAAAAAGACAAAAATCCAGCAAAAAAAAGACAAAAATCCAGCAAAAAAGTGACAGAAAAGCAGCAAAAAAGTGTCAAAAATCCAGCAAAAAAAGACAAAAATCCAGCAAAAAAGTGGCAGAAAAAACGACAAAAATGACAAAAACTTAGCAAAAAAGTGACAAAAATCCAGCAAAAAAAGGTAAAAATCCAGCAGAAAAAGACAAAAAATCAGCAGAAAAAAAGACTAAAATCCAGCAAAAAAGTGTCAAAAATCCAGCAGAAAAAAGACAAAAATCCAGCAGAAAAAAGACAAAAATCCAGCAGAAAAATGACAAAAATCCAGCAAAAAAGTGACAAAAATCCAGCAAAAAAGTGACAAAAAAACCGACAAAAATGACAAAAACTTAGCAAAAAAGTGACAAAAATCCAGCAAAAAAAAGGTAAAAATCCAGCAGAAAAAGACAAAAAATCAGCAGAAAAAAAGACTAAAATCCAGCAAAAAAGTGTCAAAAATCCAGCAAAAAAGACAAAAATCCAGCAGAAAAAAGACAAAAATCCAGCATCCCATATAAGTCTATGGAGGAACATTGAATCAGCGCGATATTTAAACATGTTATTGTGAAGATTAGGCATATTTTCTGTTTCCGGGTGAAAGCTTATATGTTCAGAGACCAATTTGGCTCAAAACCTGAGAACTGAAAAAATTGAGTTTTGCCTCCCCTTGAAAACACTATTGCCAATAATATCTTCATCTTCCTCCTGTGCACTTTCACATCACCTTCGTGTGTTTTCCATGATGTGTAAAAACCTATGAAGCAGCCACAGGATTCAAAGTGTGGGTTTATAGTCCGGAAAGTACAGTAATCTAGCGTGACGTGATGCGGTGTAAAATTAATCGTGACATTTACAAGCGCCCTCCTCAGCTCACTGTTCTGCTCCTGCTGTTAATAATTTGCATGATGTCACGTCTCATGTTTTCAAGCTTTGTTTTTTTTTTCTTCCTCAAACCCACAAATCACGAAGCGGTTTTGAATATTTCACGGTCGGTCTTTTGGAAGATGCGTGATCCGGTGTTTCCCCTGCTGTTCTTCTGGGCTGTTTTATCTGTGCACTTTTTTAACCTTCTCTCTCCGCTCTCCGTTTCCCCTTTTCTGTTTCTGCGTTCCTCGTCGCAGGAGGAAGGTCAACTGCAGGTTTGTGGCTCTTCTCTAAGATTATTAAGCTGTTTGCTCACCTGCATTTTCCCATCTTGTCATGTGAAAATGACCTCGTAACCATCACCTCATCCCATGTGTTCCTTCAGATGATGAAAGTCTATCCCGATCCCTCCAACTTTCCTCAATACAAGACTGTGTACATGTTTGTGTGTCATATTATAGAGGGAATAAAAATGATGTCACAGCATAGCAACATAGGCCAAATGAGTGTCAAATCTGAATTGTTGCTAGCGTGTTTAGCTGCTCAGTGTGGAACAGTGAGGGAAATGGTGTATGTATAAATCAACTATAACTCTCAAGGTGAGGCGTGGCCAGTCTGACGGTCACACCTCTTGAACCTTGAAAGTTATGTTAGTAACAAGTAGACAGAATGAACGTTATTAAGCTTCATGACATGATCACTTTTAAAACTGCTCAATTGACCAAAAAAGTGACAAAAATGACAAAAACTCAACAAAAAAGTGACAAATATCCAGCCAAAAAAAGGTAAAAATCCAGCAAAAAAAGACAAAAATCCAGCAAAAAAAGACAAAAATCCATCAAAAAAGTGACAAAAATCCAGCAGAAAAAAAAGACAAAAATCCAGCAGAAAAATGACAAAACCCAGCAGAAAAAAAGTCAAAAACTCAGCAAAAAAGTGACAAAAATTCAGCAGAAAAAAAAGACAAAAATCCAGCAGAAAAATGACAAAATCCAGCAGAAAAAAAGACGAAAATCCAGCAAAAAAGTGACAAAAATCCAGCAAAAAAGTGACAAAAATCCAGCAAAAAAAGTGACAAAAATCCAGCAAAAAAGTGCCAAAAATCCAGCAAAAAAAGACAAAAATCCAGCAGAAAAAAGACTAAAATCCAGCAAAAAAAGACAAAAATTCAGCAGAAAAAAAGACAAAAATCCAGCAAAAAAGTGACAAAAATCCAGCAAAAAAAGACTAAAATCCAGCAAAAAAGTGACAAAAATCCAGCAAAAAAGTGACAAAAATCCAGCAAAAAAAGACAAAAATTTAGCAGAAAAAAAGACTAAAATCCAGCAAAAAAAGACAAAAATTCAGCAGAAAAAAAGACAAAAATCCAGCAGAAAACTGACAAAAATCCAGCAGAAAAAAAGACAAAAATCCAGCAGAAAAAGTGACAGAAAAGCAGCAAAAAAGTAATAAAAAAGTGACAAAAACACATAAGGGAAATAAAAAGTGACGACAATGGCATAGAGAACATGTTTTCTCCAAATTCTCCAAATCTAAAAGCTTCTTCAAAACAGAGGCAAAAAACGAGAAGAAAATGAGGATGTAAAGAAAAAAAAGAGCTAAAAAGTGACCAAAAAAGCGACAAAAATGACAAAAACTCAACAAAAAAGTGACAAAAATCCAACAAAAAAAGACAAAAATCCAGCAGAAAAAAGACAAAAATCCAGCAAAAAAGTAACAGAAAAGTGACAAAAACACATAAGGGAAATAAAAAGTGACGACAGTGGCATAGACAACATGTTTTCTCCAAATTCTCTAAATCTAAAAGCTTCTTCAAAACAGAGGCAAAAAACGAGAAGAAAATGAGGATGTATAGAAACAAAAAAAAGCTAAAAAGTGACAAAAAAAAGCGACAAAAATGACAAAAACTCAACAAAAAAGTGACAAAAATTGAGCAGAAAAAATGACAAAAATCCAGCAAAAAAATGACAAAAATCCAGCAAAAAAGACAAAAATCCAGCAAAAAAGACAAAAATCCAGCAGAAAAATGACAAAAATCCAGCAAAAAAGACAAAAATCCAGCAGAAAAATGACAAAAATCCAGCAAAAAAAGTGACAAAAATCCAGCAAAAAAAAAGACAGAAATCCAACAAAAAAAGACAAAAATCCAGCAGAAAAATGACAAAAATCCAGCAAAAAAAGTGACAAAAATCCAGCAAAAAAAGTGACAAAAATCCAGCAAAAAAAAAGACAGAAATCCAACAAAAAAAGACAAAAATCCAGCAGAAAAATGACAAAAATCCAGCAAAAAAAGACAAAAATCCAGCAGAAAAAATTACAAAAATTCATCAGGAAAAAAAAACTAAAATCCAGCAGAAAAAAGACAAAAATCCAGCAAAAAAGTAACAGAAAAGTGACAAAAACACATAAGGGAAATAAAAAGTGACGACAGTGGCATAGACAACATGTTTTCTCCAAATTCTCTAAATCTAAAAGCTTCTTCAAAACAGAGGCAAAAAACGAGAAGAAAATGAGGATGTATAGAAACAAAAAAAAGCTAAAAAGTGACAAAAAAAAAGCGACAAAAATGACAAAAACTCAACAAAAAAGTGACAAAAATTGAGCAGAAAAAATGACAAAAATCCAGCAAAAAAGTGACAAAAATCCAGCAAAAAAAATTACAAAAATCCAGCAAAAAAAGTGACAAAAATCCAGCAAAAAAAGTGACAAAAATCCAGCAAAAAAAGTGACAAAAATCCAGCAAAAAAAGTGACAAAAATCCAGCAAAAAAATGACAGAAAAGCAGCAAAAAAGTAATAAAAAAGTGACAAAAACACATAAGGGAAATCAAAAGTGACGACAATGGCATGGAGGAGAGAATGCATTTGGTTTTGCCGGGTGATAAGAGGTTAATGTATAAAGCTAAAAATAAGCAACTACCTCTAAAAATGCAGCAGTTGATTTCTGAAAGAGAAAAGGGAAAATACAATATAAGGGGCTTGGATCAATTTAAAATGTCCCACGCCTGGACATCCAGAAAAGGTTTCTGTTTATGTTCCTAAAATAAACTACATCACCTCAAACCATGTCCAAATATCAGACAGTTTAAGCATCGATACAAAGAATGGATCTTCTCTAGGTTTGTATCTGAAGAAAATACATGACTTTTCATGTTCAGCTGTTGTAAATCAGATGTTGATTGGTTTATAGTATTCACAATGTATCCCTTGGATTTAGATCACAGTGCTCAGATCATTGTTATGAGGAAGTATAATAAGTAAATAGAACAAGATACTGAGAGTACTTAAAAGGGGTTGGACTAAAGAAGTGTTCCCAGTGTGCTGTTATTCCACACACAAGTTTGTAACAAGTAGTAACAAGTAGACAGAATGAACGTTATTAAGCTGTTCTAAAGCTTCATGGCATGATCACTTTTAAAACTGCTCAATTGACCAAAAAAAGTGACAAAAATGACAAAAACTCAACAAAAAAGTGACAAAAATCCAGCAAAAAAAAGGTAAAAATCCAGCAAAAAAAAGACAAATATCCAGCCAAAAAAGGTAAAAATCCAGCAAAAAAAGACGAAAATCCAGCAAAAAAAAGACAAAAATCCGGCAAAAAAAAGACAAAAATTCAGCAAAAAAAAGACAAAAATCCAGCAAAAAAAGACGAAAATCCAGCAAAAAAAAAGACAAAAATTCAGCAAAAAAAAGACAAAAATCCAGCAAAAAAAAGACAAAAATCCAGCAAAAAAAAGACAAAAATCCAGCAAAAAAAAGACAAAAATCCAGCAAAAAAAAGACAAAAATCCAGCAAAAAAAAGACAAAAATCCAGCAAAAAAAAGACAAAAATTCAGCAAAAAAAAGACAAAAATCCAGCAAAAAAAAGACAAAAATCCAGCAAAAAAAAGACAAAAATCCAGCAAAAAAAAGACAAAAATCCAGCAAAAAAAAAGACAAAAATTCAGCAAAAAAAAGACAAAAATTCAGCCAAAAAAAGACAAAAATCCAGCAAAAAAAAGACAAAAATCCAGCAAAAAAAGACTAAAATCCAGCCAAAAAAAAGACAAATATCCAGCCAAAAAAGGTAAAAATCCAGCAAAAAAAAGACAAAAATCCAGCAAAAAAAGACGAAAATCCAGCAAAAAAAAGACAAAGAGACAAGATACTGAGAGTACTTAAAAGGGGTTGGACTAAATAAGTGTTCCCAGTGTGCTGTTATTCCACATACAAGTTTGGAAAAGCGCACGACATTCTGTTTATTCGTCCAAACACATTTACGATGAGACATTTATATCGAGTCAAGCTTCCACGTAAAGTCTGCAAAGCGCTGGTAGTAGATGATCCTGGTTAAATGATCTACTGTAGCTTTAAAACTGTGTGATAATGTGTTAAGTTCTTGGTAGACACAGAAAAGCGCTAAAGCCACTCGATCGCCTCCCCACTCCCCACTAAAACACTCCATCCAGATTCCATATTCCCACTTGCGGGTGTCACATTCTGCGTCATGTGTGTCTCGTTATTCGCCTTGATCGGCTCCGGCTGCTCCGTGAACTGACTGTTTTTTCTGTGTGTGTTTTGTTCACAGAGAGGGCGACTGGTGGCTCGCGCGCTCCCTCACCACCGGAGAGAGCGGTTACATCCCCAGCAATTACGTGGCTCCGTCGGACTCCATCCAGGCAGAAGAGTAAAAAACCTCCACGATTTACTACCGCCCGTGTCTGTCAGCTCGATCCGCCCCGGCCAGAGGTGGAGAGAGAGAGTCCTGTAGAGAGAGACGAGAGCTTGTGCTGCAACAAAACAATTTAATTTAATGTGATAAACTTCCACTGTATCGAAGGCTCTTTACCAGACTTTTCAAACTGATTTTTAATTGAGTGCGAGTGGCAGTGTATTAGGGCGATAAAAGAGACCTTCACAGTGGGGTAAGCCTGTGTTTTATGAACTATTTAAGCTTTTATAAACCCAAAAGTAGATCTGATGGCCAAGTCAGAATTGGGGGTTTGTGCTGGGCATTAAAAAGGAGTCCGTAAATGCTCTAATAGAGGCCGGGGCCTTTATTTACTCAAGGGCATCTGGGACCAGGCCTTTATTGGAACCAGGCCACAGTTAGAGACAGGCCTTTATTTCTATTTGAGCAAAACGGACGACCAGGAAAACGAAGAAAAACGAGATTTGTGTCCATTTGCACCTAAAATATTAGGTTCATTTATTAACATTTCAAACCCTCTCCCAGCGGCTGGAACATTGACACCTTTGATTTTTATTTTTTTTATTTTAATACCCCCTCTTTAAAGAATAACAAGAATGCTTGTTCCAGCCACTAGGGGGCATTAAATACAAAAAAAAAAGGATAGAGTTCCACACGTGTCCAGCAGAGGGCACTGACATAATTAGAGCTCAGGATATGAACAACACATTATACAGCCACGTGGCAAATGGACAGTCTGCCCAAGGGCGGCTGTGGCTTCAATAACAGCTTAGCACCACCGAGTGTGGAGTGAATGAATAATGACGACTATGTAATACTTTGAGGAGCTTGTGACACAGGCTTGTAAAGTGCAATATAAGTGTAAGTGTGCATGTGTGTTAATGAAACTACAGTGACCGAATCACAGCTTGTAATCATTCATTTATTGGAAACATTGTCTGTATTATATGTGGCCCGCGACCCAACATGAGTTTGACCCCCCTGACCTAGAGGGAGACAAATGTATAGAAATGATATAAACAACTTTTTGTTTGCGGTATTAAAGCAGTACTAAGTAACGTGTTTACCTTAATAAACCCTCCCCGTAGTCCCTGTGGGGGTAATACAAGTGTGTATGGGATGATTGGAGGGTCTTTCATCGCCCCTGGTGTCTCTGGACAGAAAACCATGTTTGCAACTTGACTGCCACCGGACCAGAGTCACCAATACACACTAATGTAATCACGAAGAAGAAGCTAACATGCTAACGGGCAAAGCTAACTGCGGGCTAACGTCACTTTAAACAGTATTTACAGCCAAGTTTGTGTGAAAAAAAATATTTCATATATAATTGGATGCACAGTAACACTCTGTCCCTTCGCCTTTTCTGTCAGCGTAGGATTTACTCTCCAAGACAATTAATAAGTTAAAAAATCGTAACTTGCTACTACACCTGTAGTTGCGCTTATGGCCTCTAGAGGGAAGAGTTACTTAGTACTGCTTTGATAAAGTCTTTCAAAAGGCATGAAAACCCTCACCTGTAGAACCCTGAAGTTCCTCGGTGCAGGTCAGGCTTGTTGTTGTGAACACTGCGGTGCTTTTCTGCTTCCTGAAAGGAACGTGATCATGAACTAATCCACGCAGAGAATCTTGTTAGGAATGTGTTTGGGCCGTAACAATTTAAACTTAACTAGGCTCATTTATTTTTAGTTTGACAATTTGAAAAGTCTGGTACAGGGCCGCCATTAATAATGGAGTTGACAATAGTTTCCTTTAAGGACAGCTCTTCCCAAAGTCCAGCACATCGCGGCCCCCCCTTCTCCATCAAAAAATCCCACCAGGCCCCCGAAAATATGGATACATTCTCTTCACAGAATGTGTAATGTTTTCCATCATTAATGGACAGTTGGCAAACAAGACAAATACACATACATTTCATTTCAGACCTATTCAGTTTCCTGTAAATCATGTGGAAACAACCTTTAGAGGACCGCGTACCCCACTTTGGGAATGGCTGCTTAAGGACTTCCACTTATTCGCCTTATTCAGCCACGCCTACTTTTGTGGTGTATGCAGTAGTATAATAATAATAATGGCTGAAGCTGCTATTGGAGCCACACCTGCCCCTTGGGGTCGACTAACGAAAGCGAGGCTGCCAATCTGCACGAGGGACGTCAAGATTAACCGGTTTTACAATGACCGCGGTTGAAAAAGCAAAAAGCTTTAAAAGCCGTGAAACGAAAGTGAAACTGTTTGAGGCAACGCTCGGAAATCACCGGGTCATTTGTTTAGGAATTCTTTTGTAATAACGATTCATGAGACACAGATCTGGACTTGTTCTATTCAGAGAGGGCAAATATCAATATTCTTTTACCTGTTAATCGTAATGTTATGATTATTATTATTAAAGGGACTATACAGCAGTGTTAATTTTGACAACATACTTTATTTTAGTTTTAGTCTTTTGACTAAAATGTGAGTTAATTTTAGTCAACATTTAGTCAAAAAAAACTTTTCAATTTTAGTCTAGTTTTAGTCGACTAAAATTGCATGTCAATTTAGTCGACTAAATTTAAGACTAATTTCGTCGACTTTGCATTTAAAATATTCATTATAATCATGTTTAATCGACTTAAAGGGGCTAGATGCAAGTTAGCCTTTTTATACTCACTACTGCCACCTCAGGTCATACATGTAACTGCAGCTTCTTTATGAAGCTCGTGCATGACGGCACTTCGGGCCTTTTTTAGTGACAGTGCAGGATTTTAGAGACAGTTGTGGTGAACAGGTCTGGGCTCATTCTACACATTAGGACATGGAGGAACATGTAGGGGGAGGAAAATACTTAATTTTAACATTTTTAAACTCTGTATAGTCCCTTTAATGGAGCTGCTCCACATGAACAAAGCTCAGAGCTGATCCTTTGGCAGAGAATTTACATGATCTGAGGCTCTTTCAGACGCTCAATAGAAGTTTGGATGATTTTAGTCTCTGCTTTTCATTTTTATTTAGTCTTATTTTAGTCGAATAAAATATCTGGACATTTTAGTCACAGTTTTAGTCTCATGAGAAACGTTTAATTTAGTTTTAGTCCAATTTTAGTCGTCAAAAATATCACTTTGACTAAAATTAAGACTAAATATTTTAGTCGACGAAATTAACGCTGGGCCCCGTCCATTAT
This sequence comes from Gobius niger, assembly GCF_951799975.1. Lineage (NCBI taxonomy): Eukaryota > Metazoa > Chordata > Actinopteri > Gobiiformes > Gobiidae > Gobius > Gobius niger. Next base: position 2,456,711 of record NC_136868.1, read on the forward strand.
TGTTGTCAATTGTTTCCACGAGTGTGAAAATAAAATGTGACTACACAGAAAACTCACGAAAAAGCTCAAAGGAAATACGTTTCCGTGGCACAGAGGAGGAGGACGACACGAAGATGTGACCTCGGATTATTTTTTAGCCATATTTCTGTTGTGACTCCACTTAAATGGCTGTGAGGTTTGTCAGAAGTGTCACATGATGCATCGATATCATAAATTAAAGCCTATGTCAGCTCAAGTTAGACCTGCAGTCTGGCCATGAACACAAGATGGCGCCACCCACTCAGAGCTAGAGATTAGACATTTATTGGGATCATAAAGCCAACATAAAGCAAACCGAATGCTCTCTCAGATTTTTAATACATTTCCACCTCTGGCCGTCGTGTTTCCCGTTAACGTCTCGCCCGTCGTCCTCTTGCATGTGAGAACCCATTTCCCCAATGAGTCGCTGGTGTTGTCGTCGGGCGTGTCCGTTGTCTTGCATGCGTGACCGGCTTTGCTCGCACTCAGTTGAATCTAATCCTAACCACCTTAATTTTTTCTCTTTCTTCTGCTTTGCCTTCTCCAGTCACCTCAGACTAACACTAGAGTCCAGGTAAGAGGCTTCGCGCTGCAGAACGTCTACGTGAGCTCAGATGACTTGGATTCACTGTAACGATCTGCATGTTTGAGCAGTTTGGATGGATTTGGATTCATTTACTCATTAGGCTAGTAAAGAAACAACGTAATGCTCCTGCAGTTACGGTTTTCCTTGTGTTAGAGTTTTCTTTTCTCCCATAAAAGATGTTGTAAAGCAGCAATTTGGGAAACAAGCTGCTAAGATCATTTCATACATTGACCTGTCAAATAAGGCGGCCTATTCTACTATTAATTGCTAAATGACGTAGCTTAAAGGAACAGGCCCCCGTTTTTCCATACTGAGATATGTTCTTACCTGAGCTGTGACGAGTTCTTTAGGACCTGTCTGATCTTCAGTCACGTAAACACAGCGCAGACGGCGTTAGCATTTAGCCTCTCCCTCTCTCCTCTATAGCTCCAAAACAGGTCAAGATAGAAGCTACCAAGCTCTTCCACGTTTTCCCTATTTAAATATGGTTACGTGAAGTGTTCCACTACAAAGTATAATTACACACAATTAAACAATGTGGATTTTCTAAGCGGATAAAAGGGGGGACTATATTGTAAGGCGTAATAATACCAGGAGTAGTTTGGCATCCGCACAGTAAAGTGAAGATTACTGCGCGGATCTCGAACTACTCCTGGTATTATTATTCAACAAAAATATTACAAAAATGTGACAAAAATTCGACAAAAATGTGACAAAAAATCAACAAAAATGTGACAAAAATTTAACAAAAATGTGACAAAAAATCAACAAAAATGTGACAAAAAATCAACAAAAATGTGACAAAAAATCAACAAAAATGTGACAAAAAATCAACAAAAATGTGACAAAAAATCAACAAAAAATCAACAAAAATTCAACAAAAATGTGACAAAAATTCAACAAAAATGTGACAAAAAATCAACAAAAATGTGACAAAAAATCAACAAAAATGTGACAAAAAATCAACAAAAAATCAACAAAAATTCAACAAAAATGTGACAAAAAATCAACAAAAATGTGACAAAAATGTGACAAAAATTCAACAAAAATTCAACAAAAACTCAACAAAAATGTGACAAAAAAAATCTTAGAAAATCCACATTGTTTAATTGTGTGTAATTATACTTTGTAGTGGAACACTTCACATAACCATATTTAAATAGGGAAAACGTGGAAGAGCTTGGTAGCTTCTATCTCGACCTGTTTTGGAGCTATAGAGGAGAGAGGGAGAGGCTAAATGCTAACGCCGTCTGCGCTGTGTTTACGTGACTGAAGGCACGGGGGAAGATCAGACAGGTCCTAAAGAACTCGTCAAAGCTCAGGTAAGAACATATCTCAGTATGTAAAAACGGTGGCCTGTTCCTTTAAAGTCAACTTCTGGCACTGTTGTAGAATATAATATGGTCTAAAACTTGCTCAAAAGTTGCCTGTTGTGTCCAGTATATTGAAATGTCCCCCCATTCCTGTGTTTGATTGAATGTTTGCGTTTGTGGCATTACACATTTAGTATTTGGGCGATAAAATGGCCCTCAAAAGCTGCTTCCGTCTCGACTGAAACTCTCTCCTGAATTGCTGTGATTTTAACCTGCAGATCATCCTATTTTCTGTCTGAAAGTATAAGACAAACCTCTAGCTTTTGCGTGTCTCTCCCGAATCTCACCGCCCTTCTCTCGTGTGCTCCTGCGTTTCTTTCTTTCTCAGGTGGTTCTTTGGCAAAATCACTCGGCGCGACTCGGAGCGGCTGCTGCTCAGTTTGGAGAACAGGCGAGGGACGTTCCTGGTGAGAGAGAGCGAGACCACCAAAGGTACGACTCTAAAGAGGACGTTCTGTACGATCTTACTGTGTTTACTTTACTTTATTTGTTTATTTGTTTATTTGTTTATTTACGACGCTAGGAGCTAGGAGGCCGCCATTGCTCTAGTACCTCCATATATTGGCGGAAAAACAAGCTAGTTTTCCATTAGAAAGCATTGCACACAAGGCCGTGGGAACCCAGGGTGCTGAGGGCGCTGCAGCACCCCCTGTTGGATAGTTTGTGAACTGCAGGCAATATTAACCCCTTAACTCCCACCTGAACCGAGCGCATTTTCTCCAGCTTTACCCCAATCCAAAAGCTTCTGGAAAAAAGGTGTGAAAATAGAAACAAAACTGACGAAAACAAGGATGAAAATGTGAGAAAAAGTGAGAAAACATTGGCAAAAAAGTGACAAAAAATTGACAAAAAATGACAAAAATTGGACAAAAAAGTGAGAAAAAATTGACGAAAAAATGCGGATAATTTGACCAAAAAATGACAAAAAAATTGACAAAAAATTGACAAATAAATGTGAAAAATTTGACCAAAAAATGACAAAAAATTTACAAAAAAGTGAGAAAAATTTGACGAAAAAATGTACGAAAAAATTATAAGAATTTGATGAAAAATTTGACGAAAAAGTGACAAAAAAGTCACGAAAATGTGACAAAAATGAGTCGACTGCCCGACAAAAAAAGTGATGAAAAAAAATCTGACGTGAGGAAAAAGATCCATTTAGTTTTGTAGTTCTTTCAAATGAAGCGTTACACTGGCCTACAGGATTTGGGTAAAGCTGAACTGGGGAAAATGCTCTCGGTTCAGGCGGGAGTTAAGAGGTTAATAAATAGGATTTATGCACAGAAAAAGTATTTTGGGGGTAAATTTTGTCCCTCAGCGCCCCCTAACTAAAACATCTTCCCACGGCTCTGTTTTTGAGGATCGAGAACTAGACATGTTTTCTTTGGACCTGTGTTCGCTTGGAGGAGACATTGTCAGCTGTTCTATCTGTAGTAATTGTTTCCTTCATCTATAGTTTTGATAATCCTGTCAACTTTTGCTCTCCATAAACTCCATAAACCATCACTGTATCTGAGTCGTCATGTCAGTAACAGCTCAGGTCCTGCCCCGTGTAAACAGGGCGAGCTGCAGACAAAGTGAAAGGGCTCAGGAGACAAAGGGCAGAGCGGAGGTATTGGAGGGTGAACTCGACAGAATTAGGTCAATGGGGGAATGTAAGACCCCGGGCGGGAACATCGCCCCACTCAGACGTCAGGGTGATGGGGAGGACTGGGGGGGGGGGGAGGCAGAGGAGAGCCCAGGCTGCTCCGGAGAAAGAGGAGCGTCTGGGTGGGTGAATGCTGCCCTCTGCTGGTGACGTGGGGTCGTTGATAGACTTCATTTGCATAAACTGATCTACAGGGAAAATGACTGTTATTACCAGCAGACGTTCTTCTGGCTTATTGAGTCGGATTTCAACTGGCATTTAATTGAATGGGGAAAATAATGAAGAAACTCTTTTTATGGCAACAAATTGTGTCTACTTTTTGAATATGAAAATGTCCCCTTCTTGTGTTTGATGGAATGTTGAAGTTAATTATGCACTGACTGCTTTTTTCACATGCCCAGAACCACACAGCCTATACAGTGATGTGGCTAATTTAAAGATTTTTACCCTTTACTGCGTAGAGTTTAGATCTTGTGCACGAGCCCAACCAGAATATCGTATAATATGAAGGAGTTGTCCCGCAGTTCAGCCCTTATTCCTAAAATAAGTAAGGATTAAACAACGAGGAGCCACATTAGACGGTTATAATGCACGACGCGGAGTCAAGAACACCACGATGTGCAGTGTTGTTCCTCCTGCTTTATAACGTCTAACGCGGCTCCTCGTTGTTTAATCCGCTTATACCAGGGTCCCATAAATGTAACATTCATAATAAATGTTTTTTTCATTGACTAAAGTCACTAAATCTGCCAGACTACGGGACTATTTTGTGTGGGTTATTAGCCGGTCACTGAAGGCTGGTCTCAGAGCGAGTCATTCTCCGCAGCTATTACGAGGATCTCAGTCAGGCTCAACGACACAACATCAGCACAGAATCACAACACAACAGGACTAACCCGGAAACACTTTTCCCTGGAAGGAAACACCGATATGCGGCACTCGTGGGCAGGAGTTATTTACCTTTTACAAGGTTTAACCTGAAGCTAAAGCTAGCTAGCTCAACCAGCTCAACTGTTTATGGAAACAGCTGCTGAAACTTTTATGTTTGACTTTACTAATCCAGACAAATACAGTCTAAATAAAAACAGCCATAAAACACACGCAGGGCAGCTAGCAAGCCCCGGGTCGTGTCGACAGAGCCCCGGATCTGAAAAAACATGTGACCTCGTATAGGCCTTTAGAACGCTGTGATGTCACCTGCAACCCAGCAATAGTGAGTAGGAGCAACAATCTCAAGGGGCAGAAACATACACAATAGGAAAATCAAAATTTAAAATAAAATAAACACAATAAGATTACACTGCAAAAAGTAATTTACTAGATTAGTTTAGATGTCTCAATTTGAGCACAATAATCCACATTTTAGTTATTTTGACTAGTTAAGATTTAGTTGGGCATTTGATCTACATTATTTCACTTGTTCTGAGATGTTTCTGACTCGTTTCAATACATTTCACCGTTATTTCAAGTAAGTTTCTCTGCCAATGGGGTAAGAAAAATGGTCTCGTCCCATTGGCAGTTTTACTTTCTCATTTCAAGTGATATTTACCATAGAACTGGTCTGAAATGTCCTCAAACAAGCACAATGATCTTAGTCAGATCAGGAAAAGTGTCTAAATGAGTGAAAACCCCTCAAAACAAGAAACATCTCCTCAATTTAAGTCATTTAAGCCAATGCTTGATATTTACTTTTTGTAGTGTAGAATAGACTATGAAAAGTAGATATCAAGGCAGTGCAAAGTTCCAGTCCTGTTCTCCCAGACTGCGGCGCAGGGGGGGAGGTGCTGCGGGGGGAGTGCACGTGCTGAGTGTAGTATATCTACAGCTTTAATTTGATTTACATTTCATTAACATTCTGTTGGAAATCAACCTGAAAGCAGCTGGTTCGATCCTCGCATAATACATCATGATGTTTCCATGAGCGAGACCCTTCCCTCTGTCGAGCCCAATCACCATGAAGCATTGTGAGTTCCTTCTTACTTATAACGTGTATGTCCCCCAGGTGCCTACTGTCTGTCAGTGCTGGACTACGACAACACCAAAGGGCTGAACGTGAAGCACTACAAGATCCGGAAACTGGACAGCGGCGGCTTCTACATCACGTCGCGCACGCAGTTCGTCACTCTGCAGCAGCTCGTCAACCACTACCGCAGTGAGCGTCCTCCTCCCTCTGTCGCTTTTTAAACCCCCTGCAGCTCTGATAACCCCGGCCTCTTCTCCTGCCGCCTCCAGAGCACGCCGACGGCCTGTGCCACAGCCTCTCGGACATCTGCCCCGTGCTGAAGCCGCAGACTCAGGGACTGTCCAAGGACGCCTGGGAGATCCCCCGGGAGTCGCTGCGCCTGGACCTCAAGCTCGGGCAGGGCTGCTTCGGAGAGGTCTGGATGGGTGAGTCCAGCCTGCGGTCACTGACAGAGCAGCTCTTATGAACACGCGAGGGCAGTGCAGATCATCTTTCACCTCACATCACCTTTCCCGTCACTTCAGGGGTTCCTCAGGGCCCTGTGCTTGGTCCCCTGGTTTCCATAATCTACCTTCTCCTGCTTTGTTGCATTTTCAGGAAGCACCACATTCACTTCCACTGCTACGCGGACGACACTCGGCTCTACATCTCCAGCAAACCCAACTCCACACCCTCCTCCCTAACAGACTTTTTTTTTTTTATTGTGACAGTGCACATTGATCAACATCAACAGTTCGCCACATGGGCTCATTTTTATCCGTAGTCCCATGGATGGTGGATGTCAAGACAAATAGAATAGGACATTTACTGTGGAGGAAAATCCAATAGAAAGTCTGTGGGGAACTGACCAAATACTTTTTTCCCCCACTGTAACAGGCACAAACATACAGCAAAAACACGGAGATTAAAGGAACAGGCCACCGTTTTTACATACTGAGATATGTTCTTGCATATTGAACAAAAATGTGACAAAAACTCAACAAAAATGTGACAAAAATTCAACAAAAATATGACAAAAATGTGACAAAAATTCAACAAAAATATGACAAAAATGTGACAAAAACTCAACAAAAATGTGACAAAAATTCAACAAAAATGTGACAAAAATTCAACAAAAATGTAACAAAAATTCAACAAAAATGTGACAAAAATTCAACAAAAATTCAACAAAAATGTGACAAAAATTCAACAAAAATGTGACAAAAATTCAACAAAAATGTGACAAAAATTCAACAAAAATATGACAAAAATGTGACAAAAATTCAACAAAAATATGACAAAAATGTGACAAAAACTCAACAAAAATGTGACAAAAATTCAACAAAAATATGACAAAAATGTGACAAAAATTCAACAAAAATATGACAAAAATGTGACAAAAACTCAACAAAAATGTGACAAAAATTCAACAAAAATGTGACAAAAATTCAACAAAAATGTAACAAAAATTCAACAAAAATGTGACAAAAATTCAACAAAAATTCAACAAAAATGTGACAAAAATTCAACAAAAATGTGACAAAAATTCAACAAAAATGTGACAAAAATTCAACAAAAATGTGACAAAAATTCAACAAAATTGTGACAAAAATTCAACAAAAAAGTGACAAAAATTCAACAAAAATGTGACAAAAATTCAACAAAAATGTGACAAAAATTCAACAAAATTGTGACAAAAATTCAACAAAAAAGTGACAAAAATTCAACAAAAATGTAACAAAAATTCAACAAAAATGTGACAAAAATTCAACAAAAATGTGACAAAAATTCAACAAAAATGTGACAAAAATTCAACAAAATTGTGACAAAAATTCAACAAAAAAGTGACAAAAAAGTGACAAAAATTCAACTAAAAATCAACAAAAAATCAACAAAAAATCAACAAAAATATGACAAAAATTCAACAAAAATTCAACAAAAAATGTGACAAAAATGTGACAAAAATTCAACAAAAATGTGACAAAAATGTGACAAAAATTCAACAAAAATGTGACAAAAATTCAACAAAAATGTGACAAAAATTCAACAAAAATTCAACAAAAATTTCACAAAAATTCAACAAAAATTCAACAAAAATTTCACAAAAATTCAACACAAACTCAACAAAAATGTGACAAAAATGAAAAAAAGAAAGAAAAAAAAAAACATACAAAAAGGTGACACAACACAGCAACAGCGTGAGGAAAAAGATCAGTTTTGTGGGTCTTAGCTTTCAAATGAGGTGTTACGCAGCCAAAAGAGGACAGAATGCATTTAGTTTAGGCGGGTGGTAAGAGGTTAAAAACAGTTGCTTTATAAATCTGTAACAACGAACAATTCCCACTGCATTACCAATTCACTGTTTAGCTTCTTTTGTTATTATTCATTTCATTTAACCTCCATTTTCCCCGGCAAAACATTAAGAACACATTATTTTTTTCTTTTCTTTCTTTCTTTTTACTATTTTCAATCAATTCCTATGAGCTTTTGATGCTTGCCAACTATGTGACTGCCTAAATAAGGCATAAGTTAAAGTTATTGTTACATGATCACATTTTCAGAGCAAAAAGAAAAAGCTGAGAAGTCGAAGTTGAGATAATTTCTTTTAATTCAAGTTGTTTTAAGTCCTTTATGATCGTTTTTCAGAGTAGTTTATAAAGACCGAGAGTACAGGATTGATTCACAGCCTCATCGACTTCTCTGAATGAGTTCTTGATTTCTGTCTCTGATGATCCCTGTCATTTCAGGCACGTGGAACGGCACGACGCGGGTGGCCATAAAGACCCTGAAGACGGGCACCATGTCTCCGGAGGCGTTTCTGCAGGAGGCCCAGGTCATGAAGAAGCTGCGACACGAGAAGCTGGTGCAGCTGTACGCCGTGGTGTCAGAGGAGCCCATCTACATCGTCACGGAGTACATGAGCAAAGGTACGCTGAGGAAAGTCCTTCAACCTGGGGAGACTCAAGACTGCATGGCCACGGTGAATGAGCATCGGCCATTTCTTCCCCTCGGAGTCTGGACTCTAAGTTTAAAGGAGTAGGCCACTGTTTTTACACACTGAGATATGTTCTTACCTTAGCTTAGACGAGTTCTTTAGGACCTGTCTGATCTTCAGTCACGTAAACACAGCGCAGACGGCGTTAGCATTTAGCCTCTCCCTCTCTCCTCTATAGCTCCAAAACAGGTCAAGATAGAAGCTACCAAGCTCTTCCACGTTTTCCCTATTTAAATATGGTTACGTGAAGTGTTCCACTACAAAGTATAATTACACAAAATTAAACAATGTGGATTTTCTAAGCGGATAAAAGTTACAGTTACGTCCTCCAAAACACATGCCATCTGCGTCTTTGTTTAAGTCTCTCCTGCAGTGACCGTGGCTGTGGTTCATTATAGATCCGCTGCGTAATGTCGGAGGCGCAAACGAATGCGTAAGATCCAATCCTGGCCACATTCCGTCTCCGAAAAAAAGTACAGGCAGAGAGTTGCCGAACAACTGCTCAAACACCAGCTTCAAATCAAACGCGCTGCTCCGAGTGCTCTGTGTGCGGAAAAAAAGAAAATGAAACTACCGCGAAACTAACCAGCGCATGGCCTGCTCTGCGTTGCTTGTTTTTTTCCCTTTTTTTAACTTTGCTGCTGTATCATTTGTTTTCACGTATTGTGAGCCCAGAGGGGGCCTATATTTCATTATAAAGCGGCTTTGAAAGCATTGCCAATTGTATTCTCCGGTTATAAATACTGTCTAACAACGATCATTAGGCTATTTCATTTAAAAACCTACTTATTATTTTTTAGATTGTACTTGCACCGTGATGCACCAAACCACGGGACCTGCACCGTGAACCGAACCATGAGACCTGAACCCCTAATATTAATCCATAGGCCTACATATTCCACTGTCTCTTGAATTCTATTCCCTGAGTTTAGCAAACATATTGTCGTTGTAGTATATACGAAAGGAGTCCGGGTGCATCAAACACTCCAATTGCAGTTTGTTTGAAATTATTATTTTAAACATTTGTAGTGGCCATAGTTTTTGGAATGGGTTGGGAACCACTGGTCTACTTACTACGGGTCTACAGCTGTACTGAGTGACGGGTTATAGGGACTATACTGGACATTTCTTTGTAATAACTCAGAATCTCATCAAGGCCCGGCCGATAAGTTCTTCTAAATAATTCCTGATGCTTTACTTTCACGCAGGGAGCTTACTGGACTTCCTGAAAGGAGACATGGGGAAAATGCTCCGTCTTCCTCAGCTGGTGGACATGGCTTCACAGGTACGGCTTCTTCCTCTGAGACCGTCTTATCGATATTTCATGATGCTGATGACGGTAAGAAACTTGTATTCCATCAGATCGCTTCGGGAATGGCGTACGTGGAGCGGATGAACTACGTGCACAGAGACCTCCGAGCGGCGAACATCCTGGTGGGGGATAACCTCGTCTGCAAAGTGGCCGACTTTGGCCTGGCTCGGCTCATCGAGGACAACGAGTACACGGCCAGGCAGGGTGAGGGACGCGATGTGTAAAAATCACTGAAGTCAAGTCTAAAGTGGTGGAAAGAAGAGCCTCCTGTGGTCATGTTTGTGTGAAGCAGTAACTGAATGTTTTCTTGCAGGAGCCAAGTTTCCCATAAAGTGGACGGCTCCTGAAGCCGCGCTCTACGGACGGTTCACCATCAAGTCGGACGTCTGGTCCTTTGGGGTCCTTCTCACCGAGCTGGCCACGAAAGGCCGCGTGCCGTATCCAGGTAAGATCACTGGGCGAAATAACCAACTCGGATGATAGAAAAGTGAGAAGAGTAGATTTGGTGTCTCTGAAAGTGGACCTATCGTGCATAATGGGGCATTAAAGTAGACATACCGTAAATTCTCTAATACTGGCCTGTATCACATTAGAGGCCGGGTCTCTGACAGAGGCCGGGTTCGCGGCTGGCGGAGGCAAATTAAAGCCGGTCTCTAAAACAGGCCGGGGCTTTTATTAGAAACTATAACAGTAGAAATATTCCCCATGTTAAGAATTTGTCTCATACTGGTGTAAATGAAAACTCACGTGCAGGAAGTAACAAACTGAACCCGGGCCGAGGGGGACGCTGCGGAGGAGCTGATGCGAGCGTAACTTTGACACAGATTTAGACACTTTTCAAACCTCCTGTGACCATATTTGGAAACAGGGCAAATGTTGTGTGACCCTCCAGGGTTTTAATAAAGTCTCCATCGCGTCTTCAAAGCACGTCCAGCTGCTCCGTGTGCAGGTCAGTCCCACGCCTCAAAATAACTCCTCCCATCAGCGCGAGCGTCTCGTCTTCTCTCGGGTCAGTCTCATGATCGATCACAAACACAAACGCTCCGTCTAAACTCGCCTTTTACACAAGATAACAACAAATAATCCGGTCTGTGGTAAAAACGAAACAGAAACCTGCAGTGACACTGATGTCAAAGCTCCGCTAACAGCAACGAAACACTTCCTGTTGTCCTGACAAAATAAAAGGCGTCAATGTTCCAGCTGCTGGGAGAGGGTTTGAAATGTTCATTAATAAATGAACCTAATATTTTAGGTGCAAATGGACACAAATCTCGTTTTTCTTCGTTTTCCTGGTCGTCCGTTTTGCTCAAATAGAAATAAAGGCCTGTCTCTAATTGTGGCCTGGTTCCAATAAAGGCCTGGTCCTGGATGCCCTCGAGTAAATCTATTAGAGCATTCACGGTAAAACTATTATTTTGGTGTTCTTAGCTTTGGCGTTTTACATTAAGAATTAAATAGCAAGAAAAGCAGTCAGTAGAGCTGATGAAGACTTGGGGCTCCTCCTGCTGGCAGCTGTAGGGATAACTTACCTTCAGTTTCAATTTATGGGGTATTTTACTGCTGCAGCACAAAGTCATAAACTCACCTTAAGCAGAACCGCTAAAATGTTGGATTTTGTGCTTTAAGAAAGTAGAGGACAGTTTTGGGTTTTAATAATGATTTTTTTTTTACAAGAAAGTACAGAATGAAGCGCTGATGATAATGAAAATAATAATACATTTTGTTTGTATAGCACTTTTTAAAGCATAGTTACAAAGTGCCTTCCACGTTGGATAATCAGTTAAAAAAGCATAACATAAAACCATAACAAATATAAAAACAATACATAATACATATCCAGAGTAAAACAAATTAGGTTAAAAAAGCTCTTCTAAAGGAACAGGCCACCGTTTTTCCATACTGAGATATGTTCTTACCTGAGCTTTGACGAGTTCTTTAGGACCTGTCTGATCTTCAGTCACGTAAACACAGCGCAGACGGCGTTAGCATTTAGCCTCTCCCTCTCTCCTCTATAGGTCCAAAACAGGTCAAGATAGAAGCTACCAAGCTCTTCCACGTTTTCCCTATTTAAATATGGTTACGTGAAGTGTTCCACTACAAAGTATAATTACACACAATTGAGTTTTGGTTACATTTTTGTTGATTTTTTGTTGATTTTTTGTTGAATTTTTGTCACATTTTTGTTGAATTTGTGTTGAATTTTTGTCACATTTTTGTTGAATTTTTGTCACATTTTTGTAGAATTTTTGTCACATTTTTGTTGATTTTTTGTCGAATTTTTGTCGAATTTTTGTCACATTTTTGTTGAATTTTTGTCACATTTTTGTTGAGTTTTTGTAATTTTTTTGTTGAGTAATAATACCAGGAGTAGTTTGGCATCCGCGCAGTAAAGTGAAGATTACTGCGCGGATGCCAAACTACTCCTGGTATTATTCCGCCTTACAATATAGTTCCCCCTTTTATCCGCTTAGAAAATCCACATGGTTTAATTTTGTGTAATTATACTTTGTAGTGGAACACTTCACGTAACCATATTTAAATAGGGAAAACGTGGAAGAGCTTGGTAGCTTCTATCTTGACCTGTTTTGGAGCTATAGAGGAGAGAGGGAGAGGCTAAATGCTAACGCCGTCTGCGCTGTGTTTACGTGACTGAAGGCACGGGGGAAGATCAGACAGGTCCTAAAGAACTCGTCAAAGCTCAGGTAAGAACATATGTATGTAAAAACGGTGGCCTGTTCCTTTAAAGCTCAAAACAGTGGATCTTGCAAGATATGTCCACTTTTACTTGGGATTTACATTTCAAAATCAGCATTTTTTTACCGTGTGGTTTTAAGTGTGTAAGTTATTGTCAGACTTAAATACGGGAGATGTGAAAACAGCATCACAAACACATTATTTTATGCCAGTGTTCAAGAGGAGTGTGGACGCTTTATTCCTCGAGGACTCCATTGTGTTTTCATTTCAGGCATGGTGAACCGGGAGGTGCTGGACCAGGTGGAGCGCGGCTACCGGATGCCGTGCCCCGCCGAGTGCCCGGAGTCCATGCACGAGCTGATGCTGACCTGCTGGAGGAAAGAGCCGGAGGAGCGCCCCACCTTCGAGTACCTCCAGGGCTTCCTCGAGGACTACTTCACCTCCACAGAGCCGCAGTACCAGCCCGGGGAGAACCTCTGAGCTGCAGACCTGCTACATCAGCTATGCACACGGATAATGCTGCGGGAGAGGGACGTCTGCTGTTTAAGTGGTTCGAAGTCAGAATCTTGAGGGGGACATCAAGGCCGTGGGAACCCGGGGTGCTGAGGGCGCTGCAGCACCCCCTGGTGGATAGCTTGTGAACTGCAGGCAATATTAACCCCTTAACTCCCACTTGAACCAAGCACATTTTCTCCAGCTTTACCCCAATCTAAAAGCCTCTGGAAAAAAGGTGTGAAAATAGCAACAAAACTGAGATGAAAACAAGGATGAAAATGTGAAAAAAGTGAGAAAAATTTGACGAAAACTTGACAAAAAATTACAAAAATTTGACAAAAAAATTACGAAAAATTGAGGAAAAAATAGACGAAAAAATGATGGGAATTTGACAAAAAAAATGTGAATAATTTGACGAAAAAGTGACAAAAAGTTTACAAAAAATGACAAAAATGGACAAAAAATTTACGACAAATTGTGAAAAAAAAGGACGAAAAAGTGATAAGAATTTGTCATTTTTTTGTCATTTTTTGTAAATTTTTTGTCACTTTTTCGTCAAATAATTCACATTTTTTTGTCAAAGTGAGAAAAAAATTACGAAAAATTGAGGAAAAAATGGACGAAAAAATTATAAGAATTTGACATCAAAAAATGAGAATAATTTGACGACAAAGTGACAAAAAATGTGTAAAAAATGACAAAAAATTTAGGAAAAAGTGACAAAAAGTTTACAAAAAATGACAAATATGGACAAAAAATTGACTACAAATTGTGAAAAAAAAGGACGAAAAAGTGATAAGAATTTGTCACTTTTTCGTCAAATTATTCGCATTTTTTTGTCAAAGTGAGAAAAATTTTACGAAAAATTGAGAAAAAATTGACGAAAAAGTGATAAGAATTTGACATAAAAAAATGCGAATAATTTGATGAAAAACGGACAAAAAAGTCCCGAAAATTTGACAAAAATGAGACGACTGCCCAACAAAAAAAGTGATGAAAAAAAATCTGACGTGAGGAAAAAGATCCATTTAGTTTTGTAGGTCTTTCAAATGAGGCGTCACACTGGCCTACAGGATTTGGGTAAAGCTGAACTGGAGAAAATGCTCTCGGTTCAGGCGGGAGTTAAGAGGTTAATAAACAGGATTCATGCACAGAAAAAGTATTTTGGGGGTAAATTTTGTCCCTCAGCGCCCCCTAACTAAAACATCTTCCCGCGGCTCTGGGGAGAGTTCATGCTTTCGGGTGAGGCTCAGGATTAATCATGAATCTCGTCCTTTAACAGACTCGCTCTGGGCTTTCTTTTGATCCATTTACTTCTCTGTCACATTCAGGCGTTTTTCTGTCCAATTACACAATCAAGAAATCTCCAACAAATGTAAAAATTCCAAACAAGTCGACTCAAGATTCTGACTTCAGAGTAAGCGTGTGCGGACGTGCGGACTAATTTATATATGTAAGATGTTAACTTTTGAGTACAATCACTAACAAGGACGAGGGCTGCGCAGAAACAGAGGAAGAGACTGTTTTTTTTTATCGTTGGCGTCGGAGCGAGGATCTTCCTGAGACGTGATGATGAAACGTTTCTTCTTCCACGCGGACGCTTCGCTTCGTCGACGCCACGACCAACGGATTATCAGAAAAGACTTTTGCTAAATTGTAACACAAAAAAAAGAAAGCGGTTTGGGATCCCACCGAGAGCACTTCACACTTTTCCTGATGCAACTTTTTTGGAATCTTTTTACTCTTCCAATGATAACGGGATTAACTGGAGTCTTTTCACTTTCTAGCTTCTTCCTTCTAAATGATATTTTTGTGGATGCTCGTTTGCCCGACCCAAACGCACGCCTTCCCTTCCCGGCGTGAAGAGAGAAAGAGAGGATTCAAGCGGCATTTTTGTGACTTCCAAACAAATCGCTCCTGATCTCACTGCGCTGCAAAAAAAAAAAAGAAGGAAAGTCCGCATGAGTTGAAACGACTTGGAATCAGAATGTATCGTTGAGGTTGTTGTTTTTTTTATTTAGTTTTCCCTCGTTTTGAAGCATCTTCGACAGGACTGGGTTGTTTGAGTCGATATTGGTTGTTTTCAGGTTGTAGAATGTGATGATGTCACACTTCTATGGATACAGACGGCATCTCGTCATAGTAGGGGGCGTGGCTTCGCCGAGGGGGAAAATAGAATCTTTAGAGAAACACAATTTTCCCTCTTTTTAGTCATTTTCTGGTGGAATATCAACTTATTTATCACATAAATAAAGTCAAATGTAAATCGGGCCCATATGGATATTTTCTCACAGCAGATTGTTCAGTAGAAGTGAAAAAACGCCAGTTGTAGCTCGCGCTAGCTAACCGTTAGCATTAGCCCGATGCTAACATGTAGCATGAAGTTAGCATTCTCCGTTATTCATGTATTTATGGGCTGTTCAACCACTTTGCTCCTCCCCATGTCTTTGTTTCATTATTTAGTAGAAACTAAATTCATAATTCAGCGTTTGTTAAAGTAGTTTTTGAATAATTAGAGAAAATTTACATTTTTTCAAAATTGTTTTCCCCCTTAACTGTTTTTCAAAAAGACCATATATGGGCGATTCCAGAGATTCCGTCTGTATCAATACACTTTTAAGGAAGTGACTTAAAGACATTTTTAAAAGAAATGGCCTTTTATGGAATAGATTAACATTATTGTTCTGTGTTTTGCTTCTAGATGACAAATATTTGAGTATAGGGTATAGAAATAAGTATTGTTAAAGCAGTACTAAGTAACTCTTGCCCCTAGAGGCCATAAGCGCAACTCATTAATTGTCCGTGAGAGTAAATACTGCGCTGACAGAAAAGACAAAGGGGGAGAGAGGGACATTGTACATCCAGATACACAATGGAAATAATTTTTTTCACTCAAACTTGGCTGTAAATACTGTTTAAGTGGCGCCTGCAGTTAGCTTTGCCCGTTAGCTTCTTCTTCGTGATTCTATTTATCTGGTCAGAGACACCAGGGGGAGATGAAAGACCCCGACAATCATCTCATTAACACTTGTATGACCCCCAGAGGAACCATAGAAAGGATTTATTAAGGTAAACAAGTTACTTAGTGCTGCTTTAAAGTATAGGTAAAACAATTAACAGCTCCCAGCCCTAGTAAGGAATAATACATTTACTATTGTAGTTACATTAGGTTGAGAAACTTCTACATCGAGTGAAGACACGTAGCTGACGTCTGACTCACTGTAAGTAAGGGATAAATGTTGGTGCTTATTTTCCCGATAATGACCAGCGTTCTATACATTATCCTGCTTATTATTCGGCCATTTTCCAACTGAACACACACAACATAAACTTCGTACACTTTTATGAAGGTCGAAAGGTTTATTTAATGACTTCCGCGACAAATAGTTCCCAAAAGTTTGCGCGTTGCTCGGCTACGTTTGGCTAGGCTAGAAGCAGCAAGGCTAGTAGTTAGCCTAGCTACTTAGCTGAAGGTGCAGTTGGAGGAATGGTGGTGAATCTCTGGGTAAGTTGAAAGTCAGACTCACGCTAACTTCACGAGCGATTCCCCGACTTCTCTCTCAGTGACGGGACAGATAGTGTCGCTGCTACGTACGTGCGGAGTGATATGAAAGCACAAACTCCGGTGCCATTGGCAGCGTCATCATGTTTTTCAGAGGTCCTTTATCAGAAAATAATGACCGGTAGAACGTTGGGAAATCCCATTCAAATCAACGGAGCTTCTACTTACGCTGTGAAGAGCCGTATAATAAAATAACTTAAGCTAACGCTACAAACTAGCACACTGTGTTTGGAGTCTCAAAAACAGAAAACCGGCTACAGCAGGTTATGTTTGACACAGTTTAGCAACAATATAACCTGCCAACTACAAACCAAAACAAACGCTCATCGTTCTCAAACAGCCGGTCAGTTTTGCGACAGTGCAGTTCCCTCAGTGACCACTAGTCGGCTTAACCCAAAGTTCCACAGCTCTGCTTTAAATCCAACAAAGCAACATTCTGAATTTCAAGTCGCTGCAGCTTCTGTGCGTTTTTTTCTTTTTTTTGCTACGAAAAGGTCATCTCAGGTTGGAGAACACGTCGACTCTGCTGCATGGACGTTTGTGCCGATTTAAATCTGTTTTTAATAACGCTTAAAAAAAAAAAGTATTTTGGTACAACTTTCTAACACGTCAAAAAAAAAAAAGGCAACGTTTGAACCGATGACCTGCTATTTTGAGATTCTTCCTCCTCGGCAGTTTCACTTCCTGCCGCTTTATCAGGAAATGCTTCAACTTTTCTATCGATTTCATCACGTGTTTCACTTAAGGTTTGGTTCAATTGTTTTGATTAGATTTTTGTTTTTTGATGCCGTTTTTGGGCACTACCTTACACTGGAGACTCGCACTGCAACATCCAACACCTACATGAGTTAATATCAGTCCAATGTTGAATCATATATTTCTTTATTAGGTAATGGCTCTGCAGATGAATCAGGGGGAGTTTTGAGACGTCCATTTGAAACATTTCCTGACATAAATGTAACCAAAGTATTGCAAGTGTTCATTCAAATCAAGGTACTTTATTGCTATTCCAACACATGACAGAACAAAGATAAGTGTTTTTATCCATGTGAATTACTTACGGTGTCTCTATTTGTGTCAATGAAATCTGAACAATGGATGGAGCCAGGTTTAAATGTGTAGGTTTTTAGTTTCATAGATTTCTACAGAGGATAAAGATCAGGCGAGAACAGGGGTCGGCAATGTTCAACATCAAAAGAGCCACTGGGGTCAGTTCTAAACCAAAAGAAACTCTTTAAAGAGACTGGATGCAAGTTGGTCATTTTATACTCACTACTGCCACCTGAGGTCATACGTGTGACTGCAGCTTCTATATTAAGCTCGTGCATGGCGGCACTTCTGACCCGAAGTAACAACTTTTGGGCAGGATTTTAGAGGCAGTTGTGGTGAACAGGTCTGGGCTCATGGCTGCAACATGTAGTGGGAGGAAAATACATCATTTTAGCAGTTTTAAACTCTGTAAAGTCCCTTTAAAGCAGGGGGGCCCAAACTTTTTGTCTCCGAGGGCCAATATTAACAAGTGCCTGTGAGTCGCGGGCCAAACACGGCGATGTCGAGCAAGAAAAACACATAACTGCAAATTATAAAGTGACTATTTATTTTTTCGATAGCCCACATTTGCATTTGATTCTATCTATGCAAATAACATGCTATATTAAAACAAATGGTAACTGTGAGCCTAGTTTTAGTAAAACAAAATCAACAATTGTAGCAATATAGTGCAAAAAAAATAAACACCCGTATCTACAGCACCTACAGTAACTTTACCTCATTCATTCACTCAAAGAAAACGCCACATTAGATTATTTTGAAAGTGTCAGTTCAGCATCAATTCTTTTATAAGTCACTTTTTAACATATACTGTTGTCGATGCAAACAACCTTTGCAATAAAAGTTGGAAAACTGTGAAAGTTGATGCTACAACGCTCTGTAATTGATAAACACCAAGACAACAGTGTTTCCTTAACTCTGTGAAAGGAGTGAAACAGCGCCCCCAATTTGACGCTGGTGGTCAAAACGTGTACTGCATCCATATTTACCTTTGAGAATGACTGGGAGAGAGTTTGTATTAGTAGGTCACTCTCTGGCGGGCCAACAGAATTGTTTCGGCGGGCCAAATTTGGGCACCCCTGCTTTAAAGGAACAGGCCACCATTATTCCACACTGTGATATGTTCTTACCTGAGATTAGACGAGTTGATACGTACCTGTCTTTGTGTCTTTGTGCCTGTGGAAGGGCATCGTAGCTTCCAACTTCACCCCCGTTTGGAGCTATAGGAACACATTGGGAGAGGCCAAATGCTAACAACATCTTTGGTCGTTTTTGCGTGACTGAGGGCACGCACAAAGACCGGTCAGGTACGCATCAACTCGTCTGAGCTCAAGCAAGAACATATCTCGCTTGGTGGCCTGTTCCTTTAAGAGCCACAGTAGTAGTTTTGAACACAAAGAACAAAGCAGGCACACTTTTCATTGAGAGTATGATGATGAACAAATGCATTCATGCCAAAATTATGAAAATTGTTGAAATACATTCTGGGTTCACTTGTTTCATCAGCTAGTATCAAAAGAGGCTTCAAAGAGCCGCAAAGTTGTGTTGGCACAAGAGCGGCTCCAGCATCTGCAGGTGCTGTTTGAGTCGAGATGAATCCGTTTTGAGAAGAAAACACATTAGTCCAAACAAATCGAAAAAGGTTGACTCATTTAACTCATTAATATATTTACATTCATGTCACATGAAGCCAAAGAAAAAATAATAACCCAAAGGGAGTCGAAACAAGAAAGCTTATATGTGCCGACCCCATATTCAAGATACTATTATGCGCTTCAGGATTATTTGTGAGAGAATACAAACAGTAGAAATATAGGTAACACTTTACATTACGGGCCGGCAAGTCCTTGGTACTTACAGTGGAAATTCTAGGTACTTATGGTGGTACTTACAGTGGTAAATACTAGTAATAATAGTGGTACTTCTAGGTACTTATTTTGGTACTTACAGTGGTGCTTATGGTGGTACTTACAGTGGGATTTCTAGGTACTTATTGTGGTACTTAAAGGATACTATAGTGAGAATTACAAGGTATGTACGTCTAGATATGTGGTAACTCTTAATAATGAAGGTTGTACTTCTTGTTTTCCCTAATGCTGTTCTATGTTGTTTTATAGTCACACAATCCTAGAAATGACTTCTGTTTGTAGAAGTACCTCATTTACTACCTACTTTACTACCTACTGCTGTAGTATCCTTGAATTACCAGTAAGTATCAAAGTGAATAGAAGTACAACCTTCATTACTAAGAGTTACCCCTGTATCTCTGAGTAATGAGAGATACAGGGGTAACTCTGTGACTCCCTAAGCCTATCCCCAATTACTAGTGCTTACCACTTTTAGTACCACAATAAGTACCACTGTCATTACTAGTATTTTGGTACTTACAGTGGGATTTCTAGGTACTTATGGTGGTACTTACAGTGGTAAATACAAGTAATAATAGTGGTACTTCTAGGCGCTTATTTTGGTACTTACAGTGGTGCTTATGGTGGTACTTACAGTGGGATTTCTAGGTACTTATTGTGGTACTTAAAGGATACTATAGTGAGAATTACAAGTTATGTACTTCTAGATACAGTGGTGACTCTTAGTAATGAAGGTCGTACTTCTTGTTTTCCCTAATGCTGTTCTATGTTGTTTTATAGTCACACAATCCTAGAAATTACTTCTGTTTGTAGAAGTACCTCATTTACTACCTACTTTACTACCTGCTGCTGTAGTATCCTTGAATTTACCAGTAAGCATCAAAGTGAATAGAAGTACAACCTTCATTACTAAGAGTTACCCCTGTATCTCTGAGTAATGAGAGATACAGGGGCAACTCTGTGACTCCCTAAGCCTATCCCCAATCACTAGTACTTACCACTTTTAGTACCACAATAAGTACCACTGTCATTACTAGTATTTTGGTACTTACAGTGGTGCTTATGGGTGGTACTTACAGTGGTATTTCTAGGTGCTTATGGTGGTACTTACAGTGGTAAATACTAGTAATAATAGTGGTACTTCTAGGTACTTATTTTGGTATTTACAGTGGTGCTTATGGTGGTACTTACAGTGGGATTTCTAGGTACTTATTGTGGTACTTAAAGGATACTATAGTGAGAATTACAAGGTATGTACTTCTAGATATGTGGTAACTCTTCGTAATGAAGGTTGTACTTCTTGTTTTCCCTAATTCTGTTCTATGTTGTTTTATAGTCACGCAATCCTAGAAATGACTTCTGTTTGTAGAAGTACCACATTTACTACCTACTTTACTACCTGCTGCTGTAGTATCCTTGAATTACCAGTAAGTATCAAAGTGAATAGAAGTACAACCTTCATTACTAAGAGTTACCCCTGTGTCTCCGAGTAATTGGCTTGTTGCACGGTGTGGCTATGCTAGTTCCTCTGACCTGAAGTTGTGAGCGCCAGTACTTCCTGTCTGTTTTCTTTTCCTGGAATAATAATCATATTTTTTAAAGATTTTGTTGTGGGCGGTGAGTTCCTGGTAGATGATCTTTTACTGTGTGTTCAAATCATGATGTAACGAGTTAAGATCAGAGACGCCTGTGATCATGAAGGATTGGTAGTTTGTTTTGAAGCTAAAGGCTAACATGCTATGAAAAAATATACATAAAAAGGCACTATTTTAAATTGTGTAATGCATTAACCCCTTAACTCCCGCCTGAACCGAGCACATTTTCTCCAGTTTGGCTTCACCCCAATCCAAAAGCTTCTGGAAAAAAGCTGTGAAAATAGCAACAAATATGAGACGAAAACAATGATGGAAATGAGACAACATTGACATAAAAGTGATGAAAAAGTGGCAAAAATTTGATTTAAAAAATGACTAAAAAAATGACCAAAATGTGACAAAAATGCGATAAAACATTGACGAAAATAATTACAAAAAAATTGACAGAAAAGGATAAAAATTTGACAAAAAAATTACAAAAATGTGATAAAAAATTGACGAAAAAAAATAAAATAAAATGTGACAAAAAAATGATGAAAAAGTTACAAAAATGAGTTGAATACCCAACAAAAAATGATGGAAAAAAAATGTGATGACGTGAGGAAAAAGATCCTCTCGGTTCAGGCGGGAGTTAAGAGGTTAAATTAGCCTTTAGCTTCAAGACAAACTCCCTGATCCTTATAAACATAAACGTCTCCTCTATGGAAATATTTCTACCAGGAACTCACAGGTCTAAGCTAATATTAATGGAAATTAATACAAACAGGAAGTACTAGCGCCCACAGCTTCAGCTCAGAGGAACTAGCGTAGCCACATTGTGCAACAAGCCAATGAGAGATACAGGGGTAACTCTGACTCCCTAAGCCTATCCCCAATTACTAGTACTTACCACTTTTAGTACCACAATAAGTACCACTGTCATTACTAGTAATTCCCACTGTAAGTACCACCGTAAGTATCTAGAATTACCACTGTAAGTACCATGGACTTACCGGCCCGTAATGTAAAGTGTTACCGAAATATAAGATAAATATTTTTGAAGCGCATGAGTCCAGCAGCAGGAAAAATCTCACATTGCTTGCAAATAAGTTCATACGCATCATTTATTTCTTTTTCTTTTTTCTCTCATATATGGGCAAACTCACACTACTCTGAGTTTGCCCATCAATGATTCACAGATGTGTCGTTGCAGATTTCAATAGTACCATTTTCTTTGGCTTCATGTGACCTGAATGTGAATATATTAATGTAAATAATTGCTCGAATAAATCAATTTAACTCATGTAGGTCTGGCTCCTGCAGTTTTGACACAAGAGCGCACGATACAAGTGGTGCCAGGAGAGGGCAGTACAGGAACGTTATGCACTGTAAATAACAATTGTTTTAATATTGTGTACATATGATTTTTATAATTTATTCCTTTTCCCCTCCTCCGGTTTGTATCTCCGCAGTGCTTCCTCTGGTACGTCTATGGGTGATGATGATGATAATAATAATAACGATGTTTAAATCCTCTCATGGTATAAGTTGCATTACGAGTGTGATTTTTGGAGCACATAAACTGTATTTTTGTAACATTGACTTTTGGTTGTACATTCTGTATGACTGACAATAAACCGTAAAAGCCCACGTCGAGTTCGAGGTTCGGATTTTGTGAAACGATAACACCTGGTCGGCTTCTTTCATCGCTTTTATGTTCTATCATGTTTTAATGGCAGTGTGGCGAGGCAGCAACGGTCTGTCTTCTCCTCTAGAGGGCGCCCAAGCACACATAGCATTTCTCCAGCAGCCTGTGAGATGTGGATCAAAAAGTCTGCATGAATAAGCGTATGCAGACTCAGAGGCTATGCAGTGTGTTTGTCATTCCTAAATACTCATTTTCTACTGTTTTTGAATGATGTTTCGGGATGTGAACTGTTTATTCTGTCCACATGGATTTGGAGTTTGTTCAAAATGAAAATACGTTTGAATAAAATTTGTTTTGAGACTTGTCGGCCTGTTGTTTTCAGACTGATGTGCTGAGAAAGCCGTGTTTTATCAGCAATAGTGAGGCAAGGCAAGGCAAGTTTATTTGTAGAGCACAATTCAGACACAAGGCAATTCAAAGTGCTTCACAGCTGCATAAATATAAGAAAACAAATACAATCAATGAAAACATCAACGTAAAATTAATCAATTACAGTAAAAGGCGAGAGTGTAGATAAAATACTTTCAGTCATATGCTCGGGTAAAAAGAGCTGTTTTCAGCCTGGATTTGAACATTGTCAGAGTTGAGGCCTGTCTCACATCCTCGTGAAGACTGTTCCAGATTTTAGCTGCATGAAACTGAAACGCAGCCTCACCGTGTTTAGTCCTGACTCTGGGACCACCAGGAGGCCCCTCCCTGAAGTTCTCAGGGCCCGAGATGGTTCATACGGCTCTAACATGTCAGAGATGGACTTTGGTGCTAAACCATGAAAAGACTTGTAACAAGCAGAGCTGTTTTAAAGGAATAGGCCACCGTTTTTACATACTGAGATATGTTCTTACCTGAGCTTTGACGAGTTCTTTAGGACCTGTCTGATCTTCCCCCGTGCCTTCAGTCACGTAAACACAGCGCAGACGGCGTTAGCATTTAGCCTCTCGCTCTCTCCTCTATAGCTCCAAAACAGGTCAAGATAGAAGCTACCAAGCTCTTCCACGTTTTCCCTATTTAAATATGGTTACGTGAAGTGTTACACTACAAAGTATAATTACACACAATTAAACAATGTGGATTTTCTAAGCGGATAAAAGGGGGAACTATATTGTAAGGCGTAATAATACCAGGAGTAGTTTGGCATCCGCGCAGTAATCTTCACTTTACTACGAAATAATTACAAAATTAACACTGGTACAATAAAGAAAATCGGCCTCCGACGAGGAAACTTGCCTCCCCCTGGTCTATATCATATATTAGTTTCACAGTTTAAGTTGAATAACAAAAGCAAATGCACTTTTCATGATATTCTAATTATATGACGAGCACCTGTATGTTCTGTGACTGCAATTGACCAGTGTGAAGTTCGTCGACTAAAATATTTAGTCTTAATTTTAGTCAAAGTGATATTTTTGTGACTAAAATTGGACTAAAACTAAATTAAAAGTTTCTCATGAGACTAAAACTGTGACTAAAATGTCCAGATATTTTAGTCGACTAAAATCAGACTAAATAAAAATGAAAAGGAGAGACTAAAATCATCCAAACTTGTATTGAGCGTCTGAAAGAGCCTCAGATCATGTTAAAGGATCAGCTCTGAGCTTTGTTCATGTGGAGCAGAAACATGAAGCAGAGGAACAACATTAAATATGATTATAAGGAATATTATCAATGCAAAGTCCACTAAATTAGTCTTAATTTTTGTCGACTAAAACTAGACTAAAATTGCAAAGTTTTTTTTGACTAAATCGCCTTTGCTCTGCCCAATCCCGTCAGACCTTGGAAGCTCAGCAGGGAAGGGCCTGGTCGGTACTTGGATGGGAGACCGTTAAGTAACACCAGGAAGCCTAGCGAATGTAGTGAGTGAGTGAGTGGTTGGTGGTGGTCGGAAGGGCCGATGGCGCAGACTGGTTGCCTCGCTTCCGTCAGTCCACCCCAGGGCAGCTGTGGCTAAAATAGTAGCTTACATTTGTATTCCAAAGGCCTGTGCTGAAACAGTAACCCGAGTGTGTTTCGAACTTGCCCACAATCCTTAGAGGCATGGATGGGGAACGAACCCATGATCACTATTCACACGGTGTCTCCTGTCCCCCCCCCCCTCGGGAGTGCCTGTCTAGATCGAACGGAGGAACCTGCATTCTGGAATCTGAGGACTGGACGGTCTGTGATCTTGGCCCGTCTGCTGAGGGATCCTTCGGCCCTGGGTCTCTATAGCCTGTCCGTCCATGGGAGTGGATCTCTCCTTCTGTGGTTCTCCCCAAGGTTTCTCTTTTCTCCCGCCGGGTTTTTGAGTTTTCCCTTGCCGTGATGGAGAGTCTAAGGACGGGGGACGCCCACGCCGCTCGTCGCCACCTCCTATTGGACATTA
Source organism: Gobius niger (assembly GCF_951799975.1). Taxonomy (NCBI): domain Eukaryota; kingdom Metazoa; phylum Chordata; class Actinopteri; order Gobiiformes; family Gobiidae; genus Gobius; species Gobius niger. Next base: position 2,481,895 of record NC_136868.1, read on the forward strand.
TATTTGCCTGGATTCACCTGAACTTTTAATTGTCATATTTATTGCTCTGTTTTAATGTTCAGTGCAGCTGTGAGGCCACTTCTGTTGTGATATTGGGCCATACAAAACCATAAACTTGAAACTTTGGTTTACAAGACTTACCACCACCGAGCATGGAGTGAATGAATAGTGCAATGTAAAGCGTCTTTGAGTGTCCAGAAAAGCTATATATAAAACCAATGCATTATTATTATTATTTATAAATCTTGACTAAAATGTAATTTAATTTTAGACTAAGACTAAAACTAAATTAAAATATGTTGTCAAAATTAACACTGCAATTGACCTCCAGGCTTGGCTAGACTTCAATATTTTCATGCTTGAATGAAGAGTAGCCTAGATTTTTATTTCAGTCACAACTTTTCATTAATTTATTGAAGATATTTTGCCCATTTGTTTGTTTGGTCCATCCATGTAAAACAACAATACCTTTTTCTTTTGTTCTTCACCACACACATGCGCGCGCCTCACTGGGCCCCCCGCTGTGGCTGTGGGTCACGTGTTCTGCTCGCGGCGCGTGGAGGTGTGTGTTGCCAGAAACTCCCGGAAGTGTCGGCAAACGTGCGCTCACCTGCCTCTGTCCCGCGCGCTCTCTCCGTCTCCACCTGTGAAGAAAAAAAAAAATCTGTAAACAATGCCCCAGAAACACGGACACGAACCCGGAGACGCCCCGTTACCGACCGCGGTCCACTCCACGAGCTCATCCGGTCACGTAAGGAAGCGTTTTCATCCCGTATTTGACGCGTTTGGTGACGTTTTGTCGTTACGTTTCAGTTGGTCGGTTAAAGTTTGCCGTCTCTCGGTTTTCTCTGTGGGACTCGAGAGACTGAGTTTCTGTGAAAATGCCGCATATGTTAAAGCTTTGGAGTGTTTTTTATTTATATATATTTGGCTTTTTTCCCCCTTTCTGAGACGTCAACAACAACGTCCTGCAGCAGCAACTTCTTTAACGTTACATAACTGCTAGGTTTGTATTCACGACGAGTGTCCAGGGCTTTTTCTCTCTCCATTGTGTCCATTAACCTCTTAACTCCCACCAGAACCGAGGGCATTTTCTCCAGGTCAGCTTTGCCCAAATCCTGTAGGCCAGTGTAAAGACTCATTTGAAAGCTGAGATCTAGAAAACTCATCTGAATGGATTTTTTTCCTCACGTCATCAGGTTTTGTTTCCATCTTTTTTTGAGGGACAAAACTCAACTCATTTTTTGTCATTTTTTTGGTCATTTTTTTTGTAATTTTTTCGTCATTTTTTGAAATTTTTTCGTCAATTTTTCGACATTTTTTCGTCATTGTTTTGTCACATTTTTGTCATTTTTTCGGCATTTTTTTGTCATTTTTTTGTAATTTTTTTGTTATTTTTTGTCACATTTTTGTCTTTTTTTGTTATTTTTTTGTCACATTTTTGTCTTTTTTTGTTATTTTTTTGTCCGTTTTTTTGTCAATTTTTTGTCAATTTTTGTCACATTTTTGTCATTTTTTTTTTGTCATTTTTTGTCATTTTTTCGTCATATTTATGTCATTTTTTGTCATTGTTTTGTCACATTTTTGTCATTTTTTCGTCATTTTTTGGTTATTTTTTTGTTATTTTTTGTCACATTTTTGTCATTTTTTTCGTCATTTTTTGTCATTTTTTCGTCATTGTTTTGTCACATTTTTGTCATTTTTTCAGCATTTTTTTGTTATTTTTTTGTTATTTTTTTGTTATTTTTTGTCCGTTGTCACATTTTTGTCATTTTTTTGTCTTTTTTTGTCAATTTTTTGTCAATTTCTTTGTCAGTTTTTGTCACATTTTTGTCTTTTTTCGTCATTTTTTGTCCGTTTTTGTCACATTTTTGTCATTTTTTTGTCTTTTTTTGTCAATTTTTTGTCAATTTCTTTGTCAGTTTTTGTCACATTTTTGTCTTTTTTCGTCATTTTTTTGTCCGTTTTTTGTCAGTTTTTGTCACATTTTTGTCATTTTTTTTGTCAATTTTTTGTCAATTTTTGTTACATTTTTGTCATTTTTTTCGTCATTTTTTGTAATTTTTTCGTCATTGTTTTGTCACATTTTTGTCATTTTTTCGTCATTGTTTTGTCACATTTTTGTCACATTTTTGTCATTTTTTCGTCATTGTTTTGTCACATTTTTGTCATTTTTTCGGCATTTTTTTGTTATATTTTTGTTATTTTTTGTCACATTTTTGTCATTTTTTCGTCAATTTTTTGTCATTTTTTTCATCTTTTTTGTCACATTTTTATCAAATTTTTGTCATTTTTTCGTCTCAGTTCTGTCACTATTTTCACACCTTTTTTCCAGAAGCTTTTAGATTGGGGTAAAGCCAAACTGGAGAAAATGTGCAGATGGGAGTTAAGGGGTTAAACATATTTTCCTGAAAGAGTAAAGCAGGAAGTTAATGAAGGTTCTCAAATGACACATGTCACAGTAACACGGGTTATGCTTTTGTGATGAATTTAAGTTTGGTGGTTTTCAGATTTAGACCAGGTTTAGATCAGGCTTCATTCAGTCATTTAGTTCATCAACTTCTTTAAACGTTACATAACTGCTTGGTTTGTATTCACGACGAGTTTGAGTGTTTGGAACGAGTGTCCAGGGCTTTTTCTCTCTCCATTGTGTCGATTAACCTCTTAACTCCCACCAGAACCGAGGGCATTTTCTCCAGTTCAGCTTTGCCCAAATCCTGTAGGCCAGTGTAAAGACTCATTTGAAAGCTAAGATCTAGAAAACTCATCTGAATGGATCTTTTTCCTCACGTCGTCAGATTTTATTCCATCTTTTTTTGAGGGGGGGTTCAACTCATTTTTATCACATTTTCGTCATTTTTTTGGTCATTTTTTTGGTCATTTTCTTTGTCAGTTTTTGTCACATTTTCGTCTTTTTTTTGTCCGTTTTTTTGTAATTTTTTGTCACATTTTTGTCATTTTTTTCGTCATTTTTGTCATAATTTTTTGTAATTTTTTCTTCACATTTTTGTCATTTTTTCGTCATTTTTTCGTCACATTTTTGTTATTTTTTGTCATTTTTTTCCGTCATTTCTCTGTTATTTTTGTCAATTTTTGTCTTTTTTTTTTTTCATCTTTTTTTGTCACATTTTTATCAATTTTTTATCAAATTTTTGTCATTTTTTTGTAATTTTTTGTCATTTTTTGTCACATTTTTGTCATTTTTTTGTCACATTTTTGTCAGTTTTTGTCATCTTTTTTTGTCAGTTTTTGTCACATTTTGATCAAATTTTTGTCATTTCTTCGTCCGTTTTTTGTCACATCATCATTGTTTTCGTCTCAGTTCTGTCACTATTTTCACACATTTTTTCCAGAAGCTTTTGGATTGGGGTAAAGCCAAACTGGAGAAAATGTGCAGGTGGGAGTTAAGGGATTAAACATATTTTCCTGAAAGAGTTAAGCAGTGAGTTAAGCTATTATTGAAATGAAGGTTCTCAAATGACACATGTCACAGTAACACAGGTTATGCTTTTGTGACGAATTTAAGTTTGGTGGTTTTCTGATTTAGACCAGGTTTAGATCAGGCTTCATTTAGTCAGATTTAGGTGTATCTGTGCCAGACCATTATAGACCCAGTTTATTAACTCCCACCTGAACCCAGCACATTTTCTCCAGCTTTACCCCAATCCCAAAGCTTCTGGAAAAAAGGTGTGAAAATAGAGACAAAACTGAGACGAAAACAATGATGAAAATGTGAAAAAAGTGAGAGAAAAATGGACGAAAAAGTGACAAAAAATTTACAAAAAAATGACAAAAATGGACAAAAAATGAACAAAATAGTGAGAAAAATTTGACGAAAAATGCGAATAATTTGATGAAAAAGTGACATTGATATATGCACGTATTTGACCGTTCAGTGACCCAGTGGCTGTATGTGTGGTCAGCGTGGCGCCTTTACTTTCCATCACAGTGGTCTTTAGGACGCTCCAGAATCAATTGTTTGGAAGGTTTTCACTGCTGACGGAGCCTCTCACCAGAAAACCTTCACGACAGTTGATCCTGGAGCTTGTAGAGACCACTGTGCGCCATGTTTACCACTCATGATGCCACTGGGTCAAATACGCACAAATATCAACTTTTTTTTCCACATAGAAAGTTGGAGAATGCACCTTTTATAGGGTCTAGTTGCAAGTTGGTCATTTTATACTCACTACTGCCACCTCAGGTCTTACGCGTAACTGCAGCTTGCATGACGGCAATTCGGACCCAGAGATACTTTCAAGTTTCTGTAGCTTCTTACTCCATTATCAAGTATTTTTAGTTTTCAAATAGACAAAAGTCATACAATTTGTTGTGAAATACTCCTCATATTTAAACTAGTTTTGTCACATTTTTGTCATTTTTTGTCATTTTTTTGTCACATTTTTGTCACATTTTTGTCCTTTTTTTGTCATTTTTTGTTTATTTTTTGTCAATTTTTTGTCATTTTTTTTTGTCATTTTTTTGTCATTTTTTGTTATTTTTTGTCAATTTTAGTCAATTTTTTGGTCCGTTTTTTGTCATTTATTTTTTAATTATTTGTCATTTTTTTGTCCGTTTTTGTCATTTTTTGGTCATTTTTTTTGTCATTTTTTTGTCACATTTTTGTCATTTTTTTCACATTTTTTGTCATTTTTTCGTCATTTTTTTGTCATTTTTTGTCATTTTTTTTGTCATTTTTATTATTATTTGTCATTTTTTTTGTCAGTTTTTGTCAGTTTTTGTCATTTTTTGTCTTTTTTTTTGTCATTTTTTGTCACATTTTTTGTCATTTTCTTTTAATTATTTGTCATTTTTTTTGTCATTTTTTGTCACATTTATTGTCATTTTTTCGTCATTTTTTTGTCAGTTTTTGTCATTTTTTTGTCACATTTTTTGTCATTTTTTGTCATTTTTTGTCATTTTTTTGTCATTTTTTGTCATTTTTTTTGTCAGTTTTTGTCATTTTTTGTCATTTTTTTTGTCACATTTATTGTCATTTTTTCGTCATTTTTTCGTCATTTTTTTGTCAGTTTTTGTCATTTTTTGGTCATTTTTTGTCATTTTTTTGTCATTTTTTGTCACAGTTTTTGTCATTTTTTTGTCATTTTTTTGTCAACTTTTTGAGTGCAGGATTTTAGAGGCAGTTGTGTTGAACAGATCTGGGCTCATTCTACACATTAGGACACGGCAGGAACATATAGGGGGAGGAAAATACATAATTTTAACATTTTTGAACTCTGCATTGTCCCTTTAACATGTTGTAGCCCTTTTTTACTCATACTAACCTTTAGCATACAAGGTTAGAATGAATCTGATTGTAGTAAATATGTTTTTTCTTGAGTGGCGTTTGCTTTTTATTGCTTTTATCATCCTCTAGATTGCCACTCAATCATTTCCTGTACGGGTCAATTAAACAATTACTGAAAATGACCATCTTAAAGCAGTTAAATGAATGTCAGGTGCAAAGTTCTAAATACTTTTTTAAAGCGACTCGGCCGGGTTATTACTATAATCGATGTCTCTGAAAGTAAGCGTTGGCTTCGCACACAGTTTAAACGCGGCGTGACCACAGCCTCCTCTCGCTGAAGCAGCTGCCGCACCTTCTGTCAGCGGCTTCCTCTCTTTGTCAACACTGGAGCGTGGTGAAAATGCCATGTTTGAAATGTCTCGTGTAGATGCCTGCAGTGGCTGATAAGCTTTGTTCTCTCTCTCTCTCCTTTTGGATGGACGCTGGTGCCACTTCGCTCGATCCAAACGCCTGGATAAACAGAAGCTTTAGGAGACGCGGTTCAAAAGGTGAGTCTTAATCCCGTCCACTGGCTCTGATGTAGCTGTGCCTTAAATACAGCTTCTTACTGCCTACGATTCAGCTAGAACTAACGGAGGATTCATGTTTCAACTTGAACTTCCACAGAATCTTGTTAATGCCAACCAGAAAATGTTGCCTGTAGTTTTTATATTTTCGCCCAAACGTCAAAAGTGCAGGTTGCAACTTGACTTTCCATCCACTGTTAGATTCCAGTGATGGAGATTAGTGTAGTATCATGTACTTTAGTAGTTTATTATCGCTTTTAAGTTCTTCTTTTTCATAGCTTTCAAGTTTCTGTAGCTTCTTACTCCATTACCAAGTATGTTTAGTTTTCAAATAGACAAAAGTCATAAAATTTGTTGTGAAATACTCCTCATATTTAAAGGGGCAAGATGCAAGTTGACCATTTTATACTTTTTTTTGGGGTCACTTTTTCAGCGATTTTTGTCACTTTTTTGTTGTATTTTTGTCACTTTTTCGCCGCATTTTTGTCACTTTTTTGTTGTATTTTTGTCACTTTTTCGCCGCATTTTTGTCACTTTTTTGTTGTATTTTTGTCACTTTTTTGTAGTATTTTTGTCACTTTTTCGCTGCATTTTTGTCACTTTTTTGTCACATTTTTTGTTGTATTTTTGTCACTTTTTCGCCGCATTTTTGTCACTTTCTTGTCGCATTTTTCGTCACTTTTTTGTTGTATTTTTGTCACTTTTTCGACGCATTTTTGTCGCATTTTTGTCACTTTTTTGTCACATTTTTGTCACTTTTTTGTTGTATTTTTGTCACTTATTTGTTGCATTTTTGTCACTTTTTCGCCACATTTTTGTCACTTTTTCGCCGCTTTTTTGTTGTATTTTTGTCACTTTTTCGCCGCATTTTTGTCACTTTTTTGTCGCATTTTTGTCACTTTTTTGTTGTATTTTTGTCACTTTTTTTGTCGCATTCTTGTCACTTTTTTGTCGCATTTTTGTCACTTTTTCAATATTTTTATCAACTTTTTTGTCACATATTTGTCACTTTTGGGTCACATTTTTGTTGTATTTTTGTTATTGTTGCATTTTCATCATTTTAAAAGGGACTAGATGCAAGTTGGCCACTTTATACTCACTACTGCCACCTCAGGTCATACGTGTAACTGCACCTTCTATATTAAGCTCGTGCATGACGGCACTTCAGACACAAATTAAAACCTTTCTGAGTGACAGTGCAGGATTTTAGAGGCAGTTGTGGTGAACAGGTCTGAGCTCATTCTACACCTTAAGAAAATACTTCATTTTAACATTTTTAAACTCAGTCTAGCCCATTTAAGAACTACCAATGCTTTTAAATAGGTCAAGGCTACACTGTAATTCCACAAACCCATTGTAAATAGGTTTTGTATTACACTTTTAATCCTCAAACTGAACTTTTTGGGCATTTTGTGTTGTTGTATTATGTTGTTAATGTGAATTGGCTCAATCAAGTCAAATAAAAACAGATTTATCCTGACAATATGTAAGTTCCTCTTGTGTTCTGGGCTTATGAATATTAATATTGCGTGCACTCAACTAATTTTAGCAAAGCAGCTGAGCGATAATAGTATCTTTTAACTCGCTGTCTTTTGTTTTCCAGACCCAAATGTAGGCCAGAGTATAAATAGGCCACAATGCCTTCGCTAAAGCAATTATTAAAAAAAACAAAACATGAGTCAGTTTGATGGTCGGAGTTATTTTTAGCCCGACAGCTCGTCTCCGTGGGCCACTTCTCAAAAACACACACTGGTCGTGTTCTACAGCTTTGGTTACATCGTGTTGCACTGTCTGCCTGGTGGGAGGGGAAGCTCTTCCTGGACATGGAGGTTTGTCACTTTGGAGCAAAGGTGCGTGCGTTACGTGCTTGGCAACTTCTGCAGTAGTTAATGATCAAGATCAGACATTGTACCTGAGATGTATCCACTGATATTTACTGGTGCCTTGTTTTGGACGACTGCTCTGTTAAATCATGTCACAAACCACAATCCCAAAGCTGCATCTCCTCTTAACTTCCGCCTGAACCGAGAGGATCTTTTTCCTCACGTCATCAGATTTTTTTTCCATAATTTTTTGGTTGGATATTCAACTCATTTTTGGAACTCATTTTTTTGTTCATTTTTTTTCACATTTTAGTCATTTTTTAGCAATTTTTTCGTCTAATTTTTGTCATTTTTTGGTCACATTTTTATCACATTTTTGTCACATTTTTGTCACATTTTTGTCACATTTTTGTCCTTTTTTTGTCATTTCTTTTGTCATTTTTGTGACATTTTTGCCACTTTTTCATCAATTTTTCGTCACTTTTTTGTCAAACTTTTCTCACTTTTTTGTCACATTTCCATCATTGTTTTCGTCTCAGTTTTGTCGCTATTTTCACATCTTTTTTCCAGAAGCTTTTGGATTGGGGTAAAGCCGAAACTGGAGAAAATGTGCTCGGTTCAGGCGGGAGTTAAGGGGTTAAAAGAAAAGCATCCAAAAACAAAAACGTGCTGGAAAAGCAACAAAAAAGTGACGAAAACGTGACGACAAAGCGATGAAAAAACAACAATAACATGAAAAAAAACCCACGAATAACAAGAGACGAAAACACAACGAAAAAGCCACAAAAAAATGAGGCGTCACAGTGTTGCTCTCCAGTCAAGAAGCTTTTAGATTTGGGCAAAGCCGAACTGGAGAAAATGCTCTGGGTTAAGGCGGGGGGTCAGAGGTTCACATATGTATTTGTGGAAGTGTCACATTTACGCTAATTTGGGCCAGACTGACCAGAGTCCAGGGCTGGTTTTCAGTCCCAGTCCGGCCCTGCATTATGCCAGCTCAGTCTCACAATAAAACTTAATTTTTGAGGTTTTAATTGTGCGGAATGATTCAAATTACCGGGAAATTATCATCTCTGGCCATGTGTCAATAAAACAAGAAGCCTGAGGGCCACCAAAAATTAGTCTGAGGGCCGCATTTGGCCCTCGCGCCGCACTTTGGACACCCCTGGATTAGATAATACAGTCCTGTGCGGAGATACAACATCCTCTATCTGTGGGACTTCTGAAACTGAAAAGTGATGCTTGTATGAGTTTAACAGGTCATATTTCCCTTTATCCCTCGGCCCAGTCTGACCAGTCTTACGGCTTTACCATTGTTTTCTACAAAGTAAGGCTTTGAAAGGAGGCGCGATGTATATAATATAACAAACTTATAGCTAACAGGCCACGTAACGCTTCAGACATGTGCTCTGTTACATCAATCTGTTTACAAATCATTATATTGATCAGAAACATGTTCATAAATCATCACAGTCATTAATATTTCATGCACTGTTTGAAATGTGTACATGTATTTATTAGCGACGATACACTTTTATCATTTCATGAAGTTAAAGCAGTGCTAAGTAACTCTTTATAGCGTATTAATTGTCCGTGAGAGTAAATACTACGCTGACAGAAAAGGCAAAGGGACAGAGGGATATTGTACATCCAGTTACACAATGGAGATCATTTTTTTCTCTCAAACTTGGCTGTAAATGCTGCTAAAGTGGCGCTAGCCCAAAGTTAGCTTTGCCCGTTAGCATCTTCTGCTTCATGATTCTATTAGTGTGTATTGGTGACTCCGGTCCGGGGGCAGTCAAGTTGCAATTGGGGTTTTCTGGCCAGAGACATCAGGGGGAGATGAAAGACCCCCCACTCATCCCATTAACTGTTTTATTTATTTTTAGTTTTCAAATAGACAAATGTCATAAAATTTGTTGTGAAATACTTCTCATATTTAAATTATTTTTGTCACATTTTTGTCATTTTTTTTGTCCATTTTTGTCATTTTTTTGTCATTTTTTGTCATTTTTTTTGTAATTTTTTTGTCATTTTTTTGTCATTTTTTTGTCATTTTTTGTCATTTTTTCTGCATTTTTTTTGTCATTTTTTGTCATTTTTTCTGCATTTTATTTGTCATTTTTTGTCATTTTTTGTGTCAAGGTACTGTAAAATAAAGTGATCCCCACAGGGCTGTGTAGCAGTTACTGGAAAACAAAGCACGTGATAAAAATTCCTCCAAATACAAATCTTGAAAGTATTAAAGGAACAGGCCGCCGTTTTTCCATACTGAGATATGTTCTTACCTGAGCTTTGACGAGTTCTTTAGGACCTGTCTGATCTTCCCCCGTGCCTTCAGTCACGTAAACACAGCACAGACGGCGTTAGCATTTAGCCTCTCCCTCTCTCCTCTATAGCTCCAAAACTGGTCAAGATAGAAGCTACCAAGCTCTTCCACGTTTTCCCTATTTAAATATGGTTACGTGAAGTGTTCCACTACAAAGTATAATTACACAAAATTAAACAATGTGGATTTTCTAAGCGGATAAAAGGGGGAACTATATTGTAAGGCGTAATAATACCAGGAGTAGTTTGAAATCAGCGCAGTAATCTTCACTTTACTGTGCAGATGCCAAATTACTCCTGGTACTATTACGCCTTAGAACATATCTCAGTATGTAAAAACGGTGGCCTGTTCCTTTAACGCTTAATAAAACACGGATACTTGGTATTGCAACAAAAAGTATTGCCATGCGATGCGATATTTTGTCCCAGCCCTAATAATTATAGTAATTTATTGCTCAAACCAAATGATGAAATGATTAAATTGATGATGGGAGAGTGTGAGCGCAAAGCAAAGCCGTCTCATGCTCCCTGATCCACTCTTTGACAATGTGAGCCTCACGAATCCTGGCATTGTCATGTTGGAATATGCCTGTCATGAGGGAGAAAGAATCCACTGATGGAATGACCAATGTTCAGGTGTTTTTTGTAGTGTATAGATACAGACGGCATCTCTAGAATCGCCCATATATGGTCATTTTTGAAAACAGTTAAGGGGGAAAACAATTATGAAAAAAATCTAAACTTTGTCTAATTATTCAAAAACTACTGTAACAAATGCTGAATTATGAATATAGTTTCTACTAAATAAAGAAACAAAGACATGGGGAGGAGCAAATGTTAGCATCGGGCTAATGCTAACGGTTAGCTAGCGCTTGCTACAACTGCCGTTTTTTCACTTCTACTGAACAATCTGCTGTGAGAAAATATCCACATGGGCCCGATTTACATTTGACTTTATTTATGTGATAAATAAGTTCATATTCCACCAGAAAATGGCTAAAAAGAGTGAAAATTGTGTTTCTCTAAAGATTCTATTTTCCCCCTCGGCGAAGCCACGCCCCCTTCTATGACGAGATGCCGTCTGTATCTATAACCAACTTCTGCCAAAGGTAATAAACATGAACAGACTATGTACCCAAGATAATCAAACTTTATTAATCAATCAGTGGGAAAAAAACATATTGTGGCAGTTCTTAATAGATTTAGTGTACAGTACGCAGACAGGAAAGTCCAGAAAGTAAGTGGGAAGTGCAAATATATGGAATGAACAAAACACAGCAAAGATGGAGAGTAAAACATGGACACTTATTTGTTCTGTTTTGGGTTTCTGTGATTCATCCAGAGTCTCGTCTCGTGTCGTCTCTTGTTTCTTGCTCAGAGGGGAAATGTTTGGAAGGAATGCGTTCAGCCTCAAAACAAGTGTCGTCATGCTCCGAGTGGGACACGTGTGCACTTCAGGTGGAGGCTGGTCCAGAGCAACGTGCAATATTTGATATCAGTCGTTAACTCTGTGATGTCGAGATTCATTTACGGTACAAGAGTCAAAACGAAAAGCCAGGAGGTGTTGTTTTTCACATCTTTGCAGCCCGAGTGCAGAAATGTGCCGGGGACTCGTGATGAAACATTTATCTTTCGGAAGTGATGTGGCCGATGTTCACAGGAAACACTGTCAACCACACGGAGCTGCTGTGTTTGTGCTTTACTGATGCCACACATGTGAAGAGTAAATGTTGACTGAAACCTTATGAGCTGCATCAAGTGGACCAGTGAAAGCAGGTTTTTAGTCAGGTGGAAATGGGAGCATTGAGTAAACAGTTTGAGGAACAGCTTTACGATACAAGGACAAATGCAGTTCACAGTTTAGTTTTTATTCACGTGTTTTTATTCTCTAAACTTGTGCTTTAACCTGGATGCACAATTAACTCTTTATTTTTTCACCAAATAAACCATCCTTCATAGATTTAAATGAGAAATTGTAACTTTTAAGTAAGGGCGCTTATTATACGGCCATTTGCCAACTGAACACACACAACATAAACTTCGTACGCTTTTATGAAGGTCGAAAGGTTTATTTAATGACTTCCGCGACAAATAGTTCCCAAAAGTTTGCGCGTTGCTAGGCAACGTTTTGCTAGGCTAGAAGCAGCAAGGCTAGCAGCTAGCCTAGCTACTTAGCTGAAGGCGCAGTTGGAGGAATGGAGGTGAATCTCTGGGTAAGTTGAAAGTCAGACTCACGCTAACTTCACGAGCGATTCCCCGACTTCTCTCTCAGTGACGGGACAGATAGTGTCGCTGCTACGTACGTGAGGAGTGATATGAAAGCACCAACTCCGTAGCCATTGGCAGCGTCGTTATTTTTTTCAGACGTCCTTTATCAGAAAATAATGACCGGTAGAACGTTGGGAAATCCCATTCAAATCAACGGAGCTTCTACTTACGTTGTGAAGAGCCGTATGATAAAAGGCAGTAACATCTACAGACACATTCATTCAGTCTCGGAAATATCAACGTTTGGAAGGTTTTTATTGAAGACTTTGTTGATATCCCATTTCCTGACTGATCTACTGACCTTTTAATCCTCCAAAAAAAGATATTTAAAATCCCTGTAATAAGGGCTGCTCGATTTTTGAAAAAAAAAAAAATTCCTTTACACTCCACAAACAGGAAAACTGTCTCTATCAACTGTCCTTCAGCTTCTTAAAATACACAAAACATGTCCAGACTTCAGGCTCGGTCTCTGAGGCTGATCCTGAGCTGTCGTGTCGGACATGATTCCAGCTCAGAGAAAGTTTAGTTTTGGTTGTAGCTCCAGAGGCGCCTGCGGCAGCTTCAGCAGAGGAGACGGCGCCTCATGAGGCTCATTTTGCCTAAACCGCGGGCGCCGTAATCCACCGCGGTAAAATATTTTTTCAAAAACAAGACGGTAATTATTGCCAACATTTTTACCGGGGTTTACCGCTACACCGGTAACTGTGACATCCCTATTTGTACCTGATCGCAATTAAGTAACCCCTTAAATCTAAACTTATCTCTCTCCATATCTGATTTTGTCCCTCAAAATACCTGCAAGCCATTTTCACACATACATTGCTTTACTTCTTCTATACAACGTTAAATAATGTGTTTTTCCTTCCAGTTTCAAAGTGCCCGAGGAGGGATTAGTGCAGTTAGAATTTTCAGCCTCCGGGAACATAATGTGTATTGTCGACACCGTCTTGTCCTGAAACTGCTTGTTTCCGCGTCCTGGAGTCATGTGTGTGAGAATGACGCATGCTTCGTGTGTGGGGAGCTCGCTGTCATCAAAAGAAAAGGCTTTGAGGAAGGAGTGACTCAGGCGACCAGGTGATTGCGGCGGCTCTGGGCTAAAGCTGAGTGTGTAATTATAAAGGTAGGAGGCGGGAAGTCCCCTCTGTCACAGCACGAAGAGAGACTCTGTGGAACAGTGAAGCAGCAGGATGAGATAGAGACGCTCTGATCCAGCTGTTTTATTAACAATAACGATATTTAGGGTTTTAGTTTAGCCAATACCTGATACAAGCCGATACCAGGAGGCCTTGTTCTTCTCACAAATTGGTTTGCAGTGAGCGCCTCTAACTCTATATCTTAGACGAGTTGATGCGTACCTGTCTGGTCTTTGTGCCTGTGGAAGAGCGTGGTAGCTTCCAACTTCACCCCCGTTTGGAGCCATAGGAATACATTGGGAGAGGCCAAATGCTAGCAACATCTTTGGTCATTTTGCGTGACTGAGGGCACACACAAAGACCGGACAGCAACTCGTCTGAGCTCAGAATATATCTCAGTGTGGAAAAACGGTGGCCTGTTCCTTTAACCTGATGCATTACAATAGGGCAATGTTACATCAGTTACAGCCGTTTCATAAAATAAAATGCAAAAAAGGCAAAGTCAAAGTGTTGTTTTATAAAGTTAGTGGCTCAATAGTAACTTGTGACCAGGCTTTGTATAGTGTAAAATGTTTAATCAAGATTTAGTTACATGGATAACATCTGTTGTTAGTAATAATCATAGTTTTATGTAAGTGAAGCAGCAAATGAATGTTTATGTTATGTGTGAGATGCTGCGTTCATGTGTTCTTCTGGAGCTGCTCATGTACACTCTCTCAACTGGGGAAAACGACTGATTTGTTCATTTATCGTCTAATGTGAGCTTTTGAGTTACTTTCTTGACTTTAGCGTGAGCTGTCGTCCTCGGCGTGACATAACTGTGAGAAATGCCCAACATTATGCTAGCAAAAAACAAAATTCACATGATATTTTTATCAAATTAACAAACGAAAGTTTTGCTTTTGAGACGTTAACTCCAAATTTAAATGGTTAACTCTGTTCAATGCAGCGTTTCTATTTGATCACATAAATATCCCCACTTTCCGATATAACCACATGAACATAAAACAACTGGGGACAATGACGTCACATCTCGGGAAAACCAGCTCCCCGGTTCTCATGAATGCAGGTCCCATTGAATTCTGACTCACTGATTTCTCATTGATATAACATGGTGGCACTTTTAACACTGTTTCGCGCATATCATGGCCAAAATCTGAGCTGTTAGTGCTTTAGTATCACTTTTGAGGTTCGTTTTGTCAGACACTAAGGTTAGAGATGTTAAAGATCTTTTCCCTTTACATGTTTCAGCGCCATCTGCAGGCCGTCATCAGAAGTATCACCGGCGTGCGGTGACGTGTCACTTATCAGTTCAAAACGAACCTAAAAAGTGATACTAGAACACAAGTAGACACAATGAACGTTACGAAGTTTATACTGTTAGTGCTTTGCTGCTCGTATATTGTCTTTTTTATGTACTGTAGACCTTTTGTAAAGCACTTTGGTCAACAAGAGTTGTTTATAAATGTGCTATATAAATATAAATGCATTTGATGTGCACTTTAAGCGAGCAATGGTGTGTCTTAACAGGGCTGTTTTATGCCATATACTGTGCTTAAAATCTCCTGACTGTAAAACGTGTTCAGTGACTGAATTCTAGAGCAGGGGTGGGCCACATCAGAAACCTGAACTGAGTCAGAGAGCTGCACCAAAATACACGGTGCATTTTGAATAGTAGAACTATCACTTTCATATCAAGCCAAGGACTAAACCACATGCAACCTGTCCAAAAGCAGGTGACAGGGGAGGAAGGGCCACACCAAGACCCCAGTCATCTGGTGTGTGAATTTGGCTATTTACAGTTATAGCATATGGCAAGTTTCCCTTATGTTTTATTTCATTTCCTAGTTATCCAGAGTGTTGCTGATTTCTGGAGATCCTTTTTTTGTAATTCATGCAGTTCTTATATTTGAAGAGTTTCGTGGCGCTAGTGCAAGGCTAGCGCATTTCTACGGTATCAGCTAGCCTACATTAAAAACAGTGTGACCCGCTCCACAGAGCACCTGAGGCAAATCACTGATAACACCAGACTAACCATATAAATACCTGTGTCCATAGAATCATTTTAACCATTTTGCATTTAAAACCACTTATAACGTGGTGTTATAAGTGGTTTGCCTCAGGTGCTCTGTGGAGCGGGTCAGACTGTTTTTAATGCAGGCTAGCTGATACCATAGAAATGCACTAGCCTAGCACTAGCCTAGCACCACGAAACTCTTCAAATATAAGAACTGCATGAATTACACAAAAAAATAACTCCAGAAATCAGCAACACTCTGGATAACTAGGAAATGAGGCCCTATGTCAAAAATCCTGAAATATCCCTTTAATTGCTTAATTCATCACCATCAAGGGCTTTATCGGTTCACAGAAACTAACGATGAATTGTTCTGCTGTATGAAAGGGCTGTGTGAAGCGCAAATAAACAAAATTTGGTCTAAAATGTGTGTATAGACAATAATGATCCAACATTTCTTATGATGGTTCATTATTGTGCTGGAAAAAAAGTATAGTTTATGTAAAATGTAAAACACTTGGAACCGTTATTTAATAATCATGTGATAAAGCGACTAATTAATTGATACAAAGATATTAAAAAGTCATCTTAAAAACAACAACAACAACAACAACAACAACAACATGGCCCCAAATGAAAATGTAATGTGTGCGTTCCAGAAACATTACACTTTCCTTTCATATTGACAGAGCCAGTCGACAGGTCTGATTCATCCTTCTAAAGAACCCTTACCTGTTCTTCTGCTTATATGGAATCCACAAAGCAATGACGTGACATGAACCCGGCCTAGTGTAACCGTATACGTAGAAGGCGGGAATAGCGCACAGTGTGAAGTCAGCCTCGTGCTGCTCAAACCTGGCTGTAAAACTAACAACAAAGGCAAAGTGCGCCATAAACCTTCATTATCAGCAGCGCGTCGCCTCCCGTGATTCACTTTCCAGGAAGATTGTTTTAAAGCGCTGACATATACACTGCTTCTCTCACAGATTCCCCACAGAGCGAGTGAAGGAGAGCCGCCCGCCAGCATCAGCCATGGCTCAAAGTCAGGAGGACGCCGGCAGTAACCCGTCGCACGCCACTTTCGAGCTTTTCATCCAAGCGCAAACTGTCAAAGAAGTCAGACAGCACTTCGCCGAGCTCTGCAGGCAGCTGGAGATTAACCCCAGAGATTACAGGAACTTCTACAGGACGCTGAAGGAGAAGCTCAACTTCTGGAAGGCCAAAGCGCTGTGGACCAAGTTTGATAAGAGGGCGTCGCACGTGGATTACCAGCAGGGGAAGGTCTGCTCCAAGAACAAGGTAATGCTGTCACTGGAATATGAATATAACTAATGAACTCATAGAACCAGAAGGACTGCTTCTGTGACTAATGCGCTTAAGTTGTCATGAGTGAACTTAAACTATTGCTGGGTTGCAGGTTCTAGAATGTGATGATGTCATCGGACCCAGCGGGG
Source organism: Gobius niger (assembly GCF_951799975.1). NCBI lineage: Eukaryota > Metazoa > Chordata > Actinopteri > Gobiiformes > Gobiidae > Gobius > Gobius niger. The sequence continues at coordinate 2,498,729 of NC_136868.1, forward strand.
GGCAGGAGCCAGTTTTTCCTATTAATAACATTACACTTTCACAAGTCGTAGCTAAAAAGAAAATATATGAATTTAAAAAATGATCTTTAATATCAGTCACTGGGTCAAAGATCTCTCTGTACAAGACCAAAAATTTCCTCAAAAACAAAATAATTTTTCCTCTATATAACAGTATAGGCCTTTAGAATGCTGTGATGTCACCTGCAACCCAGCAATTAAGAGAGATTGGATCCTTTGGTAAATATGAGAAAAGACTGCTGTAAAAATGGTTTGGGTTAAAAAAAATAATAAGAAAATTTTGTGTATGGAAATGGCCCTGACTTTGTTTCAAGTATCCTCTAACCCAGGGGTATTTTGCACGCAAAATATGGTTAACACTAACTCTTCTCATTCATTCTCAATGTTAAATATGGATGCAGTACACTTTTTGACCACTCGCGTCAAATTGGGGGCGCTGTTTCACTCCTTTCGTCAAGTTAAGGAAACACTGTTGTGATGTCTGGGTTTTTATCAGAGCGGTGTAGTATCAGTCTTCCAACTTTTATTTCAAAGGTTGTTGACGTCAACAAAGAAAAGTGTTAAAAATCGACTTATAAAAGAATTTATGCTGAACTGACACTTTCAAAATGATCTAATAGCTTCGGCATTTTCTGTGAGTTACTGAATGAATGAGGCAAAGTCACTGTAGGTGCTGCAGATACAGGTGTTGCTGTTGTTGTTTACATTTTGTGCTATATTTCTACAGATGTTGATTTTGTTCGACTAAAACTAGGCGTTTGCCTGAGTTAACATTAGTATTAATGTAACATGTTATTTGCCTAGATAGAATCAAATGCACATGTAAAAAGTAACAACGTTCTTTTATCTTATAAATGTAACTTTTTCCATGAGCTATTGAAAGTCAGTGAATGAATGGTGCCAAAAGGAAGGATGGGATGAGGTGCTTTATTTGTCATTATACAACAACTTAAAAAGTAATGACATTGATTCCAATGACCATTAATGCAAGTTTCTTTGGATATATGGACATTACTCAACTTAATATACAGGGTGGACAAGCATTAAAAGTAAATAATTATGCCTGAATTAAGGCCATGAATGTAATTAAAAAGCATTAAAGGAATAGGCCACCGTTTTTACATACTGAGATATGTTCTTACCTGAGCTTTGATGAGTTCTTTAGGACCTGTCTGATCTTCCCCCGTGCCTTCAGTCACGTAAACACAGCGCAGACGGCGTTAGCATTTAGCCTCTCCCTCTCTCCTCTATAGCTCCAAAACAGGTCAAGATAGAAGCTACCAAGCTCTTCCACGTTTTCCCTATTTAAATACGGTTACGTGAAGTGTTCCACTACAAAGTATAATTACACAAAATTAAACAATGCTACTACATTGTAAGGCGTAATAATACCAGGAGTAGTTCGAAATCCGCGCAGTATTGTTTAAGCTAAGGTAAGAACATATCTCAGTATGTAAAAACGGTGGCCTGTTCCTTTAAATCAGATTAAAACGAAATCTAAATTTCATTGGACATACAGTTGTTCCTTGGAGGCAGAACCCTTTAACATTGCATAACATTGCTCAACTATTTTTACTGCATTCACAAAAACTCTGGTCTAAAACTAATTCAGCAGCAGTTTTGACTCTCTGATGTGTCCAATTTAGTTTTGAATATCAAAATTTCACCTTTTTCCCCAGTTTGATCGATTGTCTCATGGAGTCAAATATGCCTCCATTATTTTTGAGGCATTAAAATGTAGTGTTTAGGCATTAAAAGGCATTAAAAAGCATCATCTGTGCAAACCCAGGTAAAGAATTGTATCAAAACAATATGATTCAAAACACATTTCCTGATCCCACATTTTCCGTCATTCTTCATTCTTCACTGGAATGCAAACAAGTCTTGAAAAAATATGAACGCATTCTATATTCTTGCATTTGTGACATCATAATTATTGCGTCTTGGCCTTTAAATTCACATAAACAAGCTTTAAATTTGACTTCTTGCTGCCTGTAAAACCCTCTTCTTTAAGTATATAATATAAAGATTATTAGAACAGATATCTTTTTCAAAATCATGCTCTCCCACTCTACAAAAATGCTGTTTTAAATGATAAAATCCAGAAGAGAACGTGCTCATCTAATTCGAACTCCTGAATAATGCTTAATTTGACATACTGTCTGCCCCATCTGTGCGTTGCAGTGCCTGGTGTTGGGGGCGGGGCCATGTGGACTCAGGACGGCCATAGAGCTGTCTCTGCTCGGGGCTCAGGTCGTGGTGATCGAGAAGAGAGAGTCTTTCTCCAGGAACAACGTCCTCCACCTTTGGCCCTACACCATCGTCGACCTGCGCGGGTTATGTGCCAAAAGGTTCTACGGCAAATTCTGCTCCGGCGCCCTGGACCACATCAGTGAGTGCAGCACAACTCTGACTGTTCCTTTGAAAAAACCTGATCTTTTTGTCATTACATTTGCTCAGGTATTCGGCAGCTGCAGTTGATCTTGCTGAAGGTGGCCCTGCTGATGGGGGTGGAGGTGCACACTGGGGTGGAGTTCCAGGGTTTGGTCGAGCCTTCAGGAGAAAACGGTACTGCCCCCCCCGATCAGTGCACCAGAAACTGCAGTTATCAAGTTTGAACCTATTGAATCTGGCAACAGTCAGATGATAAATGATGAATCTGTGACTAATACAGCTTTGCTTCTGCACTAAACGAACACTGATCTGAAGCTGTGTTGTCCTCGTAACAGGCTGGATGGCGCAGATAAAGCCCACGTCTCATCCCACCTCCACGTTCCAGTTCGACGTGTTCATCTCTGCTGGAGGAGGAAGCTACCTCCCTGAAGGTCAGACAATTCAACCGTCCTTACCCAGGGGAAGGGGAGGTGACATCACCAACAGCTGTCTTTCTTCTTCTTTAAAGTTATTGGTGGAGCGCAGGCCAAACAAAAGTGCATGTCGCCCCCTACTGTGTAGTGTCCAACAACAACATAGTGTCCAAACAAAGACATTTAAGGCAGCAAAAAAAGAAAATCATTTCCCTTATTTTATCTCAACAGCTGTTTCATAAAGCTACAGTAGCAAATGATCCATGTGGCTTAAGTTTCTACTAAATGAAAACAAAAGCACAAACTGCCTTCATTTAATCCGTTTCCCGAGTTTACTCTTTAACACTGACATGTGACCGAGCTGTGGGGACGACAACATGTATTTTTTCACTTTTATAAAGTTTGGCTTGTGCAGAATCTTATTTTTTTTTAAAGAGGGGGTATTCTGCTTTTTTCAGTCCCATAGCACCAGTCTATATCACACTACAATGATGACAAACCTTCTGTTGGTCTGTAAATGCAGTAAATTAGAATAACTGCCTTGTATAAAATGTCTCTCTCAAAATGGCTGTAGGGAATGTCTTGAAATAGGCCTCTGTCTCTTTAAGAACCTCTGAGCCTTTAGACACGCCCCCTCCACACGCTGTCTGTGGCATCAGTGGGGAGGGGGTTCTGCTGAGGAGCAGTGGTTGGTTACTCGGCTGGTGACCAAAGCTCGGAGGCGTCTCCAGGAGGTGGGGGCGTTCCTAGGAGGACTCAGGCAAACCTATCCCTAAAATGGCTGCCATCAGAGTCTTTACAGATTACTCAAAAATATGTGAATGTGCCAAGGCAACACTTCAGCCATGTTTTTAATGAGGGAGTGACAGAATAACATGACGGAAAGCTTGAAAAAGGCCATTTTGCATAATACCCCCCCTTTAATTATTTTAATTATTAAATTTTCCCCCTTTAATCAATAGTGGTTGTGCATGAATCACTGGAGGGTGGGGGCGAGGGGGGTGGCGGGATTGGTGGCGCAGTGGCTTATGGGATGGCACATAGCTCCTAATCACCGGTCAGTTATCATCAGATTCCCTATGCTAAAGTGGCTATGATAGTTAGCATCAAGGCGTCTTTTCCTAACTCCTTCCTAATTGCCAGCCCAATTCGGACGCTTCTCATCATGGCGGGCGTTCATGCACATCCGGTTTTGCTTAAGACCTCTTACCAATCTGCTCGTTTCAGAAGGGGCCATAGTTTCTGCTGTTTTTATCCAGTAAATGTAGTTCACACAAGGTGAAAAGTTCGAGAAAGGCCGCACTGCCCTATAATAGCATAGTAGCATTATAGCAGCGTCCCGCCCTCGCTGGCTCTACACAGTGTTTGCTTAAATCTGTTTGTTGTGACAGGGTTTAAGCGTAAGGAGCTGAGAGGGAAACTGGCCATTGGGATCACTGCCAACTTCGTCAACAAGAAGTCAGCGGCGGAGGCTCAGGTGGAGGAGATCAGCGGAGTCGCCCGCATCTACAACCAGAAGTTCTTCCAGGAACTGCACACAACAAGAGGTCCACATTTGGCTTGGGATGATTACTTACACAATGCCTTTGCTTGTAGCGCAGTCCCACAGATAGAGTCTCTGTAGTTTGAGATATTCTTTGACCTCAGGAGTCGATTAATTAACACGTGAGAACCGGAAGAGACGAAGGATATTTTTAGGGCTGCAACTAACGATTATTTTGTAATCGATTAGTCTCACGATCATTTTTACGATTAATCGATTAATCGCTTGGCTGTGAATGGTGTAGTAAAGTTTTATTTTTTCAATTTTTTTTATCACATTATAGCTTAAGTCGCGCTGTTTAACCCCTTAACTCCCACCTGAACCGAGCTTTACCCCAGTCCAAAAGCTTCTGGAAAAAAGCTGTGAAAATAGCAACAAAACTGAGACAATGATGGAAATGTGACAAAAAAGTGAGAAAACATTGACAAAAAAGTGACGAAAAATTGATGAAAAAGTGGCAAAAATGTCACAAGAAATTGACAAAAAAAATTGCTGAAAAAATGACAAAAATGTGACAAAAATATGACAAAAAAATTACCAAAATTTGATTAAAAATGGACAAAAAAATTACAAAAATGTGACAAAAAAAATTACAAAAATGTGATAAAAAATGACAAAACAAATTACAAAAAAGTTACAAAAATGAGTTGAAAAAAAATCTGATGACGTGAGGAAAAAGATCCTCTCGGTTCAGGCGGGGGTTAAGGGGTTAAGGAAGTGCTGATGGAGTAAACTAAAGGGAAATGTTTTTTGAAGGCTCTATTCATGACATTTACATTGTACAAAACACTACAGACCCTAAATATAAAATCAAAGTAGGTTTTCATCAAAAATACTACATTTTTTTGGTCATTTTTGCTCCATTTTAGTCTGTGTGAGCCAGAAAACGATTAATCGATTACTAAAATAGTTGTCGACTCTTTCAATAATCAATTAGTCGTCGATTAGTCGTTTCAGCCCTAGATATTTTTGAACACCGCAAAGGAGGAACGACTCACACGAGTAAAAAATGACTTCACGACTTCCTCTCTGCAGCGGCCAGATTTACATGAGGACGGCCGGTCGCTACTTTTAGTCACGAGCAGGAAATGAGAAATGGATGACGAGAACGGGGAGGTCAGAGTTTGTTGTGACATAATTTGCACCGTGGAGAACAGAACACATTAGTCATGCTCGTGCTTGTTTTCCCATTTACAGAGCGAGAGGGGAAACATCCATTTTTCTGTGTTGTTGATTATTAATATCGTCCTGTAGCCATAGCTGGAGCAAAACGACAGAGAAGTGGATGGGTTTTATATGTAGGGTAGGGTCACCATTTAACAATACCAGTCTGGTACTACGGGTATTGAAACTAACGAAAGTATTGAAAGCAGGTTTAGATCCAATAGATACAGACGGCATCTCGTCATAGAAGGGGGCGTGGCTTTGCCGAGGGGGAAAATAGAGTCTTTAGAGAAACACAATTTTTTCCACTCTTTTTAGCCATTTTCTGGTGGAATATGAACTTATTTATCACATGAATAAAGTCAAGTGTAAATCGGGCCCATATGGATATTTTCTCACAGCAGATTGTTCAGTAGAAGTGGAAAAAACGGCAGTTGTAGCTAGCGCTAGCTAACCGTTAGCATTAGCCCGATGCTAACATGAAGCATCAAGTTAGCATTCTCCGTTATTTATGTATTTTTGGGCTGTTGAACCACTTTGCTCCTCCCCATGTCTTTGTATCATTATTTAGTACAAAACTAAATTCATATGTCAGTGTTTGTTAAAGTAGTTTTTGAATAATTAAAGAGGGGGTATTCTGCTTTTTTCAGTCCCATAGCACCAGTCTATATCACACTACAATGATGACAAACCTTCTGTTGGTCTGTAAATGCAGTAAATTAGAATAACTGCCTTGTATAAAATGTCTCTCTCAAAATGGCTGTAGTGAATGTCTTGAAATAGGCCTCTGTCTCTTTAAGAACCTCTGAGCCTTTAGACACGCCCCCTCCACACGCTGTCTGTGGCATCAGTGGGGAGGGGGCTCTGCTGAGGAGCAGTGGTTGGTTACTCGGCTGGTGACGAAAGCTCGGAGGCGTCTCCAGGAGGTGGGGGCGTTCCTAGGAGGACTCAGGCAAACCTATCCCTAAAATGGCCGCCATCAGAGTTTTTACAGATTACTCAGAAATACGTGAATGTGCCAAGGCAACACTTCAGCCATGTTTTTAATGAGGGAATGACATAATAACATGATGGAAAGATTGAAAAAGTCCATTTTGCATAATACCCCCCCTTTAGAGAAAGTTTAGATTTTTCTCCAAATTGTTTTCCCCCTAAACATGACCATATATGGGCGAATCCAGAGATGCCGTCTGTATCTATTATATTTAGATGTTGCTAAAGATTGTACCCAGCTTCCTTTAGTTTGACCATTTTTGTGATGTTTAAAGTTTCACTTCCTTATTTGACACTGACAGGAAGTGATATAGATAGAGGACAACTATTTTAAACTGTTGCTGTGCCGACCGTGTTATGCTAATGGCCAATGAGTCAAACTGCTATGGAGCTTTACCTCTCTCTATGTCACCTCCCCGGTAGCTTAAAAAAAAACTTTTCTGCCTAAGTTTTGTTTATTAAAATGCTGCTTCACTGAAGTAAAAGAGAGAAAACAGATTATAATCATCTAAATAAGGCATATGTTCAAAAGCCTGTCATATGCACTTTAAAGGAAGTGACTTGGTTGTTTCAGCTCAAATATAAGATTTTTTTTCTCCCAATTATTTCCCCCATTTTGCCCAATTTTTGTTTTATTTTTTTCTATTTGTTTAAATTTGTTTAGCCTCATTTTATAATTTTTTTTTACAAGATTTTTTCCCTCATTTTTGCTCTTTTTTTTGTAATATTTCCCTCAATTTTCCCAACATTTTTCACTGTTTTCTCCCCATGTCTTTTACACATTTTTCCCTTTTTTTTGCCACAATTCCTCCCAATTTTCCCACATTTTTTCCCCAAACCATTCCCCGTTTTCCACACATTTCCTGACATTGGAGATGTACCTTCCACACATTATTGTTCCGTTTTCTGGTTCTAGACGACAAATATTGTAGTCTAGATATCGGAGAAAGTATCGTTCAGGCGTCGGTATCGAAACCAAGTATCGTTAAAGTGCCAGTATCGATAAAAACCTCACGCACCCAGCAAACGTTTAATCAATGAAGACATTAAAGGTTGGGAGTCTTGGTTCGTTGTAGAAAGATCGGGGAATGGCGTGCTACCTTTTGTTCCCACTCACATCTGAAGTAATTTAGACACATGTATTATTCACAATAGCACTTTGCTGCTCTTCCCCTCAGGCATCGATCTGGAGAACATCGTCTACTATAAAGACGACACGCACTACTTTGTGATGACGGCCAAGAAGAAGAGCCTGCTGAAGAAGGGGGTCATTAAACAGGTAAAGCCCCCGCAGCACTTCATCACCGAGGCAGAGCGTGAGACAAAACACGAGCGGGTGTCCAAGTGTGAGAATTAGGCCCGTAATGTTCCCTGACTCAGAGGACATGAAATAGAAGAACACTGGGTCTGTATCATTATTGTCCTATATGGTGCATGATGCTTCTAAACTGTAAGATGTGTCCGTGTTGAACTGTGACGGCAGGAGCGCTTCGTTAGGGCCAGAGGGACATTCATGTTCAGAGTGAGCTCATTTTAAAGCAATACTATGTTTACCATAATAAATCCTTTCCGTAGTCCCTCTGGGGGTAATACAAGTGTTGATGGGATGATTGGAGGGTCTTTCATCTCCCCCCGGTGTCTCTTGCCAGAAAACCACAATTGCAACTTGACTGCCACCGGACCGGAGACACCAATACACACTAATAGAATCACGAAGAAGAAGCTAACAGGCTAACGGGCAAAGCTAACTGCGGGCTAACGTCACTTTAAACAGTATTTACAGCCAAGTTTGAGTGAAAAAAAATATTTTATTGTGTAATTGGATGCACAGTAACCCTCTCTCCCTTCGCCTTTTCTGTCAGCGTAGTATTTACTCTCACGGACAATTAATGAGTTAAAAAATCGTAACTTGCTACAACACCTGCAGTTGCGCTTTTGGCCTCTAGGGGGAAGAGTTACTTAGTACTGCTTTAACCCCTTAACTCCCACCTGAACCGATTACATTTTCTCCAGTTTGGCTTTACCCCAGTCCAAAAGCTTCTGGAAGAAAGCTGTGAAAATAGCAACAAAACTGAGATGAAAACAATGATGGAAATGTGACAAAAAAGTGAGAAAACATTGACAAAAAAGTGACGAAAAATTGATGAAAAAATGACAAAAATGTGATAAAAATTTGACCAAAAAATGGACAAAAATGTGACAAAAAATGACAAAAATGTGATGAAAATTTGACCCAAAAAATGACAAAAATGTGACAAAAAATGACCAAAATGTGACAAAAAATGAGCAAAATGTGACAAAAAAATTACAAAAATGTGACAAAAAAAATTACAAAAATGTGATGAAAATTTGACCCAAAAATGACAAAAAAATGACAAAAAATGGACGAAAAAAAATGACAAAATTTGACCAAAAAATGACAAAAAATTGATAAAATTTTGACAAAAAAAATTGACAAAAAAATGACAAAAAAAACAACAACAAAAAAGCTACAAAAATGAGTTGAATACCCAACAAAAAAATGATGGGGAAAAAAATCTGATGACGTGAGGAAACAGATCCTCTCGGTTCAGGCGGGAGTTAAGAGGTTAAATACGGAAAAAAATAAAACAGATATTTTTTACGTTTTATTTATACATCAAATACATCCAATACATTTACAGCCTCCGAGGTATACAAACTTTTGGCCCTTTTTTCCCCTGTGGCCTCGGTACTTACTTTCGGTTCCGGAGATATCTGCCTTTTTATCGGCATTATTTGGGCCGATATTGTAATATATCCAAATATCGGCCGAATATAGTGGTCGACCTCTATTAAATATGATCCATCTTGCTTAATCAAAGGCTGCTCTGTTTGTATCTTCTGGGTGCTCTGGTTTTTCCCATCAACCTAAACCATGCGCAGTGACCTAATCTGGCCAGCTCGGTTCTAGATTAAAGCTTCTTTACTAGCCCGACCAGCCTCTCCCGCTTTCTGTTTGAATGCAGGAGTGTCTGGGAGTTTGCCTGCAGCCAATCCCAAAACCTTTGCATCTCCGATCACAGATGCAAATTTGTTCCATGGCACTCGTTCAAAAGACTCTCAGAACTTCTCTCACACTTAATTAAAATTGTTTGCCTGTGGATTTGGCAGAAGAGGGCCAACACGTCTTTTGTAAAGGAGGGAAAAGCGTGTAGTCCATTTATCCGGGCCTCTTATTCTCTGCCAATGTCCTTTACAGCTCACTCACACACCACGTCCATGCACGGTGCTCCTGTCCTCTGTTAAAACGTCTCTGATCTCCTCGTAGGACCACAGCGACGCAGAAGACCTCCTCTCTCCCGCTAACGTGGACTACGAGGCCCTGTGCCAGTACGCGCACGACGCCGCCGACTTCTCCACCGGAGGGAAACTGCCCGACCTGCAGTTCGTCCAGAACAGCAAGGGGAGGAAGGACGTGGCCATGTTCGACTTCACCTGCATGCACCGCGCGGAGAACGCCTCCATCGTCCGGGAGAGGAGGGGCAAGAAGCTGCTGGTGGCTCTGGTGGGAGACTGCCTGGTGGAGGTGCGTACAGATGCAACGCCAAGGCTTTCCAGTTGTTTAAGCCTCAGTTGGTTCTTTTTGTTACGGTGAAGTTGTCAGTTCTCTGGCTTCATGACCAATAGGAAGTCAGACTTTGGCGGGGGAAGAGAATCAGCCTGTTGACTTTGCGATTAATGTAAACCACACAGTGAGACATGCATATGGCCACGGACGAGCTGTCAAAGGATCACAAGGGATATAAAGTGTCATGATATGGATTTATGGTTTCCATTATAAAGTATTATTAAAGCTGGCATTAGAGACAGAAAAATAAAGTATTTAGTATTTATTAACCTCTTAACCCCCATCTTAACCGAGCACATTTTCTCCAGTTCGGCATTACCCTAAAAGTCAAAGCCAAATGAGAAAGTGGCGAAAATGCAACAAAAAAGTGACAAATATTAAACAAAAAAGTGACAAAAATTAAACAAAAAAGTGACAAAAATTAAACAAAAAAAGTGACAAAAATTAAACAAAAAAGTGACAAAAATTAATCAAAAAGTGACAAAAATTCAACAAAAATTAAACAAAAATTATGCAAAAAAAGTGACAAAAATTCAACAAAAAGTGACAAATATTAAACAAAAAAGTGACAAATATTAAACAAAAAAGTGACAAAAATTAAACAAAAAAGTGACAAAAATTAAACAAAAAAGTGACAAATATTAAACAAAAAAGTGACAAAAATTAAACAAAAAAGTGACAAAAATTAAACAAAAAAGTGACAAAAATTAAACAAAAAAGTGACAAAAATTAATCAAAAAGTGACAAAAATTAAACAAAAATTAAACAAAAATTATGCAAAAAAAGTGACAAAAAGTGACAAATATTAAACAAAAAAGTGACAAATATTAAACAAAAAAGTGACAAATATTAAACAAAAAAGTGACAAATATTAAACAAAAAAGTGACAAATATTAAACAAAAAAGTGACAAATATTAAACAAAAAAGTGACAAAAATTAAACAAAAAAAGTGACAAAAATTAATCAAAAAAGTGACAAAAATTAATCAAAAAGTGACAAAAATTAAACAAAAAAATGACAAAATTAAACAAAAAAGTGACAAAAATTGATTAAAAAATGTGAAAAATAACCTCGAAAGTGACGGCAACATGGCAACAATGCAAGGAAAAAGATCAATCACTTTTGTCGGCCTTTCACATGAGGCGTGACACTGGCCTATAGGCTGTAAGCTCCAGTGGAGAATCTTTTAGATTTGGGCAAAGCCAAACTGGAGAAAAGGTGGAAGTTAAGAGCTTGAAAAGCATTAAACTTGACTTGCTGCCACCTTTTAGAAACCCTGTATTATAAGTTTTAAATGCATTGTTGTTTCTCTATAGTCATAATCACACAAAACCCTGTGAATTTGTGGCCTTGTGAGGCTCCACTCCGCTTTTTATACATATTTTTAGTCTAAAATGGTCATTAGGTAACCGCGTGTGTAGATGGTTGTTGTTTTGATGTGATTTATTTATTTTTCAGCCATTCTGGCCGCTCGGGACCGGAATCGCCCGAGGGTTCCTGGCTGCGTTCGACACGGCCTGGATGGTCCGGAGTTGGGGCTTGGGAACGCCGCACCTGAAGATCCTGGCAGAGAGGTGAGCCTTCTGTCACATCGCAACACATTACACTCTCCTAAAACACACAGCTCTTATGCTAATCCTGACTTTATCAATCATTCAATCCATGGTTTTGCCGTTAACATGTCGTGTTTTTCCCGTCTGACGCTCTTATCAATTGGCAAATTCATCTTTTACGTCAGAACGTCATGAGTTTCCTGATTGTGCTTGGAAAGTCCTGTGAGTCACCTGGTCTTTTCCGTGTCGGTTCAACTTTTCCAGTCCAGTTAATCATTGACTTCATTCTTATCAACATTACAACCTATAGATAATGTCTCTTGCTTTCAGTTTTCTTTTTCATTGTTTATTTTCGTCTGAATTGTGAAAAACCTACCAAACAGGAAGGAGATTGAGTATATTATTCACAGAGTTTGAGTAATCTTGTGCACCGCTTGCTTCAGCTCACGACGTTGTGTCACACTCGGAAGAAACACAAAACCTTCCTCCACATTTTTAAAGCCGTAATGCAACATGTGATCGGTTCTGAGCTCGTGTTGCTGTTAATTTACCTTTTGAGGTTGCGTGAGGCTGCAAATCTGATACGTAAATGAGGGCTGGGTGATTATTTTGGTCTCACAGGGCCACGACTTCTGCTTAGTTGGTACATAAAGACATACAGCACATTTATAAGTATAAAAGACGGCTCAATCTTGCAATTCACGGTCAGAAGTCCAGCTAATCCACTCTTCTTTCAGCTGCAGCCTCAAAAATCCAGCCATAAATTTCCTCGAGATCCCGAGATCGACCCTTGTTAAAATTGGATTAATTGCCCAGTCATATGAGAGAATGCTAGTGCTACTCATTTTGTACGTGAGCAAACGCTTGGTAAATGACCCCCAAAGGTGTGCTCATTACAGTAGAAAATACACGTCCACTGTATGTGTTCAAATGTCGCCCACGGATCCTCTTCAAGGATGAGGTCAGAAAAATTCAATGTGTGATGAAAGTCCTTTATTCACGTGGACTGCCTACACATATTGCCTCAGACGTGTCTTCACCAGGGCAAACTTTTGTTCATTGCGATTCCATATGGTACCAGTAATAATCATGAAACATCGTTAAAAAGATTTTTTTTTGTTGGGTTTTTTAATCAATTTTTTGTCACTTTTTTGCCTAATTTTTATCAAATTTTTGTCATATTTTTGTAAAGAAGAAAATGTGCTCGGTGGGAGTTAAGGGGTTAAAAAAGGAGTTTAGCGGGGTTAGCGTAGCTGCTGTTAGCATTTATCTCACTAACCTGGATGTAGCGATTTTGGTAAGTATTGCTTTTCTAGCAGTAGGTGCAGCACTTTTGGCTAATGGGCCTGATAAATAAGTATGTTCAGAAACTCTCTGTTGAGTTTCAGAAATATTGATTGTGGTATTAAAGAGTTTTTTTGTAGTTTTAATCCAATCCAATCCACTTTATTTGTATAGTTTCCAAAGTGCTGCACATGAGATCCTAAAAACAGATGCAATACTTATTAGCTGTAGTTTCTCGCACATCTGCGGACCCGGAAGCACAAACGTATAGGTTTGTAAACTTCCGCAGATACCACATTTTATGCCTATTTGCACTTCGATTATACTACAATTTCCCCTAACATGAAGCAGAACGATTCAATATTTTGCCCAAAATGACGAATAATCATGAACACCCTCGGTAGCCAACGATGTTCTCGGTTTGTGGACCCCATCTCTCAGTGCAAGTGTCGTAAAATGTAAGCTATTAATGCTGGTGCCTCATTATGATGCATGTTCACTTTAACGTTCTTCACCAGAGCCGTGGGAAGATGTTTTAGTTAGGGGGCGCTGAGGGACAAAATTTACCCTGAAAATACTTTTTCTGTGCATAAATCCTGTTTATTAACCTCTTAACTCCCGCCTGAACTGAGAGCATTTTCTCCAGTTCAGCTTTACCCAAATCCTGTAGGCCAGTGTAACACCTCATTTGAAAGACCTACAAAACTAAATGGATCTTTTTCCTCACATCGGATTTTTTTCATCACTTTTTTTGTTCGGCAGTCGTCTCATTTTTGTCAAATTTTCGTGACTTCTTTGTCACTTTTTCGTCAAATTATTCCAATTTTTTGTCAAATTCGTATCATTTTTTCGTCCATTTTTTCTAAATTTTTCGTCAAATTTTTGTCCATTTTTGTCAATTTTTTGTCAATTTTTTGTCATTTTTTCGTCAAATTATTCACATTTTTTTTGTCAAATTCCTTTCACTTTTTGGTCCTTTTTTTTCTGCAATTTTTCGTCACATTTTTCTCACTTTTTTGTCAAATTTTTGTCCATTTTTGTCATTTTTTGTCATTTTTTCGTAAAATTATTCACATTTTTTTGTCAAATTCTCATTACTTTTTCGTCCTTTTTTCGCAATTTTCCGTGATTTTTTTTTTCCATTTTTGTCATTTTTTGTAAATTTTTTGTCACTTTTTCGCCATTGTTTTCTCACTTTTTACACATTGTCATCCTCGTTTTCGTCTCAGTTTTGTCGCTATTTTCACACCTTTTTCCCAGAAGCTTTTGGACTTGGGGTAAAGCTGGAGAAAATGTGCTCGGTTCAGGTGGGAGTTTAAGGGGTTAACATTGCCTGCAGTTCACAAACTATCCACCTTGTTCTTCCCTCTTTGACTGGGCCACTGCACCGTCTGGGAGGCCCGTCGTCAGTCAGTTAAACCACATGTCTTCTCATCTTTCTTGTTTAAAGGGAAAGCATGTACCAGCTCCTGTCTCAGACCACGCCAGAAAACACCAGTAAAAACTACGCCGCCTACAGCCTGAACCCCAAGACACGGTACACGCGAATCAACCCCTCGTCCATCCAGCCTCACCAGGTCAGCGCTCGCTTCACACACACTGAACAATTCCACCGTGTTTCTGACAAATAAAGCAGAGAAGAAGAAGAAAGCCGCTTCAGTTTCTGCTTCTGCTCGTCATTTCAGGTGCAGCATCTCTACGACGTGGACAAAGGCGGCTCGCTGAACAATAAACAGAAGAACAAACCGAGTCCCGTGAGACAAGGTCAGTTCCTCAGCTGTTCTACATTTAAAGGACATTGTTTGATATTTTCATTCATTGTATTTAAATGAGTGGAGAGGTTCCCTGCAGTCAAAAGACAATCGACCGTAGCTACAATAAAGCAAACCTGATTTTCTGGTTTCAGATACATGTACAGTAAAAGATTCAAGACCGTTGTTGAATGAAGATTTATATTTGTAACAAGTTGCCAAATGTATCCGATCTCTCTTTGAAATCTGCTCGTTAGCTACAAACCTGTGCACAGTCTCTGTTAACCCCTTAACTCCCACCTGAACCGAGCACATTTCCTCCAGTTTGGCTTTACCCCAGTCCAAAAGCTTCTGGAAAAAAAGGTGTGAAAATAGCAACAAAACTGAGACGAAAACAATGATGGGAATGTGACAAAAAAGTGAGAAAACATTGGCAAAAAAGTGAGGAAAAATGGATGAAAAAGTGGCAAAATGTCATAAAAATGCCACAAGGAATTGACGAAAAAATGGACGAAAAAATGACCAATTTTTTTTTTTTAAATGACAAAAACATTATTAAAAAATTGCGAAAAAATTACAAAAAAGTGACAAAAAAATTACAAAAATTTGATGAAAAAATTACAAAAAAATGACAGAAATGTGACAAAAAATGGACGAAAAAATGACCCAAAAAAATGACAAAAATTTGACAAAAATGTGATGAAAAAATTGCGAAAAAATGACCAAAAAAAGACAAAAAATTGATGAAAAAATTACAAAAAAATTACAAAATGTGACAAAAAATGAACGAAAAAACGCCAAAAAATTGACAAAAAAAGACAAAAAATTGATGAAAAAATTACGAAAAAAAGACAAAAATTTGACAAAAAAATGACAAAAATTGTATGAAAAAAATACGAAAAAATGACAAAAATGTGACAAAAATGGACGAAAAAATGACAAAAATTTGCCAAAAAAATGACAAAAATTTGATGAAAAAGTTACAAAAATGAGTTGAATACCCCCCAAAAAAAGAAAAAAAAATCTGATGACGTGAGGAAAAAGATCTCTCGGTTCAGGCGGGAGTTAAGAGGTTAAACACAGCACAATAATGAATAGAGTTTACATTTCTTCATTGTCATTAAAGTCTTAGTTGTAGCTTAGAAAATAAATGTGAGTTTCAAATTGTTTACTTTTCTTATTTATTCAAATCTGATCTCTCTTTCCCTGTGAACGCACCATCAGAGCAGTATGTGGAGGGGAGTGGGTGAGGGGGTAGAGTGAGGGGGATGCAGAGCAGGGTTTACTCCTGACACCTACTGACAAAAGATGGCTAGAGAATAGCTTAAACATTAAAGGGACTATACGGAGTTTAAAAATGTTAATATAGAAGGTGCAGTTACACATATGACCTGAGGTGGCAGTAGTGAGTATAACATGGCCAACTTGCATTTAGTCTCTTGAATTAAACATTACAGAATTGAAAAATCAAGATAAATGTTTTGTTATACAGGTGTATGTGAGAGTCTAGTGGTTAAGGCTGCAGCGTCGTGAGTTCGAGTCTCGGCTCTGAAAGTTTGCTTATTGCCTTTGTGGGAAAAAACAAACAAACGTGTGTGAACGGTGTTTCAGATTCGGTGAGTGGGTTCGAGGAGCTGCTGCGCTGGTGTCAGAAGCACACGGCCGGGTACAGGAACGTCAGCGTGACAGACTTCACTCAGTCCTGGAGGTCTGGACTGGCTCTGTGCGCTCTCATCCACCACTTCAGACCCAAACTCATGTGAGCGCAGCCACACTCAGCTCAACACACTCTTCTGAGCGATACAGTGTGTGGTGTTTTTGTAACTGATGATTTTGCCATATTTTGAGGCTTCTTGTAACATGGATGTTGCGTCAGCTAGTGTTGTAGTAATCATTTGCAAATATATTGTGCAGAATGAAGAAAATGCACCATTACAATTAGAGATTGACCGATATTGCTTTTTCTAACGCCGATATGCGATAGATCTCGGCCAAATGTTTGGTCGATTTTTCCAAAAGTCTTGTCTATAATCCTTTGTATGAAGCTTAAAGGAACTATACAGAGTTTAAAAATGTTAAAATTATGTATTTTTGTCCCCCTACATGTTTCAACAATGTCCTAATGTGTAGAATGAGCTCAGACCTGTTCACCACAACTGCCTCTAAAATCCTGCCCTGTCACTCAGAAAGTTGTTACTTCGGGTCCGAAGTGCCGTCATGCTAGCCTGATAAACCACACCCACCTCTTTCTGCACGAAAGAAAGGGGTCTGGCCACATACGGTAAACAAGTTGTTGATTGGCGGCTAAGGCCGAACCAATCACGACCGTCACAGAGAAATGAGAAGGTTACGTCTCTCGCTGCACCACTATGTTTTTAGTTCAATTAACGTTAACATCAGCCAAAACTAATCATGGATGAAGTAGTCGAGGATTTTGCCTCGTGTTCTCCGCGTGAGTTTATATTCACTTCATATTTTTTTTAATTGGACACAGCTGTCGTCACGTCCGCTAATCGCTAATTGGCTTGTTGCACAGTATGGCTATACTAGTTCCTCTGACCTGAAGTTGTGAGCGCCAGTACTTCCTGTCTGTATTCTTTTCCTATAGAGATTAGCTCAGACCTGCTGGAATAATAATCATATTGTGTAAAGATTATGTTGTGGGCAGTGAGTTTCCTCGTAGATGATCATTTACTGTGTGTTCAAATGTTGTTGTAACGAGTTCAGAGGAGACGCCTGTGATCATAAAGGATTGATAGTTTGTCTTGAAGCTAAAGGCTAACATGCTATAAAAAATGGAATAAAAATATATAGCGATAAAAAAATTAAAGTAGGACAAGATGGTTTATATGCAGATTAGTTTATATTTGAGGCACTATTTCAAATTTTATAATAAAATACAAATATGAATGAAATGAATGTTAGTCTTTAGCTTCAAGACAAACTCACTGATCCTTATAAACACAGACGTCTCCTCTACGGAAATATTTACATTAGGGATGCACGATAATATCGGCCGCCGATAATTATCGGCATTTATCGGCATTTTGGCGCCATCCCCGATAAAGCCGATAAAAAAAATTCGGCCGATAATTAGGCCCGATAATTATAAACTCAAATTACATTGAATCTGCGGCTCCAGCTCGCTGCCTTTCTCTCGGCGGCGCCGCCCCGCACGTCCTGCAGCCCGGAGCTGCTGCAGACTCAGGACAGCACGTTTACAGCAGCAGATATACGCTCTCCACGGCCGACTTTTGCACGGCTTTAGCTGAAAAATGCGACGAGTGTTCCAGCGAAACAGCTGTGCAGGCGCTCTCCGTGAAGGAAGAGTTTTTCGACTTTTTACATCGAAGTAACTTCAACATTAGCACCGCAACAAAATGAGAAAAAGACGAGGAAATGTGAACCGCGGACCCGCACTCACGTAAGTGAGCATTACTGGAACACAGCGGGGCCTGAACACCCATGTATTATCTTAGCATTTCTGATCAAATAAACACGATAGCCCCGCGATTAAAGTGCTATGAACGAGAGATGTTTTACATTGATGAAATGAGCCACGCTGCTCGTGTTTTTTTTTTTTTTTTACCACACGAGGCACAAATGCATAAATGAGCCCAATGCAGGATTATATTCCAGCATTGTAAATAAGAATTCATTAGTATGATGTCAACAAAAAGAAAAATACTGGGAATTAAGTAGTAGTAGTAATATTATTCTTTTTTTTCTTTTCTTTTTTTAAATAAGACAGAGCTTTAGAAAAAGGTGGAGACCCAAACCCAAAGGAAAACTCATTATTTGATTTATATTTATACACTTGTATATTGCTTGGTAGAGTTAATATATTTTGGGCAGAACTGTGAACTGTTACAGTGAGTTCTTGTCAAAAAATAAAGTGCAAATATATATACATAATTATCGGTGTCATTATCGGTTATCGGTATCGGGACATGCGGAATTATCGGTTATCGGTTCAAATTGGCATTATCGTGCATCACTAATTTACATTGTACAGCAACTCATTAACCTGAAGTAAGTGATCATCTACCAGGAACTCACTGTCCACCAGAGTCTGTAGGAAATACGATGATTCGAACGAGTCTAAGCTCATCTTAATGGAAATTAATACAGACAGGAAGTGCTAGCGCCCACAGCTTCAGCTCAGAGGAACTAGCGTAGCCACATTGTGCAACAAGCTTATTGGTTTATTTCACTGACAATCTGTGCGCGTTAGGCCCCGCCCCTTCAAACTGCTCCAATTGTTCCGTGACCAGACTAATTCCCTGCGTGGAATAGACAGGGAAGAGTGTGGCAGAGCCAGGCAACCATCATGCACAAGCTTAATAGAAGGTGCAGATACACATATGACCTGAGGTGGCAGTAGTGAGCATAAAATGGCCAACTTGCATCCAGCCCCTTTAACAATAAAATGTATCAGTGTTGAACTGTGACTGCAGGGGGCGCTTTATTGGAGATATAGGGCTGATTTATTCTGGATATTCATGTTTAGTAGATACTTCACACACACAAATCAGCAGATTCCAAAACCAAAAACAGTAAGTCTCTATTTCTTATGGTTCCAAAATTTATGAGCAAAAGTCTGCAACATAAAATATTAAATATGATCCGAGGAACTTGACGGATTTTCACTGACTTTTCTTCGCTCCCATGAGGCCTAGCAAGTTGTGGGAGGCTCATTTTAAGGCTGAGCTTTTTCCTACACAACTGGCTCTCCCTTTCAGTTTTGGAGATCGTAAAACACCCAAATATCGGCCTAATATATCGGTCGACCTCTATTACAATGCCACCTCCATAAAATGCAAATCTCAAGTCATTTTCCTGTTATTTCAAACTGATCTTTTGTGGATGATGTTCCCACAGAGACATGTCCGCTCTCAACGAGTCCCACGGCGTTCAGAACAACCAGCTGGCCTTCAGCGTCGTGGAGAAGGAGCTGGGCGTTCCCCGCGTCATGTCCCCGGACGACTTCGCCAACGGGGGCAAAGTCGACAAACTCTCCATGGTCCTGTACCTCACCCAGATCCAGAAGGCTGTCTCCGCTCCCGCCAAAGGTCAGCAGCATTGTGGGAAAAAGGAAATGATATTATCGTTTGCAGAGGACAGAACACAACTTGGATAATTGCAACCTTTCAAATCGTAATTACTCATTCAGCCCCACTTTCATGTCGAGTGTTACAGTGATCCCTTTGAAATGGAATGTTTGTTTCCTCTTTGAAAAAACGCTTTGTAAGAAGTGACAGATCTTACGTAATTGTGTTGCTTAGATACACAGCACCTCCGTAAAAGGAGCAGGCGCAACGTCCTCCCACTGGACTGCGTTAGTGAGTGAGTCGATCAGCACCTTCCCTTTAAGAGACTGGGGGACTGTAAATATTGATTAATGAGGATGTGGTTTTTCCCTCCAGTGACAGACTTATTGTTTTGACTCTCTGAAGTTGAAACTTAACTTTTAATTATAATTTTTGTTTAACTTTTTGTTGCATAAATCTACTCCCATTTAATAACCTGTAGCTTTTTCTTTAATGTATTAATTTATTGTCAGGGTTTTCATATTAAGGCGAGACGCGGCAGGTGAAAGTATTGATTTTTCACGCAGTGGTGGAAGTGGAGATTTGTATCTATTTTCCTCCCTTTACATCTTAGTTTTCATGTCAGATATAAAAATGATGATGTTTATTTTATGATGTTTTGTCTGCGAGGTGGGGGCGACCCGGAAGTAGAAAGGCCGTCTTTCCCGTGGGTTTTCATTCATAAATATTGACAGATTTGACATCCACGTGTCCTGCTAAGGGGCCCCGTGATGACGCTTTCACCCAAATATGGTGTTTTTCCTCCTACGAGACGCTGGAGCGGAAAAGTGGAAGAACGGGCCGAGCATGAGCACTCGCTACAAAACTTCAGGGCTGGTTTTCTCTGAATGAGAGAAGCCGCACTCGGGCAGAGCCTGAGCCCTTATAGAAGCTCCCACAGACTCCAAACTTTACAGGCTGAGACACAACAACATTTTGAAGGTTTTTTCAGAGGGATTTTTTAATATCTAATTCCTAGCCTGATTTATTCAGCTTTGAAACCAAAAAAACAGGCGGAATTTGAGTTTTTACTGATTTTTTCACTGATGATTCGTTTATTGAAAAACTAAACAAAATATCCAAAATCCCCTCTGAAAAAATCTTAGTTACTAATATGTCAATAAAATAAAGCCATAAAATTTAATCTGGCTCAATTCATTATTTTGATTTCGTTGCCCAAAATATAGGCAATTTTGGCCATTTTAATGCTCAAAATGCCTTATTTTTTATGTGAAAACATAAAATGACAGAAAAAATGCAATACATTTTTTTCTCATATTTATATCTGTGATGTTCAGCAAAAGCTTCAAATTGACATCTCTACATTTATTTATTTTCCCTATTCACCTGCAGTGTCTCGCCTTAATAGGAAAATTAATTGTGGCCTTAAATGGCATCTAATTTCATTCCATCTGGCATTAAGCGACATTCTTTGGGAATTAAACAAATATGTCCCAATAATACCTTCGACCTGTACTTTCGAATTGTAGTTTTTTGGTCTAAAGTGGCCCCTTTCCCATCATCTCTCTGCTGGATGGAACAGAAAAGCAGTTTTCTTGAGTTTGCTGGATAAAAATACAATATTTTAAAAATGACATACAAAAGCATTACATTTGACTTGCTGTTTTCTGTATAAACCCTGTGTGGGGAAGCTGGCCAATGCGGTCAAGTAGGCAAACCCAAAACTCCCATTTATTGCACCGTGGGAAAAAATCAAACTTTACATATTTACGAAAAAAGAACTGTCAAAAAAATGTAAACAAAATCAACCAAACAGAACTCAGGAAACCTCCCCGTGCACCCAGCAGCTACATGTGTCTTCCTGACTGATTGCGAGACCTTTCTTATAGCAGGAAGCCCCTCCCCCCGGTAAGTACATCCTACCAAGAGGTAAGTATACGGTTTACATGTACAGGTTAGGTTTCTTTTACTATAATATTCTCACGGGTTTCTTCCATCCCAATTATGTGTTTAGACTTTGAAAACAATCAAACACAAAATACCGAAACAAAATCAAACAAATGTTCAATAAACACAAAACCAGTTCCCCCCTGTACATGGACTTGTTCATGGAATGCCCCGAGATTTTAAAATGGCCGCCAACGAGGACACACCTCCTCTTTGTGGACCAGGTGGTAAGTGTTACCCATTTGTGATGAGTTCAATGCTTTACAAACTAAAGGAACATTTTGAACAAAATACAGATTTTAAACTATATATTGTCTGTGTGATGCTTTAAGTGAAATATCACCCAAACAAATAAACAAAACTAACCCGGGATAGTTAAGTTTAACTGTTAGTTTATTTTTGTCACTTTATTCAGTTATGCTCAAAATATCCAACTAAGGGAACAAAGTAACCTCAACCAGTCGGACATACTGTCGCTTCAAAGTTTGCAGCCTGAGTGAAGCGTAAAGAGAACTTTACGCACTGATTTTCAACTCCTGTCCTTGATTAATGTGTATAGAAATCAGTTGCCACATTCCAATTCTGGAAAAAAAGTTTCATAGGTTCTTATTTTGTTCACAGCCTCCATAGTTTAGACTAGGGACGCACCGAAACGACACTGGTATCGGATATCAGAACCGAGACTGGAAAATATACATGGCTATTGGCTAAAAACACAACTTTCACCAACTAAATCTAGTGAATATGGGCATGTGTACCTCATTTTGAAGGGCAGAACCTGGAGAATTCAATCGCTCAGTTAGTTTCAACCTCCGCAAATGTATTTTTGATTGCTGCGCAAAATGCTGCAACAGTATGCGAATGCTAGAGGCAGTATGCTAATGCTAATGTCAACTAATCAAATTGGATCACCTAAATTAGCCTAATAAGTGGCCGAGTGTTTGTATTTAACTGATCTGGCATATTTGTTACATAGAGTAGTTTATATTAATGCCTGTCATACATACCAGAGGATAGTGTGGAAAAGTCCAGTCATTCTTAAATGTTTTTCCATTACAGTTTCTTAAAGCCGCAGCGCGTAGAATTTTACCCTATAGATAAAATTTAAATACAAGTAACAGCAAACAAATAAAGATCTTCTTCTTCTTCTTCTTCTTTTGTCCTGTCTCCAACTCGTCTCCATGGAGATGTGACTAAAGTCAGCAGTATTTGAGATTTAAATCCAAATCCATTCTTTGATTACTGCAGTTTTCTGTGTGGAGCTGCTCATTAGAAGCATGTTTTGTACTGATGGCAACAGTATAGTCCCAAATGTTGCGCAGTGTGCCTTTAATAGATAGTTGTAATTAATAACATTTCGTTTGCAAGAAAAGATCAGACTTTATAGATCTCACAATGGAGAAAAGAGGACGATTCACTTTTCACTCACAGCAGCCACTTTTAAGAAGTCTCTCGGTATCGGTTAATATCGGATACTGGCTGATACTCACGATTCCCAGTATCGGTATCAGAAGCAAAAAAAGCAGGAATAGGTGGAGGTCTAGTTTAGATCTCCACAAACATGTTCTTATTCCGAAATGCTTGCTATTCTTGTGCTGTTTTTTTTGTTTTTCTTTTAAAGGGACTATACGGAGTTTAAAAATGCCCCCTACATGTTTCAATAATGTCCTAATGTGTAGAATGAGCCCAAAGGTGTTCATTCGGGTCCGAAGTGCCGTCATGCACGAGCTTAATATAGAAGCTGCAGTTACACGTATGACCTGAGGTGGCAGTAGTGAGTATAAAATGGCCAACTTGCATCTAGCCCCTTTAATGTGCGCAATCTGAAACTTAATTTTAAAACAAAGTGTTAACTGTGTCAACTATCCTCATTTTAGTCAAAGTAATATTGTTTTTGACTAAAATTAAATCAAAAGTAGTTCATGAGACTAAAACCATGACACAAATCTCCAGATATTTCTGTCGAGCCTCATGTCATTTAAATCCACTGGCAAAGTAACAGACCTTTGTTCATGCGGGAGAAGCAAGCAGTGCAATTTGATTTGTTTCAATTAAATACATCTTAAGTTGACTAAGGTTTATGAATTTAACACGTTGTCGACAAAAGACTTATTGCGTTATCAAAACCCAATGTCACACAGACCTCTAGTGAAGAAAACAAGCCGTGCTGCCCCTTTAAGAGCCTGTTACCCACAATCCCTCAGCTCTAAGTGGCTCGTCCCTCTGCTCTGCTGCTGCTCTCCTGCATTGAAGCTGGAGCAGGCGGAGCAGGCTGTGTCCGAGCGGTGCGGGGCTTAAGCGGCGCCTGACGGGGGACGAGCGGCTTTAGGGGGGGGGGAGGAGGAGGAGGAGGCTGTTCACGCCGCGCACGAGGACAGGATCGTCTTCCCCGGCCTCGGTATGTATTTTCTGAGAGCGTGTGCGGCGTTTGCAGCCGCTGAGATGCAGTGGCTGAGCTGGAGGTGGGTGTGAGAGGTGCAGTGCTGTGCTCCCTTCACTGATGTGCAGCAGGAGGGAGCTGTCAGTGGGATTATTTAACCTGAGGATGCCGCCGAGTGCAACGTGCGAGGGGGAAAATGACGCAAATTCATGAGGCTGATGCTCGTTTACAAGGCTGGTGGGGATGGACGGTTAATTTCAACTGAATGATTGGTATTTTAAAGGTTGCAAAAAGCCAAGACTGCATTTGTTTTAAGATCTTCTACATCATGTCTCCTGCAAACATCAGTCAAACATCTAGTGGGGTCTTATAATGGATGTGTCCTCCGATTTCAACACGGATTTGAAAACATACACTGGGTCTAATCACAAACTGAATGTAGAAATGTCCAGCCGTGATCGATTCGATGTAATGTTTGTTCTTTACGAGTGAGATTTCTGGCTTGAATTTGAATTTCTGGCAATTCTCAACACCTGTGCCCCGGAATGTGCACCGCCCCCTTTCAATCATGTGACTTCTGTTGTTATGGCGGCCATTTTGAATACCGAAGTAGCATTACGAAGTACTACAACATGCAACAACATCTCTACTCAGGATGAAAATGAAAGACGACTGATTGACAGTGGCGTTTTTATGTACTCGTAATCATTGCTCAAGAAGAAAACGGTAAAAACACGACCCCAGAGACGCACGTTTATGTGAAGAAACTGCTCAAGACGTTAGCATGCTACCGGTTAGCATCTAGCTTCAACAGCTCAGCTCTGACCTCTCCAAGAGAAAGCCCTGAACCTCAAACATCTGGCCTTGGATACAACATGTGACAGAGGTCAGAGCTGTTACTGTAGTGTTTCCTCAGTGTTCGTATGTGAGCCACACATGTGTTTACTGTTGACGCCATAGATACAGACGGCATCTCTGGAATCGCCCATATATGGTCATGTTTGAAAACAGTTAAGGGGGAAAACAATTTTGAAAAAATTTAAATTTTCTCTAATTATTCAAAAACTACTGTAACAAACGCTGAAATATGAATATAGTTTCTACTAAATAATGATACAAAGACATGGGGAGGAGCAAAGTGGTTCAACGGCCCATAAATACATGAATAACGGAGAATGCTAACTTGATGCTACATGTTAGCATCAGGCTAATGCTAACGGTTAGCTAGCGCTTGCTACAACTGCCGTTTTTTCACTTCTACTGAACAATCTGCTGTGAGAAAATATCCATATGGGCCTGATTTACACTTGACTTTATGTGTTAAATAGGTTGATATTCCACCAGAAAATGGCTAAAAAGAGGGAAAAATTGTGTTTCTCTAAAGATTCTATTTTCCCCCTCGGCGAAGCCACGCCCCCTTCTATGACGAGATGCGTCTGTATCTATTGACAGTTGCTAACCGGTAACATGCTAACGTCTTGAGCAGCTTAACTGACTCTGTTGACGTGACAAACTGTAAAAATCACAGAGAAATGTTTTCTCTTTGATGTGTTCATTTAGTCTTCAGAGTGAAGCAGATCTTTAGTAAATCCTGCTGTAGCTCGACAGACAGAGCTGCTTCGTCTGTGACACATTTGCTGCTTGTATCACATAAAAAGGTGAGTCTCTGTGGCCGTGTTTTAACCGTTTCCTTCTTGAGCAATGATTCCGAGTCCATAAAAATGCCTCTGTCGCTCAATTGTCTTTCATTTTCATCCCGAGTACAGATATATATATGTTGTAGTGCTGCATAATTCTACTTTGGTATTCAAAATGGAAGCCAAAAGTATCCTTGATGTCATTGGAAACTCACGTACAGATACAGACGGCAACTCGTCATAGAAGGGGGCGTGGCTTCGCCGAGGGGGAAAATAGAATCTTTTAGGAAACACAAATTTTCCCTCTTTTTAGCCATTTTCTGGTGGAATATGAACTTATTTATCACATACAACGAGAACAGTTAGCATTAGCCCGATGCTAACATGTAGCATCCTGTTAGCATTCTCAGTTTTTTTTATGTATTTATGGGCTGTTGAACCACTTTGCTCCTCCCCATGTCTTTGTATCTTTCTTTAGTAGAAACTATATTCATAATTCAGCATTTGTAAAAGTAGTTTTTGAATAATTAGAGAAAGTTTAGATTTTTTTCAAAATTGTTTTCCCCCTTAACTGTTTTCAAACATGACCATATATGGGCGATTCCAGAGATGCCGTCTGTATCTATACCTGGTGGGACTTAACATCTTTGGCCTTGTGAAGAGATTTATTTAGTTTTTTCATGAAACGTCTGCCCCGTTAGTGTAGAAATGTCACAACTGCATCGATTCAGTTGACTCTTGTACTACCCCGGATGTTGTCTTTCCTGAAACGCTGATATCATCTCTTTTGTGCTTTTGTAAACTCCCCTGTATGTTATTTTTAGATGGGATGAATTGGCTTCTAAGTGCCTTTCTTAACCCTCTCTCTGCTTGTGCTTGTTGACTGCAGGCCCAGTGGGTGTCCAGGCTCTATCAAAGAAGCCCCTGACCCTCTCGCAAACACAATCCGCCGTTTTCTTCCTCAACAAACTCAAGCACAACTCGCTACAGAGACAGAAGGTATTTATGTCCTTTACAGTCATTTATATGTTGGAGTTTGGAACAATTCCCCCACACCAAACCTCCAAATGTTCGTTATAGCAACATCCATGAACGCCACAATATATGGCACAGTCAGAGAGAACTTTTATCCATTTAAAAATGTCCTCTAGTTTATTTTGTTCAGTTTTAGTCATGATTTTCCTCGTTTTGGTGCCATTTGTGTAAAATTCATGGAACGTTACTGAACCACTTATTTTTTCTCTCCCTAGTTTCAGCGTGTTTTGTTTCTTTAGTCGGTCAGCGGATTTTAAAAAGTCTCCACTTGTTTAGCTCAAGAAGTGAAGCTAAATGAGGACACCTTCATAGTTAATTTATTGCTTCTTTAGCCTCTTAATAGAAATCACATGGAGCTGAACAAAACAATTCATTATGAGGGAGTTCTATGTTAAACAAGGAGTTTCCAGGAACTCTCTGTCGCGTAAATCAGCCGTTCACAACAAAAACATGATGATTCTGTTCTTGCAGGAGAAGTTGGCCTCTCAGAAACGCTCCACGCTGAGAGACAGGAGAATGGGGGATGAGGTCAATGTAAGTATGTTGTGCCTGTAGCCTTAGTTTGTTTCTGCAGGCTAATGCACAGACGTTTCATTCAGTCGGTCCCTTTTCATGTTGAAATGGACCCCCCCAAAAATCTATGTGGCCACTAAGCACTCACTTTGTCAGCTGGACTGGGTTGTTTGAGGAGGAGACATTTTGCCTCTCAATCAAAAGGCTTCATCACGCTCATGTGTTCATTACTCATCCTCTGGTTAGCTTCAGCCTTCTTCAGGGCTCTTGTTCTTTCCAGTAAACCACTCATTTAATCTAGTAAAATTTACATGAAATAAATGAATTTGCCCCTGACTTGAGTAAACAACCTCAGGAAATCAGTCCAAGAGGCAAGTTTTTACACTTAAATTAAAAAGGAGTATTTTGTTTCAATGTAGATATCTCGACTCGACTTTTTGCTGGCTTTCATGCCCCATTAACATTACTCTGTGCCAAGGCCATGGGAACCCAGGGTGCTGAGGGCGCTGCAGCACCCCCTGGTGGATAGCTAATGAACTGCAGGCAATATTACCCCCTTAACTCCCACCTGAACCGAGCACATTTTCTCCAGCTTTACCCCAGTCCAAAAGCTTCTGGAAAAAAGGTGTGAAAATAGCAACAAAACTGAGACGGAAACAAGGATGAAAATGTGAAAAAAGTGAGAAAACATTGACGAAAAAGTGACAAAAAATTTACAAAAAATTACAAAAATGGACAAAAATTTGACAAAAAAAAGTGAGAAAAATTGCGGAAAAAAAGGACGAAAAAGTGATAAGAATTTGTCCATTTTTTGTCCATTTTTGTCATTTTTTGTAAATTTTTTGTCACTTTTGCGTCAAATTATTCATTTTTTTTGTCAAAGTGAGAAAATTTGAAGAAAAATGGAGGAAAAAATGGACGAAAAAATGATAAGAATTTGACATAAAAAAATGTGAATAATTTGACGAAAAAGTGACAAAAAAGTGGTGAAAAAAAGTCTGATGTGAGGAAAAAGATCCATTTAGTTTTGTAGGTCTTTCAAATGAGGCGTTACACTGGCCTACAGGATTTGGGTAAAGCTGAACTGGAGAAAATGCTCTCGTTTCAGGCGGGAGTTAAGGTTAATAATTAGGATTTATCCACAGAAAAAGAATTTTGGGGGTAAATTTTGTCCCTCAGCGCCCCCTAAACTAAAACATCTTCCCACGGCTCTGGTCTGTGCATTGTCATGATCACGTCCCTTCAACTGTGACTTTGTGCCTCTTGTAGACACCCAGCGTGCCTGCCGAGCCCAAGCCCAAACCTGACCCAGTGCCGGAGCCCTCCCCCGGGGGTCTTCATGAGTCCCCTGCTGCCCCGGACGCTCCAGCCCGGGACGCTTCAGCCCGGGACGCTCCAGCCCGGGACGCTCCAGCCCGGGACGCTCCAGCCCGGGACGCTTCAGCCCGGGACTCTTCAGCCCGGGAAACTCCTTCTCCAGCCTCTGACTCCCTGGCCCACAGCGAGGAGTGTTACTTCTGTGGGAAGCGGGTGTACGTTCTGGAGAGGATCAGCGCGGAGGGGCTGTTCTTCCACCGCAGCTGCTTCAAGTGCCATCGCTGTTCCCTCACGCTCCGGCTCGGGGGGTACACCTACGACCAGGCCACAGGTACCGACGCAAAGACGTAATTGTAATTTTCCATGCTTTTATGTGGCCTCGCTGCTGAATAATTCGTGGTGGCGTTGGTAGAAGTGGGTGAACATGCATCTTTCATAACCTAAAGAGTTTTCTCCTCTTTCTTTTGTGACGGTGGCGTGTGTGATGTTCCCACAGGGAGGTTTTACTGTGAACTGCACTCAGAAGCGTTGGTGTTTCCTGCAGAAGCGCCGTGTGAGGTGGGTCACTGAGCCGAGAGCCGCTCACTGCACACTCAATACAGCGTGCTTTATTCAATGTGCAGTGAGCAATATTGGATTGTGTAACAGCTTTGAGACAAATGCAGTAAACGATACAGTAGATTCCGCTGTGGCGCTTTATATTTAGTTAAATAATTAAATTGGTTCCTTTTTTTAGATGAGACGACAAAATGATTTAGCTTCTAGTTGCTCCATACATGTTCTGTTTTGTCTGTATTTATATGGTGCTGCGTTCTGATCAAGGGGCTTAAAGGAATAGGCCACCGTTTTTACTGAGATATGTTCTTACCTGAGCTTTGACGAGTTCTTTAGGACCTGTCTGATCTTCCCCCGTGCCTTCAGTCACGTAAACACAGCGCAGACGGCGTTAGCATTTAGCCTCTCCCTCTCTCCTCTATAGCTCCAAAACAGGTCAAGATAGAAGGTTAGTGCTAGATCGTATGCTCCGGAGGGACAGTCTGCTGTGAAAACGTGAGATATCATGACACAAATTAGGGCCAGGGAAATGGTTCACCTCTTAACTCCCACCTGAACCGAGAGGATCTTTTTCCTCACGTCATCAGATTTTTTCTTCCAACATTTTTTTGTTGGGTGTTCAACTCATTTTTGTAACTTTTTTGTAATTTATCACATTTTTGTCTTTTTTTTTCCGTCCATTTTTTCGTCCATTTTTAATCAATTTTTTGTCACATTTTTGTCATATTTTTGACATTTTTCTGTCAATTGT
Organism: Gobius niger; assembly: GCF_951799975.1. Taxonomy (NCBI): domain Eukaryota; kingdom Metazoa; phylum Chordata; class Actinopteri; order Gobiiformes; family Gobiidae; genus Gobius; species Gobius niger. Next base: position 2,528,618 of record NC_136868.1, read on the forward strand.
TTATCAATTTTTTTTGTCACATTTTTGTCATTTTTTCGTCCATTTTTTTGTCAATTTCTTGTGACATTTTTTGCCACTTTTTCATAAATTTTTCATCACTTTTTGTCAATGTTTTCTCACTTTTTTGTCACATTTCCATCATTGTTTTGTTGCTATTTTCACAGCTTTTTTCCAGAAGCTTTTGGACTGGGGTAAAGCCAAACTGGAGAAAATGTGCTCGGTTCAGGTGGGAGTTAAGGGGTTAACCTTAAGGATTAGGATTATTTGCATTTTTAGACAAACCAACTCATAAATCTATACAAACTCACAGCAGACCGTCCCTCTGGAGCATACGATCTAGCACTAACCAAGATAGAAGCTACCAAGCTCTTCCACGTTTTCCCTATTTAAATATGGTTACGTGAAGTGTTCCACTACAAAGTATAATTACACAAAATTAAACAATGTGGATTTTCTAAGCGGATAAAAGGGGGAACTATATTGTAAGGCGTAATAATACCAGGAGTAGTTTGGCATCCGCGCAGTAAAGTGAAGATTACTGCACGGATATCGAACTACTCCGGTATTATTACCAAATGCACCACTTGAATATAAATTGTTATGGTGAAAAGTTGCTAACGAAGGATCGATAGCGCCCCACTCAGACCAAAATACAATTATCCAAGCAGTTTTCTTCATTCATGTAAAATCCATATTAAATGAAGCTGATCTAATATCAGTGTTATTTTTGACGACTAAAATTGGACTAAAACTAAATTAAAAGCTTCTCTTGAGACTAAAACTTTGACTAAAATGTCCAAATATTTTAGTCGACTAAAATAAGACGAAATAAAAATGAAAAGGAGAGACTAAAATCATCCAAACTTGTATTGAGCGTCTGAAAGAGCCTCAGATCAGGTAAATTCTCTGCCAAAGGATCAGCTCTGAGCTTTGTTCATGTGGAGCAGAAACATGAAGCAGAGGAACAACATTAAATATGATTATAATGAATATTATAAAAACTAGTTTGACTAGTTTTAGTCAAAAAAATATCTTCAATTTTAGTCTAGACTAAAATTAAATTACATTTTCATCAAAAGACTAAAACTAAATTAAAATATGTTGTCAAAATTAACACTGCTTAATTGCCAACAAAATCAGTGCACTATAAAGTCTACTATATAGTGCAGTTTGTAGATAATGTATAAGTCTAGAAAATACCACTAGGTTTGGGCTGAGGGAACACTTCTTTCTCTTTCGTACTGGTGACCGGGGCTACAAAAGTCTGAGCAACATCATGGAAATCTGATGATCAAACTGAATGTACCTCCTCTGTCCTCAGGTCTCGGACAATCACAAAAACACAAATGACGAAAACGACGCGTCCAGCGACTACACTCCCTCTCCGTCTGACGAAGAAGAATACGAACACACTCTGGACTGCCCTCCGTCCAGACGATCGCTAAAAGTGCCGGACAATCTTAAATCTATAACCCTGACCGAGCCGCAGCCGCCTCCACCAGACCCTAAACTGCTGACCTCTCCATCGGGACCCCACAAAGAGGAGGAGGCGGCGTGTTACCCCGTCCCCAAACCGCGGTTATCCCGACAGGCGAGCCCTCCGACCCCGGTGGCCAAACCGCGGACGATCCACCTCAGCAGCAACGACCTGTCCTCGCCGTCGAAGGAACCCAATCCCAAGCAATCCATGAAGAAGCTCCAGCTGACCGACGAGGAGAAGAGCCAGCTCGTGAGTCTGCAGAACTTCTTCAGCGCCGACTCGGACTCGGAGACGCCGTGCGGGTCGTCTTCCTGCTCCTCGTCGTCGGCCACGGTGACGAAATCGCAGGAGGAGGACGGATACTGGAGCGGCAGCACGGCCAGCAACTTCAGGGAGAAGAGGAACAGGCGCTGCTTCAAAAGGAAAGAGATCCCGGGGGGGCAGACCAAATCCAGGTCCAAATTCTCACCGTGGAATCTGTCTTCGCCCAGAATCAGCCGCGACGGCAAGCTCAGCGTCCTCAGCCATCCCGGGAGACTGGGTGAGTGGGTTTCGACTTTACAAGGTGACACTGGTGCAACAAAAATATAAGACTGGGATGTGCTGGGAAATAATGTACCCCATTCATTCACTTTTTACAGAGCAAGTTGGTCTCTTAATACTCACTACTGCCACCTCAGGTTTTACGCATACCTGCAGTTTCTATATTAAGCTTGTGCTTGGTTTTAACACATGTTTAAACTCCGTATAGTCCCTTTAAGTATTGTTTTGGCTACTCTATGTATATAAATGAACCAACTAAATGTCAGGTTTTGGCCATTGTTAGGACCTGGTTCTTTTGTATCACGCGAGAAGAGATATTTGGATATCGCCGAAGCAGACACTGGAGATAGAAGTCGTCTCAAAGATAAGGCGTTTATTGCCATTGTTCCTCGTTACAAAGCAGTAAAACCAGCTGGTGACTTCAGAGAAAGATAGATTTCTAAATAATTACTCAAGGAGGACAAACTTGATAATTTCAATAAAATTGTGCTTTTTTGCAGGCACTTATGTCCCATTATCATTACACTGCAGAAAGTAATGTTGAAATAAGTGCTTTTGTCCTTGAAAGTCTTAAGAAATCTGACCAGATATTTACACTTAAAGGAATAGTTTTTACACACTGAGATATGTTCTTACCTGAGCTTTGACGAGTTCTTTAGGACCTGTCTGATCTTCAGTCACGTAAACACAGCGCAGACGGCGTTAGCATTTAGCCTCTCCCTCTCTCCTCTATAGCTCCAAAACAGGTCAAGATAGAAGCTACCAAGCTCTTCCACGTTTTCCCTATTTAAATATGGTTACGTGAAGTGTTCCACTACAAAGTATAATTGCACAAAATTAAACAATGTGGATTTTCTAAGCGGATAAAAGGGTGGACTATATTGTAAGGCGTAATAATACCAGGAGTAATTTGAAATTCGCGCAGTAATCTTCACTTTACTGTGCGGATTCCTTTAATTGTAACCAACTCGGTGTTATCACAGGAGCAATATATAGGTTTAAAGGCTTTACAGAACGTACACGTCTAAAGTGCAATGCTTTCTAATGGAAAACTAGCTTGTCTTTTCCTTCCTTGGAAACGTTTTGCTTCGCCGGTTGGTCGCTCTCCTGTCAGAGCACTTAGTTTTTGTTTTGTCATGTGTGTGTGTGTCACTGCAGACTTCACATGTGCCCTTTTGTCTCCCACAGAAACCACGTTCGGACACGCTCACTGCGTCTCGGAGAACGACGCGGATGACGACGACGAAGAGGAGGACGACATGTTTCCTGACCTCGACATGTTCGACGATAAGGTAAGACCAAAACAAGGAGCTTTGGGAAGTCAGGGCAGAGTCTTTCGGTTTGCTTTATTGTCCCCAAAAATCAAGGGGAAATGGGATGCGTTCGCTCACTGACTCGACTTGTCTGCCCAGTTCCAGTCTTCGCCGTCGGATCCTGTGGAAGCGCAGAAGTTCGAGCTGCGGAAGATGAGGACTCTGGAGCGAAGAGCTAAAACGAGCGAACTGCAGCGGCTGAGGAATGCCCAGGTCAGCCTCTTTTACCGATCATGTTGTTGCGGTGTAGCACATGCTTTCATATCTGATCTATTTAAATGTCTTCTGTGCAGTCCATCCAGAGGCGACTGGAGGAGATCGAGGTCACGTTTAAGGATTTGGAAGTGAAAGGCGTTCACCTGGAGAGGAGTCTTCGTGGGGAGGCTGGTAAGAACTTCACTGTCCTCCTCTGTAATTATTTATGTCAAAACATAGCCAGACAACCATAGGGCTCGTCTTACTGATTGTAAGACCTGGCAACCCTGTCGTTTAGACCTTTACAAACATGATCTGAAATGCATTTGTGTTTGTTAAAAACAAATATACAGTATATTTATCTCATTCAGCCAGGAAGTCTCTCTGAAAAAAGTTAAACACAGTAACCACATACAAATTCAGAAATAAAAAGTACTAAAAGTTATTGCATTTTATTATCCGGCTCTTCACAACGTAAGTAGAAGCTCCGTTGATTTGAATGGGATTTCCCAACGTTCTACCGGTCATTATTTTCTGATAAAGGACCTCTGAGAAAAATAATGACGCTGCCAATGGCAACGGAGTTGGTGTTTTCATATCACTCCGCACGTACGTAGCAGCGACACTATCTGTCCCGTCACTGAGAGAGAAGTCGGGGAATCGCTCGTGAAGTTAGCGTGAGTCTGACTTTCAACTTACCCAGAGATTCACCACCATTCCTCCAACTGCACCTTCAGCTAAGTAGCTAGGCTAGCTGCTAGCCTTGCTGCTTCTAGCCTAGCAAAACGTTGCCGAGCAACGCGCAAACTTTTGGGAACTATTTGTCGCGGAAGTCATTAAATAAACCTTTCGACCTTCATAAAAGCGTACGAAGTTTATGTTGTGTGTGTTCAGTTGGCAAATGGCCGAATAATAAGCGGGATAATGTATAGAACGCTGGTCATTATCTGTTTGTAATATGAGGAGAGAGAGAGATATTTAAAAAGTGAGCTGTCAGCTGACGGGACAGTTTATAGGAAAACGTCGTCTCATTGGTCGATGTTGTGGCACCTGGGATTCTAATTAGTCACTGAGATCAGCAAAGGGAGGGGCTTAATAATTATTTAGTATAACAGGTACTTACTTCACATCAATGAGAGCGGCTCACTTTTCCTCCGACTCGTAACTTTAATGGGACCTCACCAACTCGTCTCCATGGAGATGTTACAGCCAACCTCAAAAATCCTTTATTTTGCTAATCCTCTGCCAAATAACACTGTCGGCGTCTAGTTTGGCATCTGCGACATTTATCCAAGGTCGGACTGGGACTGAAAACCAGCCCTGGACTCTGGTCAGCCTGGCCCAAATTAGCGTAAATGTGACACTTCCACAAATACATATGTGAACCTCTGACCCCCCGCCTTAACCGAGAGCATTTCCTCCTGTTCGGCTTTGCCCAAATCTAAAAGCTTCTCAACTGGAGAGCAACACTGTAACGCCTCATTTGAAAGCTAAAATCTAGAAAAGTGATGGTAACTTTTTGTCACGTTGTCGCTGCATTTTTGTCATGTTTTTGTTGCTTTTTCATTACTTTTTTGTGGCTTTTTGCCGTGTTTTCGTCACTTTTTTGTCACTTTTTCGTTTCGTTTTTTTTTGTCATGTTATTGTTGTTTTTCATCGCTTTTTTCATTACTTTGTCGTCACGTTTTCGTCACATTTTGTTGTGTTTTTGTCACTTTTTTGTTGCTTTTCCAGCGCATTTTTGTTTTTGGATGCTTTTCTTTTAAGCCCTTAACTCCCACCTGAACCGAGCACATTTTCTCCAGTTTGGCTTTACCCCCATTCCAAAAGTTTCTGGAAAAAAGCTGTGAAAATAGCGACAAAACTGAAACGAAAACAATGATGTGACAAAAATGATTCAGTATCAAGATATTGCAGAGTTTCAAGCATCTTGCTGCATATTCTGCTCTTGATCTTAATCTGAAACTGCCTTGTTATTGCTACTTCTTGAAAAAGCCTCTAAATGTCTTTCCTCTCGTCTCTCAGGCAGTAACGGTTCCTCGGACATGATCGAGCACTGGATCCAGCTGGTGCACGAGAAGAACGCGCTGGTGTCGGAGGAGTCTGAGCTCATGGTGGCGTAAGTGGCAGCACAGAGCGCCTCTGTCGGGTGCTCGGGCGACACAGCGGAGCTTTGTACCGGCACAGAGCGGCAGTCACACGTTCACACGAGGACAGAAGCCGAGCACTAATATTAGCACCTCTGATCTGATCTGTGGTGCGGCAGGAAACGCTGGTCACAGAGACTTTCTGACCCTAAATATATACAGTTTTTAAAATTCCTCATCATTGCCGTGATGTTGGAAAGTTTCCACCGTCAGGGCTGGACTGGCAGGAAAAATCGGCCCAGGACTTTTGGGTCAAGACCGTGTTCCTGCCGAATTCAAGCTAACCCCTCATAGCACTCAACGCTTTAATCTTGTCGTTTACAACTTGATGGAACTTTTGTACAATTACTAAACAACCTTAAAATGTGCGTCCCGTTAAGGAGGTTCCTCTCGCGACTGCAACGCAAATAAACTTCTCAAAACCAACCAAATGATCCCACTGTAGATTTAGGCAATGAAATGATAAAACTCACCACAGAGATAGAGAGAGGTGTAGTAAAAGGAACGTACATTTTTGACTGAAAAATCCACATGCACAAAGCCCCCGGACCTTGGCTTGACTCTGTTTGTTTGTTTCCACTCAGGTCTCGTCAGCTCGAGCTGGAGGACAAGCAGAGCGCGTTGGAACTGGAGCTCCGCAAATACATGGAGATCGCTGGTACAGAGCTCACTTTCTGTCATGTCACATATTCTTCTTCTCAGTACTTTTATATATGGCCTTATTATCCGGCTCTTCACAACGTAAGTAGAAGCTCCGTTGATTTGAATGGGATTTCCCAACGTTCTCCCGGTCATTATTTTCTGATAAAGGACCTCTGAGAAAAATAATGACGCTGCCAATGTTAACAGAGTTGGTTCTTTCATATCACTCCTCACGTACGTAGCAGCGACACTATCTGTCCCGTCACTGAGAGAGAAGTCGGGGAATCGCTCGTAAAGTTAGCGTGAGTCTGACTTTCAACTTACCCAGAGATTCACCACCATTCCTCCAACTGCGCCTTCAGCTATGTAGCTAGGCTAGCTACTAGCCTTGCTGCTTCTAGCCTAGCCAAACGTTACCGAGCAACGCGCAAACTTTTGGGAACTATTTGTCGCGGAAGTCATTAAATAAACCTTTCGACCTTAAAAGTGTACGAAGTTTATGTTGTGTGTGTTCAGTTGGCAAATGGCCGAATAATAAGCAGATAATGTATAGAACGCTGGTCATTATTGGGAAAATAAGTACCGACAGGTAGGCCTACTTATTTTCCTGATAATGACCAGCGTTCTATACATTATCCCTTACTTAAAGTGCAGGATATATTAGACAGATGTTTGACTAAAACATAGTTAGCACAATTATATTTCAGATTTAGCGGTCAGCTTTCTTTAGTTTGACCATTTTTGTGATGTTTATAGTTTCACTTCCTTATTGGACACTGACAGGAAGTGACATAGATCAGGGCTCAAGACTAACTTTTATTTTGGTAGCGCTGGTGCTACCAACTTTTTCATTTGGTCGCACAGACAATATATTTTGGTCGCACAGACTCGAGACACAATATCAAAATTCACCATTTTAATAAATTAAAACAAGGACAATTATAAACATGTTCGATATAACTTATAATTGATCCTAACAATGATTAAAATAGTGTTAAAACTTTTTAAAATTGAGTTTTTCATATTAATAATAGTGATTTTATATAGTTTTATTATATATTTTTTTGCATTGTTCTGCTTTAATTTTGTGTTTTCAATCCATTATTATTCATCTTCCTAGACAATTGTTTGTCTCTTTCTTTCCAAATCTGCAATATCACTGTCACTTGCAGGATATTCACTTATAAAATTATGTATTACTGCCAATAAAGACTGTATTAACCACAGGCAAAAAAGTACCTGTTTTAGCCTAAAGCCTAAATAAAATACAGGAGCTGAATCTGCTGCTGCGGCTGAGGGAGGGCGGGCCACAAGAGCAGCTGTTAGCTCTCCGTTAGCTTTACGTTAGCTCTCCGTTAGCTTTACGTTAGCTCTCTGTTAGCTTTACGTTAGCTCTCTGTTAGCTTTACGTTTGCGCTCTAAAACAAGCTTTTTCTGACCGCGAGGAGATCAGAGCGAGCTCAGGTAGGAACATAAACCGCTAAACTCTTTCTGCTCCTGTCTCCTCCTCTCCAGTCTCTCCGGTCTCCTCTCGTGCTCGTGCTTCTCTCTGACCGGCGCTCGTGAGCTCGCTGCTCGGCTGCAGCGCTACCGCCCCAAAAGGCGAACATAAAAGTGAAAATAGACACTTCTTTGGGGAATAAACTGTCGGAAAGTGCGCATTGGCAGAAAGTAATAGAAGGTCAATTCATGTCGGGACATGTGGCTTCTGTTGCTGTCTGTATTTCACCTGTCCCTCGGACAAACAGGGAGAGCGGGGCACTTGCCTGGACAAAACGTTTAGCCTAAACTGCCAGCTGACTTCTTCAATAATAGTGGAAGCTTGGGTGGTGTGTGCGTGTGTGTGCGCGTGTGTGCGCGTGTGTGCGCGTGTGTGCGCGTGTGTGCGCGCGTGTGCGCGCGTGTGCGCGCGTGTGCGCGTGTGTGTGTGTTCTCAGAGGAGTGCTCTGGAGACGCTGTTTATAACGTTATTTGCAGCACTCCTCTTAAAGCCTATTAGACTTTCTTTTTTTTTTTGCTCGCACAGATGCTACCACTTATTTTTTTTACTCGCACATTCTCTAAAAATAGTCGCATATGCGAGCATTTTGGTCGCAGTCTAGAACCCTGTAGATACAGACGGCATCTCGTCATAGAAGGGGGCGTGGCCTCGCCAAGGGGGAAAATAGAATCTTTAGAGAAACAACATTTTTCACTCTTTCTGGCCGTTTTCTGGCGTAATCTAAACTTGTTTATCACACGCAAATAAAGTCAGGTCTAAATCAGGTCCACATGGATGTTTTGTCACAGCAGATTGTACAGAAGACACAAACAAACAGCTGTAGTAGCTGGAATTAGCATGTAGCATGAGTTATTTATGTATTTATAGGATATGTCTTAGTATGTTTATTTAGTAGAAATCTGTAGTTATAATTCAGTATTTGTTAAAGCAGTTTTTGAATAATTGGAGAAAGTTTAAAGCAGTTGGGGGGGGGGGGGGGGGGAAACAAAGAGGAGAAAGATCTAAACATGACCATATATGTGTTTCTTTCTTATTAATTTAAGGGATATGAGGTTCACAGGTTTTAGTCCCTTCTTTTCATTTCTATTTAGTCTTTGTCCATTAAAATATCTGGAGTGTTGCTTTTTTCAGCTAGTATTTAAATGGTGAGGAGAGAAGGTGAGAGCATCAGTAACAGAGTGCTCTTCAGGATCAAGTGGAGTGAATCCATGAAACTAGAGAAAAAGAGAGGATCTGGGTCTTAGTCAAATAAAGTAAAGTAATTCCAGTGTTGTAATGGGTGATTTCATTTTTGAGTAAAGGATTGGGCAGTGAAGTGCGTAGTTGTACAATTGGCTCCCAGCCCTTTACGTTTACATTTACCTCCGCCCATTCCTGTTTCTTTCTCGCCAGACAAAACGGCGGAGCAGGAGGCCGAGGAGGAGAGCATCCTGCAGCAGATGCTGGAGGTGGTGGACATGAGGGACTCCCTGGTGTCGTTCCTGGAGGAGAAGAGGCTGACGGAGCTGAGCGAGGAGCAGGAGGCCTTCACCATCCGCGAGGCCAAACGCCACTCCACCGGCGCTCAAGTGCACTGGGATTAACGCCACCCCCCCCCCCCTCACCCCACCCCCACGGGTCGCCACTGTTTTCCCACAGGCTCAACTCCGGAGCTCACGATCGCCGCACAAGCCAAAGACGAGAACGGAGACGCTGGTTTCAGACACTGGAAAGATCGGGCTTTGCTTCTCGAGGTGGTGTCGAATCAAGCCTCTAGGGGGCGACAAAAGCCTGAAGAAGTGCTCGGGGGAGAGACTGGCCTTTTCTGCAGCTGCACTGGACCGGCACTGCAGAGCGCGGTTTATCAAAAGGCATCACTGTGGTGACAAAAAACTGGCTTCGAAACCGATCCACGCTGAAGTTTAAAACACTCCCATCGGTTTCCTGCGTCTTTCTTATCATTAATTGCGATTTAGTTTAGCAAAGCGGTGTTGCCCGTTAAAGGAGCAGACTATGGTGGCCTCAGAGGGACGAAAACTGGGCTTGATTTATGCTTTTTGTTTGAAAAAATAAACTAGTCAAGGAAGAAAAAAAGGAAATAGAGTAAGAGCAGGGCTGGGTTTGTTTTCAATAGAGATGCCTCAACGATTTTCTGAACGATACCGAGATACCTAAGTTAATTGTTATATAGAACCATCAAACTGACTAGTGTTTCCTTTTCCTTTTCCTTCCATTTAATTTCTTGCATTTTCCCCCATTTTAAAGACATTTTTCCCGCCTAATTTTTCCTATTTTTTCCCCCAAAAAAATCTTAAATTTCCCAAAATTATTTAAGTTTTTTCCCGCAATATTTTCTTTCTTTTTTTTCTCTTTTTTTTTCTAAATGTTTCCCCAATTTTTCCCAAATTGACAATTTTTCCACACTTTTTCTTTATTGTTTTTGTTGGACAACAGCATCAAAGCTTCAATATAAAGATGAGATATTTCTTTTCGGTGCAGTGGTCCCTCGTTTATCGCGGGGGTGTCAAACTCATCATGGGTCCCAAATATAATAGAGAAAATGTTTCCAATAAATAATAATAAGCTGTGATTTGGTCTAGGGCTGCACAATATATCGCGAAAAATATCGTACCGCGATATTAGCTGATGCAATATCTGTATCGCGAGAAGCCACAATATATCGCAACATCACCATAGCCTTCATCTGACTGAGATCCACCCATTTCTTTTTGTAAACTCAAACTCATGCATTGAAGTCATGTGTAAAAGTTCACTTTTAGTTTAACATTTACTCGCTTTGTTAAATTCTACCCTTGTTTTGGTCCTGATTGGGTGTTTTTTAAGTCTTCTTTTGACACAATTTGCTGAAAAAAAATGTTACATATCGTGTTTGGTGAAATATCGCAATAATATCGTTATCGCGATATTGCACAGCCGTATCGCATATCGCAAGTCACTTCGATATCGTGCAGCCCTAATTTGGTCAAAGCCCCAACTTAAACTGTAGCTTCATTAATAACGACGGTTTGCACTTGTTTTGCACTTTACAAGCCCTCTGCTGGACACGTGTGGAACTTGGTATGGCCCCTTTTTTAACTTAATGCCCCCTAATGGCTAGAATGAGCTGGTTATTCTTTAAAAATCAATAACTCCGCACAGGAATGGGCTAGAGACAATTGTTTTTTTGTTTTTTTTTTGTTTTTTTTATATACATACTCTAGAATCACTGCTCTACAGGGCCGGGGCCGGATTAAATCATCTGTTTGTCACCCCTGCCCTAAAGGAATGACTAAAATGTGACAAAGACTTAAACTTTAAGGGCTGCCTAAAACGACTGGCGTTCACGAGGGCTGGGACGATGCAAAATACGTAGCCCGATACTGTACGTACTGCGATACTTTACCTTGAAGGAATTAAGTAAGAAAGCACAAGTCTGACAGTGGCCGACACATTGTAAAAGTATCCTCTTTAGTTTAAACCAATCCGCACCAGGACGGGTGTTAATCAGCTCAACTTTAGTTTAAAGAGGGGGTGTTCTGCTTTTTTCAGTCCCACAGCACCAGTCTATATCTCACTACACTGATGAGCAAACCTTCTGTTGGTCTGTAAATGCAGTAAATTAGAATAACTGCCTTGTATAAAATGTCTCTCTCAAAATGGCTGTGGTGAATGTCTTGAAATAGGCCTCTGTCTCTTTAAGAACCTCTGAGCCTTTCCGAAAGCTCGGAGGCGTCTCCAGGAGGTGGGGGCGTTCCTAGGAGGACTCGGGCAAACCTATCCCTAAAATGGCCGCCATCAGAGTTTTTACAGATGACTCAGAAATACGTGAATGTGCCAAGGCAACACTTCAGCCATGTTTTTAATGAGGGAGTGACAGAATAACATGATGGAAAGCTTGAAAAAGTCCATTTTGCAGAATAAGTTTAAGTCAAAAACCTACTTTTTTTACTCTCAAGCCAAGTTCAGTGTGCAAAGATATGTAGAGTAGCCGAGCGATAAATCTACTATCACCGTATGGCTCAAAAGTTGCCATCATAGTCTCCACTTTACGGGAAATGCTGTACAGAAAAATGTTAAATATTTATACGAAACATGTTCTAGAAATGTGGGGGGTTGAGGATATAAAAAAATATGTATTATTGCTCTCATTAAGCTCTCGTTTTCCTTCCGTGGACTTTGGAAAGTCTCAGGGCTAAACGGTTCAGTCCTCTACAGTGTTTTGTTTCCGTTAATGGCCTTTCACTTCAGATGAACACAGTAGAAAAATAGTAGAATATGAGAAAGACGATACTGTATTTATAAATGCCAATATGTTGGGGTTTTTTTTTTTCTTTTTTTGCAGCTGTCATTTTGAGAAAAGCCAAAAACATGAAGCTTTGTTATTTGTCCAGGCAAAAAGAAGAAAAAAAAACAAAACACTTGAGATTAAATAAAGAAACTGCACTTTGTTCGTAGTTGAGTTTCGCCGCTGTTTTTTTGTACGGGCGACATGCACTTTTGTTTGGCCTGCACTCCACCAATAACTTTAAAGAAGAAGAAAAACAGCTGTTGGTGATGTCACTTCCCTTTCCCCTGTTTAAGGATGGACAGATTGTGCAAATTCTGCTGAAGCTCTAGTTCACAAACTGCACAGATCTAACGACCCCATGAAAGGTTCAGGATTAGTTGTGAGTGCACTGCAAAAAGTGGATTCTAAGCAAGTAAAAAATGTCTTTAAGAAATAAGTTCATATTTTTTCCCTAAAAAGTAATAATGTTTTGCCGAGCAAAGTTTTCTTGAGAAAAAAAATCTTATTTTAGGAAATAAAATCGAGCCATTTCTTGTTCAGATAAATTTGCTAAAAACATGTGAATTTTTCTTGTAACAAGAAAGGAAAACTTTTTGAATCTTCTTCAGTTTTAGACAAAGAATATTTTTTCTTATTTTAGGAAAAACTAAGATCAACAACTCTTAATGTAAGAACTGATTCTCACAGAGAGATAAAACATTCCATTCTTTAAAGTGGGCGGCTCGGTGGCACAGCGGTTAGAGCCTCAGCTTCACAGCTCGAAGGTCCTGGGTTCGATTCCCAAAGGGGCCTTTCTGTGTGGAGCATGTTCTCCCCGTGTCTACCACTAAAAACATGTACAATAGGTGAATCCTCCAGCAGGTGATTCTGACCATCAGCCTGGCTCCACATCATGGAGACGGGTCTCCGGGCGCCGGCAATACTTTCCTTAAATATTAGTATTTATTAAGAACATTTTGCTCCAAAATGTGAGTAATTTAGAACATTTTACTTAAATCAAGCAACATTTAAGACAATTTTTCACTAAATAAGAATGTTTTCCTTAAATTATTCATTTTCTGAGGACATTTTGCTTAATTCTAGTCATTTATTTGCTTAAATTAAGTGTTTCTTTCTTGTTTTATGAAGAGAAAAATATTCTAGAAATAAGAATTCTTAGCAAGAAAAAAACACTGACCCCATTGGCACAATTTTTTCCTTAAAACAAAACAAAATGTCTTATTTTAAGATTTTTTTCCTTGTTTTTAGTCGGGCACTTTTTGCAGTGTGTTAGTGCTTAGAGGCGATAATTTGATGATTTCAGACGCCGCCCCTGTGCTTGAAAAGTGCCAAATACCATCAGGGAAGAAGAAACCACGGATGGAATAACCTGGTCATTCAGGTCATCAGCTGATCTCATCCTTTGAGCTGAACCCTGGCCAGCAGCAGCGACCCCAGATCAGAACCGTGAGTTAAATCGATCATGTTTGTGGTCAGGCAGTGTGTTTCGGTCTGTACATTCTGCTGTTCTACCTTTTAGCCTCTAGGGGGCTCTCTCACCCCTCACTGCACATTCACTCTCCACGGCTGCTTCAATCAAATGAAGAGGCGTCTGCTTTGACTTCAGAGTGAACACATTCCTCCTCTGTCCGATTCACTTATCAGACTTTTATTGATTTGCACAGACATAAAAACAGTCAAACAGGAAGTCGAGCCAGAGCCAGTGGTTTTGTGTTCAGTCATGTGACCTAATATTCTGATTATCCTGATTATAGCATTGCAGATGTTCTGTTGGGTTTGGTGGGGTCTATTGCAGGGGTTCTCAACCTGGGGGTCGCGAGACAAATTTGGGGGGTCGCCAGAGCATATGGATAAAATATATATTTTAATATTATTATGGTGTTGTAGCGTACATGCTATTTTACCAGGGTGCCATTATTTGTTCTGAATTTAATTCATTTTTGTTTTAGCCATTGTTTTTTCTTTGTATTTTAAAAGTTATATAGTTTAACCTCTTCACTCCCGCCTGAACCGAAAGGATTTTTTTTCCATAATTTTTTTGTTGGGTATTCAACTCATTTTTTGTGACTTTAAAAAAAAAAAAAAGACATTTTTTGTCACATTTTTGTCATTTTTTTAATCAAATTTTTGTCATTTTTTTGTCACTTTTTTATCACTTTTTTGTCACATTTTGTCACATTTTTGTCATTTTTTGGTAATTTTTTTTGTCATTTTTTTTGTCATTTTTTGTCACATTTTTGTCATTTTCCCCCCAATTTTTTGTCAATTTCTTGTGACATTTTTGCCACTTTTTCATAATTTTTTCGTCACTTTTTTGTCACATTTCCATCATTGTTTTCGTCTCAGTTTTGTTGCTATCTTCACAGCTCTTTTCCAGAAGCTTTTGGATTGGGGTAAAGCCAAACTGGAGAAAATGTGCTTGGTTCAGGCGGGAGTTAAGGGGTTAATGTCCCTGTTTTTCCCATGGTCTGACCCGAGTGGGGGTCACGATCCTAATTAACTGTTATAAAGGGGGTCGCGGCTCTAAAAGGTTGAGAACGACTGCACTAAATAAGGCAAGCAGAAGAAGTTTCATACTGACTATTTTTCCTAGATCTTCAAAACAACAGGAGGGTTAAGTAAAAATCCACTGAACTGAAGATGTACAAAAAAACACTGCTGTATCAAGAGAGAGAGAAGTTGCTGCTTGTTTATCACATGACACTGTTAGGGCTTTAAAGCATCTCAGACCCACCTCACAGAAATAGAGATTTCCTTTGGCCTTTATCGCTGCTTGTAGCTTTAATCCCGATCCACAGGGGCGGACTGGCCATATGTCCATTCTGGAGGAGCACAGAAGGGCCTCTGGCTCTAGAGCAGGGGTCACCAACCTTATTTCAGCTGAGGGCTTCTTTAAGAGCATTAAGTTGTTCGAGGGCGACCAGTTAAAAGCAAATCCTAAAGACTTAAACGTGCACTGTTCACTTATAGGATATTGACCCCATATTATATTAAAATAGCTTTATTTTAAACTCATACTGAGTCACAAGAACCGAAATAACTGTAATTTTAAGAATTAGATTCAAGAAAATGAAGTGTTTTACACTTTAGGAAAAGTCCCGAGGGCTACTGGACCTGCCCCAAAGGGTTGGTGACCCCTGCTCTAGGGCCACCGGTCTGGCCTCTCCATTTTCCCTTTAACCTCTTACCCTCCGCCTTAACTGAGATTTACCCAAATCCTTAAAAGAAAAGCATCAAAATAGCGGTGAAAACAAGGAAGAAAAGCAATGAAAGCTTCATGCTGGCCTCACCGCCTTCGCTCTGCCCCGTCCCGTCAGCAGGGAGGGGCCGGGAGGACTTGGATGGGAGACGGTTTGGGAAACACCAGGAAGCCTGGCCAATGCAGTGAGTGAGTGAGTGGTGGTGGTCGGAGGGGCCGATGGCACAGACTGGTTGCCACGCTTCCGTCAGTCTACCCCAGGGCAGCTCCGAGTATGGAGTGAATGAATAACGCAATATAAAGCGTCTTTGAGTGTCCAGGAAAGCGCTGTATAAAACTGATGCATTATTATTACAATAATAATTATTATTATTATTAAAAAACATGACCAAAAAACATGAAAAAACACTGACAAAAGCGTGATGAAAACATGCCAAAAAGCCACTAAAAAGGAATGAAAAAGCAACAAAATCAAGCAAAACATGGCAGAAATTTGACAAAAATGTGGCGACAATGTGACAAAAACTTACAATCACTCTTGTAGGTCTTAGCTTTCAAATGTTTCTCTGTTGCTCTCCACTCGAGGAGCTTTTAGATTTGCCGAACCGGAGAAAATGCACTTGGTTAAGGCGGGGGGTAAGAGGTTAAAATGTCGTATAGACACTCATTTGGGCCAGGCTGCTCAGAGTCCAGGGCTGTTTTTCAGTCCCAGTCCGGCCCCAGCCGATCCAACACTTTATTTTGTCTATTTCCGCCTCAAACTTCATTCACACTGGAGAGCTGTCGCATCAACGTGAGAAAAACAAATGTAAAGAAAATGTCGATTGATGTTTCAGTGTAATCAGTGCGATATCAAAACCCTTTATTGTGAAGCCTGGATCACCTGTCCGGGCCTCAGTGAAGTGGACGAGCTCTGGACTTGTTTTCACTGTCGTTGATCTTCCTCCTGAAACAAAGCAAACACGTAACATAAGGCGTTAAACATCTCCTGATCCTGTTACCGTAATCCCATCGAAAACTCATTTAGACACAAAAGAGATTAAGGCAGAGTCAGGACTTTGTTTTCCCTCGAGGTGATTTCAATCCTGCCCCGAGCCTGGGTTTAAATACTGTGTGAGCCCAAAGTCGGGCCATTGTTTCTTGATGTTGAGTTTATTTGCAATTAAATCAAAAAATGGTGAATCGTCCCAGTTAGTTCCATAGAACAATCTGCAGTTACTGTTTATCTAAGCACAAAAGTTTAATCTGAAGCCATGTCGTGATCTATGTGACCTTGCACAGGCGCAGGCGGATGTTGTTTTATATTATTATAATGTTTCTAATCCTCAGCTTCAGTCTGATTGACCCTCGGGTTTTGAGTGACTGTCAGCTCTTCTGTGGAGGGTTTGATTTGAGGCTCAAGTGGCTCTTCTTAAATCACTCATTTATGTTTATAACTGTAGCAGTAAAATGCGCCGACACTCTTATATTCTATTGTTTGTTGTAGATTTGATGCTGCAAAGTTCGACCCTATGTGAAAGTACGGCGAGGTTTGACATGTTCGTTTCATGGTAATTGTATAAATTCTGTGGTTTCTCCATCATTAACAAGATGATGATTCGTGGCCGTGGGCAGTGTTTCCCCCACAGGAAGCAGAAGTGCAGCCTCTTGCTTTAACCTCAGCTTTACCCAAATCTAAAAGCTTCTTGACTGGAGCTCACAGCCTGTAGGCCAGAGTCACGAGTCATTTGAAATCTAAGACCAATAAAAGTGATTGTGACTGTTTGTTGTATTTTTGTCACATTTTTGCCACGTTTTTTGTTTCTTTTCTACCACGTTTACGTCTTGTTTTCATTTCTATTTTGGTGCTTATTTTCAAGAAGCTTTTAGACGAAGCCAAACTAAAAATGTGCTCGGTTCCATTGGGAGTTAGGGGGTTAACTTAAAAAATGTTTTTTATAAGTAAGGATTAAACAACGAGGAGCCGCATTAGACGGTTCTAACGCCCGACACAGTGTTGTTCCTCCTGCATTATAACGTCTAACGCGGCTCCTCGTTGTTTAATCCGCTTATACCAGGGTCCCACAAACCTAACATTTATAATAAATGTTTTTTTCATTGACTAAACTCACTAAATCTGCCAGACTACGGGACTATTTTGTGTGGGTTATTAGCCGGTCACTGAAGGCTGGTCTCAGAGCGAGTCATTCTCCGCAGCTATTACGAGGATCTCAGTCAGGCTCAACGACACAACATCAGCACAGAATCACAACACAACAGGACTAACCCGGAAACACTTTTCCCTGGAAGTAAACACCGATATGCGGCACTCGTGGGCAGGAGTTATTTACCTTTTACAAGGTTTAACCTGAAGCTAAAGCTAGCTAGCTCAACCAGCTCAACTGTTTATGGAAACAGCTGCGGTGGAGTCGCTCACACCTGGGCCCCCCCAACTCAAACTTTTATGTTTGACTTTACTAATCCAGACAAATATGCTTCAATGCAGGATCATTTTATGTACGGCTGAAAATGATGAATAGCCTTAACCGTTTTCAATAGAAATGTAAAGCTCATATGTTATTAACAGTAGCTAACCTAGCTGCTCACTCTCCTCTACAAACATTTAGCAAACACTAAATCCATCTCATACGTTCCTGTCAGTCACTAATTACGCCTTTATCTGATTCAGCTGTGTCATGCGTTGCTATGGCGACGCCACAGCGGAGTGACATCCCAGTGATTTAACTACCGGACTACGTGTGCGGTTATACCAAAATAATGCACCAGCCAATCAGAATCCAGTATTCACCCAGACCATGGAATAAGAATTCTTATAGAATCTGAAAAGATCTGTACATTCATGAAGTAGGTAAGTGCTTTATTGTCATTGTGCAAATGTACAACGACATAGAGTTCAGGAATGTGATGTCATGTCGCTAAGCATTATGGGATTAGCAGCCATTGTAAACCAATGGAGCTTTTAAAAGGTAAAATACTGGAGTTATTGTTCACATTAAACACTTGGACACCACAGTGAGTTAGATGTTTTTACCAGCAGTAACTCAGCAGCTAAAGGAGTTGTGCCACAGCTTTTTTGTGTTGTGTTTTTAGCTAATGTTAGTCTATGGAAATGTATGCTAACAGCTGCAAAGATGGCCGATCTCCATGGTAACTGTGGACTTTCCCGAACTCTATAGTGTTCAGGTCCTGAGCTGCTGCGGCTTGACTGTGTGTCAACCTGTCCCGCGTGACCTTGGAGGGCGGGGAAACTGTGGATCCTCTGAAACAGTGCACCGCCTCAGAGCGTGGTGTCCTGCACTGGTCAGCTTCTCTACCTCCTCTTCCTCCCACTGCTCCACAGCTGCTTTCACCATCTCCTTGTTGACCCTTTGTTGTTTCCTGCAGCTCCTCTTCGTGACGCCTCCTCTGGATCATTCATAGTTTGAGATGTTCGGTGGTTTCCCTCTTGAGTTCGGCTTTAGCGCAAAATATAAAGCCGACAAAACTGAGCGTAACTTTTTTGTCGTGTTTTCGTCGCTTTTTTGTCTGTTTTTGTTGCTTCTTTGTTGCGTTTTCATCCTCGTTTTCGTTGCTTTGTGGACCCTTCTTTCAAGAAGCTTTTAGATTTGGGTAATATCGAACTGTGTAAAATGTGCTTGGTTCAGGCGGAGGTTCAGACGTGAAATGCTAATGGTGATGCGACAAATACATTGAACAAATGCTGAAAAGTTTCCCGGATTTACCTGTGTGGATGTAATTGTATTTACATGTTGGACCAGAGCCTTTGTTCATCATCTTTACTTATCAGACTTGATCGGTCAGGGTCAGGGTAAGGTCAGGGTAAACTAAGGCCCTTCACCCTTGAGGACCTGCTGCTCCGGGACGGGTCATATGCCCCGCACGTACACGGGGCCAGTGGGACAAAGCTATAAGGTGTTTGTGTTATTGTCTTGGGTGATTAGTTTTAATCTGCATCGTGCTTATCGGGCTCCACTGACTCACGTGAGGCTCAGACTCATGGACTGGGCCAGATTACGGCTCTGTATTTAGTTCAACACAATGATGAGTGTGCAGAGTGAAGGTGTGCAGACCCACGGTGCGGGTAAATTAAGTAAGGGATCATGTATAGAACGCTGGTCATTATCGGGAAAATAAGCACCGACAGGGCGAACTGGACCCCAGCGTTCTATACATGATCCCACTTATTATTCGGCCATTTGCCAACTGAACACACACAACATAAACTTCGTACACTTTTTATTTAATGACTTCCGCGAGAAATAGTTCCCAAAAGTTTGTGTGTTGCTCGGCAATGTTTGGCTAGGCTAGAAGCAGCAAGGCTAGCAGCTAGCCTAGCTACTTAGCTGAAGGCGCAGTTGGAGGAATGGTGGTGAATCTCTGGGTAAGTTGAAAGTCAGACTCACGCTAACTTCACGAGCGATTCCCCGACTTCTCTCTCAGTGACGGGACAGATAGTGTCGCTGCTACGTACGTGCGGAGTGATATGAAAGCACCAACTCCGTTAACATTGGCAGCGTCATTATTTTTCTCAGACGTCCTTTATCAGAAAATAATGACCGGGAGAACGTTGGGAAATCCCATTCAAATCAGCAGAGCTACTACTGACGTTGTGAAGAGCCGTATAATAAAAAGCATTTAGTTCCATCCAGGGGCGGACTGGCCATACGTCCATTCTGGAAGAGCACAGAAGGGCCACTGGCTCTAGGGCCACCGGTCCCGCCTCAACCGAGCTTTACCCAAATCTAAAAGCTAAAAAGAAATAATAGCGAGAAAAGGAGGATGAAGGAGCGCTCACGCCTCACAACTAGAAGGTCCCGGGTTCGATTCCCACCTGGACGGGGCCTTTCTGTGTGGGGTTTGCATGTTCTCCCCGTGTCTGTGTTGGTTTCCTCCGGGTACTCTGGTTTCCCCTACCACTAAAAACATGCACAATAGATTCCCCTCTGGACTCCCCTGAAAAGAGATTCTTAATCTCAGTGGGACTTTCCTGGTTAAATAAAGTATGGTGCACCACAAGGTTCAATTTTGGGACCATTATTATTTATTATTTATATGAATGATTCTTCTGTTTCTACGACCGCCTTTCCCGCTCTTTTTGCTGATGACACCGATCAAAAAAATAATAATAAAAAGCCGACCTGGGGAAAATGCACTCGTTAATGTTAAGGCGGGGGGTCAGAGGTTAAAATATGTATTTGTGGAAGTGTCACAATTACGCTAATTTGGGCCAGGCTGGTCAGAGTCCAGGGCTGTTTCTCAGGCCCAGTCCGGCCCTGGTTCCAGCTTTAGCTGCATTGTTTTAGTCATTTTAGCAAAGGACTGTTTTTGCTGACTAAAATTAGACTAAACTGAATCAGAAGTTCTTTATAAGACTTAAAATATGACTCAAATCTCCAGATATTTTCGTCGATCAACAGGGCCGGACTGGGACTGAAAAACAGCCCTGGACTCTGACCAGCCTGGCCCAAATTAGCCTAATTGTGACACTTCCACAAATACATATTTTAACCTCTGACCCCCCGCCTTAACATTAACGAGTGCATTTTCCCCAGTTCGGCTTTTTATTATTATTTTTTTGATCGGCATCATCAGCAAAAAAGAGCGGGAAAGGTGGTCGTAGAAACAGAAGCAAAATCATTAATAGAAATAATAAATAATAATGGTCCCAAAACGGAACCTTGTGGTGCATCATACACGGAATTCCTTTAAGACTCATGTTTTTTTATACTGGGCTTTACCCAAATCTAAAAGCTTCTCGACTGGAGAGCAACAATGTAACGCCTCATTTGAAAGCTAAGACCTACAAAAGTGATGGAAACTTTTTGTCATTTTTGTCATATTTTTGTTGTTTTTTCATCACATTTTTTGTCACTTTTTTGTTGCTTTTCCGGCACATTTTAGTTTTATTTTCATCCTCTTTTTCTCGCTATTTTGATGCTTTTCTTTTTAGCTTTTAGATTTGGGTAAAGCTCGGTTGAGGCGGGACCGTGGCCCTTCTGTGCTCTTCCAGAATACAGGACATATGGCCAGTCCGCCCCTGTCAGGAGAGACAGAGATGTGCAGCTGGTGGCAGAGCGGGTCGTCTCATGATCGGAAGGTTGTGGGTTCAAAATCCCGCAAACACACACTGTCGTTGTGTCCTTGGGCAAGACACTTCCCCCTCCTTGCCTCCAGTGTCTGCGTACACTGGTGTGTGAATGAGAGAGAGGTTCCTTTGGGGCTGCTATAGGTAGAAAAGCGCTGTATACAATATACAAATCCTTCCATAACCTGGCCCCGCCCGACCTCACCGAGCTCCTGCAACAACACCAACCCCCCCGCCGCCGACTCCAACCGCCTCACTCCCATCACCCGCACCAACCGCCGGACCTTAGGGGGACCGAGCCTTCGCCATCGCCGCCCCCGCCCTCTGGAACTCACTCCCACAGCCCAAACACAGACTCACTGCCAACCTTCAAATCAGTATCAAAACCCACCTGTTCAAACCAGCTTTTCCTTAAACCCCTTTTTTGTTTTGTTTTATCCCCCATGAAAAGCGTCTTTGAGTGTCCAAAAAAGGGCTCTACAAGTTTGATGTATTGTTATTAGAGCTGTCAAGCGATTATTTTTTTTAATCGGGATTAATCGCAGCTTTTTATTTGCATGTGTCTAGAGAAAAGAGGGGCCAGTTTTAAGAAAAAGTTCTGTTTTTATTTTTTATATATTCTGAAAGTGCCAGGCAGACATTTTGAACAATTCTGCACAAGAAATTGCTAATATAAACATAGGATAACTGTAAACATTGGTTGTAAACATTTCAGTTTTGTAAACATTTTAGTTCTGAGCTGCTATTTAAGTACAGTTCTTCTGCATTTCTCAAAGTTCCAGGCAAACATCTTGAACAATTCTGCAATATTGCACAAGAAACATAGGAAAACTGTAAACATTGGTTGTAAACATTTCAGTTCTGTACTGCTATTTAAGTACTTGCAATCACATCACACATACTGTAAGACTATCTTGCTACAACCAGTTACTCAAGCCAACGAGCTTATTAACATTTTCAGATGACAAAGCTGATCTTTTCTTTTCGCAAGGTACTGTGGAAGCAGGTGCACCCGAGTGCTTCTGTGCAGCTTGGGCCAGCTTACTGTAGGCTCCACCATGTGCTGACCACCACTCCAAGGGCCCTGCATCCATGCTCACACAGGGCTCTGCTTTGTACCTCTCAGTGCGCTGTCTGTGGCTGATCCCTCATCCTCAGATTCTGACTCTGACCCCACGAGAAGAAGAGACATCTTTTTCTGTGGAGGTTCTTCATTATTATATAAGTTATGTCCATTTACCATGAGGTTCTGTCCAGCCCAAGCACAACCCGCTCAATGATTGAATGTTCAGTGCCTTTACTTTCCATCACTGTGGCCTCACTGATGCTCCAGGATCAGTTGCTTTAGAGTTTCTGGAAGGTTTTCCCTGCAGACGGAGCCTCTCACCAGAAAACCTACAAAACTATTGATTCTGGAGTTACAGAGACTGTGATGGAAAGTAAAGGCACCGTCCTGACCACTCGTACAGTCACTGCGAGGTCGAATTCACACAAATAAAAGTTCTTTCCTTCTCAACAGCAAATAATTGAATTGGCTTGTTGCACGGTGTGGCTATGCTAGCTCCTCTGACCTGAAGGTGTGAGCGCTGGGACTTCCTGTCTGTTTTCTTTTCCTGGAATAAAAATCATATTGTCTAAAGATTATGTTGTGGGTGGTGAGTTCCCGGTAGATGATCATTTACTGTGTGTTCAAATCATGATGTAACGAGTTCAGATCAGACGCCTGTGATCATAAAGGATTGATAGTTTGTCTTGAAGCTAAAGGCTAACATGCTATAAAAAAAATATATATTTAAAGGCACTGTTTCAAGTTGTGTAATGCCTTAACCCCTTAACTCCCACCTGAACCGAGCACATTTTCTCGACGAAAACAATGATGGAAAAGTGGCAAAAATGTGACAAAAAATGACAATGTGATAAAAAATTCACGAGAAAAAAAAAAAAAAAAAAAAGACTAAAATGTGATAAAAATTTGACCAAAAAATGAAGAAAAAAAAAAAGTGACAAAAATGATGGAAAAAAAATGTGACGTGAGGAAAAAAGATCCTCTCGCTTCAGGCGGGAGTTAAGAGTTTAAATTAGCCTTTAGCTTCAAGACAAACTCACTGATCCTCACAAACACAAACGTCTCCTCTATGGAAATATTTCTACCAGGAACTCACTGGTCTGAGCTCATCTTAATGGAAATGAACACGAACAGGAAGTGCTAGCGCCCACAGCTTCAGCTCAGAGGAACTAGCGTAGCCACATTGTGCAACAGGCCAATACTTCCTCTTTTCACAGCCTGTTTGCTGGTTCTTATGATTGTTTACAGTGACCAGAAGTGCTTGCGGCAGCTCTCGCACTGACTCACGTGTGGATCACTGTCCTGTATCTGACACAGTGATGAGTGAGGTGTAAACACGGCCTGACCCGTCTCTGTCTGGGACGGGGTGAGACAGCCACACAGATTAGCTCATAAGTCCCCCCGCGGCGCATGTGGCACACTTTCTATTATGTATTTAGCCTACATTCCATCCACGTGCTCCACTCACCTGAAGCACACTTTTCTACACTGATTTCCAACAAATCCTGATGGAAACATGATCAGTCTGTGAAATCATTGGTGTGAAAAACGACTCGAGACCATTCGCCTGGAGAATATTTACTGGGTGAATAACGATAGACATGGGTTTTATCATAGTATGTAAATGAGGCACGTACAGGGCGTGTCCTTAAAGATGATTCTAAGTAAAAGTTGTTATTCTCGACTGGGACTGAAAAACGGCCCCGGACTCTGGACCAGCCTGGCCCAAACTAGCGTAAATGCGACACTTCCACAAATACATATTTAACCCTTAACCGAGTGCATTTTCTCCAGTTCGGCTTTACACAAATCTAAAAGCTTCTTGACCGAAGGGCAACAGTGTAACGCCTGATTTGAACGCTAAGACTTACAAAAGTGATTTTTTCTTTTTGTCACGTTGTCGCCACATTTTTGTCACGTTTTTGTTAATTTTTTCGTCACTTTTTTGTCGTGTATTCGTTACTTTTGTGTCACTTTCGTATTGTGTTTTTTTTGTTGCTTTTGTCCATGCTTTGTTGTGTTTTCGTCTCTTTTTTGTCATGTTTTTGTGGGTTTTTGTTGCTTTCCTGGCACATTTTTGTTCCGTCTTCATGAAAGGCAGGAGGAAATACCACGTGTTTCCTTGGATGCATTAAAAGTTTTCTAAAGACAGTGAAGAGGTGGAGATTTACGGACAGGAAAACGTTTGAAACGATGGGCTGGACCTACAGCGCAGACGGAGCCTCCAGAACCACCATGTAAGAGCTGATTCATCAACAGGAATCTTGGGGCTTTTCGATGTTTTAATTCGTTCACACAAAGTTTACAGAATTTAGAGGTTATTTTACACATCCGCCACAGCCCAGTGACAGCGGGACTGAAGGCTACGCGGAATCTACTCTGAGCAGGGGCGAATCCGAGTATACAGGGGCTGGGGCAGTACAGGGGAACCACTGACAGAAAAACTGCCAGAAACTGACAAAAATAAAAAAATATTATTTTATATTTATCTTTCAGACGGCAGGGAAAAGCAGCTCATATTAAAAATCTCTTTAAGTTGCCCCCCGGGCCCCCTTCCTTAAAATGCTGCCCCAGTAATTTTCTACATAGACTGGTGCATTTAAAAAGTTTGATTTTAGCCTAAATTCAAAATGACTATCTTGAGAAAGCACTTGTTATTTTCAAGATTAAACACATTTCGAAAAGTAGACACGCTGGTGTTTGTGACTAGAGGTGACTTGCCGGCTAAAGCAAGACTTGACTTGACTTGAGACTTGGACCTTCACGACTTGGACTTGACTCGAGACTTGCATTTAGTGACTTACTCCCACCTCTGCGTCATACTCATAACTGAACACACTGGGATTCTTATTCATTTATAATATAATTTGAACATAGCAATGTTAAAACTATGACTTCGGTCTGTGGGTGATGGTCCTCAGCTTTTTCTTTGCACATTTTCACCACAGTCTTGCAGCTCCCAAGAGATATTTTCCAACTGTTGTTTCTGTGGCGGGAACAACAGGGAGAACATGCAAACGTCCCGGGACCTTCCTTAGCCATGAGGGACCCTGAATTTCCACACCTGCAGCACAGTGGAGGCGTCACAAGAGGAAACACCATCCATCCATTTTCTTCCACTTTTCCGTTGCCGGGTCGTGGGGGCAGCTGTTGGAGCTGCCCAAATCACATTGCACCAGCCCCTATAGCGCCTCCTGCAGGTGGTGGGTCCACAGAAGGACGGCCTCACGATTAAACGGGCCTGTTGGTCTCTCATACGGGGCTTCTGAACCGCTCTTTGTCTGACCCGTCACCGAGGACCTGTTTACCCTGGGAGACCCTACAGGAACACGAAGCCCCCGACCAAAAAAGTTCCAAAAATGAGTTGAACACCCAACAAAAAAATGCTGGAGAAAAAAAATCTGATGACGTGAAGAAAAAGATCCTCTCGGTTCAGGCGGGGGTTAAGAGGTTAAAGGTGGCCACTCATACATCCACTGTGTCACTGCAAGATGAAACACACAAATATCAACTTTTTTCCCCCCAATACAAAGAGTTGCACAAAGCACCTTTAACCCCTTAACTCCCGCCTGAAGCGAGCACATTTTCTCCAGTTTGGCTTTACCCCAATCCAAAAGCTTCTAGAAAAAAGCTGTGAAAATAGCAACAAAACTGAGACGAAAACAATGATGGAAATGTGACAAAAAAGTGAGAAAAATTGATGAAAAAATGACAAAAATGATGAAAAAGTGATGAAAAAGTGGCAAAAATGTCACAAGAAATTTACAAAAAATGACCAAAATGTGACAAAAATGTGATAAAAAATGGACAAAAAATGACAAAAAATTGACAAAAAATGACAAAAAAAAGTGATGAAAAAGTGGCAAAAATGTCACAAAAATGTCACAAGAAATTGACAAAAATTGACGAAAAAATGAAGAAAAAAAAAAGACCAAAAATGACAAAATGTGACAACTAAATAACAAAAATATGATACAAATTTGACCAAAAAAATTGGCAAAAAATGTGAGAAAAAAATATGATTAAAAAATTGACGAAAAAATGACAAAAATGTGACAAAATGAGTTGAAAACCCACAAAAAAATGATGGAGTAAAAAAAATCCGATGACGTGAGGAAAAACATCCTCTCGGTTCAGGCGGGAGCTAAGTGGTTAATCCCTTGCTCCCCTCCTGCTGCAGCACGCGCCACTCACCCAGCACAGCACAGCGCGAGCCCTCGCCTCGCCCCGCCCCCTCCCGTCTCTGGGATGTGATGAGCTGCTCCTTCACGTCCCAACTCCAGTCCGTCCGCGCTCCCTCCGCCGCAGCAGCTTCTACAGGAGAGTCAGAGCCGCTCCAGCCTCTCGGTGAGTCCCTTCATTCACCCACTCACCCACTCACCCACTCACCCACTCACCCACTCACCCCCATCCACCCATTCACCCACTCACCCCGCGCGCGCTTCAAATACGCATACGCATAATTGGACTGCAGCTGCAACTTTTCCACTGCAGGCTCGGTCCGCAGAATCCAGATGTTCCCACTTGTTTTTGCGCACGGATACCAGTTGCTTCCGCTGCTGCGTCGATTCGCTTTGGCACGAGGAACCAAAGCGGGTCTCCTGAAGCGCGCGCGGACCGAAGCCTAAACCGAGAAAGGGACCGACGCAAACCAAGTCTAAAGCCACGAAACTCGACTAAAACGTGCGCGGTTTGCAGATGTTGCGCGCGCTGGTCCTTCCTTTACCCAAACCCTGCGCGGTGAGCTCGTGCATCATCTCTTCGCTGCGGCGCTGGTGATGGTGGGGAGAGATTCCGCGGAGGAGGATGCGGGAAACTTGTGGCTCCAGTCGCATCCGCAAAGCAAAAGGCTGGTGTTTTTCAGGTGTAAAGTAGAGCTGGATCTTCGTGTTGGATTCCCCTCTGATGATGATGATGTTGTTGTTGTTGTTGTTGTTGTGGTGGTGGGTGCGTAACGATCATGATTCCAGTGGCGTGTCTCGTGAACCACTGCACCACTGGGCTGTGATGATGGTGGAGAGAATGTGTGATCGCGCGGCTGCAGCAGAGAAGAGGCTGATCTGCTTCGGTTAGAGAGGAATAACAGTGCAGGAGATGGTGTTTTCCTGCTAAAAAGTGACGTCTGAGAAGTTTGAGTTGGTTTAGTCTCAGATAAAACCTCTTGTTGCAAACGGGACGAGCACATCTTTCATTGATCTCATTTAAGATGAAATGAAATGACAATTCCCTAAATAACATTGAATCAATGTTTAAACGTGTGACTGTGAAGGTTGTTGTTGTTTTGTTGTTGTTTTCAGGTGAAAGTTTTACATGTTCAGAGACCGAATTGGCCCAAAACTTCATTAAACAAAAGAGTTTTTCCTGTAGTTTTTCCTCCCCTGAACCTCTGAACCTCCGCCCGAGGAGGTTAAGAGGTTCAGGGGAGACTTGAATGATGAAACTGATGAAAATGATGAAAATGTGACAAAAGCAAAAAATACAACAAAATGTGACGCAAAAGTGGGAAAAATTGTTGAAAAAGCAACAAAAATACAAGAAAAAGTGACAGAAATGCGACGAAAAAGTGACCAAAAAATGGTTGAAAAAGCAACAAAAATACAACAAAAATGTGACAAAAATACAACAAAAATGTGACAAAAAAAGTGAAAAAATACAACAAAAAAGTGACAAAAATGCGACGCAAAAGCGACAAAAACAGTTGAAAAAGTGACCAAAATGTGAATGAGAAGAGGCTGATCTGCTTAGGTTAGAGAGGAATAACAGTGCAGAAGATGGTGTTTTCCTGCTAAAAAGTGACGTCTGAGAAGTTGAAATGACCGGAATGAAGGGATTGAATCTACACTTTGAGTTGGTTTAGTCTCAGATAAAAAAGCACAGCTTTCATTGATCTCATTTAAGATTAAATGAAATGACAATTCCCCGAATAACATTGAATCAGTGTTTAAACATGTGACTGTGAAGGTTGTTGTTGTTTTGTTGTTGTTTTCAGGTGAAGGTTTACATGTTCAGAGACCGAACTGGCCCAAAACTTCATTAAACAAAAGAGTTTTTCCTGTAGTTTTTCCTCCCCTGAACTTCTGAACCTCTGAACCTTCAGCCGAACAGAGACAAAAACCAGACTTAAATGATGAAAATGTGACAAAAGCAAAAAATACAAAATGTGACGCAAAAGTGGGAAAAAATGTTGAAAAAAATGACAAAAATACAACAAAAAAGTGACAAAAATACTACAAAAATACTACAAAAATACAACAAAAATACTACAAAAATACAACAAAAATACTACAAAAATACAACAAAAATACAACAAAAATACAACAAAAATACAACAAAAATACTACAAAAATACAACAAAAATACTACAAAAATACAACAAAAATACAACAAAAATACAACAAAAATACTACAAAAATACAACAAAAATACAACAAAAATACTACAAAAATACTACAAAAATACTACAAAAATACTACAAAAATACTACAAAAATACTACAAAAATACTACAAAAATACAACAAAAATACAACAAAAATACTACAAAAATACAACAAAAATACAACAAAAATACTACAAAAATACTACAAAAATACAACAAAAATACAACAAAAATACTACAAAAATACTACAAAAATACAACAAAAATACAACAAAAATACAACAAAAATACTACAAAAATACTACAAAAATACTACAAAAATACTACAAAAATACTACAAAAATACAACAAAAATACTACAAAAATACTACAAAAATACAACAAAAATACTACAAAAATACTACAAAAATACAACAAAAATACTACAAAAATACTACAAAAATACAACAAAAATACAACAAAAATACTACAAAAATACAACAAAAATACAACAAAAATACTACAAAAATACTACAAAAATACAACAAAAATACTACAAAAATACTACAAAAATACAACAAAAATACTACAAAAATACAACAAAAATACTACAAAAATACAACAAAAATACTACAAACATACTACAAAAATACAACAAAAATACAACAAAAATACAACAAAAATACTACAAAAATACTACAAAAATACAACAAAAATACAACAAAAATACTACAAAAATACTACAAAAATACAACAAAAATACAACAAAAATACAACAAAAATACCACAAAAATACTACAAAAATACTACAAAAATACAACAAAAATACTACAAAAATACTACAAAAATACAACAAAAATACTACAAAAATACTACAAAAATACTACAAAAATACAACAAAAATACAACAAAAATACAACAAAAATACTACAAAAATACAACAAAAAAGCGACAAAAATACAACAAAAATACAACAAAAATACTACAAAAATACTACAAAAATACTACAAAAATACAACAAAAACACAACAAAAATACTACAAAAATACAACAAAAACACAACAAAAATACTACAAAAATACAACAAAAAAGTGACAAAAAAGCGACAAAAATACAACAAATATACAACAAAAAAGTGACACTGGTCCAAAGTGTGAAGTCTGTAGAAGCGACTAAAGTGGAGATGTTGTTGCACCAAATAAATCTATTTAGAAACATTGAATCAGTGCGACCATGAAACATATTATCGTGATGAGGTTGTTTTTTGCTGAAGACGCTGAAAGAAACACTGCCTAGTAATAATAATAATAATAATAATAATAATAATAATAATAATAAGTGCTACAACAGAAGAATAAAATCAGATCAAAACAAAAAGAACATTCATGTAGTAAAACAAAGCAGCAAACAAACAGTCAGAATAGGCCTTTTTAAATAAATGTCTTGTTTAAAGGCCTCAACACTCTGGGGACCTCGGGGACTCTGGCAGGGCGTCCCAGAGTCTCGGGGCGACTGTCTCCCATTGTGGAGAGCCTGGTCCCGGCTGGTGAAGGGTGCGGGTGGAAGTCGACCGTAGGCGCCGTGTGGGGGTGTGTGGGGTAACTCGCTCAGTGAGGTCTGAGGGCTGTTCCAGGGACACACTGGTCTGTGAGGAGGCAGAGTTTAGAGTGGATTCTGTAACGGACGGGCGGCCTGTGGAGGGACCGGAGGACGGGGGTGATGTGGTCATGTTTGCTTAGTGTGATCTGTCTGCAGTAAAAAGTTCCCTCTGCTCAGTTATCCCCGCGCAGAAGGAGAAAGAAACGTTTCAGTTTCCCGTCTTTTCATTTGAATCTACTTTTAATTAGTCGACGGGAATATCTGGCCATTTTAGTCACGGTTTTAGCCTCATTAACTCCTTTTGATTTATAGTTTAATAGTGTAATAATGCTTAGTCACATATATAACTTTGACTTTGCTCTGCTCTCAAAATCACTAGCTCCAGGCAGTGTTCATTTTGACACTGCCTGTAAGTTAATTTTAGTCGAGATTTAGTCAAAAAAATCATTTCAATTTTAGTCTAGTTTTAGTCGACTAAACTTAAGACGAATTTAGTGGACTTTGCATTGATAATATTGATTATAATCATATTTAATGTTGTTCCTCTGCTTCATGGAGCTGCTCCACATGAACAAAGCTCAGAGCTGATCCTTTAACAGAGAATTTACATGATCTGAGGCTCTTTCAGACGCTCAATACAAGTTTGGATGATTTTAGTCTCTCCTTTTTCATTTTTATTTAGTCTTATTTTAGTCGACTCAAATATCTGGACATTTTAGTCATAGTTTTTAGTCTCAGGAGAAACTTTTAATTTAGTTTTAGTCCAATTTTAGTCAAAAATATCACTTTGACTAAAATTAAGACTAAATATTTTAGTCTTAAACGAAATTAACACTGATTCCAGGCCACACATTAATCTGTAATCTACAACAAGCTATATATATATTATTATTAAAGTTTGTGACAATGTGATGATGTCGTAATCTCAGATGGATCGGAAAGAAATCTCTGAACTGAAAGGGAAATTGGGGATTAGGATCTCTGTCTGCACATCCTTTCACCCGGGCTTTTGAATATTGCCCCCACTTGATTAGAATCATTTGACCGTAATACACATGTGCTGACTTTGTGCCAGTTTTCATTTCATGCGGAAAGGCCCAGGAATGACCGAGACGTTAGCTGTAACATTAGCTGGTCTCACTGCGGGCCGGGACCGTCCCATCGTGTCCGTTTCATCCTGAAGCGGTCGCACGATCGGCCACGTTGAAAACCACTAAACCCTTTATATAAGAAGGAGCGCTTTTGTGCAGCAGGTGCAGCTAATCCCCAGCTCGGACCTGCGTTAGATAACTCCTGATTTCTATCGGTTTAATCTGAGCTGTTTTGTAGCTTCATCATTACCCAACAGATCACCTTTAAACATCTGCTCTTTGTGTGAGCACCATGTTCTAAACCAGCTTCATCATTACCCAACAGATCACCTTTAAACATCTGCTCTTTATATGAGCACCATGCAACCAGCTTCATCACTGCTCTTGCACTGGGAAATTTTAAGGAAGAAATGACTAGAATGAAGGGGTTGAATCTAAACTTTGAGTTGGTTTAGTCTCAGATAAAACCTCTTGTTGCAAATGGGACGAGCACATCTTTCATTGATCTCATTTAAGATGAAATGAAATGACAATTCCCCAAATAACATTGAATCAATATTTAAACATGTGACTGTGAAGGTTATTGTTGTTTTGTTGTTGTTTTCAGGTGAAAGTTTACATGTTCAGAGACCGAATTGGCCCAAAACTTCATTAAACAAAAGAGTTTTCCCTGTAGTTTTTCCTCCCCTGAAAATCTTAACCTCCAGCTGAACAGAGACAAAAAACAGACTTAAATGATGAAAATGTGACAAAAGCAGAAAATACAAAATGTGATGCAAAAGTGGGAAAAAATGTTGAAAATGTGACAAAAAAGTGACTAAATCGCGACAAAGAAGTGACAAAAAAATAATTGAAAAAGTAGCAAAAATACAAGAAAAAGTGACAAAAATACGATGCAAAAGTGGAAAAAAAAATTTTGAAAAAGAAAAAAAAATAGAACAAAAAAGTGTCAAAAAAGTGACAAAAATGTGATGCAAAAGTGACAAAAAATTGTAGAAAAAGTGACAAAAAATAATTGAAAAAGTGACAAAAATGCGACGAAAAAACGACACAAAATAATTGAAAAAGTAACAAATATACAACAAAAAAGTGACAAAAATGCGATGCAAAAGTGACAAAAAAATAGTTGAAAAAGTGACAAAAATGTGAGACAAAAGTGAATAAAAAGCGACAAAAAATTATTTAAAAAGTAACAAAAATACAACAAAAAAGTGACAAAAATGCGACACAAAAGTGACTAAAATGCGACGAAAAAGCGACAAAAAATAATTGAAAAAATAACAAATATACAACATAAAAGTGACAAAAATGCAAAGCAAAAGTGACAAAAAAATTGTTGAAAAAATGACAAATATACAACAAAAAAGTGACAAAAATGCGATGCAAAAGTGACAAAAAAATAGTTGAAAAAGTGACAAAAATGTGAGACAAAAGTGAATAAAAAGCGACAAAAAATAATTTCAAAAGTAACAAAAATACAACAAAAAAGTGACAAAAATGCGACACAAAAGTGACTAAAATGCGACGAAAAAACGACACAAAATAATTGAAAAAGTAACAAAAATACAACAAAAAAGTGACAAAAATGCGACGCAAAAGCGACAAAAACAGTTGAAATAGTGACCAAAATGTGAACTGTTTTATTCTAAGTGATGCAACGACGAGGAAAACGATCCCTTTAGATCCGCTCTGTAGGTCTGAGCTTTCAAACGAGGTATTACACTGGTCTATAGCCTCCAGGCAAGAACCCTTTAGATTTGGGTAAAGCTGAACTGGAGTCAAAGCGCTCGGTGAACACTGGGACACAAGAATCGAACAGCAGCAAAATGAGGAAGATCTTGGCTAAAACTTCGCCCAGAGTCGCCTGGTCAGTTTAATCCGATGAGAAAGTTAATTGTGGACTGTTAAGAGACCGAATTGGCCCAAAACTTCATTAAACAAAAGAGTTTTCCCTGTAGTTTTTCCTCCCCTGAACCTCTGAACCTCCACCCGAACAGAGACAAAAAAGAGACTTAAATGATGAAAATGTGACAAAAGCAAAAAATACAAAATGTGATGCAAAAGTGGGAAAAAATTGTTGAAAATGTGACAAAAATCCAACAAAAAAGTGACTAAAATGAGACAAAAAAGTGACAAAAAATAATTGAAAAAGTGACAAAAATGTGACAAAAAATTTTAGAAAAAGTGACAAAAATACAACAAAAAAGTGACAAAAATACGCCGAAAAAGTAACAAAAATGCGATGCAAAAGTGACAAAAAAATAGTTGAAAAAGTGACAAAAATGCGACACAAAAGTGACTAAAATGCGATGCAAAAGAGACAAAAAATAATTGAAAAAATAACAAATATACAACAAAAAAGTGACAAAAATACAACATATAAGTGACAAAAATGCGACGAAAAAGTGACAAAAATGCGACACAAAAGTGACAAAAATGCGACACAAAAGTGACTAAAATGCGATGCAAAAGAGACAAAAAATAATTGAAAAAATAACAAATATACAACAAAAAAGTGACAAAAATACAACATATAAGTGACAAAAATGCGACGAAAAAGTGACAAAAATGCGACACAAAAGTGACAAAAATGCGACACAAAAGTGACTAAAATGCGATGCAAAAGAGACAAAAAATAATTGAAAAAATAACAAATATACAACAAAAAAGTAACAAAAATACAACAAAAAAGTGACAAAAATACAACATATAAGTGACAAAAATGCGACGAAAAAGTGACAAAAAAATAGTTGAAAAAGTGACAAAAATGCGACACAAAAGTGACTAAAATGCGATGCAAAAGCGACAAAAAATAATTGAAAAAGTAACAAAAATACAACAAAAAAGTAACAAAAATACAACAAAAAAGTGACAAAAATACAACATATAAGTGACAAAAATGCGACGAAAAAGTGACAAAAAAATAGTTGAAAAAGTGACAAAAATGCGACACAAAAGTGACTAAAATGCGATGCAAAAGCGACAAAAAATAATTGAACACATTAGGTCTAGGACACAAGAATAGAACAGCAGCAAAATGAGGAAGATCTTGGCTAAAACTTGAACTGTCGCCTGGTCAATTTAATCCGATGAGAAAGTTAATTGTGGACTTTGTTGCTGCTCTTACGTGAGGCTTTGGGGCCGCTCCTGGCACCCGTCCTGGGCCGCTCCTGGCGCCCGTCCTGGGCCGCTCCTGGCGCCCGTCCTGGGCCGTGTGCTCGTTAGCGAGGCGGCGGGATTAGCGTCCTGAGCGCCGAGCCGCAGACGGTCTGAGCGAGGCGGCAGACGCGCAGCCATGTCCCGCGCCGGCATTAATCTCAAAACGACTAAGCCCCGTCCGCGATATGTCTGAGCCCACCCCGGATTCTAAACCGACATCATCATCTCGTCTTCTGTTTTGACTTTCGTTGTTTTTTTTGTTTTTTAAAGAAATCCCTGTCGAAGCGCCGCAGACATGGGCCGGCACGAGGAGGACTTCATGTGGAAGAAGAACACGGAGAACATCCAGGAGATCTTCGACTTCATGGAGGAGCTCGGATCGTGAGTAAAATGATAGACTTTTTTTTCCTCACACACAATGTCCGGTTCCTCCACAGGCCAAAAAACATGGGTGTTGAAGATTCACTAAAGGAAATCAATTCATTTTAGCCTCAGATTTCTTTGTCAAATGTTGTAACCAGCCCCATTAGTGCTCTGGAAATAAGTCAAGCTTTCCTAAAATTAGTACATTTACCCTTGATTGGAGGAATTGGTCCATCAGGCAGGTTTTGATTGAAAACGATGTCAATTTACTTGATGACATTGTTGTTAATTGAAGTGTAAAAAACAAAAAGTGACAAAAATGTGATGAAAAAGTGACAAAAAACTGTTGAAAAAGCGACAAAAATGTGATGAAAAAGTGACAAAAAACTGTTGAAAAATTGACAAAAATGTGATGAAAAAGTGACAAAAATGTGATGAAAAAGTGACAAAAATGTGATGAAAAAGTGACAAAAAACTGTTGAAAAAGTGATAAAAAAACTGTTGAAAAAGTGACAAAAAACTGTTGAAAAAGTGACAAAAAACTGTTGAAAAAGTGACAAAAAACTGTTGAAAAAGTGACAAAAATGTGATAAAAAAGTGACAAAAATGTGATAAAAAGTGACAAAAATGTGATAAAAAAGTGACAAAAATGTGATGAAAAAGTGACAAAAAACTGTTGAAAAAGTGACAAAAATCTGATGAAAAAGTGACAAAAATGTGATGAAAAAGTGACAAAAATGTGATGAAAAAGTGACAAAAATGTGATAAAAAAGTGACAAAAATGTGATAAAAAAGTGACAAAAAAACTGTTGAAAAAGTGACAAAAATGTGATAAAAAAGTGACAAAAATGTGATGAAAAAGTGACAAAAAAACTGTTGAAAAAGTGACAAAAATCTGATGAAAAAGTGACAAAAATGTGATGAAAAAGTGACAAAAAACTGTTGAAAAAGTGTCAAAAATAAGCCGAAAAATTGACATAAATGTGATGGAATAAGTGACAAAAATGTGATGAAAAAGTGACAAAGAATTGTTGAAAAAGCAACAAAAATACTACAAAAAAGTGACACTTTAGAAAAAAACAACAACAAAAATGTGGCAAAAATGTGACGAAAAAATCTGAATGAATGATTTTTGAATGAAGTGATAGCAACGAGGAAAAAGATCTGTTTACATTGTAGGTCTTAGCTTTCAAATGAGGTGTTATACTGGTCTATAGGCTCCAGTCAAGAAGCTTTTACATTTGGGTAAAGCTGAACTGGAGTCAAAGCGCTCGGTTAAGGCGGGGAGTTATTTACTTGATTTGAGTAACTTATTTTAAGGAATCGGTCCATGAGGCAAGTTTTGATAGAAAATTATGTTAATTTACTTGAAATAACATTGGTGTTAATTGAAGACGAAAGATTTATTTAAATTAGTTACTAAAATCAAGACAAATGTATTTATTTATTCCGCGATATTTTCCTGCCTCAATACATCGAGCTTCAGATTGTGTTGTCGTGACAACAAACACAAAGCTTTCATACAACAGCGTATTTCTCCATTTAATTGACGTTAGGCCTTTTCAGACAAACAATTTACCATTAAATGTGGGAAATAAACTCCCTTCTGGTCACCTTTTGCTACATAACAATTCTCAAAATGGCGGCCAAAACAGGAAAATGACTGAAATGCATTTGTGGCTAAACTATGAGATCCTCACAGTGAGGGATACTGTTCAATAAGAGTCTGAAATGTGCTTTGGAGCTGGACCCGCTGGACCTGCTGGACCTGCTGGACCTACTGGACCTGCTGGACCTGCTGGACCTTGAGTGTCCCGGTCGGGGGCGGATTACTGCTTTGATAGGATTGCGAGCGGCGGACCTACTTTACCTGGGCTTAGACGCGGTGACCGGACCAGAGTTAAGGCTCATTTACCGCTCAGTCATTCAGGAAAAAGCCGCCGCCTAAAGCTGTGGGAATGAATGAAGATGCACTTTGTGGGTCATTCATTTTTATTCTAACCACTTTAATCTGAAAACTAGGTCCAAACCAGGAGCACTGGAAAAACGCTGAGAATGATCTTTCCTGCCTTTTACTTTTTTGCCACGGACCATCATAAACTAGATGAATTACTTAAAATTGCTTGAATAAAGGTTCTTTATGTTGAATTTGAGCTGCTTTGAACTAATCTAAGATGAGGTTGAAGATGCTTAAGCCAGTGGAGGAAGCAGACAAATACCTTTTACATTTAGAAATATTTATTATTCACTTGAAATTATAGAAAACAATCAGAACAAAAACTTGTTCCATTGGCAAAAAGAGGTTTTATCTCATCAAAGACGAGACCAAATCTACTCAAACTTTAGATTTAATCCCTTCATTCAGGCAGATTTATACATTTTCTTTTTCCAGTGGTGAATAATCTACACAAAGTCTCAAATTGCTCTGGAAAAAGTAACACTAACATTTAATAACTACTTAACTACTACAGTTAGGGCCTGACTCATAATGAAGAGTTCTTTACATACTTCACTTCATTGTCAAGTGTTGAATGATGATGAAGTAAGTGTTAACTCATCATTTCTTGAGGCCAAACAAAGTGTAGTTACTATAAAGTGTTGCCGACCTATCTCAGTTCTTAATTCAAGCACATTTTAAGCCATTAAAGAAAAGATGCCACGTTTTTCCAGAGTAGTTTTTAAGGCAATCCTTTGTTAGTTTTCAAGTGAAAGTGTAAACTACAAAAAGTAAATATCAAGCATTGGCTTAAATGACCTGAATTGAGGAAATGTTTCTTGTTTTGAGCGGTTTTCACTCATTTAGACACTTTTCCTGATCGGACCAAGTTTGCTTTGCTTGTTTGAGGACATTTCAGACCAGTTCTAGGGTAAATCTCGCTTGAAATAAGAAAGTAAAGTTGCCAATGAGATAAGACCGATTTTCTTTCCCCATTGGCAAAGAAAATGACCTGAAATAAGGACGAAATGTATCGAAACGAGTCAGAAACATCTCAGAACAAGTGAAATAATCTAGCACAAATGCCCAAGAACTTCTTAACTCGTCAAAACAGCTAAAATGTGGATTATTGTGCTCAAATTGAGATGTTTATACTGATCTAGTTAAATACTTTTTGCAGTGTAAACAGTGAGAACGATATGTTTACATACATACATACATACATACATTTCTGGTTTCATGTCTGACAGTGAGGAAAAAAATGCAGCTGTGTCTTTCTTATGAAGTGCATGTGAACTATGGTGTATGTTATGGTCAAAATCGAAATGTTTTCCCTGCAGTTTCTTGCCTTAATGAACAACAACGTGTCATTTCCCTGGACTAAATCTGGCTTTAACCCGGTTCAAACTAGACCTAAACAAACACACCACAATCCCGACTCGTGCTGATGTATTTCCTGTCGTCTTCACGCTGCAAACACAGACGAACCCTCTCACGTAGGAGCAGGAGCAGGAGCAGGAATCCCCCGGGGTGTAAAGCGTTTCCTGGCAACAGCAGACGATCAGGAGCTAACGCGGCTAACGCTAGAATCAGCCGCGTACTGCGCCTTTAATGGAGACAGAGAGACTGGGATGTGGAGATGATGCTTTTATCTCTGTCAGGGATAAAACGTCAAATTAATGTGGGAAATCTTTGTTCTCTTGCAGGCGGTCGCGTAGTTTATTGGACATCTCCTATTGGACATTATATTTGCCTGGATTCACCTGAACTTTTAATTGTCATATTTATTGCTCTGTTTTATTGCCTTAATGTTTGGTGCAGCTGTGAGGCCACTTCTGTTGTGATATCGGGCTATACAAAACCATTAAACTTGAAACTTGAAAAAATTAAATCAAAAGCAGATACTGAAATAAACAATCTTTCTGTTTAGATCCAAGTTTTGATGCTGTTGGTCAGAGTTAATGTCGTCGACTAAAATATTTAGTCTTAATTTTAGTCAAAGTGATATTTTTGTGACTAAAATTGGACTAAAACTAAATTAAAAGTTTCTCATGAGACTAAAACTGTGACTAAAATGTCCAGATATTTTAGTCGACTAAAATAAGACTAAATAAAAATGAAAAGGAGAGACTAAAATCATCCAAACTTCTATTGAGCGTCTGAAAGAGCCTCAGATCATGTAAATTCTCTGCCAAAGGATCAGCTTTGAGCTTTGTTCATGTGGAGCAGCTCCATGAAGCAGAGGAACAAGATTAAATATGATTATAATGAAGATTATCAATATAAGTCGACTAAATTAGTCTTAAATTTAGTCGACTAAAACTAGACTAAAATTGAAGATATTTTTTTGACTAAATCTTGACTAAAATCAAATTACATTTTCGTCAAAAGACTAAGACTAAAACTAAATTAAAATATGTTGTCAAAATTAACACTGTTGTTGGTCCAGGGACGGCTTTAAAGAAACTGACTTGGTTCTTTCAGCTCAAACAAGTTCCTCTTTTTTCTCTTTTTGTTGCTCCATATTTGCCCCATTTTTCCCCTTTTCTCCATCATTTTTATGATTAATATTTTGTCTATTTCACCCCAGTTTTTCCCATTTCCACCCCAATGTTTACCCATTTTTTTCCTTATTTTTGCCACAGTTTCTCCCAATTTTCCCCCTTTATTTTTCACACATTGGAGATGAACCCGATATTGTGAATTTGCAGATCTTCCAAATATTATTGTTCTGATTTCTGGTTCTAAATGACAAATATTTTCGTATACATACTTTTCAGTCATGTGACTTTTGTTGTTGTGGCAGCCATTTTGAATACCGAAGTCGAATTATGCTACAGGATGTAATCAATATCTCTGCTCAGGATGAAAATGAAAGACATTTGACTGACAGTGACATCGTTCTTTACTCGTAATCATTGCTCAAGAAGAAAACGGTAAAAACACGGCCCCAGAGACGCACGTTTATGTGAAGAAACTGCTCCTCAAGATGTTAGCATGCTACCGGTTAGCATTTAGCTTCAACAGCTCAGTTCTGACCTCTCCAAGAGAAAGCCCTGAACCACAAACATCTAGCCTTGGATACAACATGTGACAGAGGTCAGAGCTGTTACTGTAGTGTTTCCTCAGTGTTTATAGATGTAAGCCTCACATGTGCTTATCGTGTTGAAGCCATTGATTGAATCAGCTGTCAATGGTTGAAGCTAAATGCTAACCGGTAGCATGCGAACGCAGGGCCGGACTGGGACTGAAACACAGCCCTGGACTCTGGTCAGCCCGGCCCAAATTAGAGTAAATGTGACACTTCCACAAATACATATGTGAACCTCTGACCCCCCGCCTTAACCCAGAGCATTTTCTCCAGTTCGGCTTTGCCCAAATCTAAAGGCTTCTTGACTGGAGAGCAACACTGTAACGCCTCATTTTTTTGTGGCTTTTTCGTTGTGTTTTCGTCTCTTGTTTTTCGTGTTTTTTTTTCATGTTATTGTTGTTTTTTCATCGCTTTGTCGTCACGTTTTTGTCACTTTTTTGTTGCTTTTCCAGCGCATTTTTGTTTTTGGATGCTTTTCTTTTAACCCCTTAACTCCCGCCTGAACCGAGCACATTTTCTCCAGTTTGGCTTTACCCCAATCCAAAAGCTTCTGGAAAAAAGCTGTGAAAATAGCGACAAAACTGAGACGAAAACAATGATGGAAATGTGACAAAAAAGTGACGAAAAGTTTGACAAAAAAGTGACGAAAAATTTATGAAAAAGTGGCAAAAATGTCACAAAAATGAAAAAAGAAATGAGAGAAAAATGACAAAAAAGTGACAAAAAAATGACAAAAGAAAAAGATCCTCTCGGTTCACAGAATTCTCATCCCGAGTAGAGACATTGTTATATGTTGTATTAGTGCATTATTCTCCTTTGGTATTGAAAATGGCTGCCGGAACTATGTGTGATGTCATTGGAAACGCGTGTAAAGGTAAAGGAAAAAGAATCGTTCAGGCATTGGTATCGAAATCCAAGTATCGTTAAAGTACTGGTATTGGAAAAAATGTATCGGTGCCCAGCCTTAGCACACACTGTTCCATCTCTGCACCATTAACCATATATAAACGCTACTTAAATTGATCCTATAGTTGTGTTTTTGACTTTCTTCTTCTACTCCACCACATCTGAGAGATATCACTTTATCCTCCGCTGCATCTCTGTAAACGCACCAAAGGTAGATGCGGCCGTGTGTTTTCTGCACTGCCGGGTTGCTGCAGAAACCTTACGTCAGGGCTAATCCACTTGATAGCGGCTGTTCCCAGAGTCACGGCTCAAGATAGCAGCGAACAAGCCGCTCTGCGTGAGTGATCCACCCCAGAGATCAGCGCTTCCTCTGGCGGCGCCGCGGGGTTATCGGGCTATTTCAGGGCAGCGGTTATTTCAACGGCGACATGAGGCGATCGATTCAACTCAAATGCACTTCATTCAATCCACGCGGCAGGGGCGACTGGGGCGATAGGTGGAAGTGAGCGTTTCTGGTATAACCTGGGACAACACTGACAAAAAAACAATAATACAAGCACTTTTCAAGCCATTTTGAGATGATAAGACGACACCTTTTCCAGTGAATGCATCTTTCCTTTTGGTCAGTGTTAAAGGGAACAATACGGTGTTGAAAAATGTTTAAACTAAGTATTTTCCTCCCCCTTATGTTCCTCCATGTCCTAATGTGTAGAATGAGCCCAGACCTGTTCACCACAACTGCCTCTAAAATCCTGCGCTGTCACTCAGAAAGCTGTTACTTTGGGTCTGAAGTGCCGTCATGCACGAGCTTAACCTCTTAACTCCCGCCTGAACCGAGAGATCTTTTTCCTCACGTTATCAGATTTGTTTTCCATCATTTTTTTGTTGGGTATTCAACTCATTTTTGTAACTTTTTTGTCATTTTTTTGTCAATTTTTTGTCAATTTTTTATCACATTTTTGTCATTTTTTTGTCATTTTTTCGTTACATTTTTATCACAGTTTTGTCACATTTTTGTCAATTTCTTGTGACATTTTTGTGACATTTCCATCCTTGTTTTCGTCTCAGTTTCGTCGCTATTTTCACAGCTTTTATCCAGAAGCTTTTGGATTGGGGTAAAGCCAAACTGGAAACTGAAACTCAGTTCAGGTGGGAGTTAAGGGGTTAAAATAGAAGGTGCAGTTACACCTTTCAGTGTGTTTTCAGCAGAATCCCCGTCATTAGCAGAGCGAACTAAGCCTCACTTCCAACGTAGCGCTTTCTGCAGGGCACTCCTCATCATCGCCGGGTTATTTCAGGCCCTGTTTACTTTAATTGCGAGATTAGTCGGGCTCCGGGATGCGATTCTGAGCTGCGCGGGGAGAGGAAGCGGACGTTAATTGCATCTGCCTTCGTTAACAATAGCCCGGCGCTAATGCGAAGCTGAACTCG
This sequence comes from Gobius niger, assembly GCF_951799975.1. Taxonomy (NCBI): domain Eukaryota; kingdom Metazoa; phylum Chordata; class Actinopteri; order Gobiiformes; family Gobiidae; genus Gobius; species Gobius niger. The sequence continues at coordinate 2,570,988 of NC_136868.1, forward strand.
CTCCCCTCCGGCATCAGCAGCGCCGCAGAGGGAGGGGAGCGTCCGGAGTTAAAGTCACACTGCGGAACATTCCTCCACAGACGCTGAGCCCGTGCCGTTGTGTGTGTTCGCAGGGGAGCGTTCTCCGAGGTCTACATGGTGAAGGAGAAGAAGACGGGGAAGACGTTCGCCATGAAGTGCGTGAAGAAGAAGCAGAACGGCGACCTGAATCTGGAGAACGAGATCACCGTGCTGCGGAGGTGAGTCCAAACAGTTACAGGGGTGTGGAAAAAAAAACATAACAAAAAGAACCATTTCGATGAGTTTTGTAGGTCTTTGCTTTCAAATGAGGCATTACCAGGGTGCTGAGGGCGCTGCAGCACCCCCTGGTGGATAGTTTGTGAACTGCAGGCAATGTTAACCCCTTAACTCCCACCTGAACCGAGCACATTTTCTCCAGCTTTACCCCAATCCAAAAGCTTCTGGGAAAAAGGTGTGAAAATAGCGACAAAACTGAGACGAAAACAAGGATGAAAATGTGAAAAAAGTGAGAAAACATTGACGAAAAAGTGACAAAAATTTGACGAAAAATTGCGAAAAAAAGGATGAAAAAGTGATAAGAACTTGACCAAAAAATGCGAATAATTTGACGAAAAAATGACAAAAAATGACAAAAAAAATGTACAAAAAATAACAAAAAATTGACAAAAAAAATGCGAAAAATTTGACGAAAAAGTGACAAAAAATTTAGAAAAAATGATAAAAATGGACAAAAATTTGACAAAAAAGTGAGAGAAAAAAAAGGACGAAAAAATGATAAGAATTTGACAAAAAAATGCAAATAATTTGACAAAAAAGTGACAAAAATTGACAAAAAAAATCTTAAAATTTGACAAAAAAAATGAGAAAAATGTGACAAAAAAAAATCTAAAAATTTGACAGAAAAGTGACGCCTGCCCAACAAAAAAAATGATGAAAAAAAATCTGACGTGAGGACAAAGATCCATTTAGTTTTCTAGGTCTTTTAAATGAGGCGTTACACTGACCTACAGGATTTGGGTAAAGCTGAACTGGAGAAAATGCTCTCGGTTCAGGCGGGAGTTAAGAGGTTAAGAATGGAGTAATGTTCTATCCAACAGTATATGAGAGAGAAGCATCCAAACTTCATATACTGCAGTTTATCTCAAACGTTACCCTCCGAAGTCTAAATATTTAACTTGAGGGCGCTCACAAACCAATGGCCGCCGGCTGCTCTGCTTCGAAACCGTGACACTATTGCTGTAGTGCCTCCACATAGTCTCCCATTAGAAAGCATTGCACTTCAGACACATTAAACTTTAAAGCCTGGTTTCTAATTTTCCTAAACGTTCTACAGTAGATACGTAACACTGGGTTAGTTACAATGAAAGAAATCTTATCTTTTCTTATCTTTTCTCTGAAACCAGGCTGGGTTTCGTTGTAAATTAGAAATCTCGTCTACCAATGAGGGCCGGATGTTGATTGACAGGCCGTTAGCATCAGAGCTAATGGCGCGGCTACCAGTGTTAATTTCGTCGACAATAATATTTAGTCTTAATTTTAGTCAAAGTGAGTTGACTCGAGCCCTGGACTCTGACCAGCCTGGCCCAAATTAACGTAATTGTGACTTCCACAAATACATATTTTAACATTAACAAGTGCATTTTCCCCAGTTCGGCTTTTTATTATTATTATTTTGAACGGTATCATCAGCAAAAAGAGCGGGAAAGGCGGTCGTAGAAACAGAAGCAAAATCATTAATATAAATAATAAATAATAATGGTCCCAAAATGGAACCTTGTGGTGCACCATAGTCCACGGAATTCCTTTTAGATTCATGTTTTTTAAACTGGGCTTTACCCAAATCTAAAAGCTTCTCGACTGGAGATCAGCAATGCAACGCCTCATTTGAAAGCTAAGACCTACAAAAGTGATGGAAACTTTTCGTCACGTCGCCACATTTTTGTCATAATTTTGTCGTTTTTTTTGACTATTTTTTCTAACATTTTTTTGTGTTTTTCTCACATTTTTGTAGGTTTTTTTGTCCGTGTTTTTCTCATGTTTTTGTTGACTTTTCATCCTCTTTTTCTCGCCATTTGGATGCTTTTCTTTTGAGCTTTTAGATTCGGGTAAAGCTCGGTTGAGGCGGGACCGGTGGCCCTAGAGCCAGTGGCCCTTCTGTGCTCTTCCAGAACGGACATATGGCCAGTCCGCCCCTGGCCGCATTCACACAGCACTGGGCCTCAGACAAAGCCCCGCCCTTTATTTGGAATTAAACCTGCGCTTCACCCTCCTTTTCATGTCACACATCTGAGGAATGTTTGTAGAGAAAGCTTGTGCTCCTTTGATTTAGTGGCTAAAGTCTTTGCAGGTGCTCGAGCATGTATTGTCCAGGCCTATAACTGCCTTTTTTCCTGTGTTTCAGGATCAAACATGACAACGTGGTGGGGATGGAGGATTTCTACGAGAGTCGGACTCACTATTACCTGGTCATGGAGCTGTAAGTTTCCATCTCTCTAAGGTTCGTCCACGTCGTCGGTGTTGCTGATGTTGATGTTGTTTTTCACTGCAGCGTCTCTGGAGGGGAGCTGTTCGACCGCATCCTGGACCGCGGCGTGTACTCGGAGCGAGACGCCAGTAAAGTGATCCAGCAGGTGCTTCAGGCCGTGGAGTATCTGCACCAGAGCGGCGTCGTGCACCGGGACCTCAAGGTCAGGGGCGGAGAAGGAGGAGAATGAAAACAGTGACTCATGATTCAGACTTTTACTCATATTTGATTGATTTACTGAAGTCCCGCCCACCTCTGAATATAAACTTTCTATAAACGAGCTTGAAGAAATAGTAAGAGATTTCTTCTTAAATGTGCTGGACCTGATCGTGACCCGACTTAAAAACTATTCTCAATGCCTGACACTGCAGTCATTTTTTTTCAAATTGTTTATTCCAGTGGTTCTCAATAATGTGGGACCCGGATCCACCATTACCGCAACAGATCAACCCTTTTTACACATAGGGTTCTGTTGATTTAATCCTGGTCAAAAGAACTCAACACCAGTAATTTTCTCAAGTAAAAATTGTCCCGTGACCCACTTTTGGGTCCTGACCCACAGGCTGAGATCCAATAGTTGGGTTTGCCATCAGGCTGTTGTGGATGTAATCTGAGTGTGTTACCGGATTTCACCTAGAGAGGCAGCAATGTGCCTGGAGGCAGCTAGTCTGCCGGAAAGTACCCGAAGAAGAAGCAGAAGAAGAACCGGCTGTATCCGAATGTCCACACTATCCCCTAACCACTCATTCACTACATAGGCCGCACTATATAGTCACTGATTCTGTTGGCGATTCGGACACAAGACACGACTTTCTCCGCGCTGCAGCTGCAGATATATATATATATTTTTTATTTTAATCTGAATTTATTTATTGTTACAAACGTTTATTTTATGAAACAGAACGACTGTTTTGGCACTTTTACAGGCGTTTTATTTGTCATTTAAATTAAAATTAAAACTATCATCACAAAAAAAGGAAGGAAAAAAAAGTCACTCCAGCGTGAGCTCAGAGACGCCGAGAGTCGGTCAGAGCCCGGTGTCTGAACACCAGCAGATTGAGCGACTACATCTGCTAAAAGTCGCTAAACTCCGGGAATAAAGTATTTCTGTGATAAAAAACAAACTCAGAGACAGTGGAATATTTATGGAAAAATACGAGTCAGATACGCTTTTACTTCACATGGATTTAACATGAATGGCTTGGATTATTCGAGAGGAAGCTGTCGGTCATTTAACAGCTCAAGCTAAAGGTTAGCAGCTAACGTTAGCATAAGGCTATCGGTCATTTAACAGCTCAAGCTAAAGGTTAGCAGCTAACGTTAGCATCTCTTCACCGTAACCGTTTATATTTTGGTCGTTTATTCATGAGAAACACAAACACACGACTGAAACAGCTGATTTACTTCAGTCGTGTTTAGTTCAAAGACCTGTCTCTGTCAGGCTCTTCTCCCACTCTCCCAGTGCATTGTGGTCTATATTGACCCATCGATGCTCACTCCTTTTCCAGATGCATTGTGGGAAATTTCGAGTGCACTACTTTTTTCTCTCTGGACACTCGGACACCCCTACAACATGTGACCACTATATAGTGACTATGTAGGGAACAGTCTGGACATTCGGCCCACACACAGCACAGAGCTGACATTATGGTTTCAAATGAACTGTGTCCATATTAAAGCGGGGGTGCAGTGTGAGTGCAGCTTATCAACAGTGCAATGTTTGTTTTCCAGCCGGAGAACCTCCTGTACTACAGTCCGGACGAGGACTCCAAGATCATGATCAGTGACTTCGGCCTCTCCAAAATGGTGGACAACGGCATCATGTCCACGGCCTGCGGGACCCCGGGATACGTGGGTGAGTGCCGCTGTGTCCGCGCAGAAGGGCTGGACATTAAAACGCTTCGTCTCGCCGTTTAAATATCGCCGTGATGATGAATCTGTGCCGTTTTGTCCCTCAGCTCCGGAGGTTTTGGCGCAGAAGCCCTACAGCCGCGCCGTGGACTGCTGGTCCATTGGAGTCATCACCTACATCCTGTGAGTCGTGCTGTTTGTTTGATATGATCACCATGTTATGTAGTGTATATACAGTATACACACTGCCTGGCCAAAAACAAGACACTGTTCTGATCTGTTGTTGCTGCAGTTGGTCCGCTCTAACTCCGATCTTCCACCTGGCATAGCAACAGCGTTAGCGCAGCATCGTGCGTAGCCAGGGTGTGGAGGCGCGGCTTGGAGAGAAGGGGTTAGTTGAGGCGTGATGTGAATGCAACGAGAGCTTGTTGCTTCTTCCCCTTTTCTCTCCTCGTCTTTGCATCTTCAACATCGTGCTCAGCCTCACGTGCTTCAGCAGCACTTTCAAGCTCTTAACCTCTTACCACCCGCCTGAACCACATGCATTCTGTCCTCTTTGGCTATTATATAGTGTAGCACCTCATTTGAAAGCTAAGACCCACAAAACTGATCTTTTTCCTCGTGTTGTTGCTTTGTTGAGTCGCCTTTTGTAGGTTTTTTTTCTTTTTTTTCATTTTTGTCACATTTTTGTTGAATTTTTGTCACATTTTTATTGAGTTTTTGTCACATTTTTGTCACATTTTTGTCACATTTTTATTGAGTTTTTGTCACATTTTTATTGAGTTTTTGTCACATTTTTGTCACATTTTTGTCACATTTTTGTCACATTTTTGTTGATTTTTTGTTACATTTTTGTCACATTTTTGTCACATTTTTGTTGAATTTTTGTCACTTTTTGTTGAGTTTTTGTCACATTTTTGTTGAATTTTTGTCACATTTTTGTTGAATTTTTGTCACATTTTTGTCACATTTTTGTCACATTTTTGTCACATTTTTGTCACATTTTTATTGAGTTTTTGTCACATTTTTGTTGAATTTTTGTCACATTTTTGTCTCATTTTTGTCTCATCTTTGTCAAATTTTTGTCACATTTTTGTTGAGTTGTTGTCACATTTTTGTCACATCTTTGTTGAATTTTTGTCACATTTTTGTCACATTTTTGTTGCGTTCACATCCTTGTTTTCTTCTCATTTTTTGTGGCTATTTTGGTTATTTTTTCCCAAGAAGCTTTTTGATTAGGGTAAAGCCAAACTGGAGAAAATGGGATCCGTTCAGGTGGGAGTTAAGAGGTTAAAGGACAAGCTACAAACTTTTTTCCTCTGTGAGTTAAACATTGGCCGTGTCCCGAGAGAAAGAGAACGCACCTCTGGCTGTGGTATTGAAGAGCGCCAAACTAGGGATGCACCGTTTTTTTTTAGCTCCCGGTCCGATATTTTGACACTTGATCTGGCCGATACCGATCCGATACCGTCTTTTTGTATTAATATATTTTTATATAATATTTTTTAATTATAATTAGGGCCGTGAATTTTTTCTATTAATTACGATTAACTAATTACATGAGGTTTAGTGCGATTAAAAATATTAATCGAAATTAATCTGAACTTTTGACACTGGAGAAGGCTCAGGGGCGGACTGGGACTGAAAAACAGCCCTGGACTCTGGCCCAAATTAGCGTAAATGCGACACTTCTACAAATACATATGTGAACCTCTTACCACCTGCCTTAAAGGGGCTAGATGCAAGTTAGTCATTTTATACTCACTACTGCCACCTCAGGTCATACGTGTAACTGCAGCTTCTATATTAACCTCTTAACTCCCACCTGAACGGATCCCATTTTCTCCAGTTTGGCTTTACCCCAATCAAAAAGCTTCTTGGGAAAAAAAGCACCAAAACAGCCACAAAAAATGAGAAGAAAACAAGGATGTAAACGCAACAAAGATGTGACAAAAACTCAACCAAAGAGTGACAAAAATTCAACAAAAATTCGACAAAAATGTGACAAAAATTCAACAAAAACTCAACAAAAATTCAACAAAAATTTGACAAAAATTCAACAAAAAATTGACAAAAATTCAACAAAAAAATGACAAAAATTCAACAAAAAAATGACAAAAATTCAACAAAAAAATGTCAAAAATTCAACCAAAAAAATGACAAAAATTCAACAAAAAAATGACAAAAATTCAACAAAAATGTGACAAAAATTCAACAAGAAAATGGTAAAAATTCAACAAAAAATTGACAAAAATTCAACAAAAACGTGACAAAAATTCAACAAGAAAATGGTAAAAATTCAACAAAAATTTGACAAAAATTCAACAAAAAATTGACAAAAATTCAACAAAAAAATGACAAAAATTCAACAAAAAAATGACAAAAATTCAACAAAATGTGACAAAAATTCAACAAGAAAATGGTAAAAATTCGACAAAAATGTGACAAAAAAGAAAAAAAAAGAAAAAAAAAAAACATACAAAAAGTGACACAACACAGCAATAACGCAAGGAAAAAACACTGTAGCGCCTCATTCGAAAAAGCTAAAATCTAGAAAAGTGATGGCAACCTTTAGTCACACCTGGCATTTTTGTTTGTTGATGTTCGTTTTCGTCACTTTTTCGTCACTTTTTCGTTTTGTTTTCGTCTCTTGTTTTTGCCGTTTTTTCATCGCTTTGTCGTCACGTTTTTGTCACATTTTGTTTTGTTTTTGTCACTTTTTTTGTTGCTTTTCCAGCACATTTTTGTTCTTGGATGCTTTTCTTTTAAGCTTTTAGATTTGGGTAAAGCTCGGTCACGCCCGGGGGGTAAGGGTAAGGGTAAAGTGAGAGGCCAGACCGGTGGCCCTAGAGCCAGTGGCCCCTCTGTGCTCTTCCAGAATACAGGACATATGGCCAGTCCGCCCTCAGTGTAAACCAGAGCGTGTGGCTGATCTGTTTTTGTTTGTCAGGCAGTGTGTATTAGTTTAACCAGTTTGTTCGATATGTTGCTTTAATTCTAACAAGACTTCACTGTTTCTGTTTCCAGACTGTGCGGATACCCTCCCTTTTACGAAGAGACCGAGTCCCGGCTCTTCTCCAAAATCATGAAGGCGCAGTATGAGTTCGACTCGCCTTTCTGGGACGACATCTCCGACTCCGGTGCGTAGAAGAAAAGCATCGTTTGTTTAGAATCAGATCCGGTTTCTGACTCGTTTTTTATCGCTCGTTTTGTAGCTAAAGACTTCATTCGGAACATGATGCAGAAGAACCCCAGCATGCGCTACACGACGGACCAGGCCCTCAGGCATCCCTGGTAAAACCTAAATTGATATCTGTGCCTTTAGTGTTTTCCTTTTCGCCCTCGCTGCACTATCGCCTTACGCTGTTAGATAAGGGATTAACGCGGTGTCTAATGTCGTCCGGTTCCAGGATAATCGGGAAGACGGCGCGGAGCCAGGACATCTACTACTCCGTCAGCGTCCAGATCCAGAAGAACTTCGCCAGGTCCAAGTGGAAGGTCAGCCCCATTCGGTCGTTAATGAGTAATCTGTGGCCTGCCTCAATCCCCCTGGAGGTCAGAGGGGGTCACTGCAGAGCGAGAGGAGGAGGAGGAAGAGAGGGGAAGAGAGGAGAGGGGAGGAGAGAGGAGGAGAGAGGAGGAGAGAGGAGGAGAGAGGAGGAGAGGAAGAGAGGAGGAGGGAGGAAGAGAGAGGAGGAGAGAGGAGGAGAGGAGGAGAGAGGAGGAGAGAGGAGGAGAGAGGAGGAGAGGAGGAGAGAGGAGAGAGAGGGGAGGAGGGGAGGAGGGAGGAGGAGGGAGGAGGAGGGAGGAGGAGAGAGGAGGAGAGAGGAGAGGAGGAGAGAGGAGGAGAGAGGAGGGGAGAGGAAGAGAGAGGAGGAGAGAGGAAGAGAGAGGAGGAGAGAGGAAGAGAGAGGAAGAGAGAGGAGGAGAGAGAGGAGGAGAGAGGAAGAGAGAAGAGGAAGAGAGAGGAAAAAGAGAGAGGTCGAGAGGGGAGGAGGGAGGAGAGAGAGGAGGAGGAGGAAGAGAGAGGAAGAGAGAGGAGGAGAGAGAGGAGGAGAGAGGAAGAGAGAAGAGGAAGAGAGAGAGAGGTGGAGTGAGGAGGAGGGAGGAGAGAGAGGAGGAGGAGGAAGAGAGAGGAAGAGAGAGGAGGAGAGAGAGGAGGAGAGAGGAAGAGAGAAGAGGAAGAGAGAGAGAGGTGGAGAGAGGAGGAGGGAGGAGGAGAGAGGAAGAGAGAGGAAGAGAGAGGAAGAGAGAGGAAGAGAGAGGAAGAGAGAGGAGAGAGAGGAAGAGAGAGGAGGAGAGAGGAAGAGAGAGGAAGAGAGAAGAGGAAGAGAGAGAGAGGTGGAGTGAGGAGGAGGGAGGAGGAGAGAGGAAGAGAGAGGAAGAGAGAGGAAGAGAGAGGAAGAGAGAGGAGGAGAGAGGAGAGAGAGGAGAGAGAGGAGGAGAGAGGAAGAGAGGGGAGGCGAGAGGAGGAGGGAGGAGGAGAGAGGAGGAGGAGGGAGGAGGAGGGAGGAGGAGGAGAGAGAGGAGGAGAGAGGAGGAGAGAGGAGAGGAGGAGGAGGGAGGAGGAAGAGAGAGGAAGAGAGAGGAGGAGAGAGAGGAGGAGAGAGGAAGAGAGAAGAGGAAGAGAGAGAGAGGTGGAGAGAGGAGAGGAGGAGGAGGAGGAGGAAGAGAGAGGAAGAGAGAGGAGGAGAGAGAGGAGGAGAGAGGAAGAGAGAAGAGGAAGAGAGAGAGAGGTGGAGAGTGGAGGAGGGAGGAGGAGAGAGGAAGAGAGAGGAAGAGAGAGGAAGAGAGAGGAAGAGAGAGGAGGAGAGAGGAGAGAGAGGAGAGAGAGGAGGAGAGAGGAAGAGAGGGGAGGCGAGAGGAGGAGGGAGGAGGAGAGAGGAGGAGGAGGGAGGAGGAGGGAGGAGGAGGAGAGAGAGGAGGAGAGAGGAGGAGAGAGGAGAGGAGGAGGAGGGAGGAGGAGAGAGGAGGAGAGAGGAAGAGAGAGGAGGTGGAGGAAGAGAGAGGAAGAGAGAGGAGGAGAGAGGAGGAGAGAGGAGAGGAGGAGGAGAGAGAGGAGGAGAGAGGAAGAGAGAAGAGGAAGAGAGAGAGAGGTGGAGTGAGGAGGAGGGAGGAGGAGAGAGGAGGAGGGAGGAAGAGAGAGGAAAAAGAGAGAGGTCGAGAGGGGAGGAGGGAGGAGAGAGAGGAGGAGGAGGAAGAGAGAGGAAGAGAGAGGAAAAGAGAGGAAGAGAGAGGAGGAGAGAGGAGAGAGAGGAAGAGAGAGGAGAGAGAGGAGGAGAGAGGAAGAGAGAGGAAGAGAGAGGAAGAGAGAGGAGGAGAGAGGAGAGAGAGGAAGAGAGAGGAGAGAGAGGAGAGAGAGGAAGAGAGAGGAGGAAGAGAGAGGAAGAAGAGGAGAGAGGAGGAGAGAGGAAGAAGGAGGAAGAGAGAGGAAGAGAGAGGAGGAGAGAGGAGAGAGAGGAAGAGAGAGGAGAGAGAGGAGAGAGAGGAAGAGAGAGGAGGAAGAGAGAGGAAGAAGAGGAGAGAGGAGGAGAGAGGCTATATTCAGAAAGGAGAGTGTTTCATAAAACAAGCAATATCTCCGTTTGTAGAAAAAAAATTGTGATTTTGATCAAAACTGGCCTCTGTTTAGCTTAGATTTCTCAGGAACCGAGACACATAGAATTAAACTGTCTTCACTCACAGAGAGCTTAGAGTCTCGCCTTTCAAACGAGCCATCGCATGTGTCCACAGCTAAAACAGAGAAAACGCTGTGGTGCTGCAAATATCATGAAAAATGGCCTGGATTGTTGGCACTCTACAGCTAAATCCCCAAAACTCAATGTGTTAAGAACAAAAAAACACCCCATTTGGAAGATGTATCCAAAGTTTACAAACCAAAAAAGTTATGAAAAGTTATGTCCACGCATCCAACCCGATCCACTTCCTCTCCCCAGCAAGCCTACAACGCCGCCGTGGCCATAAACCACATGAAGAAGCTGCAGCTGGCGCACACCTCGCTCGCCCTGAACCCGCCCAGCGTCCCGGACATCCCGGACATCAAGGTCACCGACGTCTCCTCCCCGACGCCACAGCGCAAACGCCCGGACAGAACGGAGCCCAAGCAACCCCCGCAGGCCGGCGCGTCCTGCCCCGGGCCGAGCCACACCATCAGCCTGCCGCCCCCGCCCCGCGGCCAGGAGAGGAACCACGGCCACTGTCTGAAGGGCAGCCTCAGCCAGACGTACCACACGCCCACCATCGGGGAGCAGGGCAAGAGCGCCTTCTACTCCGAGCCCGCCAACCTCAACGGGTTTGTACCTCCTCCCTCTAAAGCAAACTGGTTTACCTTAATAAATCCTTTTCGTAGTCCCTCTGGGGGAAACTAATGGAATCACCAAGAAGAAGCTAACAGGCTAACGGGCAAAGCTAACTGCGGGCTAGCGCCACTTGAACAGTGTTTACAGCCAAGTTTGAATGAAAAAAAATTATCTCCATTGTGTAATTGGATGAACAATATCCCTCTGTCCCGTCATCTTTTCTGTCAGCGTAGTATTTACTCACTAAATGTCTCACGGACAATTACTGAGTTAAAAAACGCAACATGCTACAACACCTGCAGTGGCGCTTATGGCCTCTAGGGGCATGAGTTACTTAGTACTGCTTTAAAGGAATGGGCCACCGTTTTTCCATACTGAGATATGTTCTTCCTGAGCTTTGACGAGTTCTTTAGGACCTGTCTGATCTTCAGTCACGTAAACACAGCGCAGACGGCGTTAGCATTTAGCCTCTCCCTCTCTCCTCTATAGCTCCAAAACAGGTCAAGATAGAAGCTACCAAGCTCTTCCACGTAAGTATAATTACACAAAATTAAACAATGTGGATTTTCTATGCGGATAAAAGGGGGGACTATATTGTAAGGCGTAATAATACCAGGAGTAGTTCGAAATCCGCGCAGTAATCTTCACTTTACTGTGCGGATGCCAAATTACTCCTGGTATTATTCCGCCTTACAATATAGTTCCCCCTTTTATCCGCTTAGAAAATCCACATTGTTTAATTTTGTGTAGTTATACTTTGTAGTGTAACACTTCACGTAACCATATTTAAATAGGGAAAACGTGGAAGAGCTTGGTAGCTTCTATCTTCACCTGTTTTGGAGCTATAGAGGAGAGAGGGAGAGGCTAAATGCTAACGCCGTCTGCGCTGTGTTTACGTGACTGAAGATCAGACAGGTCCTAAAGAACTCGTCAAAGCTAAGGTAAGAACATATCTCAGCATGTAAAAACGGTGGCCTGTTCCTTTAAGTGGGAGAACATGTGCTTTTGTTTTGGTCACGTTAAACCAATTACGGCTGAGCGAGTGCCGATCTGTGCCACAGGGGGACCGGCTGCAGCTGCATCCCTTTCTCTGGTCTCTGTGGTCTCTGGTCTGGACATTGTTTAGCTCACGATGGGGTTAATAAAGCTTTTAGTTTGACCTGTGAGAGCCTAAAATGCTTAAAGGTGCATTACGCAACTTTTCATGCCAAAAAAAAGTTGATATTTGTGCGTGTTTGACCTTGTAATGACCCAGCGGCTGAATGAGTGGTTAGCATGACACCCTGGAGCGTCCCAGAGACCACTGTAATGGGAAGTAAAGGCGCCATGGTGACCAGTCATACAGTCCTCGTTTTTGTTTCATTTTCGTTGCTATTTTGATACTTCAAGAATGAGAAAATGTGCTCGGTTCAGGTCAACATAACAAGCTAAAACTCTACTCTTTTTGCAGATACGCGAAAAACCGAAACGGCCAGACACTGCAGACCGGAGTGTGCTCGATCATGTGAGCGCTCGAAGAAGAGGGTTTTGACTCGACTTTTACCTGGTACGTACGGCTTGTGTTTGTTTACAGTCTCCTGAACTGTCAGAACTACAGTCAGTGCTTGAATGTTTACTGTATGTTTAAAATGCAGAGTCTCCCGAGTGTAATTTACCATCACAAAATGGCCGCCAGAGTTAAGTTCCATTGTTGGAGCAGTGTTTGAGATTAATTCAGGATAATGAAATAGTCTGATGTTTTAAAACCTCTGACCCCCCGCCTTAACCGAGAGCATTTTCTCTAGTTCGGCTTTGCCCAAATCTAAAAGCTTCTTGACTTTAGAGCGACACTGTAACGCCTCATTTGAAAACTCAAATCTAGAAAAGTGAGGGTAACTTTTTGTCACGTTGTCGCTGCATTTTTGGCCTGTTTTTGTTGCTTTTTTGTCACTTTTTTGTTGTGTTTTCATCTCTTGTTTTTCAGGGGTTTTTTCACGTTATTGATGTTTTTTCATCGCTTTTTTCATCGCTTTGTCGTCACGTTTTCGTCACATTTTGTTGTGTTTTTGTCACTTTTTTGTTGCTTTTCCAGCACATTTTTGTTTTTTTTGGATGCTTTTCTTTTAACCCCTTAACTCCCGCCTGAACCGAGCACATTTTCTCCAGTTTGGCTTCACCCCAATCCAAAAGCTTCTGGGAAAAAGGTGAGAAAATAGCGACAAAACTGAGACGAAAACAATGATGGAAATGTGACAAAAAAGTGAGATGTGGATGAAAAAGTGGCAAAAATGTCACAAGAAATTGACGGGAAAAAATGACAAAAATGTGACCAAAAAAAAAATGTGACCAAAAAAAAAAAATGTGACAAAAAAAAAAAAAAGGGACAAAAATGTGATAAAAAATGGATGAAAAAAGGACAGAAATGTGACATAAAATGACCAAAAAATTGACAAAAATGTGACAAAAAAAGACAAAAATGTGATAAAAATTTGACCAAAAAATTACAAAAATTTGACCAAAAAATGTGACAAAAATCTGATTAAAAAAATGGACGAAAAAATGACAAAAATGTGACAAAAAAAGACAAAAATGTGATAAAAATTTGACCAAAAAATTACAAAAATTTGACCAAAAAATGTGACAAAAATCTGATTTAAAAAAATGAACAAAAAAATGACAAAAATGTGTCAAAAAATGACAAAAAAAATGATGGAAAAAAAATCTGATGACGTGAAGAAAAAGATCCTCTCGGTTCAGGCGGGAGTTAAGAGGTTAAGCTTTTAGATTTGGGTAAAGCTCGGTTTCGCCCGGGGGTAAGGGTAAGGCCAGACCGGTGGCCCTTTTGTGCTCTTCCAGAATGGACATATGGCCAGTTAGTTTTGGGGTCCTTTTAGTCGATGTCAATATCAACACCGATACTGATCATTTCATAGGGGTGAATGCATTTCAATACGCATTTCTAAAACCTACATTAATGTGTTCATTTAATTGGATATTTAATCACACAACTTACAACCAACACTCATGCGTTGAATGTTGGTTGTAAGTACATGGACCAGCCGCCACCAGAGCCAGGAGCTCAAAAGTCCAGACAGATGGAGAAACACCAGTTTTTACATCTTTTGCCAGAAAAGATAATTTCCTGTGTGAGTCTGGAAAGCAGCGGCCAAAGTAAATTGTCAGAAATTATGAAACACATTTCCAAATAATGAATCGGCGCAAAAAAAGGCCACAAACAGAAGCATTGATTTGTTACTTTTAGAGGTTTTTAGTAAAATGTGATTTCGAAAACCTTTTTTTGGAAAATTATTTGGACTGAAATTAAGACAAAATGAACAAAGAAAATCCTCATGTCATTTATATCTGATGCTCAAGGGTCAGTTCTGGTGCTAAAGTCAATTTGTCAAAACCAGTGTTCATTTTGACAACATATTTTATTTTAGTTTTAGTCTTTTGACTAAAATGTAATTTAGTTTTAGTCAAGATTTAGTCAAAAAAACGTTTCAATTTTTGTCTAGTTTTAGTCGACTAAAATTAAGAAGAATTGAGTCGACTTTGCATTGATAATATTCATTATAATCATATTTAATGTTGTTCCTCTGCTTCATGTTTCTGCTCCACATGAACAAAGCTCAGAGCTGATCCTTTAACAGAGAATTTACATGATCTGAGGCTCTTTCAGACGCTCAATAGAAGTTTGGATGATTTTAGTCTCTCCTTTTAACTTTTATTTAGTCTTATTTTAGTCGACTAAAATATCTGGACATTTTAGTCACAGTTTTAGTCTCATGAGGAACTTTTTATTTAGTTTTAGTCCAATTTTAGTCGGAAAAAATATCACTTTGACTAAAATTAAGACTAAATATTTTAGTCGACGAAATTAACACTGGTCAAAACTAACTAAGACATATTCCTACATTTTTCTTCATTTCCAGATGAAAGCTGCTGCATCGGCAAAGCTTTCTGTCGACTCTTGTTTCACACGATTATTGTCGGCTCTAAAGGCTCTGCCAAAATCAATGTTTGAGCTTTTGAAACCTCATGTTATCAGACTTACCTTGATCTTACCCAAATGGAAATGAATTGCCACATTTAGAGCAGACTTTACACAGACTTTACTCATGCACGTAGATCCCCGTCTTTTCTGTGGCTCAACCGACTTCTTTACACAATGGAAAGTCCTGATCCTCCTCTCAGCTCTATAGGAGGCAAACTGTACAATGTAGGCGCAGTAACCAGAGTGTTTGCGCCCTCTACAGGTTTATGTAAAGCACTGCATCTTAATATCATGAGAATCTCTTTCTGCACCGCGGTGAAACTTAAATGCAGCTTCAGTCAGGTTGTTCTGGAGCCGGTGCTGATAAACGGTGCTGATAAAGACTGAATAAAGAGGTAAAAATATAATTTTTACCTCTTTATTCAGTCTTTCTTAAACAGAAGAAGTACTCATGCATAATACATGGAAATCTGGGAATATGTGCACATTTACAAGTAAAACATGCTATGATGATATGAATTTGAAATATGCCATATATACAAGAGATTCACAAAATAATAAACTAACTATGTTGTTAGCTTAACTTAGAGGGGCTAGATGCATGTTTGCCATTTTATACTCACTACTGGCATCTCAGGTCATACGTGTAACTGCACCTTAAAGGGGGGGTATTATGCAAAATGGACTTTTTCAAGCTTTCCATCATGTTATTATGTCATTCCCTCATTAAAAACATGCCTGAAGTGTTGCCTTGGCACATTCACGTATTTGTGAGTAATCTGTAAAAACTCTGATGGAAAAGCAACAAAAAAGCAACAAAAAAGCGACAAAAAAGTGACAAAAACACAACAAAATGTGACGAAAAAGTGACGAAAACACGTCAAAAAGCCACAAAAAAGTATTGAAAAAGCAACAAAAACATGACAGAAATGCAGCGACAACGTGACAAAAAGTTACCCTCACTTTTCTAGATTTGAGCTTCAAACGAGGCGTTACAGTGTTGCTCTCCAGTCAAGAAGCTTTTAGATTTGGGCAAAGCCGAACTGGAGAAAATGCTCTGGGTTAAGGCGGGGGGTCAGAGGTTCACATATGTATTTGTGGAAGTGTCACATTTACGCTAATTTGGGCCAGGCTGACCAGAGTCCAGGGCTGTGTTTCAGTCCCAGTCCGGCCCTGGCTATAGGAATACAATGGGAGAGGCTAACAACATCTTTAGTTGTCTTACTGAGCGCACGCACAAAGACCAGACAGATACGCATCAACTCGTCTAAGCTCAGGCAAGAACATATCACAGTATGGAAAAAACTGTGGCCTGTTCCTTTTAATATAGAGACTGCAGTTGCGCGTATGACCTGAGGTGGCAGCAGTGAGCATAAAATGACAAACTTGCATCTCATCTCTTTAACGCAAACTCCTGAACTAAAAAAGCAAAGCAGTTGGAATAAAACTGGAACAACAGCTCGATATTACCAAAACATTATGGGCGTGAAGGTAATTTGAACACTGAAGTTATCAATGAAAAGAGTCAAGCGATCTCGACTGGGAGTGACTCAAACACGCATTGTTAAAAGCTTCTGCATAATGAGCCTTTTAAATCAGTGAAATGTCCCTCTTCCACATCGTATCTTCACACGAGTCCAATGTCATAACTCAAACTCCTTCTCTTTGCAGAGTGAGGCCGCGTTGGCAGCTCTCGTCGGGACGGGCAGAGGGCCACGTTCGCTCCGAGCTTCTGTTCATGTGACGTCAAACCATCGATTCAACACAAGCTAGAAGAGACAGAATCATACGGCAGAACCTGCTCCTAAACGCAGCTGTTTTTACTCGGTTTACGGTTAATATCTCTGCCATGACCGGGTGAAACACTGGCACAAAGTCAAACGTCCTCCCCCCGAGTTTCGAACCACAATAATCTGTCTGGCTGTGCTTCTCTTTGGATATTTCCTTCCAAATTCGTGCCTAACTCGCATTTTTTAGGGGGTTTCGCATTGATCCCTGTTCCTCCAGCTGAGTTTTTATCTGAGTGAGGTGTTAAACTTGTGGAAAGAGTGCCTAAATATACGGAGCGGAACCCAAGGACTTTCATGGAGACGCACGGGGTCGTCCTCGATCTGCACAGTGTTTCAACATCGTACAATCTCGCTAGTGTTCACGTCAAAATGCTGTGGTTTCATTTAGTCTGCCTGTAAGTTTAAGCCAACGTACGTCGTTATTTGTCGTGTAACTGTACATTTTAAAGCATATATATATTTATAAGTCAGAGGAAATATATGAATGTGTCGTCGCTTAAGTGTTTGCAGTACGTACCGTGTGAGCCGCTGCATGTCTCAGGCTAATTTATCTATTTATACTCAGAATGTTCGATACTTAGAATATTCCGTTTATTCTGTGTATTGTCATGAATCCTAGCCTGTCTTTTTTTTTGTTTTTTGTATTTGTGGCGTCATTTTTAATAAAAGAAAGAAACTATTTGAAGTGTGTCTGCTCAATACTTAGCTCAACTGTCCCACACACGGAAGTAAAACAAAAACATTGTCAACTTAATTTGTGAAGGATTCAAATATTAAAGCAATAACAAGTGACGTGTTTACCTTAATAAATCCTTTTCCCTCTGGGGGTGATGCAAGTGTTAATGGGATGATTGGAGGGTCTGGAGTCACACAATCACGAAGAAGAAGCTAACAGGCTAACGGGCAAAGCTAACTGCGGGCTAGCGCCACTTTAAACTGTATTTACAGCCAAGTTTGAGTGAAAAAAAAAAATCTCTATTGTGTAATTGGATGAACAATATCCCTTTGTCTTTTCTGCCAGCGTAGGATTTACTCTCACGGACAATTAAGTTTAAAAAAATGGCAACATGCTACGACACCTGCACCTGCGCTTACGGCCTCTAGGGGCAAGAGTTACATAGTACTGCTTTAAAGAGGGGGTATTCTGCTTTTTTCAGTCCCATAGCACCAGTCTATATCTCACTACAATGATGACAAACCTTCTGCTGGTCTGTAAATGCAGTGAATTAGAATAACTGCCTTGTATAAAATGTCTCTCTCAAAATGGCTGTAGTGAATGTCTTGAAATAGGCCTCTGTCTCTTTAAGAACCTCTGAGCCTTTAGACACGCCCCCTCCACACGCTGTCTGTGGCATCAGTGGGGAGGGGGTTCTGCTGAGGAGCAGTGGTTGGTTACTCGGCTGGTGACCAAAGCTCGGAGGCGTCTCCAGGAGGTGGGGGCGTTCCTAGGAGGACTCAGGCAAACCTATCCCTAAAATGGCCGCCATCAGAGTTTTGACAGATTACTCAGAAATACGTGAATGTGGAGAGGCAACACTTCAGGCATGTTTTTAATGAGGGAGTGACATAATAACATGACGTAAAGCCCCCCTTTAAAGCTCATGAGCCTGATTTTTCCTGTTCAAACTGAAATTTTTTAGTTTTGGCCCAAACTCGTTTCTAGCTCTCACAATTCCTCCTGCGCCCCCAAATTAAATCGCACTGATTCAGATTCTACTTCTATCTCCCATCACTGGACAACGGACATTTAGGTGAAGACGACTGTGTTTAGAGTTCTGTGGCGGCAAAAATACATTTATTCATTAGACCCATCCCTCTGCACCGCTGGGACAACCCGCAAGGAGCAGGGGGCGACCTCAGTGCCCTCGTTTCTGACCACATCAGATGCTTTTTTTAAAAACATTAGCTGGCACAAATCTGTCAGTCTTTCTTTTCCACTGCCTAGGCAGTCTGTAAAAGTATTAAAATCAAGTTAGTGTTATTAACTGTATATCGGGGATGCTTGTGTTACAGCCACCCCCACCCCCACCTCAGACA
Organism: Gobius niger; assembly: GCF_951799975.1. Lineage (NCBI taxonomy): Eukaryota > Metazoa > Chordata > Actinopteri > Gobiiformes > Gobiidae > Gobius > Gobius niger. Next base: position 2,589,486 of record NC_136868.1, read on the forward strand.
TTGTTTTGCTTTCAGCATAGTGGTTTGAGATTATCAGGGGAAGGAGAGAAACTACAATTTAATATAATCTATGTCAGGGGTGTCCAAACTTTTTTCCTGTGGGGCCGCATACGAACACAGCGTACAGAGGGTGAAGGGCCATAGATCGGTTGTTAGTGCCTTTGACTAGCAGAGGTTTAAATTGCGCCCCACACCTTTATTTCTGCTCAAAACCTTCATGCCAGCTCAGTCTCACAGTAAAAGGTTAGTTGTTCAGTTTGAATTGTGTAGAATTACTACATTTCAAATAAAAAGGACTATCTCTGATGATGTATCCCGATTCAGCAAGAAGGCAGAGGGCCACCAAACCTTGGTCTGAGGGCCGCATTTGGCCCCCGGGCCGCACTTTGGACACCCCTGATCTAAGTCATATGGTTTTATAAGCAAAAGTCCATCCATCCATTTTCTTCCGCTTTATCCGGGGCCGGGTCGCGGGGGCAGCAGTCTCAGCAGAGATGCCCAGACTTCCCGATCCACGCACACCTCCTCCAGCTGTTCTGACCCCGAGGCCACACCTCCTCCAGCTGTTCTGACCCCGAGGCCACACCTCCTCCAGATGTTCTGACCCCGAGGCCACACCTCCTCCAGCTGTTCTGACCCCGAGGCGACACCAGGCCAGCTCGGAGACATAGTCCCACCACCGTGTCCTGGGTCTTCCACGAGGCCTTGTCCCACTAGGACATGCCTGGAACACCTCCCGCGGGAGGCGACCAGGAGGTGTCCGGAACAGATGCCCGAGCCACCTCAGCTGCTCCTTTCGACGTGAAGGAGCAGCGACTCTACTCCGAGCTCCTCCCGGGTAACTGAGCTCCTCACCCGATCTCGGAGGGTGCGCCCAGACACCCTGCGAAGGAAACTAATTTCGGCCGCTTGTATTCGCGATCTTGTCCTTTCGGTCGTTACCCAAATCTCATGACCATAGGTGAGGGCGGGAACGTAGATCGATCGGTAAATCGAGAGCTTTGCCTTTAGTGCTGATACAATAAGCAATAGAATCAGCACTAAACAAAGTATAATCTTGGTAAAAAAAAAAATATTTTCTTGCCTCAAAATCATTTTTTTCTCTATAGAATCTGCATGAACCTGTTTACAACCTTGACCATCACAATGTGGGATCAGGGAGGAAGTGGGTAAACACTGATATGACCATGTGACTCCTGTCTTATCCCTGATTGGTGGAATTGCCGGTGTTTCAACTCTCCCCATGTTACAACTAGACCCCTACAAGAAGAAAACGTGTTTGTAGAAGGTTCATACTGTCTTCTTAGGTTAAGTCTATTACAGTTTTGTTTCTTATAGTAAGACAGAGGGTTTTGTTTACCTGCTTGACTAGTTTCAATCACTTCCTGTGATCTTCCTCAGAAGCGCCCCCTGGTGGTGGAGGTGCCATGTCATAGGCAGCGCACATGGATTTTCCAGTCAGTAGGGAGAGGTTACGCCCCCAACTGACCGGCGCCTTCTCCAGGACGTGGGATAAGGTGTAGCTCCCTCGTCCCGGTTCATAGATGTTGTTGCACGTTTAATCTAATCTCGATGGCTTCTCTGATCCAGCGGTGGTACTTGTTACGTTCGGCACGGGTGACCCTGGCATTGTCCCAGTTCATGATGTGGTTCTCCCTCTTACAATGATCTGATATGGCTGATTGGAGATTTTCTTGCATTGCTTGTTCTTTTATTGCTCTTGTTTGTCTGTTGTCTCCTTTTCGCATTCCTTCTGGTGTTCTTTCTTTCGTGTGCGGAATGATCGCCCCGTCTCCCCCACATATGTTTTATTGCATGATAAGCATGGGATTTCGTATATGACGTCGCATTTCCGGTCCTGATGGATGGTGTCTTTGGGTCTGACTAACAACTGTCTGAGTTTGGAGTGTGGTTTGACTGGAGTGTTTATGTTGTGTTTCCTCATGGCCCTCTGTATGCGCCCTGTGACCCCCCTGATGTACGGTAAAGTGACGAATGCAGTTTTGTGTTCTTTTTGTGTCGTCCTACTTCCCTTTTTCTCCCGTGTTTTTTCTGTGTTTTGTGCCTGTTTTTTCCCCCTTTCCATACTGGCAGTGTGTGAGTGCGTGTTGAATGTGAGCCTCCTCTGTGATGATGTTTGCCCTGTTGTACAAAGTTCTGAGCACTGAGAGTTTGTGAGCCGTTGGGTGTTCCTTCTGTCCTACAATAAGAAACAAAACTGTAATAGAAGAAGAACACGTGTCTTGTTACTTGAAACCAGCGCAGCTCCTCCGTCCTCTCGGCCTTTAGCCTCTGCTGATGTTGTGACCCGGCCCAGCGCAGAATTAAACTCTCCTGGAAACACCGGGCAGAGATTAAAGGATTCACAGCTCGAAGGCCAATTGGATTCATGTGGATTAAGAACAGCGGAAAAAAATCTACAGCGAGATACTGACGTCCTAATCAGAGAAAAGCTAATTTATGGAAAACATTACATATGTCATTAAGAAACTGAACTTCATCGACTCCCCTAGTTTCAAAGAACGTCCCCTGAGTTCGACAGGGGAGATCACAGCAGTGTCGTCTTTACTGAGGCCTCACTCTGACGATCCCCATTTGCAGAAACTCCAGGAAACAGACGCGCCTCAACAGCAAACCTGCTAAATTAAACTCATTTCCATTGCTTGAACAGGTGAAACTCGGGAAATTAGAAGAAAAAGTTCATTTATTTCTCTGATTCAATTTAAAATGTGATACTAATGTGTGATATAGACTCTTGACATGCAAAGTGACATATACTAAGCCTTTGTTTGATTATTTACTGCTTGAATAAACCCCAAATTCAAAATCTCAGAGGATTAGAATATTACATCAAATCAAAAGTACTTTGTTTAGGCCCCTTTTTACTTGAACGACTGCCTTAATGCGGTTGCGTGGCCCGGATGCTCTCAGCCTGTGGCACTGCTGAGGTGTTATGGAAGACCAGGATGCTTCTGACATGTGAAGCCCATGTCGAGGATCTGTCTGTGTGTGGAAGCTCTCGATGCTCCGACTATGGCCTCAGTCCACTCCTCGTGAAGGTCCCCCCACACTTTTGAATGGCACCTTTTTCTTCCAAACTTTTCCCTTCCACTTAACTTCCTCTTAACTCCCACCTGAACCGAGCACATTTTCTCCAGTTTGGTTTTACCCCAGTCCAAAAGCTTCTGGGAAAAAGCTGTGAAAATAGCGACAAAACTGAGACGAAAACAATGATGGAAATGTGACAAAAAAGTGAGAAAACATTGACAAAAAAAAGTGATGAAAAATTTATGAAAAAGTGGCAAAAATGTCACAAAAATGTCACAAGAAATTGATGAAAAATTGATGAAAAAATGACAAAAAAATGACAAAAATGTGACAAAATGTGACAGAAAAATTACAAAAAAAGACAAAAAGAAGAATCATGTTTGGAATATAACTGACCTGCATCACATGAATGATCACATTTTGAGGGACTATTTTCTAGCAGATCACTCCGCCGCTGTGTAGCTTATACAACCACGAAGCTGATGCTGCTCAAATATAAGGTATATTAAATGCAAAATGGTTAAAATGATTCTATGGACACAGACATTTATATGGTTAGTCTGGTGTTATCAGTGATTTGCCTCAGGTGCTCTGTGGAGCGGGTCACACTGTTTTTAATGCAGGCTAGCTGATACCATAGACATGCACTAGCCTCGCATTAGCCTAGCTCCACGAAACTCTTCAAACATAAGAACTGCACGAATTACAAAAAATATATATACAGAAAACAGCAACACTCTGGATAATGAGGCCCTATGTCAAAAATCCTGAAATATCCCTTTAAGGTGGAGGGTCTTTGCATCACAATTCTTAAAAAATGTTCAATCCGCACAGTAAAGTGAAGATTACTGCGCGGATTTCGAACTACTCCTGGTATTATTACGCCTTACAATATATAGAAAATCCACATTGTTTAATTGTGTGTAATTATACTTTGTAGTGGAACACTTCACGTAACCATATTTAAATAGGGGAAACGTGGAAGAGCTTGGTAGCTTCTATCTTGACCTGTTTTGGAGCTATAGAGGAGAGAGGGAGAGGCTAAATGCTAACGCCGTCTGCGCTGTGTTTACGTGACTGAAGGCACGGGGGAAGATCAGACAGGTCCTAAAGAAGTCGTCAAAGCTACGGTAAGAACATGTCTCAGTATGGAAAAACGGTGGCCTGTTCCTTTAAGAAGAAAAGAAAACACGTGAGGCCTTGTAGGTGCCGTCTTACGTCTGACACAGAGGTTGCCCTGAGTAGTTTGTGTACTTGCCCTTCCCCCCCCTGTAAACAGTGTCCTCCCATGACTCCGCCCGTGACCAGCTCTGCACAAACCCACGAGCCTCTGCACCCGCAGCCTGGCACACAGAGCCGGCCCTGGACGTGGATGTGGGGCAAAGATCTGCAAACAGCCACTGCCCCACTGTCCCTTTGCCAACGGGGCACGTCGATGACCAGGAAAGCGCTGAGGTCATCGAATGCAAATCTCATGAGTAGCAGGGATTTAGAAATACTGTAAAAGTGGCGTGTTTGTTCTGGCAGAAGTGGCAAACTGGGGGAAAGGTGAAGAGCCGCTGAATAAGAAAACGGGAACGTTCGCGTCAGTGTTTATCGACTAAAAAAAGGACCTGAGAAAATGACTGGTGGGTTTTATTTTATCAGGATTTCAACTTTACAGGTTTATTCGAAGCTTAAATCAATAAAAGTCTGGGGGAAAAGACAGTGTTTTAACAGATTCAAGCTGCAAAGTGTTTATTAGGTTTGATTATACACTGCTCACAAAAACTTAACTCAAAAAACACAAAGTAACTCCAAGTCAGTCAAATTTCTGGGATATCAGACTGTCCAGTTAGGAAGCCACGCTTATTGTGAATCAGTTTCACTTGGTGTTGTGGAAATTAAACAGACACAGGTGGAAATGAGAGGCAATTAGCAAGATCACTCCAAAAGAGGAACCACAGACCATTTCCCTGTCTTCATCCTTTGGACCGTATTTTTGGAACACTTTTGCATTTGTCCAGTGTTCTCACCACTAGAGGCATCATGAGGAGCATCTACAACCCACAGAAGCTGCTCAGGGAGTGATGCTCATCCAAAATGGCACGTCCACTCGTGCTGTGGCAAGAAGGTTTGCTGTGTCTCCCAGCGCAGTGTCCAGAGCATGGAGGAGATACCAGGAGACAGGCCAGTACACCAGGAGACCTGGGGGGGGCGACCAAGGTCAACAACCCAGCAGCAGGACCGCTATCTGCTCATCTGTGCACGGAGAAACAGGAGAAGCACTGCCCGAGCCCTACAAAATGACCTCCAGAGGGCCACACATGTGCATGTCGGTCCTCAAACGGTCAGAAACCGACTCCATGAGGGGGCTATGAGGGGGGTATGAGGGCCCGACGTCCACAAGTTGGGCCGGTTCTTACTGCCCAACACTGTGCAGCCCGATTGGCATTTGCCCGAGAACACAGCGATTGGCAGATTGGCCAATGGTGCCCTGTGCTCTTCACGGATGAGAGCAGGTTCACCCTGAGCACATGTGACAGACGTGACAGAGTCTGGAGACGCCCTGGAGAACGTTCTGCTGCTGCAACATCATCCAGCATGACCGGTTTGGTGGTGGGTCAGTGATGGTCTGGGGAGGCATTTCATTGGAGGCCGCACAGCCCTCCATGTGCGAGCCAGAGGTTCCCTGACTGGCATTGGGGACCGGGATGAGATCCTCAGACCTATTGTAAGACCATATGCTGGTGCTGTGGGCCCTGGGTTCCTTCTGATGCCTGATAATGCCAGGCCACATGTGGCAAGAGTGTGTCAGCAGGTCCTGCATGATGAAGGTATTGATGTTCTGGACTGGCCTGCCCGTTCCCCAGACTTAAATCCAATAGAGCACATCTGGGACATCACGTCTCGGTCCATCCATCAACGCCACGTGGCACCACAGACTGTCCAGGAGCTGACTGATGCTCTAATCCAGGTCTGGGAGGAGATCCCTCAGGAGGACATCCGTGGTCTCATCAGGAGCTGCCCAGGCGTTGTAGGGAGTGCATTCAGGCACGTGGAGGCCACACACACTACTGAGGATGATACAGACTCGTTTGGAGGAATTTCTACAGAATCTGGATCAACCAGTGACCTGATTTGTCACTTTGATTTTGACTATAATTTTGGATCCAGACCTCCAGGGGCTGAGAATTTGATTTCCATTTATCATTCTTATGTTATTTTGTTCTCAACACATTGACATACACTATGAATAAAGATTTTCATCCGAAAAATCGAATTTATTGACATCTAGGATGTGTTTTTTGAGTGTGCCCTAAGTTTTTGTGAGCAGTGTATAATATTTTTGGGTCTTGTCGTCTGGGGAAACAGTGGGTTCTGATTCATGAGGCTGGACCTAAAAGTGGGAGAAACATTCGCAGAATCATTGTCAGGTCATAATGAGCTGGTTAGAGGGAATTTTTCTTCTGATAAAGAAACTAAATCTTACAGTCTATCACTTTAAATGCATATCTAATGCTTGAGAAGAAAGTGTGAGCCCTCAGATGCTCTTCTAGGACGAGGACATAAAAAAAACGTACGTGCGATATTTGTCTTACTGTGAACTGTCAAAAAACATGGGAGGCTCAATGTGTAGGAGAAAAGTCAGATTTAAAAATAAGTGTCGTGTTTGTTCTGGCAGAAGTGACAAACTGGGGGAAAGGTGAAGAGCTGCTGAAGAAGAAAATCCAGCCTTGGCTTTTATTCAAAGTTTAAATCAATAAAACTCTGGGGAAAAAGACAGTGTTTTAACAGATTCAAGCTGCAAAGTGTTTATTAGGTTTGAATATATAATATTCTTGGGTCTTGTCGTCTGGGGAAACAGTGGTTCTGATTCATGAGGCTGGACCTAAAAGTGGGAGAAACGTTCATGTTCAGGTCATAATGAGCTGGTTAGAGGAAAAAGAAACTAAATAAATACAAACACTACCCGAGTCTTCTACAGTTGATGTGACAGGGTTGTTTTGATCTCAATGTCAGCTTTAAAGTGATAGTCTGTAAGTCTGAATGTTTTACAGATTAAACAGATTGTGTGTAACTGGCCGTCTGTGCCTGCAGTTTGACGTAAAGTGTGTAATATATATATATATATGTTTTTTCTAAAGTCCTTCCCTTTGCTGATCTCAGCAGTTCATCAGAATCCCCAGTGCCATCGCTTTGACCAATGAGACGAGCTTCCCTGTGAACCGGCCTGTCAGGTCCAATCAGGAGGAGCTCGGACCTGGACATGAGGATGAAAATAACCTCTCAAATGGTTCATCTCAAGGGGTTTTTCCTCTTTAATAAATAAATATTTACTTTTAAATGTCTCTCTCCTCATCTTTCAGACTAAGAAGGACGTTCAGGTCGCCTGATTGTTTTTTATTTTGTCATTTTGCAATCTTACAGTCAATCACTTTAAATGCATATCTAATGCTTGAGATGAAAATAGCGAGTGCATTCGCAGAATCATTTTCAGGTCATAATGAGCTGGTTAGAGGGAATTTTTCTTCTGATAAAGAAACTAAATCTTACAGTATCACTTTAAATGCATATCTAATGCTTGAGAAGAAAGTATGAGCCCTCAGATGCTCTTCTAGGACGAGGACATGAAAAAAACCTACGTGCGATATTTGTCTTACTGTGAACTGTCAAAAAACATGGGAGGCTCAATGTGTAGGAGAAACGTCAGATTTAAAAAATAAGTGTCGTGTTTGTTCTGGCAGAAGTGACAAACTGGGGGAAAGGTGAAGAGCTGCTGAAGAAGAAAATCCAGCCTTGGCTTTTATTCAAAGTTTAAATCAATAAAAGTCTGGGGGAAAAGACAGTGTTTTAACAGATTCAAGCTGCAAAGTGTTTATTAGGTTTGAATATAGTTTAATATTTTTGGGTCTTGTCATCTGGGGAAACAGTGGGTTCTGATTCATGAGGCTGGACCTAAAAGTGGGAGAAACGTTCATGTTCAGGTCATAATGAGCTGGTTAGAGGGAATTTCTCTTCTGAAAAAGAAACTAAATAAATACAAACACCACCTGAGTCTTCTACAGTTGATGTGACAGGGTTGTTTTGATCTCAGTGTCAGCTTTAAAGTGATAGTCTGTAAATCTGAATGTTTTACAGATTAAACAGATTGTGTGACTGGCCGTCTGTGCCTGCAGTTTGACGTAAAGTGTGTAATATATCATTTCATCATCAGTGGTGAAAACTCGGTGAGAACGAGTCCACGACCCTCTTTCGGGTCCCGACCGTCGAGTTGAGAAACACTGATTTAGAAATGACTGAACTAAACTTTGGGGGGGAAAAAAAATATATTGATTAAATTTACTTTATTTAACCCCTTAACTCCCACCTGAACCGAGCACATTTTCTCCAGTTTGGCTTTAGCCCAATCCAAAAGCTTCTGGAAAAAAGCTGTGAAAATAGCAACAAAACTGAGACGAAAACAAGGATGGAAATGTGACAAAAAAGTGAGAAAACATTGACAAAAAAAGGGACAAAAAATTGACAAAAATATGATAAACATTTGACAAAAAAAATGACAAAAATGTGACAAAATGTGACAAAAAAATGACAAAAAAAGACAAAAATATGATAAAAAATTGACAAAAATGTGATAAAAATGTGAAAAAAAATTACAAAAATATGATACAAAATTGACAAAAATATGATACAAAATTGACAAAAAAATGACCAAAATGTGACAAAAAATTGACAAAAAAATTACTAAAAAACGACAAAAATGTGACAAAAAATGACCAAAAAAATGTGATAAAATGTGACAAAAAAATTACAAAAATATGATAAAAATTTAACCAAAAAATGACAAAAAATTTGACAAAAATATGATAAAAAATTGACAAAAATGTGATAAAAATGTGACAAAAAATGACCAAAAAAATTACAAAAATATGATAAAAAAATTGACCAAAAAATGACCAAAATGTGACAAAAAATTGACTAAAAAATTACAAAAAATGACAAAAAAACGACAAAAAATGACAAAAAAATTGACAAAAAAGTTACAAAAATGAACTGAATACCCAACAAAAAAATGCTGGAAAAAAAATCTGATGACGTGAGGAAAAAGATCCTCTCGGTTCAGGCGGGAGTCAAGAGGTTAAAAATCATAGTGAAATAAAAGGCTCAAAAAAAAGGGGGAAACAAATCTAAACCAGTGAAATCCTGCTGTTGTGTCTCCTGATGCCACATGTCGCCCGAGTGGCAAAGATCAGACTCATCTAACAACACACACATCTGGGGGTCATGGGTCGTGAGTGTCGGGGGTCAGGGGTCCGAGCGTGGACATGCAGCCCCTCAGCCGCCCCCGTCTGGACCCTGGCTGGTACTTATCTCCCGGCTCAATAGCAGCGTGTCCCTCCTGATGCTGCTGATCAATGTTCGCTGCAGGATAAATGACTTCAGGGCGAGTGCGTGATGTGCGTGATGTGCGTGATGTGCGTGTCCGTGTGAACTTTCACCCGCACGCTCTCCACGAGGCACACGCCGCACACGCACGTCCACTGTGGGCGGGACCGGGCTCCATCACGCTTTAAAACTGCAGCACCGGGGATACCAGCAGATCCAGCTTCGGTCCTGAGAGAACACGCTGCGGCGGATTCTGAGAGAGCGAGGTAAAGATCTTTTTATCTTCTTGTATGATTTTAAATGTGATTTTTGGCACACACTTAAAGCGACATGGCACAACTAGTCCTACTGCTAAACTTGAGTTGGCTTAACCTCTTAACCCCCGCCTTAACCGAGCACATTTTCTCCACTTCAACCCAAATCTGAAAGCTTCTTCACTGGAGCGTGCAGCCTATAGGCCAATGTGACGTCGCATTTGAAAGCTAAGACCTACAAAACTGATGTAATTGTTGCCACTCTTGTCAGATTTTTCAATGCGTTTTTGTCGCTTCTTTATTGTGTTTTTTCATCACTTTATTGTTGCTTTTTGTGAATTCCTCATTGCTTCTTTATGCTTTTTGTTTCATCCTCATTACGTCTTGTTTTTATTGCTATTTTAATGCTTGAGAAGCTTTTATGTTTGGGAAATGCCAAACTGGAATGTGTGCTTGATTTAGCCCCTTAAACTCCCACCTGAACCGAGCACATTTTCTCCAGTTTGGCTTTACCCCAATCCAAAAGCTTCTGGAAAAAAGGAGTGAAAATAGAGACAGAACTGAGATGAAAACAATGATGGAAATGTGACAAAAAAGTGAGAAAAATTTGACGAAAAATTGAGAAACAATGGACGAAAAAGTGACAAAAAAATTGACAAAAAAATTTACAAAAAAATGACAGAAATGGATAAAAAATTTACGAAAAAGTGACCAAAAAATTGGCTAAAAAAACGGACAAATTTGACGAAAAATTTAGAAAAAAATGACAAAAAAGTGATAAGAATTTGACAAAAAAATTCGAATAATTTGACAATAAAGTGACCAAAAAATGGACAAAAAAAAAATCGAAAAATTGTCAAAAATGAGACGACTGCCTGACAAAAAAAGTGATGAAAAAAAATCTGATGATGTGAGGAAAAAGATCAATTTAGTTATGTAGATCTTAGCTTTCAAATGAGGTGTTACACTGGCCTACAGGATTTGGGTGAAGCTGAACTGGAGAAAATGCTCTCGATTCAGGCGGGAGTTAAGAGGTTAAAGGCCCGACCTGAACTCATCCCTAATCTTCCTAACATGTTTGTAGCCAGATCTACAGTGTTTTCCGCACAAATGTCTAAGTTTACAATGTATTAACTTAAGACAAAACACATTTCATTCCATAACTTGAAAGGAAATCAGGCTCCTTTAAGGTGGGGGTTAAGGGTTTTTTGTCTAATTCGTGTAAAACAGCATTTGAGAAATCCTGTCGAAAATCAAAATCAATCCTAAACTTGATTTGTTCTGTTGGCCCTGGAGCAGTGTAAGAGGCAGTTTTTTTTATTTTTATTGTGGCAATTTTGTGGCAATTATTGGGAGGTCGCAGGCGGCCAATAAACAGTTTGTTAACAGGTGGATTATGCAACTTCATGTGAGGGGAAAAAAAGTTAATATTTGTCTATATTTGACCTTGCCGTGACCCGGCGGCAGCACGACTGGTCAAATACGCACAAATAAAAAAGAATTCTAATCAGTTGCATAACGTACCTTTTTAAAATCTGGTTCAATGATGTTTGTTTGGACATTTGGATTTGACTTAATTTCACCAAAAATATTCCACATTTTCAAGATCAAAGAAGGTTTTAGGGAAAGCGTTTTTTTCCCGCTTGGTGTGAATGATTTGAAATGATCTTTCTCTCATCCTTGATTGTGAAGCGTGAGGGATGAGAGGGAGGGGAGGGAGTTCAGCTTCCCGATGGCCTTGTGTATGAAAAAAATCCACTAAACGCCACAAAAAACATGGCAAAGATGTACAAAAACATCGTGTAAAACAATGTGGATCACAAAAACGGGTAAAAAAAAGGGTAGAAACGTGGCCTTGTCGAGAGAGAGAGAGAAGCCGCAGCCTGTGTTTGAGTCAACATTGTAATCTGGGACACATTGATAGTGATGAAATAATGACGAAATATCCACTATATCCTAACTTTAAATGTGTTTTACTTTACTTAACCCCTTAACTCCCACCTGAACCAAGCACATTTTCTCCAGTTTAGCTTTACCCCAATCCAAAAGCTTCTGGAAAAAAGGTGTGAAAATAGCAACAAGACTGAGACGAAAACAATGATGGAAATGTGACAAAAAAAGTGAGAAAACATTGACAAAAAAAGTGACAAAAAATTGACAAAAAAGTGGCAAAAAAATGACAAAAATATGCTAAAAAATTGACAAAAAACGACAAAAATGTGACCAAAAAATGACAAAAATGTGACAAAAAATGACAAAAAATTGACAAAAAATGACAAAAATGTGACCAAAAAATGACAAAAATGTGACAAAAAAATGACAAAAAATGACAAAAATGTGACAAAAAATTTACAAAAAAGTTACAAAAATGTGACAAAAAAATGACAAAAAATGACAAAAATTTGACAAAAAAGTTACAAAAAGATGACCATAAAAATGACAAAAAATAACACAAATTTGACAAAAATGCAACAAAAAAATGACAAAAAAAATACTAAAAAGTTACAAAACATAGACAAAAAAAGTGACAAAAAAGTGACAAAAAATTGACCAAAAATGACCAAAAATGACCAAAATGTGACAAAAAACTTACAAAAATGTGACAAAAAAATGACCAAAAAAAAGACAAAAAATAACACAAATTTGACAAAAATGCGACAAAAAAATGACAAAAAAAATACAAAAAAGTTACAAAAATGTGACAAAAAAAATACAAAAAATGACTAAAAATTGACAAAAAATGACAAAAAAATGACAAAAAAGTTACAAAAATGAGTTGAATGCCCCACAAAAAAATGATGGAAAAAAAATCTGGGACACACTGATAATGATGAAACAATGACGAAATATCCACTATATCCTAACTTTACATGTGTTTTCTTCCAGGCCTGATCGCAGACCCAATGGAGACCAAGGAGGAGCTGGTTGTGTTTGTGAAGGAGATGCTGCAGCAGAGGCCGAGTCGCCAGATGCTGAAGATCTACATGATCGGCTCCACCCTGGCTCTGCTCGGGGCGATCGCGGGGCTGATCGAGAGCGTCTTTGCCCCCGAGGAGGAGCAGCAGCAGCGAGCGGTGGAGAGGCGTCAGCCGCAGGGGAGGCTACGGGACGGGGGCAAGGGGCAGGGGACGGTCACTGCAGTGAGGACAGAGGAGGAGGAGGAGGAGGCGCTGGGCCAGAGCACTGTCCCGGAGGAGGACAAAGAAGATGCTCTGTGGAGGGACCCCAGGAGGAGCCCTGCAAACCGCCTGCACGCCTCATAGCAACACGCTTCACTGCTTTAAATGATTGGGCAGATGTTTGTGCCAGATGCCCTGCAGAAATGGAAGACAATAGAAACATGTGGTGGGATTTGAACCAACAACCTTCCAGCTATGGGCTTCTATGAAATACTGGGTAATTGTCGTAACTATATGTACTTTGTATTGTTTGGAGACTGCAGGCGACAGTCCTGACTGCTGGACAGTGGATCATTGTTAGAACTACATTAGTCTTTTTTTATTATTATCAACCTAACAACAAAAACTACTCTGAAACTTGTAAACTGGGCCTTTCTGTTTAATCGAGAACATTTACGAAGCTTCAGAAACAATGGAACGGGACTGCAGTTGTGATAAAAGTTTGGAATCTCAAGTATATTTAACTTCCCATTGTGTGCTATTGTTACATAAAGACTATCTACCTAAAGAAATACAGTATATATGATTTTAGCATCAATCTGTTGAATATCAAAAAATATAAATAAAGGAGACATGAAACATTTCTGGACTATACTGTGCAATATGAAAGAAAAATATGTTTTTGTAGAAAGAAGTAAAAAATGTGCTATTTGGTGCTTTTCGTGTATACATTTCCAATAAACTGTGTACTGCTATAATTGCTTGTCTGTCCTTGTTAACATGGGCCAATACACTTAGCTGAAGAGCACATGGTTGGGGCAAAAGTGTTTTATTATTATTAGCCTATTATTATCACCTCGTTTACTACGTTTTCTTTTGGTTTATATTTTGGTTTCTGACGTTAAACAAACACCATTTATACCCATGTTCAGGGCTGGACTGGGACTGAAAAACAGCCCTGGACTCTGACCAGCCTGGCCCAAATTAGCGTAAATGTGACACTTCCACAAATATATATTTTAACCTCTTACCCCCCGCCTTAACATTAACGAGTGCATTTTCCCCAGTTCTGCTTTTTATTATTATTTTTTTGATCGGCGTCATCAGCAAAAAGAGCGGGAAAGGCGGTCGTAGAAACAGAAGCAAAATCGTTCATATAAATAATAAATAATAATGGCCCCAAAATTGAACCTTGTGGTGCACCATACTCCACGGAATTCCTTTTAGATTCATGTTTTTATTTATACTGGGCTTTACACAAATCTAAAAGCTTCTAAACTGGAGAGCAACAATGTAGCGACAACTGTCTCACCTTTGGTCGCTTCTGGGTGCCGGGGGATCCAGGTATAACGCGCTTGATCCAAACACGATATCCAGGCTAACTTTCATGTTTTGGAGGCAGCGGCGATGGATTGAGGTGCGTGACGGCCCAAGATGATGGTTTGGACAGATTGGACATGGATATTACATGTGGTAGAGGTAGTCTAAGGGCCCTAATGGCAAGCGGTAAAAACCGTGCGACCTCCCGTCACCCAAACACCCCATCCACTGGCACCTGGGTATCCATATAGACTTGCCTCCATCCTGCCCCCAAGTGGTGGAATGTAATGTAGGTCAACTACGTCTAATGTAAACAAACGCTTGCAGGCTAGATGAACCATAATGGCTCCTACAAACAATGTAACGCCTCATTTGAAAGCTAAGACCTACAAAAGTGATGGAAACTTTTCGTCACGTCGCCACATTTTTGTCATAGTTTTTTTAATTATTTTTTCTACAATTTTTTGTCCGTGTTTTTCTCATGTTTTTGTTGACTTTTCATCCTCTTTTTCTCGCTATTTTGATAAAGCATCAACATCTTTTTAGCTTTTAGATTTGGGTAAAGCACGGTTGAGGCGGGACCGGTGGCCCTAGAGCCAGTGGCCCTTCGGTGCTCTTCCAGAATGGACATATGGCCAGTCCGTCCCTGCCCATGTTGGATCCCCATATAAATGAATAATATCTCATTTTTCATAAGAAAGACAAAGACGTGGCATTTCCAGTCAGTTCCGCTTGTGAACACCGCGCGGCGCTGATCTCCTGGAAGCGTCAACATCCGCCCGGAGCCGGAAATGACGTAGGCGATTTTCCGACAACAAACTGCGGGTATATAAAACGCGCTAATAATAAACATTACTCTTAACCTACGAACAGAACCGATAAACGATCTGAATTTGACGACATTTGAGGAGGAAATGGCGGACCCTGCCGTGTATTCAGGGAGCTCCGGGGTGAGTTCAGCGTTTTGTTTACGGTCCACACGCGAAATTACACAGTTAGCTTATGGGCTAGCATGCTAAAGTGACCAGCCTTTTGCTGAAAGTGTCGATTTTGGTCGGATTTTTTCCTACCTAATGATTCAGTTCATATATATATTGAGACAAAGCTGTTTTCATCTGCCTGAAAAGTTGTTAAAATCGGGTCATTACTGCTGAGGTGGCAGATTAACCATAATGCAATGCTTGAGTGCTGTTCAGCTACTGTACTGTCTGTTCCAAATAATTATCTTGTAAAAGTGAGTAATAGACTATGAATACGTAGAAGTACAGTTCAACTGCATTTCACACTCCCAATAGATACATTATAGGTTCTTGGGGAATTGTCTCAGTTATATTGTGCTTTTCTGCCTCCACTGAGCATTCAAAGCCCTTTCATCAAGGAGCCATTCTTGATAAACCAGTTAGGGCTGCAACTAACGATTACTTTGGTAATCGATTAATCTACCGATTATTTTTACGATTAATCGATTAATCGCTTGGCTGTGAATGGTGTAGGAAAATTGTATTTTTTCATTTATTTTCAATCACATAAAGCTAAAGTGGCGTCACTGGAGGACATGTTGATGGAGTAAACTTAAACTGTGTTGTAAAGTGTTTTTGTAGTGCCAGTTCTGCTTTTATTAATTGGATGAGACAGACAGATATCTCTGAAATTTTCAATGTACAAAACTCTACAGACCCTAACTTGAAAAGCAAAGTAGGTTTCCATCAAAAATAAAAAATGTTCATGTAATTTTTGCTCTTTTTAAGTCTGTGTTTACTAGAAAACGATTAATCGATTACTAAAATAGTTGACAACTATTTCAATAATCGATTAGTTGTCGATTAATCGAGTTGTTTCAGCCCTAAAACCAGTGCACACAGCCACGGGGCAACATGGTGGGTTAAGTGTCTTTCCCAAAGACATCAAGGTGCAGAAAAAACGCAAGTAAATGGGGCACATAATTGTCTTTGTTGATCTGATCAAAGTAGAAAATGTGAGGCAGCTGGTTAGTGCATAATTGGAACTTTATAATTTCCACATCTGATTTGCAAGGTGTGATTGCGTTTATATTGTACTCGGGCCGGGTACTGCTTCAATACAGGTACTTTAACGATACTTGGTGTACTACAATACCAATGCCTAAACAATACTTTTATCGATACCTTTGCTATAATATTTGTCATCTGGAACCAGTAAACAGAACAATATAATGTTAATATATTCCATCCATCCGTCCATTCATTTTTGGCCGCTTTATCTGGGGCCAGGTCGCGGAGGCAGCGTAATAATTATTAATTTATTCCATAAAGTAGTGATGGCAAGATGAAGCCCCATGAAGCATTGAAGCCTCACAGCCAATTGCATCACACATGGTTCGAAGCATCAAGGTGCTTTATTTGCTCCACATCGCCATCATGTGGACAAGAAAGTTATCAATCAATCAGTAAAGGTTTATGTATATAGTACTTTACAACAACACCAGGGGGACCAAAGTGCTTCACAGAAAGATAAAAACAATAAAAATAAAAAATGTTTACAACCTGGACACAATTCAGTGCTCTAAGTATTAAAAGCAAGTTTGAAAAGATGAGTCTTTAATCTGGATTTAAAGAGTGACAGGTCCGCATGTACTGTATAGGCTAACATGCTGAGTGCTGACAATAAATGGTGGGGCTGAAAGACTAAATTTGCACATTTATAGAGCTGTGATGGAAAATGTGCTTGTGTTACTTTGTTTATGTCCAACCCAAATACACAAAATGTCACTGTCACTTTTGTTTTGAATCGCGCTTCAAACCCGCGAATCCCGAGGCTTCGAACGCCACCGCACACGTGATCAACACACGTGATCAACACACGTGATCAACACACGTGATCAACACACGTGATCAACACACGCATCGATACGCGCTTCAATAGACACTCTTCTAGATTACTCGGAACACGCTTCGAAGCCTCGACACGATCGGCACATCACTACCATAAAGATTATCTGTTTTAAATGTGCATGAGTTTATTTGAGGTGATACGGTCAAGTAACTTCCATTAACTCTGTCCCTGGACCCAACAGCATCAAAACTTGAAAGATACTCGAAAGATATTTTTCCGGTACTTGCTTTTGATACATTTATTTATAGATACCATACAGTACTCAGCCCTACATTATACAGCAGGGGTAGGCTACGTCAGGCCCGGGGGCCAAATCTGGCCCTCCAGTACAGAACCTCTAGCCCCTAAGAGGATTTCGAAATGTTATTATGCAAATAAGAGATCAAATATCTGTTAAAATACTCTAAAAATGTGAGAAAGTTTCATTATTTTAAAATCTCTCGATATTTTCCATCTGAAACTGCAGAATCTGTTAAAATGTACATTATTGGGTTGTGTTGATCTCTTAAAGGAACAGTTCACAGTTTTTCCACACTGAGATATGTTCTTACCTGAGCTTAGACGAGTTGATACGTACCCGTCTGGTCTTTGTCTGTGCCCGTGGACGAGCGTGGTCGCTTCTAACTTCACCCTGTTTGGAGCTATAGGAATATACTGGGAGAGGCCGATGCTAAAAACATCTTTGGTCTTTTTGCATGACTGACGGCACACAGTTCTTCCATACCGAGATATGTTCTTACCTAAGGTGAGATAAGTTGATCCGTACCTGTCTGGTCTTTGTCTGTGCCCGTGGAAGAGTGTGGTAGCTTCCAACTTCACCCCATTTGGAGCTGTAGGAATACATTGGGAGAGGCCAAATGCTAACAACATCTTGCGTCGTTTTGCGCGACTGAGGGTAGACAGGTACGCATCAATTCGTCTAAGCTCAGGTAAGAACATATCTCAGTATGGAAAACTGGTGAACTATTCCTTTAACAGCATATCTACAGCTTCTTCAAACAAATACGTGTATGAAATATAGATTATTTTATACGATATATGACAAACAGTTATATTTGGGTTGTGGCTCATCAGGGGGTAATGGCGGGTCCCGAAGCCAATACCACTTGGGAACCACTTGGTATTTTCGGGAAAAAAAGTTCTTTACTTGAAGCTACAATGGTGAGGTGTTTTGGCAATGATGAAAATTGGCCCTCCATCCTTTTAACACACATTTAAATACACATTTCCAGTCTCTATATAGATGAATCTTTCCTCTGAGCTCCCACCTCTGCTGTTGTGCTCCTCTGTTAGTTATTCTAACGTCCTGTTTGTGTGTGTCCTCAGCGCGGCAGCAGTAAAGCAGTGACCAGCCCGTCGGAGAACTACTGCCTGGCCCGACGCCGCACGCTGCAGGTGGCGGTCAGCGCGCTGCTCACCGAGAGCGGCTTCGACAGCGCGGAGAAGGCGGCGGTCGAGACGCTCACCGAGATGATGCAGAGCTGTGCGTAACCGCGGCAACCACACATTTCTGGAAACTCTGCCCAACCCTCGCTGTAACCTCTTCTAATTCCTTCCAGATATCAATGAAATCGGACGCTGTGCTAAAGCGTATTGCGAACACACCGCCCGGAGCGTCCCCACGTTATCGGACGCCGTCGTCACGCTCATCGAAATGGGTGAGCTGGGGAAGAACGCGCGAGATTTCCACACTCCCTCGCTCACGTGTCACTCGTAAACGCCGTTCTGAAGTTTCCATTTCTGCCGTTCACAGGTTTCAACGTGGACACTTTACCTGTTTACGCCAAAAGGTCTCAGCGAATGGTCATAACGGCGCGTAAGTACAACTGCGTCGTCGTGCGCTCAGATTCCGGATCGTAACATTTGATATTATAGATCACATTAACGGCAAAGTGTGATGTAGAACTGTATATTCTTACAGTTAGATTGTAGAAGGTGTGTGTTATATAGTTCAGTTCAGTTCAAATTTTTTATTCAGCCATGACGTTATTACAGACATAATAACAATAACAGCAACAGCAAAGTTTTCAATGCTGAATAGGAGCATGAGGAAGAGATTGTCTTATAAATTTCAAGCCCCTTTTTATTTATTTATTTTTTTCTAAAATCTGAGCTGGCTCTGAACCGACGGCTCGCCCGTTTTTGATTTGTTTTAGCTAGGGCTGCTCGATTATTGAAAAAATAATAATCACGATTATTTTTGTCATAATTGAAATCACGATTATTCAAACGATTATTTGTTGCCTTTAAAAAAAAACATCAAAAAAGTGACAAAAATCCAGCAAAAAAAGACAAAAATCCAGCAAAAAAGTGACAAAAATCCAGCAAAAAAGTGACAAAAATCCAGCAAAAAAGTGACAACAATCCAGCAAAAAAGTGACAAAAATCCAGCAAAAAAGTGACAAAAATCCAGCAAAAAAGTGACAAAAATCCAGCAAAAAAGGACAAAAATCCAGCAAAAAAGGACAAAAATCCAGCAAAAAAGTGACAACAATCCAGCAAAAAAGTGACAACAATCCAGCAAAAAAGTGACAACAATCCAGCAAAAAAAGACAAAAATCCAGCAAAAAAGTGACAAAAATCCAGCAAAAAAGGACAAAAATCCAGCAAAAAAGTGACAAAAATCCAGCAAAAAAGTGACAACAATCCAGCAAAAAAAGACAAAAATCCAGCAAAAAAGTGACAAAAATCCAGCAAAAAAGTGACAAAAATCCAGCAAAAAAGTGACAACAATCCAGCAAAAAAGTGACAAAAATCCAGCAAAAAAAGACAAAAATCCAGCAAAAAAGTGACAAATTAAAAATTGAAAAAAAATAAAAAAATTATCATCACACTAATTTTGTAATCGTTTACTGTTGTAATCGAAATCGTAATCGAATTTCAATTAATTGCACAGCCCTAGTTTTAGCCGATATCAAGGTACAATAATACTTTACATCTAAATCAATGACTGTTTCAAATCTGTCAACATCGGTTCTTATGTTTCGTCGCCGTCGTATTTTCCAAGTACATTTTTTTTATTCATTTGATTGAATTGAGTGATTTTGTTACATGATTTTTGAACAATGTCCAAAGAATTCCATAAACTGATCCCTTTTACAAGAAACCCCTTTTGTTTTTGTGAAGTGTGTGAATATGGTGCCCAGAAATGGCCCTTTCTTCTGCTGTTACTGTGATTAACACACATTTGTTTTGGATATGTATTGGCACCAACTTATTCACTCCACATAATTTGTAGTATTTTAGATTTGCCAATTCATTAAATTTCAAGGTCTGCAGTTTTATAAACAGTTTGTTTGTGTCTCGAGGACCTTTGAGAGTCACAATTCTTATCGCTTTCTTCTGGAGTAAGAACAGCCTTTCTGTATAACTGGTGCCTGCATTTCCCCACACTTCAATACAGTTTGTTAAATAAGGAACAATTAAGGCTGAGGATAAAAGCTGTAATGAAGCCTCATCCAACGTGTGTTTAACCTTATATAGGAAACCAATATTTTTACTAACTTTACCAAATTACAGTTATATAACTTATATAAAACGGGTTGTGTATGTGCTGTAGTAAGTTTATATCTCTGTATTTCGCAGCTCCGGTGACGAACCCCCCGGTGACCCCCAAAGCCCTCTCCGCGGGGCAGAAGCGGACACATCCTCCGCACATTCCCGGCCACTTCCCCGACTTCCCCGACCCCCACACCTACATCAAAACGCCAGTAAGACGGACCTTACAACACTGTCGTTTATATCAACTGTCACTGCACGCCCTTTTGCATGAACATTTGAGAGAAGCCTGAAATATGAACGGCTAAACTAATACAAGACCTCTTACATCATCATTTTTCATGACTGCCTGGAGGTCCATGAGGCGCCTCCTTTTGCCTTTGTAATACAAGACTCAGCTGGATTTCAGAACATGTTTGTGATTGTTGAGGAGCTTTCACTGCAAAAATTAATATCAAGCATTGGCTTAAATGACTTGAATTGAGGAAATGTTTCTTGTTTTAAGCGGTTTTCACTCATTTAGACACTTTTCCTGATCGGACCAAGTTTGCTTTGCTTGTTTGAGGACATTTCAGACCAGTTCTAGGGGAAATCTCGCTTGAAATAAGAAAGTAAAATTGCCAATGAGATAAAAGACCAATTTTCTTTCCCCATTGGCAAAGAAAATGACCTGAAATAAGGACGAAATGTATCGAAACGAGTCAGAAACATCTCAGAACAAGTGAAATAATTTAGGACAAATGCCCAACAACTTCTTAACTAGTCAAAACAACTAACATTTGGATTATTAAGATAAGATAAGATAAGATGGTACTTTATTGATCTCACAGATGGAGAAATTGCATTCGATGAGAGAGCATCCGGCAGCAGCACCACTCTTTTTTTTTTTCTTTGGTGAAAGATCGTTGTGTCGTGGCCGCCATCTTCACTGTTTTGGTCACAGGAGGAGCACTGGTTGATGGGAAATCCGTAGACGATGACCACGGCGGTGGAGCTCTTGCGCTTGGCCACGATGTTCTTGGCCACACAGGTGTAGTTGGCCGTGTGGGACAGACGCGCCTGCTTGATGATCAGGTTGTGTCCACGGTGATGTAGAAGTTCCTGTCCTCGGCCGGGTCCATGATCTCGTTGTCCTTCAGCCACTCCACCCGCATGACCTTGGAGGATGGAGAAACTGTAGCTGCCCTCTGTCTCCTCTGATCATCTGAAACGGTGCACCGCCGCCTCAGAGCGTGGTGTCCTGCACTGGTCAGCTCCGCCTCGTCCTTCCTCTTCCTCCTGCACAGCTCCCTCCACAGTCTATCACCATCTCCTCGTTGGTCCCTTTTGTTGTTTCCTGTAGCTCCTCTTGTGACGCCTCCTCCGTGCTGCAGGTGTGGGGGCTCTTGGTGCCTCTTCACTGTTCAGTGTCTCAGAAGAAGATGTTTGTAGATCTCAAATGGGTTTAGCTGATAAGCTAGCAGTTTGTTTACCTTCAAAAAGCTGCTTTCTTCAGGACCATTTTGGACTCTCAAAGTAAACAAATCCACCAAACCTCCACAAAAACACGGTAAAGACGTACAAAAGTATTATGCTCAAATTGAGATGTTTATACTGATCTAGTTAAATACTTTTTGCAGTGTTTACTCTAAATAAAAATAGCTTTTTGCTAACTCGGCACTGCAAAATGTAATCTAGAAATAACATTTCATGAAATTAGTAAATTTGTCCTTGATTTGAGTAAGTAATTTCAAGAGGTCTGTCCATGGGACAAGTTTTATACACTTAAATTTCATTTTTATTATTTATTTAATTCATTCAAAAGCAAATGCAACAACAGCATTTAACACGAATGAAAAGGAGCAGAAAGAAGTAAAAACGTATAATGTCTGCCCCCATCAACACAAAATGAAATGAATCAATGAATAAAGAACCTAGGGCTGGGTGATACGGACCAAAAGTCATATCCAGACAGATAATAGGTTGAATATCGATATACGATAGATATACCAATGTTTTTTTCAGCAAAGTGAGAGCTGTGAAATGAAATGTTAAGTCAAAGTCGTAGTTTTATTGAAAAGTCACTGTAGAATGTAAACCTAAAAACTGTCTAACAAAGCTCCATAAGGTGCACATTTAATACAGTAAAATAGGTTTCTGAGAGCAGCATTTATATATACAGAGAAAACGGAATAAAGTGCTCAGTTTAAGATAAACCTTTTTAGATTACCTGTTTATGTTAACTTAATAGCTTAACTGAATATGAAATATTCCAATATACACGATGTGGTCTTATTCCATACAATTTAAAAATACATCGATGTATCTTCAATATCGATATATCGCCCAGCCCTAAAAGAACCTCAACAACAGGCTCACTTCTGAGTAAATGAAGCTTATATACTTTTGGCTACAATCAGATCTTGTTTCTTAATTCATGGACAGATTTCTTGAAATTATTTACACAAATTAAGGGCCAATATAGGGAGAAAATTGTACTTCTAAGTTTGCAGAGAGCTTTTGGGATCATTTATGTACAAGCAGTATAAATATCCGCACAGTTTATGACCTCATTGCGATGATTCACGTCGCCATTTTGATTCGATCGCATTAAATCCTCTCAGACCTACTGTGTAAATGTTATTGACGGCAGTATTGTCCCTCCGTCAGACCTTCCGAGAGCCCGTCTCCGATTACCAGGTGGTCCGAGAGAAGGCGGCGACGCAGAGGCGGGACGTGGAGCGAGCCCTGACGAGGTTCATGGCCAAAACGGGAGAAACTCAGACTCTGTTCAAGGACGACGTCACCACTTTCCCTCGTGAGTGACCCTTCACCCCTGGTTTTTAAGTAAAGTAACTGTGCGGTCGCTCATGTGGGGCTGTTTGACGTTATCTCGCGCTCTTCTGGTTCCAGTGATCGCAGCGAAGCCCAGCACCATCCCGTACCTCAGCGCCCTCTTGCCGTCAGAGCTGGAACTGCAGAGTTTAGAGGAGACGGATTCCTCTGAGCAGGACGACCAGACGGACAGCGAGAACGCGGCCGGCAACAACCTCACAGTACGTGCACTGTCTAACCCAGGGGTTCTTTTCCAGATGTTCTCAGGGCTCATCTGCACTGCAAAAGTACCCGACTAAAAACAAGGAAGCAAATCTTACAATAACACATTTTGTCTTGTTTTAAGGGGAAAAAAATCTGCCAATAGGGTCAGCACTTTTTTCTTATTATAAAACAATTAAGAAACACTAAATTTAAAGGTACACTGTGTAATAAAAGAATGGACTTGGATGAGAAACTAACCTGTTTAAATCTCAAATTCTACTGCCTTTCGTCACATCTCCATGGAGACGAGCTGGAGACGTACCCACTCCCAGTAAAGTTTATAGTCATATCTTAGGAGGGGTGAGCCTCATAAATGTTTGTTTGTACATTTATGAGGTTTTTTAAGTATGAAAATATCTGTCATAAAATAAATGATTGTATTTCAGTTTTATTTATTGGGTAAAATTCTACGCGGTGTGGCTTTAAGCAAATAAATAACTAGAATTAAGCAAAATAATTCCAGAAAAACATTCTTATTTAGTGAAAAAATGTGGGGTATTTTACTTAAATGTTGCTTGATTTAAGCAAAATGTTCTTAATAAATACTAATATTTAAGGAAAATATTCCTATTTTGGGAAAGAAAATCTGTTATCACTTTAATTTACACTACTTTGATGCCTTGTACTTATGCTCTGTAACAATCTGTAATAACTTGTACCTTGTGTTAGTTTAGATCTTCTTTAAATGCAACATAAATGTAAACTACATTTTTATTTTGACCACACCAACTTCTTATATCTTGCAATTGCTGTAATGTCAGAACAGTGTTAATAGATAGTTATGGAATTAATACACTTTAATTTTGTTGTGATCTTATTTTTTCTTAAAATAAGAAAATATATTCTTTGTCTAAAGCTGAGCTCAAACTTTGCTCAGCAAAACATTATTACTTTTTAGGGTAAATAAGAAGTAAAAACTAAGACATTCTTTAACTTGCTTAGAATCCCCTTTTTGCAGTGTGCAGATTTGAATTCTTCATAAAATGGCCACTTCACTGATCTAAAACTTTGATACTTAATTATTATCCAGTTAAAGGGACTATACGGAGTTTAAACATGTTAAAATTCTGCATGTTCCTCCCCCTACATGTTCCAGCCATGTCCTAATGTGTAGAATGAGCTCAGACCTGTTCACCACAACTAACTCTAAAATCCTGTCAAAAGTTGTTACTTCGGGTCCAAATTGCCGTCATGCACGAGCTTAATATAAAAGGTGCAGCTACACGTATGACCTGAGGTGGCAGTAATGAGTACAAAATGGCCGACTTGCTTCAAGCCCCTTTAAAGGAACAGGCCACCGTTTTTACATACTGCGATATGTTCTTACCTTAGCTTTGACGAGTTCTTTAGGACCTGTCTGGTCTTCCCCCTTGTTTACGTGACTGAAGGCACGGGGGAAGACCAGACAGGTCCTAAAGAACTCGTCAAAGCTAAGGTAAGAACATATCTCAGTATGTAAAAACGGTGGCCTATTCCTTTAAACGAATTACCTTCCATCTTTTCCCCTAATCAGTGGTTCATATGTGACCTTCTGTGTGCAGGACGACCCGAGCGCGGACAAAGAGAACTCCATTCTTCCTCCCGGCAGCGTCGTTCCGTCCTCCAAGTCCAGCGAGGAAAACCTGATCGATAACCCGTACCTCCGGCCCGTCAAGAAGCCCAAAGTCCGGAGGAAGAAATGAGACGGGCTTTAGCACAAGGACTTTACTCTGAGCTACATCTGTGCAGCATTCGCTCAACTCCCGCAGCCGTGTGCCGTTCATTTCTCTCATTGGCATTGAGGAAATTATTACTATTTTTTGGCCTGAGAGTCTCCATTTTGATCCAATTGCGAGGTCATTTGTCAGATTTAGTTGAGGCTGAACTCTCCCCCTCTGTGCCTGGAGTGGCCCATGTTAATTTAAGCTGAAAGAACTGACTCATCAATGGGGAAAATGAACGGTAAAGCAACAGGACCTCCACATGTGTAACTCCCCTGAGAAAGAATTAAAGAGCTATTTGTTCCTGTTCAAGTTTTCTGTGACGCATTTTCCCAAGAAAAATCATGCTCAGAAATTTGTTTTGTAAATAAAAAAAATAAGCCCTTTTTATTATAACTCACCGTTTTGATTTGTGTTCTTATGTGTGAAAGAGGAAGTTGAAACTGCTAAAGTGAACGTGTTTGCAAATGTGTTTTATCTGTGGCCGTCAGTAGTACAGACTCAGGTAGGCCACTCTGCTCCTGTGCTTCAGGAACTCCTTCTCAGAATCCATCTGAAAGGAAAAGGAAAGAATATGAGTCTTATCACACTATACACTTATCCACATGTTAAATGCTTTTTTTAAGGCTTTTTTATTTTTATTTACTTTTGGTACACAGGAAAAATGGGATAAATGACTTAAAATTGCTTGAAGTTTCTTTATCTCTTTATCTAAGAAAATATGAAACTGAAACAAGAATAAATCCCATCTGAAATCAGGCAAATTCACTTTTACTTGAAATTATACAAGATAATCTGAATTAAGAAAACATGAACTTGTGCCACTGGCAATAAGAGGTTTTTTCTCACCTAAAACCATAGAAATATATACAACAATAAAACGACCAAATCAACACCTTAGATTTAATCTCTTAATTTAAGCACATTTATGTAATTTCTTCCTTAAAGGAATAGGCCACCGTTTTTACATACTAAGATATGTTCTTAGCTCACTTTAGACGAGTTAATATATCCCCTTCTGGTCTTTGTCCGTGCGCTCTGCCAGGCAAACGGAGCACATACGCAGCCTCTCCCACATGTCACATAGCTCCGAAAAAGCTCACGATAGAAGCTACCAAGCTCTTCCACGTGTTCCCTATTTAAATAAAGTTACGTGAAGTGTTTTCATGCGAAGTATATTTACACAGAAATGTAGCATGTCGATTTTATAAGCAAATAAAAAGGGGGACTATATTGTGAGGCGTAATGATACGAGGAGCACAGCGTCCGCGCAGTAACTCCTAAAGACTTCCCCGCTCACTTCCGTCAATAACCTTTAGGAGTTACTGCGCGGACGTTTTACTCCTCGTATCATTACGCCTCACAATATAGTCCCCCTTTTTATCTGCTTATAAAATCGACATGTTACATTTCTGTGTAAATATACTTCGCATGAAAACACTTCACGTAACTTTATTTAAATAGGGAACACGTGGAAGAGCTTGGTAGCTTCTATCGTGAGCTTTTTCGGAGCTATATGACATGTGGGAGAGGCTGCGTATGTGCTCCGTTTGCCTGGCAGAGCGCACGGACAAAGACCAGACGGGGATATATTAACACGTCTAAAGTGAGGTAAGAACATATCTCAGTATGTAAAAACGGTGGCCTATTCCTTTAAAGGAATAGGCCACCATTTTTACATACTGAGAACATCACTTTACTGTGCGGATGTTGAACTACTCCTGGTATTATTACGCCTTACAATATAGTTCCCCCTTTATCCGCTTAGAAAATCCACATTGTTTAATTTTGTGTAATTATACTTTGTAGTGGAACACTTCACGTAACCATATTTAAATAGGGAAAATAGGGCTGAAACAACTAATCGATTAATCGACGACTAATCGATTATTGAAAGAGTCGACAACTATTTTAGTAATCGATTAATTGTTTTCTGGCTCACACAGACTAAAATGGAGCAAAAATTACCAAAAAAATGTAGTATTTTTGATAAAAAACCTACTTTGATTTTATATTTAGTGTCTGTAGTGGTTTGTACAATGTAAATATCATGAGTAGAGCCTTCAAAAAAACATTTCCCTCCAACACTTCCTTAAACAGCGCGACTTAAGCTATAATGTGATAAAAAAAAAATGAAAAAATAAAATTTTACTACACCATTCACAGCCAAGCGATTAATCGATTAATCGTAAAAATAATCGATAGAATAATCGATTACAAAATAATCGTTAGTTGCAGCCCTAATAGAAAACGTGGAAGAGCTTGGTAGCTTCTATCTTTACCTCGTTTGGAGCTGGAGAGGAGGAGAGGCTAAATGCTAACGCCGTCTGTGCTGTGTTTACGTGACTGAAGGCACGGGTGAAGATCAGACAGGTACACATGAACTCATCTAAGCTCAGAACATATCTCAGTATGTAAAAACTGTGGCCTGTTCCTTTAAATCTGATTCAAATGGCATCAAATCTAATTTTCTGAGAAAATATGATTTTTATTCTTGGAGACAGAATCCGCAACAATGATATTGGTCAACTATTTTTACTGCATATATTTGTCAAAAACACAAAAAACTATGGTCCAAAACAAATTTAGCTGCAGTTCTGACTGAAATTTTACACATTGTTTTGCTCAAAGGTTCTCCATTGTGTCCAACATTTCCCGTCATTCCCCTGTTTGACTGAATGTTCTCAAATCTTATAAATGAAACATAGTATTTAAGCAATAAAAATGGCATTGAAAAGTAGAAAAAGTATAAACCCTGAATTACTGAAAAGTGAAAATGGCTGACGTCCTCTGAGTTTCTGTTCTGAATCTAATCGGGCTGTAATGTAATGTCCAGACTTCTCAAACCAAGCTGTGTGACTCACCTTGACCCTTGACCTCTTGTCCGGCTGTGGCAGTCTGGGCCAGTCCGGACGCCCAAAACACATGGGCCAGCTCACCTTCCTGTTCAGCTCCGTGTCAAAGGTGTTGTAGCTCCCGGGACTAAAAGAGTTAGAGTTAGTTAGATTTGAAGTAAAGCGTGAGCCTTTTGACATGACCAGTGTTGACACAGTAGGTGCTTTAGTGACGGCGTCTCACCAGGGGCCGTCGTCCTCGTGAGCCGCCGTTTGGAACCTTTCAGACTTTGAGCCGAATGGAGTTTTTGCGGGGGAGATCGTCCGGGACAGGGACTGGTCAGGCTGGTATTGCTGAGGGGAAGGAGTCTCGTTCTACCAACAAAAAAAAGGAATGTAATGAAAATCAAGCATTTTCAATCCTTTGGTACGAATGAGTGACGTCCAAGTGGATAGAACATGTATAATGTTTCACCATCGTTCTGTTTAGTAATTTATAACACACTTCAGAAACACAGTTTAAAGCTCATATTATCCATGGATGCAGAGCTTGTGGACGAAGACTCGACAAATAAGAGATGAAAACTTGACAAAAAAGTGACAATAACTCTACAAAAAATCGACAAAAAGTGACAAAAACTCGACAAAAAAGTGACGACAAATCAGCAAAAAACGGACAATAACTCGACAAAAGAAGAGAGATGAAAACTTGACCAAAAAGTGACGATAACTCAACCAAAAAAAGAGATGAAAACTTGACAAAAAAGTGACGAAAACTCAACAAAAAAGTGACAATAACTCGACAAAAAAAGAGAGGAAAACTCGACAAAAAAAGAGAGGAAAACTCGACAAAAAAGTGACAATAACGCAACAAAAAAGTGACGAAAACTCAACAAAAAAGTGACAATAACTCGACAAAAAAAGAGATGAAAACTCGACAAAAAAGTGACAATAATTCAACAAAAAAGTGACGATAACTCGACAAAAAAAGAGATGAAAACTTGACAAAAAAGTGACAATAACGCAACAAAAAAGTGACAAAAGCCCGACAAAAAAGTGACGATAATTCAACAAAAAAGTGACGAAAAATCAGCAAAAAACTGACGATGACTCAACAAAAAAAAAGTGATGAAAACTCAACAAAAAAAGAGATGAAAACTTGACAAAAAAGTGACGATAACTCGACAAAAAAGTGATGAAAACTGGACAAAAACGATGCAGAGTTTGTGGAGTTCATGGCTCTTGGCTGATCGCACACAGCCTGACACTGTCTATTATTTCTACTGCCTTTATCTTAGATCACAGCACATTCGCTGTGGTATTGTTTTCGACAAGCTTCTGCAATGTCAAAAGATCCAGCGTTGCTTTAATTTCCCCCCAAGATCTTGTATTGATGATGGGAGAGTGCAACCACTGTGCAAAGCCTTCTCCAGCACATCCCAAAGATTGACAATGGGGTTCCGGTCTGGACTGTGTGGAGGCCAATCCATCTAGTGCTGAGCCTCCCTTCATAACGAGAGGCCGATGAATCCTGACCCGCACCATCAGGGAAGAAGAAATAACTGATGGAATAACCTGGTCATTCTGACAGTGTAAAATGCTCTACCTTGTCGGTCGACAGAAAGCGCTCTGCAGTCCTGGCTGACAGTCCGTAGCCTTTCCTACTCATGGGTCTCGTTTGTGAGTTGTACAAAATGGTTCCATACTGTGGAGGAAAGGAAAATCACTTTTAACATTTTTGGAGACAAATTGTTTCCCCACCAGGGGTACGGGAGCACTTAGGACGGCATACTGTGAAGTCCTCCCCATAAGGAGAAATTAAAGAGGGGGTATTCTGCTTTTTTCAGTCCCATAGCACCAGTTTATATCACACTACAATGATGACAAACCTTCTGTTGGTCTGTAAATGCAGTAAATTAGAATCACTGCCTTGTATAAAATGTCTCTCTCAAAATGGCTGTAGTGAATGTCTTGAAATAGGCCTCTGTCTCTTTAAGAACCTCTGAGCCTTTAGACACGCCCCCTCCACACGCTGTCTGTGGCATCAGTGGGGAGGGGGTTCTGCTGAGGAGCAGTGGTTGGTTACTCGGCTGGTGACGAAAGCTCGGAGGCGTCTCCAGGAGGTGGGGGCGTTCCTAGGAGGACTCAGGCAAACCTATCCCTAAAATGGCCGCCATCAGAGTTTTTACAGATTACTCAGAAATACATTAAAAATGACTTCATTGATGTTTCTCAGTAAAGGGTATTCATTTGAGTTTAGTAAAATATTGGCAGGATTATTCAGATGGAGGATACTTTAAATGACTCCCACGGCTAGTGAGACAAAAAAGGTTGGAAACCACCTGTCGCTCTGCACAGCCATTTAGACCTTTGTCCCCCCGTCCCACCTATTTACAAAATGTCACACTTTTCCCATAAAGCTAGATTTACATAGAACAAGTCATATTATCCACCAGTGTTTCCGAGTATGTGTAACCTGGCTAACACCAGGCTGCTGTGTGCGCTCGAATCATTTGGAACTGCACAGCAGCCTGGGGACCGTGGCCGAAATATTCGCATGGATTTGGGAACCAATCACAGAGCGAGGAGGGACGGCAAGACGATGACGAGCTACTCGATATATGGAAGCTTGTAGTTTATTTACGGATAAAAAAAAATAAAGTAATAATTTACGGATCCAACATGACAGCAGCAGACACGACGCCATCAATCGATCAAGCTTTAGACCGTTTTCTAAATAGTTTAGCTCAAAAGTTTACATACGTCATCTCATACGATGATACGATTGGCTGTGGCCTCGTGCAGACGCATGATAGACTTTTTTTTTTTTCCGTATCGCCCAATAAACGAGTATGGACGATCGTAAACCACACCTCTCCTACGAGAAAATGAATTGGTGTCCCAGGACTAAATATCACTTGTGATTTTAGTCTGGTGTTAGCCAGGCTACAGTATGTGTGGATTTGGGGTCAAAATAGCAAAGCAAATGCTTCCAAGCTGATCTTTAAGTTTCCATTTGGGCGACAGTGGCGCAGATGGTGGAGCGGGTCGTCTCGTGATCGGAAGGTCGGGGGTTCGAATCCCACCTCCTGAAAGTGCACACTGTCGTTGTGTCCTTGGGCAAGACACTTCACCCACATTGCCCCCAGTGTCTGCGTACCAGTGTTGATTTTGACAACATATTTTATTTTAGTCTTTTGACTAAAATGTAATTTAATTTTAGTCGAGATTTAGTCAAAAAAACGCTTTTCAATTTTAGTCTAGTTTTAGTCGACTAAAATTGCATGTCAATTTAGTCGACTAAATTTAAGACTAATTTAGTCGACTTATATTTATAATATTCATTATAATCATATTAAATCTTGTTCCTCGACTTCATGGAGCTGCTCCACATGAATAAAGCACAAACCTGTTCATTTGGCAGTGAATTTACATGATCTGAGGCTCTTTCAGACGGTCAGTAGAGCTTGGGAATGTGACGTCATATCGCTAAGCATTATGGGATTAGCAGCCATTGTAAACTAATGGAGATTTTAAAAGTTAAAATACTGGAGTTACTGTTCACATTAAAACACTTGGAGACCACAGTGTGAGATGTTTTTACCGGCAGTAACTGAGCAGCTAACGGAGTCGTTCCACTGGTTTTTTCTACACTTTTTATACTGTTTTTAGCTAATGTTAGTCTATGGAAATGTTTGCTAACAGCTGCAAAGATGGCGGATCTCCATGGTAACTGTGGACATTCCCGAACTCTATAGAAGTTTGGATGATTTTAGTCTCTCCTTTTTTCATTTTTATTTACTCTTATTTTAGTCGACTAAAATATCTGGACATTTTAGTCACAGTTTTAGTCTCAAGAGAAACTTTTAATTTAGTTTTAATCCTTGCTGTGAAGCGCTTTGAGTGCCTAATGTAGGTGGAAAAGCGCTATATAAGCTGAGACCATTTATTTACCATTCATTTCTCATGTCTGTCCCTCTATGTCCATCTATGTCCCTGTCCGTCTTTCACTGGACTCAGCACTATGTGAAGCGGTCACCCAGCAGAGTACAGACAGTTGATATAAAACACATAATTAACACTAGCTGCTCTCAAAAATAGCGATTATAACGGATATATTTGCAGTACCTGGTGGTCGTAGCTGCCCGGTCCGAGGTGTGGCGCCATGTCTCTCGCGTACTCGTTCCCCAGTCTGTCCGGGGGGTAACTGAACGGAACAAACTTCCTCTCCTGAGAGCTGCCGAAGTGAACGTTCCGAGCGGGAGGAGCGGACGCCATGTTGGAGACGAAAACACGTGACTTAAAACGATAATGATAGAAGAAAAAAAGATGAAATATCAGCCTGAATATGAGCAGTTAGCTAGCTCATGGTTGCGTTGAGCTTCGGTAACTATAGCAACCGAGAGCTCCGCTAGGCCACGCGCTCAAGCGTATCTGGCTCGGTTACGCCCCCTGCTGAGTTACGCCTCCTGCTGGTTGCCAGGGTTACTGTATGAGAAGAGTCATCATGGTTTTATGGTTGGTTAGTGCTAGATCGTCTGCTCCGGAGGGACAGTCTGCTGTGAAAACGTGAGATATCATGACACAAATTAAGGTTAGGGCCAGGGAAACGGTTAACCTCTTAACTCCCGCCTGAACCGAGAGGATCTTTTTCCTCACGTCATCAGATTTTTTCCCCAACATTTTGTTGTTGGGTGTTCAACTCATTTTTGTAACTTTTTTGTAATTTTTTTTTATCACATTTTTGTCATATTTTCGTCCCTTTTTTCGTCCATTTTTAATACATTTTTTGTCACTTTTTTTTTTTTCACATTTATTTTTTATTGAAGAGACAAATAATAAAATTTTACATATTTTCTTTCAAAGAAAAAAGTAGTAATATGATTTTGCTCTTCCATTTTTACATATGGAACTCGCACAAATGAACAACAGAGGTGGGGTACCCTTTTGGTTTACATAGCATTGTCAACAATAGCAATCAGCAGTATTTATATTTCAACTTTACATGAAATCAGATCTTATCGGCTTGACATATTCTGTCCATTTTGACCAAATCCTGTAAAATGAGTCCATTTGCAGTTTCAACTGAGATGAAATTTTTTCCATGATGTAGATGTCGTGAATAATGTTGATCCAATCCTCGTTTGTTGGTTTTCCAGGCTTGAGCCATCTTCTGGTGATGGCCTTTTTACTTGCCGCTAAGAGAATATAAAGTAGTTTCTTGTCTCCATTGTTAAGACCATCCAGTTCTATGTCACCAAAATAAATTGCTTTGAATGATAAGGGGAAAACAATTGAAAATACATTTTGTATATGTTGATGAATCTCTACCCAATATTCTTGAATAATTTGGCAGCTCCAGAAAATATGGAAATGATTTGCCCCTGCAACACCACATCTCCAACATGTATCTCCTGTTCCCTGGTATCTTTTTTGTGCTGGTGTAATGAAAAAACGCATTGTGTTTTTCCAGCAGAATTGACGCCATGTATTTGACCCAGTTGAGACCCACTGAATTTCACAAATGTGATCCCATTTCTCTTCAGTTACTGTAAGGTGCCCTTCTCTTTCCCATTTTTCTTTCACGTAGTAGGTGCTCTCCCCTTTACTCCGCAGGATGCTGTTATATAGTTTGGAAATAATTTTGGTAAGGGACAAGGATTTTGTTAATGACATAAATGTTTGTAAGAGCCCTTGGTCAGGTGAAGGTATTTTAATATTCTGATTGAAATAGTGCCTGACTTGCAGGTACCTGAAAAAGTCTTCAGGGCCCAACCCATGTTTTTGCCTCAGAGCATCAAATGTTTGCAGAGCCCCCTTGTGGACAAATGAATTATAGTTGGTTAATCCTTTCAAAATCCATGTTTTAAATCTGTTGTCATAATTATTAGGAGTAAATTCTGAGTCATATGCACACCATCGTAGGATTTTAGATTCCTCCTGTAAACCACAGATTTTGGTTATTTCATTCCAGGCTGTAATTGTTGTGAATGATATGTGTTCAGTTGAAAGATTGATTTTGGACTGCAATTTAGAATCTGCTATTAGTGCTTTAAGTGGTATTCCTTTAATCATAGTCCCCTCTATATCCTTCCATCCAGCTGTGTAGACCGGAGAGCACAAACAAACCAGGGACCTCAACTGGGCAGCATAGAAATATTCTCGTAAACATGGGAGGCCCATACCCCCTTTTTCTTTCTTAATTTGTAACGTTTTGAACCTAATTCTGGGTTTTTTACCCTTCCATATAAATTTTGATATAATTTGGTCCCATTCTATAAATTGTTTTTGGGGTATGGAGAACGGCAGACATTGAAACAAATATAAGATTCGAGGAAGGATGTTCATCTTAATAGAGTCAATCCGAGAATATAAATCTAGGAATGGTATGGTATTCCACCTTTCAATGTCAGATTTCATCTTTGTGTTTAGGGGTCCATAATTAACATCGTACATTTTTGTGAAATCCCTATGTATGAAAATTCCAAGATATTTAATCGATTCTGTGTCCCATTTCCATTTATAATGGTCTCTAATGTTTTGGGGAGGATTATAATTTAGGGTCAATACTTGAGTTTTGTTTACATTAATTTTGTATCCTGAAAAGGTACCATAGTCCTCAAACATCTTTATAGCTTTTGGTAACGTCAGGGTAGGATTAGATATGGTCAGCAGTAGATCGTCAGCGAATAGGGCCAGTTTCTGTTCCTTTCCTGCGACAGTTACCCCTACAATATCTTGTCTTTGCCTGATCCATTGACCAAGCGGTTCAATGTACAAAGCAAAGAAAAGGGCAGATAAATTACATCCCTGTCTCACCCCTCTTTCCAATGCAATTGACTCAGTAAGGTCTCCATTGATCTTAATTCTAGCCACTGGCTTGTTATATAACCCTGCAATCATTTCAATAATAGATTTATGAAAGCCAAACTTACTGAAAACCTTAAATAAGAAGGACCACCTCACCGAGTCAAACGCCTTTTCTGCGTCCAAACTCATCACCAAGGTTTCTTGTTTTTTCTGTACAACATTATGCAGCACATGTAGCACTCTCCTTATGCTGTCCTGTGTCTGTCTTTGTTTAATGAATCCAGTCTGATCCTTGTGTATTAAGTGTGGCAATATTATTTCCAATCTCCTTGATATGATAGACGCAAACAATTTGTAATCTATATTTAGGACACTAATCGGCCGATAATTACTACATTCTAGTCTGTCTTTCCCTTCCTTGGGGATGATGGAGATTATTGACTCATTCCATGAAGGAGGAATTGTTTTCTTTTGCATCACCCAGTTAAATGTTTTCAATAGGTTTGGGGTTAGGCAACTCTCCATTGTTTTATACCATTCAGGGCCAAATCTTTTGTCACTTTTTTGTCACATTTTTGTCATTTTTTTAATCACATTTTTGTCATTTTTTCGTCAATTTTTTCGTCAATTTTTAATACATTTTTTGTCACATTTTTGTAATTTTTTTGTCACATTTTTGTCATTTTTTCGTCCATTTTTCATCAATTTTTCGTCAATTTCTTGTGACATTTTTGTGACATTTTTGCCACTTTTCATAAATTTTTCGTCACTTTTTTGTCAATGTTTTCACACATTTTTGTCATTTTTTCGTCCATTTTTTCGTCAATTTTTAATAAATTTTTTGTCACTTTTTTGTCACATTTTTGTCATTTTTTTGTCACATTTTTGTCATTTTTTCGTCCATTTTTCGTCAATTTCTTGTCAATTTCTTGTGATATTTTTGTGACATTTTTGCCACTTTTTCATAAATTTTTCGTCACTTTTTTGTCAATGTTTTCCCACATTTTTGTCATTTTTTCGTCCATTTTTTCGTCAATTTTTAATAAATTTTTTGTCACATTTTTGTCACTTTTTTGTCACATTTTTGTCATTTTTTCGTCCATTTTTCGTCCATTTTTTGTCAATTTCTTGTGACATTTTTGTGACATTTTTGCCACTTTTTCATAAATTTTTCGTCACTTTTTTGTCAATGTTTTCCCACATTTTTGTCATTTTTTCGTCCATTTTTAATAAATTTTTTGTCACTTTTTTGTCACATTTTTGTCATTTTTTTGTCACATTTTTGTCATTTTTTCGTCCATTTTTCGTCCATTTTTTGTCAATTTCTTGTGACATTTTTGTGACATTTTTGCCACTTTTTCATAGATTTTTCGTCACTTTTTTGTCAATGTTTTCCCACATTTTTGTCATTTTTTCGTCAATTTTTTCGTCAATTTTTAATAAATTTTTTGTCACTTTTTTGTCACATTTTTGTCATTTTTTCGTTCATTTTTCGTCAATTTTTTGTCAATTTCTTGTGACATTTTTGCCACTTTTTCATAAATTTTTCGTCACTTTTTTGTCAATGTTTTCCCACATTATTGTAATTTCTTCGTCCATTTTTTCGTCAATTTTTAATACATTTTTTGTCACTTTTTTGTCACATTTTTGTCATTTTCTTGTAACATTTTTGTCATTTTTCGTCCATTTTTCGTCCATTTTTTGTCAATTTCTTGTGACATTTTTGTGACATTTTTGCCACTTTTTCATAAATTTTTCGTCACTTTTTTGTCAATGTTTTCCCACTTTTTTGTCACATTTCCATCATTGTTTTTTTTTTCCATCACTTTTTTCCAGAAGCTTTTGGACTGGGGTAAAGCCAAACTGGAGAAAATGTGCTCGGTTCAGGTGGGAGTTAAGGGGTTAACTTTAAGGATTAGGGTTAGGATTAGGATTATTTGTATTTTTAGACAAACCAACTCATAGATCTATACAAACTCACAGCAGACCGTCCCTCCAGAGCAGACGATCTAGCACTAACCGTTACGCCCCCTGCCTAGTTACGCCTCCTGCTGGTTGCCAGGGTTACTGTATAAGAAGAGTCATGGTTTGATGGTTCCATATTCCTAAAAGTATTTTTGCTAAAGCGGGAGGTTTAGAGTTTCTTTTGAAGTGTGATTTCGAGGTTTCCAAACTGCCAGTAAAACTCTCTAATTATCATAAGCAAGTTCTGCATTTCTGGAAGATGGTGTTTGCTCATAATTTGACACCACATGGCTCCCCCTTGTGGCACAACAGAGTCATAACAATAAGTAGAAAAACGCTTTTTTTCAGAAGTTGGTTTGAAAAAGGAATAATTTTTATCACAGATATATTAGACGAACAAGGTAATTTTTTTTTAGATTTAAGGATTTTAAAACAAAATTCAATATACAAAGTTCAATAAGAGAGTATAATAAGGTGTGTAAAGCAATACCAATATAGCCCTATTAATAAATATGATACAAAACTATTTACATTATTCTAAAAGTCAAATACATTTGCCTAAATTGCAAATAAACCAGACTCCTTTAAATCAGTGGTTCTCAACCTGTGGGTCGGGACCCCCATGGGGGTCGTGAGACAAATTTGGGGGGTCGCCAGATCATTTAGATAAAATATACATATTTTTATTAGCATATAATCTAGTATTTTATTGTAGCACGTGTTTACTATTTTACCAGAGCGCCATTATTTGTTCATAATTTGATGAATTTATTTCAGCCATTTGTTTTTTTTTCTTTGTTTTTTCAGAATTATGTCGGCTAATGTTCCTATTTCTCACTGTGTGACCCGGGCGGGGGGTCACGAACCCCTTCACCTGTTATAATGGGGGTCATGGCTCCAAAAGGTTGAGAACCACTGCTTTAAATAATAAAAAGTGTAACAATAATTATGTTACTAAAATATTCAAATGTAAACGATTTCATGATTTTGACCAAAATGCAAAAATAAGCCCCTATGACGACAACATAACAAATAAATACATCAAATTCATGAAATGGCCAATTCCTCCTAAAACCAAAGAAATGCAATTCAAAATGATAATATTATCCAGCAGCTGCAATGCTTGAAGAGAGGTTTGGTTTTGAAGTGGAGCCGTGTGTGTTCTGTTCCCAGGAAGATGAAACGATTGAACATTTGTTTTTCTCTTGTCCAGTGATAAAAAGTTTCTGGCAAGACGTCATGAAAACAAAAACAAACAAACAAACAAACAAAAATGAAGAAAATTACACAATTTGTTATCATTTGTATGATAGTGGGTGTAATGTGTGACGTAATGCCAAAATGTGTTGTTTTCGATTGGTGACCATGAATTAATAAAGGCTATTATACCATGGTCTGGGTGAATACTGGATTCTGATTGGCTGGTGCATTATTTTGGTATAACCACACACGTAGTCCGGTAGTTAAATCACTGGGATGTCACTCCGCTGTGGCGTCGCCATAGCAACGCATGACACAGCTGAATCAGATAAACACGTAATTAGTGACTGACAGGAACGTATGAGATGGATTTAGTGTTTGCTAAATGTTTGTAGAGGAGAGTGAGCAGCTAGGTTAGCTACTGTTAATAACATATGAGCTTTACATTTCTATTGAAAACGGTTAAGGCTATTCATCATTTTCAGGCGTACATAAAATGATCCTGCATTGAAGCATATTTGTCTGGATTAGTAAAGTCAAACATGTTAGTTTGAGTTGGGGGGGCCCAGGTGTGAGCGACTCCACCGCAGCTGTTTCCATAAACAGTTGAGCTGGTTGAGCTAGCTAGCTTTAGCTTCAGGTTAAACCTTGTAAAAGGTAAATAACTCCTGCCCACGAGTGCCGCATATCGGTGTTTCCTTCCAGGGAAAAGTGTTTCCGGGTTAGTCCTGTTGTGTTGTGATTCTGTGCTGATGTTGTGTCGTTGAGCCTGACTGAGATCCTCGTAATAGCTGCGGAGAATGACTCGCTCTGAGACCAGCCTTCAGTGACCGGCTAATAACCCACACAAAATAGTCCCGTAGTCTGGCATATTTAGTGAGTTTAGTCAATGAAACAAATACTTATTATAAATGTTACGTTTGTGGGACCCTGGTATAAGCGGATTAAACAACGAGGAGCCGTGCATTCGACGGTTATAATGCAGGGCTCCTCGTTGTTTAATCCTTACTTATGTGCATAACTGTGATTAAAGAGTTTGCAGTCGTTTATACCAGTGATGTGATGACACTTACAGAAGCAAACAGGCTGCTTACATATTGTGAAGTGTCTGTGCACAGTCACCTTGTATACTTTTATTCACATCCTGTGCCAGAGTCGGTAAATCTCATTAGCTGTTTTGACGGCTTTTTCATATTTGATGGTGCATTTATGGGTAATCCACTTATCTTTATCATTATGATGAAGATTTTTGAAGAAGTATAATTACACAAAATTAAACAATGTGGATTTTCTAAACAGATAAAAAGGGGAACTATATTGTAAGGCGTAATAATACCAGGAGTAGTTTGGCATCCGCACAGTAAACGCCTTACAATATAGTCCCCCCTTTTATCCGCTTAGAAAATCCCCATTGTTTAATTTTGTGTAATTATACTTTGTAGTGGAACACTTCACGTAACCATATTTAAATAGGGAAAACGTGGAAGAGCTTGGTAGCTTCTATCTTGACCTGTTTTGGAGCTATAGAGGAGAGAGGGAGAGGCTAAATGCTAACGCCGTCTGCGCTGTGTTTACGTGACTGAAGGCACGGGGGAAGATCAGACAGGTCCTAAAGAACTCGTCAAAGCTCAGGTAAGAACATATCTCAGTATGTAAAAACTGTGGCCTGTTCCTTTAAATCTGATTGAAATGGCATCAAATCTAATTTTCTGAGAAAATATGATTTTTATTATACGAGCGATCGCTGTTATTGTTTACTTCCGCAGTTTTCTCCAGATGTTTGGTCGGCAGCTGATGCAGACAGGCCTCTAACTCGCTTTTATAAAATGATAGATCTGTTACAGCACAAGAGAAGCAATGCCCTGTTTATGGACATTGTTTTTGCTGATTATAGGATTTTAATAAAATGTTTATCAAATATGAAAATATAAAATGCCGACCACGGCCAACGGATGTGACGACATCGCGATCGCTCGTATGA
Source organism: Gobius niger (assembly GCF_951799975.1). Classification (NCBI taxonomy): domain Eukaryota; kingdom Metazoa; phylum Chordata; class Actinopteri; order Gobiiformes; family Gobiidae; genus Gobius; species Gobius niger. The sequence goes on from NC_136868.1 coordinate 2,629,530, forward strand.
TATTGGTCAACTATTTTTACTGCATATATTTGTCAAAAACACAAAAACTATGGTCCAAAACAAATTTAGCTGCAGTTCTGACTGAAATTTTACACATTGTTTTGCTCAAAGGTTCTCCATTGTGTCCAACATTTCCCGTCATTCCCCTGTTTGACTGAATGTTCACAAATCTTATGAATGACACATAGTATTTAAGCAATAAAAATGGCATTAAAAAGTAGAAAAAGAAAATTACTGAAAAGTCAAAATGGCTGACGTCCTCTGAGTTTCTGTTCTGAATCTAATCGGGCTGTAATGTAATGTGCAGACTTCTCAAACCAAGCTGTGTGGCTCACCTTGACCCTTGACCTCTTGTCCGGCTGTGGCAGTCTGGGCCAGTCCGGACGCCCAAAACACATGGTGTTTACGTGACTGAAGGCACGGGGGAAGATCAGACAGGTCCTAAAGAACTCGTCAAAGCTCAGGTAAGAACATATCTCAGTATGTAAAAACGGTGGCCTGTTCCTTCAAATGCGACAGACGACATTTGGCGTGACCTCTTCTCACCCGCACACGCAAATGAGCGATGCCGGCGTGAACGTGAGCCCATGTATTATTCATGTAGCTGTCTGAGTGACCTCATTACGAGCTGACGTGCGTCTCCTTTATCAGGGAGTCCCGCTGTTCACAGTGAGGCCCCCGCACGCCGCTGCCCCCTGCGGTCCGGATCCCCACGGTGCAACAGGCTGCTCTCGCGATCCTCATTTGCGTTTCAGCAGCATCTGTCGGAGGGGAGTCCGAGCACGTGGAGATCGCACTGATGCTCAACAAGCAGGAAAGTACGTGCTGTGTGTTTGGACTGGAACGTGTTGGATTGCGTAAGCACGGGCTCGGGGCACGCGGACGGAAACGTGGCCGCCATCGACATCTTCACTGACCGCCAAACAGGGGGCGTTCTGTATTGTACTTTCTAAGTTTCCTCAGAATTGAGACCCACAAAACAGATCTTTTTCCTCGCGTTGTTGCTGTGTTGGGTCATCTTTTTAATGTTTTTTTATTCTTTTTTTTTGGTCACATTGTTGTTGAATTTTTGTTGAATTTTTGTCACATTTTTGTTGAATTTTTGTCACATTTTTGTTGAATTTTTGTCACATTTTTGTTGAATTTTTGTTGAATTTTTGTCACTTTTTGGTTGAATTTTTGTCACTTTTTGTAGAGATTTGTCACATTTTTGTTGAATTTTTGTCACATTTTTGTTGAATTTTTGTCACATTTTTGTTGAATTTTTGTCACATTGTTGTTGAATTTTTGTTGAATTTTTGTCACTTTTTGGTTGAATTTTTGTCACTTTTTGTAGAAATTTGTCACATTTTTGTTGAATTTTTGTCACATTTTTGTTGAATTTTTGTCACATTTTTGTTGAATTTTTGTCACTTTTTGGTTGAATTTTTGTCACATTTTTGTAGAAATTTGTCACATTTTTGTTGAATTTTTGTCACTTTTTTGTTGAATTTTTGTCACATTTTTGTTGAATTTTTGTCACATTATTGTTGAATTTTTGTTCTGTATTGTACTTTCTAAGTTTCCTCAGAATTGATACCATAAGAATTGAACACAACCGGGCTGAAATACAACGGTTGCTAGACAGAATTTTGCACAAACAATAATGATGGATGAATTTAAAAATGTGCCAAATGGTTCAGTCGGCTTCAAACATGGTGCGAGACTAAGTGAGGCTGAAGCCCTTGAGCTTTTTTGTTCATGAGACGACATATAGTATAATATTTCTTGTTTGCAAAATAGCATGTTAACCTCTTACCACCCGCCTAAACCAAATGCATTCTGTCCTCTTTGGCTGTTAAATAGGCCTGTGTAGCACCTCATTTGAAAGCTAAGACCCACAAAACAGATCTTTTTCCTCGCGTTGTTGCTGTTTTGTGTCACCTTTTTAATGTTTTTTTATTCTTTTTTTTTGGTCACATTGTTGTTGAATTTTTGTTGAATTTTTGTCACATTTTTGTAGAAATTTGTCACTTTTTTGTTGAATTTTTGTCACATTTTGGTTGAATTTTTGTCACATTTTTGTTGAATTTTTGTCACATTTTTGTTGAATTTTTGTCACATTGTTGTTGAATTTTTGTTGAATTTTTGTCACTTTTTGGTTGAATTTTTGTCACTTTTTGTAGAAATTTGTCACATTTTTGTTGAATTTTTGTCACTTTTTTGTTGAATTTTTGTCACATTATTGTTGAATTTTTGTTGAATTTTTGTTGAATTTTTGTTGAATTTTTGTTGAATTTTTGTCACGGTTTGGTTGAATTTTTGTCACATTTTTGTAGAAATTTGTCACATTTTTGTTGAATTTTTGTCACATTTTTGTTGAATTTTTGTCACATTTTTGTTGAATTTTTGTCACATTGTTGTTGAATTTTTGTTGAATTTTTGTCACTTTTTGTAGAAATTTGTCACATTTTTGTTGAATTTTTGTCACTTTTTGGTTGAATTTTTGTCACATTTTTGTAGAAATTTGTCACATTTTTGTTGAATTTTTGTCACTTTTTTGTTGAATTTTTGTCACATTTTTGTTGAATTTTTGTTGAATTTTTGTTGAATTTTTGTTGAATTTTTGTCACATTTTTGTTGAATTTTTGTCACATTTTTGTCACGGTTTGGTTGAATTTTTGTCACATTTTTGTAGAAATTTGTCACATTTTTGTTGAATTTTTGTCACGGTTTTGTTGAATTTTGTGATGAACCCTTTTACCAGTGCTTTCTGCTCTTCCCTTCATACGAGTGGTGCCTTTTTGTGTGAATTTTAAAATTTTTTTATACACTGATATGTAGCAGATTTTTTTGTAATTGTAATTTTTTGTAATTTAATGACATATTAAATGTCATTAAATTAATTTGGCCAAAATCAAGTCCTTAAAGGGACTATAGGGAGTTTAAAAATGTTACAACTAAGTATTTTCCTCCCCCTACGTGTTCCAGCCATGTCCTCCAGACCTGTTCACCACAACTGCCTCTAAAATCCTGCACTGTCAATCAAAAAGTTGTGACTTTCGGGTCTGAGTTGCCGTCATGCACAGGCTTAATATAGAAAGAGCAGTTACATGTGTGACCTGAGGTGGCAGTAGTGAGTATAAAAGGGCCAACTTGCATCCAACCCCTCTAAATGTCATTAAAGGGATATTTCAGGATTTTTGACACAAGGCCTCATTTCCTAGTTTTCCAGAGTGTTGCTGATTTCTGGAGATATTTTTTTTTGTATTTCATGCAGTTCTTATATTTGAAGAGTTTCGGGGCGATAGGCTAGTGCAAGGCTAGTGCATGTCTATGGTATCAGCTAGCCTGCATTAAAAACAGTGTGACCCGCTCCACAGTGCACCTGAGGCAAATCACTGATAACACCAGACTAACAAATGTCTGTGTCCATAGAGTCATGTTTGGAATATAACTGACCTGCATCACATGAATGATCGCATTTTGAGGGACTATTTTCTAGCAGATCACACCACCGCTGCGTAGCTTATACAACCACGAAGCTGATGCTGCTCAAATATAAGCTATTTTAAATGATTCTATGGACACAGACATTTGTTAGTATGGTGTTATAAGTGATTTGCCTCAGGTGCTCTGTGGAGCGGGTCACACTGTTTTTTAATGCAGGCTAATGCGCTAGCCTAGCGCCACGTTACTCTCAAATATAAGAACTGCTTGAATTACAAAAAAAATATCTCCAGAAATCAGCAACACTCTGGATAACTAAGGCCCTATGTCAAAAATCCTGAAATATCCCTTTAAATAAGCATCATATTTGATTCAAACTGGCATTAAATCTACAGTTTGGGGCCAAGAAGTATAGGAGTATTATACATTTTTACCTGCCATTCCCCTGATCAGAGGGTTAGGGTTAGGGTTAGTTAATCCTAATCAGGATATAATCAGGATTAGGAACAGCAAATGTAACATAAATTGTTTTTCGCTCACACAGATCTCACACATATTTTTAGAAACTAGAAGGTCTTGGCTTTCAAATGAGGTATCACACTGGCATCTCGACTGTAAGCTCTCCAGACAATACACTTTGAGATTTGGATATAAACAATTGTAACCCTAAGGTGGCAGTTAACAGGTTTACATCGAATTTAGAAAAAAAACATCTTTGTAAATAATAACCAGGGTTTAAAAAAACAGTGTAAAAATCATTAGTAAAAAAAATATAAATGAAAAAAAGAATAAAAATCAGTGTTGAATAATTCAATGTCACTGTGGCTTTGATTATTTTGTCATGTTCCAGTGTTGCTTTTATTGTCCACGTGACGATGACCTTCTAGATTGTATTTTTTTTTAATTCACACTGCTTTTGCAAATTGGAGGTTTATAAATAATTTGGTTCACATAATTCAAATGAAAAAAAAAAAGAGCAACAGTGTAACGCCTGATTTGAACGCTAAGACTTACAAAAGTGATTGAAACTTGTTGTCACGTTGTCGCCACATTTTTGTTGCTTTTTCGTCACTTTGTTGTCGTGTTTTCGTTGTGTTTTCGTCACTTTTGTGTCACTTTCGTATTGTGGCTTTTTTTGTTGCTTTTCTCCATTGCTTCGTTGTGTTTTCGTCTCACTTTTGTCATGTTTTTGTGGGTTTATGTCGCCTTCCTGGCACATTTTTGGTTCCGTTTTCATCCTCATTTTCGCCGCTATTTTGATTCTTTTCTTTTAAGCTTTTAGATTTAGGTAAAGCTCGGTTAAGGCGGGGGATAAGAGGAGAAAATGGAAAGGCCAGACCGGTGACCCAAGAGCCGGTGGCCCCTTCTGTGCTCTTCCAGAATGGACACGTGGCCTCTTAACGTCGAACTAATCCATCTCATTTAGTTGACTTTAAGAAAGGCGGTTTTCCCTTTTCGAGGTGGTTTGATTACCCAGTGATTCTCTCCCGCCTTCACTTCACTAGAGGGCGCCAAGTCCACAGCAAAAGACAGACGCAGAAGCACATCAGTGAGTGGGAACATTGAAAAGTGTCTATTAAATGTGCTGTAATTGTGATTCTCTCCTCCTAAACCCACGTAATGTCCGATCCTGTTATGTCTTCAGCCGCAACTCAATCGTACAAATCAAATGTTCTTATGCATCACCGCCACAAAGCACTGAAAGCACTGACAATGTGAATATTACTGTGCATGTGCTGGGTGTCACCTGCTCCTTATAGGGTTTGCAGAAGTTTGTGGGGTTTTAAATGACGCTAAAGGGGACAGTGCTTTTGAAGATACTGAAGTAAAGGTGTTGCAGATTATTTAGGAGGAATAAATGAAAACCACTTGAAATCTTTATCTTCAATAAAAGCTATAGGCTTAGTCTATTGGATACAAAATGTGATCATACTTGCAGGGACTGGTGGTCTGTGCAGGGAGACATTCACCCAGGCTTGGAACCTTAATGCCAGCTCTGTCTGACCATAAAATAATCAATTGTGATGAATTATAAAACTTCCATGAAAAGTGCCATCCCTGAAATAAGTAAAAAAAAAAAAACTATCTGTTGAGATGTGTGCCAATTCAACTTGGATAGACTCAAACAGACGAAAGCATTGATAAGGAAAGTCAGCATGGATGAACAGCTTTGAGCTAGGGATAGGCGACCCGCGAAGAAGCAGCAGGGAGAAGCCGTGGGCAGAAGAGGTGGAGATGGGGCGGAGGTGGGTCGCAGCACATCTGGGAAGCGAACAAACCACGATTGCTGGAGCTTAAAGGAACAGGCCACCGTTTTTACATACTGAGATATGTTCTTACCTTAGCTTTGACGAGTTCTTTAGGACCTGTCTGATCTTCCCCCGTGCCTTCAGTCACGTAAACACAGCGCAGACGGCGTTAGCATTTAGCCTCTCCCTCTCTCCTCTATAGCTCCAAAACAGGTCAAGATAGAAGCTACCAAGCTCTTCCACGTTTTCCCTATTTAAATATGGTTACGTGAAGTGTTCCACTACAAAGTATAATTACACAAAATTAAACAATGTGGATTTTCTAAGTGGATAAACGAGGGGACTATATTGTAAGGCGTAATAATACCAGGAGTACTTTGGCATCCGCACAGTAAAGTGCAGATTACTGCGCGGATTTCGAGTTTTGGAGCTATAGAGGAGAGAGGGAGAGGCTAAATGTTAACGCCGTCTGCGCTGTGTTTACGTGACTGAAGGCACGGGGGAAGATCAGACAGGTCCTAAAGAACTCGTCAAAGCTCAGGTAAGAACATATCTCAGTATGGAAAAACGGTGGCCTATTCCTTTAAAAGCGGGACCGAGGGCCATGGCTGAGGTGGTGTGGCCCTCACAGAAGCGATCATTGGCAGGAGGGAGGTGATGCTGAAATGAGTCTACCAGGTTGAATTAACACCTAGGCTTCATTTCAACAGGATGCCTGCCCTAGGGGTAAATAAGTCATCTGAACCTGAAGTAGTTGTTTGCTGGAGACATTATGCATTAGACTTGCCACTTCCTGTAAGCACATTCTGCCTCTGTGGATTGTCTAATTGCAACAACTCAAATTGTGATGATCAAAGTTATTCCTGCAGATCCATTCAGCAGTGAAGTCGCCTATGCCCTTAACATGGGCCCGGTCTGTATTGACCTACATCCTTTGACATATATATTATGCAAACAGAAGCAGAAAGCTAGTGAGGCATAGCTCCTTTTTTCGGCTCATACTGCGCTGTGTCCCCTATACGTACTTCGAGGAATAAGCTTTTTCATCCATTGTGGCCGATTCCATGAAAAACGGAATCATTGCGAGGCCTTTAGCACTACCACGTAACCGGCCTATACCTGCATTACCTCTTGGCTTTGACTCCAATCTCGTCCACCTGAAAGCACGGGCCACTTTCGACATGACACACGGCATGCGCAGGCACGGCTGACCTACATTTCATAATTACGAGGAAAACGCTCATAAGGCTTCATCGACTGAACGCATCGTTAGTGCTGTTAAAGTGCTTTACATGAACGACCCACAGGGCGAGCGTATGGCGTGTTTGTGTCGCACTAATTGATGCGATCATATTAGAAGCATGACTAGGTTTGGTTAAGGACCTTGTTAGGATTATTAGGTATAACACGGTAAATATGGGGCTTTGATAAGTGGGGCAGACAACAGGGTAATTAATGTTTATGTTACGTGGTTCAATTTGCAACTATGACCGATGAGTACGAAGTTGGTCTATTTGATGGAGAGAAACATAACGCAGATGCATGAAAGAGCTTTTTCCCAGAAATCTATAAAGCAGCTCGTACAAGGTTATTAGATTATTGAAAAATAGAAAATGAGCGCTGCTGAGGTCCCATAGGTGTGATAAGTATTGGTAAACTCACGGGTGCTCTTCCAAGGAGCCGATAGTGCATGAGGACAGAAGAGAGACTGGCTGTGCGTGTCAAAGGCAGTCAAAAAGGGTAGGAGGCACTCCGGAGTAGCAAAAAATAATTAAAAATCCTTTATTGGTGCATGGACAAAAATAGATTGAAAAAACGCCAACGCGTTTCGACAGCTATGTCTTCATCAGGGCGATCTTTGTGAGTGAAATTGCTTACAGGTGTGTTAAATACCCGAGAGGGCACACGTGAGGTATCACGTAACCCGGTGTAGCAAAATAATGCAACATAAGATCATCGAAAAACATTCAACAAGCTAATTGCATATGTGGACAGGACATATTAAAAGGCATTTACATGCGAGAGAAAACAACTTATGTGAACAGTTCAATAATGACGGAGTATAGAAAAAACGTTCATAAAGGTATTCACAAGAGCACTAGTGGGGGGACGACAATGAGTGTGTTAATGCTTACATAGGACACCATAATAGAACAGGAGACGGAGAACACCGAGAGACAGACCGAAAAAGTCACACTTGCGAACCCAGGAATTTTTGCTGTGGAGAGGAATGTCATAGGAAGGGGGAGAAATCTATCTCCTCATTTAGGCCCGGGGGGCTGGTGGCTTGCAGAGCCTCGATCCAGAAAGTTTCTCTCTGTAGGAGTCTTTTGAGTCTGTCACCCCCCCTCCGGTCATAGGGGATCTCCTCCAGGTTATTAGATTATTCTGTGCACCGTGTTGAGACCAAACTGTAGCTATTCCGAGTATTGACAGGCTACCTTAATAAATCCTCTGGGGGTAATACTAGTGTTAAAGGGATGATTGGGGGGTCTTTCATCTCCCCCGGTGTCTCTGGCCAGAAAACCACACTTGCAACTTTACTTCACCGACCAGAAGTCACCTAAACACACTAATGGAATCACGGAGATGAAGCTAACAGGCTAACAGGCAAAGCTAACTGCGGGCTACGCTGCCAGAAAAGACAAAGGGACAGAGAGACATTTTTTTCACTCAAACTCGGCTGTAGATACTGTTTAAGTGGCGCTAGCCCGCGGTTAGCTTTGCCCGTTAGCCTGTTAGCTTCTTCTTCGTGATTCCATTGCTGTGTATTGGTGACTCCGACCTGAAGAGGTGAGATGAAAGACCCCCCCGATCATCCCATGAACACTTGTATTACCCCCAGAGGGACCACGGAAAGGCTTCATTCAGGTAAACAAGTCACTTAGTTCTGCTTTAAAGATCGTCATTAACAACTCGGTTCAGATTTTGAACGTTGGAGAATTCAACACGAATGCACAATGACTGTTTCACATTTGGAACAGGACGAAAAAACATTCAATATATGACAGGAAGAAGAAAATCCTCTTAGAGAAGACGAAGCATCAACATCTATGTAGGTACATTATTGTTAAAGGAATAGGCCACCGTTTTTACATACTGAGATATGTTCTTACCTCACTTTAGTCGAGTTAATATATCCCCGTCTGGTCTTTGTCCGTGCGCTCTGTCACGCAAACGGAGCACATACGCAGCCTCTCCCACATGTCACATAGCTCCAAAAAAGCTCACGATAGAAGCTACCAAGCTCTTCCACGTGTTCCCTATTTAAATAAAGTTACATGAAGTGTTTTCATGCGAAGTATATTTACACTTATATATAAGCAGATAAAAAGGGGAACTATATTGTGAGGCGTAATAATACAGGAGCACAGCGTCCGCGCAGTAACTCCTAAAGACTCCCCCGCTCACTTTTTTTGTTTAGTTTAGTTTATTTCACAACTTCACACATACAATCAGGAAATTCAACTTATAACCCATCAAGCAATGCTACATTGTGAAAACGGACATCCAAAAAGCTAAAAGCTTATCAACAGGGGTAAATAACCCACCACCCTGGGCAAAGATACTTTGCATAAAACAAGTAATATAAATAGAATAGAAGTCAATAGTCAATAGAAGCTGCGTGACTTGTACAGAGCCTTTTACAACAAGCAGAAAATATATTTTGGGAAAGTTCTGCGCATTCCTACCTCATGGTGGAGCTCCTGAGTCCTGTGTCGTCGTCCGGGGTGAGTTGGAAATCTGTGAAACATTACTACACTATATACTTTCTGCTTGTTATCACAGCCCGGCACGATGCACGGAAAAGGCATCGTTCACAAGTTATCGACGCTTCTTCAACTGTTCTCTGCAGCTCTCTACAAGTCACGCAGCTTCTACTGACGGAAGTGAGCGGGGGAAGTCTTTAGGAGTTACTGCGCGGACGTTGTGCTCCTCGTATCATTACGCCTCACAATATAGTCCCCCTTTTTATCTGCTTATAAAATCCACATGCTACATTTCTGTGTAAATATACTTCGCATGAAAACACGTAACTGTATTTAAATAGGGAACACGTGGAAGAGCTTGGTAGCTTCTATCGTGAGCTTTTTTGGAGCTATATGACATGTGGGAGAGGCTGCGTATGTGCTCGTGACAGAGTGCACGGACAAAGAGGATATATTAACTCGACTAAGGTTAGGTAAGAACATGTCTCAGTGTGTAAAAACGGTGGCCTATTCCTTTAAGTGAAGAGTGGTTAAGTCGGCGCTCTGCAATTCGATCAATATAAGACTTTTCTTTTTGATTGGTTGTTAGCAAAGCGCCAGACGGTCCTGCCATTTAGTTATTGGAGCCCAGAAATCCACATCGTTCAGGCCATGAAATACACAGTGATAAAGTTGATTTGTAAGGACAGAGGCACAGGTGTGACTGTGTGTGAACATTCCTCATTTGACTTGAAGTGGGTTTTGCCATGGGATCTGGCAACCCTGCTCTCTGACGTTTACAAAGAGATGTAAACATGTGACGTCATGTAAAACGTGTTTGCAACTGTGCATAAATCAACCCTACAATGTTATCAGTAAAACCAATAATTGCCTGGATCACGTTTAGCTCGTCTGGAGACACACATAGGTCACACATATTTATGAATTATTTGCAAAAACATCCCACCTATCCGACCTTTAACGTTCGGCTGTTGCCCTGTGAGCAGGAAGTGACTCACGGGGGAGAGAAAAGGGAAAGGCCTTCTGTGACGCACTTTGGGTGGAAGCCGTTAATCACATTTAATTACCTGTCAGGTGATTGTGTTTAAGTGATGAGGACACACAACACTCTTTTCAAACGACATCAACAATGGCATTTACGCCCATTTGTTCATCGACGAACGCAGCGTGATTAGATAAGGCGAAATGCGACTACGGTCCAAGTCACTTTACCCATGTTTGTCTAACCCAGTGGGGGGCGCCAGAGAGGACAAAACCTGTTCAACTGTAGCTCCTTTTTTCTGAAATCCATGCTTGTTTGTGGTGGTTTTTTAATCTTGAGATCAGTTTGTGCACTGCAAAAAGTAATTAACTAGATCAGTATAAACATCTCAATTTGAGCATAATAATCCAAATTTTAGTTGTTTTGACTAGTTAAGAAGTTGTTGGGCATTTGTCCTGGATTATTTCACTTGTTCTGAGATGTTTCTGACTCGTTTCGATACATTTCGTCCTTATTTCAGGTCATTTCCTTTGCCAATGGGGAAAGAAAATTGGTCTTATCTCATTGGCAATTTTACTTTCTTATTTCATGCGAGATTTACCCTAGAACTGGTCTGAAATGTCCTCAAACAAGCAAAGGAAACTTGGTCCAATCAGGAAAAGCGTCTAATGAGTGAAAACCGCTCAAAACAAGAAACATTTCCTCAATTCAAGTCATTTAAGTCGATGCTTGATATTTACTTTTTGTAGTGTGAGGTGAGAAGATGGTGGACTGCGTGGCATATACATGTTTTTGTTTTTTTAACTTTATTGAAAAAGCTGTGCAGTGAAGTGGAGTAATAGGAGAAGGTGGGAGGAGCTTATGGGGTTTGTGTATTTTTGTGTGTGCAGAGGGTAAAATGTCTGCACTGCTGCCCTACACTGCAAAAAGTAAATATCAAGCATTGGCTTAAATGACTTGAATTGAGGAAATGTATCTTGTTTTGAGCGGTTTTCACTCATTTAGACACTTTTCCTGATCTGACCGAGTTTGCTTTGCTTGTTTGAGGACATTTCAGACCAGTTCTAGGGTTAATCTCGCTTGAAATAGGAAAGTAAAATTGCCAATGAGACAAGACCAATTTTCTTTCCCCATTGGCAAAGAAAATGACCTGAAATAAGGACGAAACGTATCGAAACGAGTCAGAAACATCTCAGAACAAGTGAAATAATCTGGGACAAATGCCCAAGAACTTCTTAACTCGTCAAAACAGCTAAAATTTGGATTATTGTGCTCAAATTGAGATGTTTATACTGATCTAGTTAATTACGTTTTGCAGTGTATGTTGTCTTTGAATGTTTTTAATCAGACGACCCCGTTGAAAATAAGATGGTTCATCTATTGCTCTTGAAATAAATAAAGGTCAAATAAAACCAATAAAAAGGCAGATCGCACGAAGGGCAGAAAGTGAAACTATTTTCTTTTAGCTGTTTTAGCTCAATGTTGCCCCCTTCTGGAACCGCCACCTTAACGTGGTGGAGGTCCTAGGTGACGGGTAAGACAAAGAGCGGTTCAGAAGCCCCTCGTGAGAGACCAACAGGCCCGGTTAACCGGTTAAATCCTTCTGTGGACCCACCACCTGCAGGAGGAGCCATAAGGGGCTGGTGCAATGTGCTTTGGGCAGCTCCAACAGCTGCCCTCACGACCCGGAAACGGACAAGTGCAAGAAGATGGATGGATGGAGGTCAATGTTGCATTTTCTGATCAACAGTTCAAGACAGTGGCTACGTTTACATGGAGACCAAAAATCTGATCATGATCTGATTATAAAAGAGACATGTGAACAGTGTAATCTGATATACATGATCTGATATTCATATCACCTGATTTCCTCCTGATCTTTCACACCTGTGATTAAAATATTTTGAGTCCCAGCTCTGAGTATTTACTGAGTTGACTCCATTCTCCTCACCTTCACATTTTAATAGAAGTTAAAGGGGCTGGATGCAAGTTGGCCATTTTATACTCACTACTGCCACCTCAGGTCATACATGTAACTGCACCTTCTATATTAAGCTCGTGCATGACGGCACTTCGGACCCGAAGTGACACCTTTTTGAGTGACAGGATTTTAGAGGCAGTTGTGGTGAACAGGTCTGGGCTCATTCTACATTAGGACATGGAGGAACATGTAGGGGAGGAAAATACTTACTTTTAAAATGTTAAAACTCCCTATAGTCCCTTTAAAGCACAGTTTGTGCTATCCATCCATCCATCCATCCATTTTCTTCCACTTGTCCGTTTCCGGGTCGTGGGGGCATCACATTGCACCAGCCCCTTATGGCTCCTCCTGCAGGTGGTGGGTCCACAGAAGGACGGCCTCAGGATTAACCGGGCCTGTCGGTCTCTCATAAGGAGCTTCTGAACCGCTCTTTGTCTGACCCGTCACCTATAGGACCTGTTTGCCCTGGGAGACCCTACCAGGGGCACGAAGCCCCCGACAACAGAGCTCCAGGATCATTCGGGCGCTCAAACCCCTCCACCACGTTAAGGTGGCGGTTCCAGGAGGGGAGTTTGTGCTATTTGTTTATTTATTTATTTGATCTTTATTTAACCAGGAATGTCCCACTGAGATCAAGAATCTCTTTTACAGTTGAGTCCTGGCCCCAGAGGGGAAGCTATTGTACATATTTTTAGTGGTAGGGGAAACCGGAGTTTTAATGTCTTTAATTACTCCAGAAAACAATAAACAGGGAACCAGATTTGAACCCTAGACCTTTGAGTTACTAAACCTGTGCTGTTTCCACTCGGCAAGAAGCTGCTGCCACATGGAGCGGTTTGACTCCAAGTCCAAATACAGAGGTCAGTCATTTGTCAGGCATTCTCCACCTGATTCTGCAGCTGGGCCTGACTGAAAGGAGGGAAGAGAGTTCAGTTGCTCTAAAAATCCAAAATCTAAACTGGCTCAGGTAGAATCTGGAGTTTTGGATTCTCCGATTTCTGAAGAGAACGTTAACGCATCAGATCTGATTATTGGGTTGTCTGATTTGTCCAGTTATTTGTTTTTTTGGACCATGTAAACGTGACCAGTGATAGACATTATTACAAAATACCCACAGAAAGTATTAATCACTGAGTAAGACTATTTGTTTTAATCTGTTTTATTCTTATTGAAAGTTTTTATGATCTTAAGTGCAGCACTTTGGAAACGTTTTGTTGTTTAAATGTGCTGTACAAACAAAGTGGATTAGATTGGATAAGATCAGGAGGCCTTTCTGTAGAAGGAGCTTCTAAAAGGTACAATAATACTCTGTCTACATTAGATCTATCGAGTGGGAGAATCCAACTTCCTTATTTTGTGTTTAGTTTTCAGACCTTTATGATCCACGGCAGCTGCTCGATTACTCACCACAAATCCCACTTTATTACTCTGCCGTTACTGCTTAAGATAAAGAATCACATGAGCTCGGCCAAACATTACATAATGCAGCCGACACTGAGCTAAATGAAGGTGATTTTATGATGAAGGCGGCGGCCATGTTTGTTTATCGATCCAAACAATGACAGATATAACAGTAATGATTGAACTCGATGTGCTGGATTTGAAAAAGATGAACTGAAGATGGGTAAAAGGGGTGGCTCGGTGGCGCAGTGGTTAGTGCTCGTGCCTCACAGCTAGAAGGTCCCGGGTTCCGTTTCTGTGTGGAGTTTGCATGTTCTCCCTGTGTCTGCGTTTCCTCCGGGTGCTCCGGTTACACTACAACAAGTAAATATCAAGCATTGGCTTAAATGACTTGAATTGAGGAAATGTATCTTGTTTTGAGCGGTTTTCACTCATTTACACACTTTTCCTGATCGGACCAAGTTTACTTTGCTTGTTTGAGGACATTTCAGACCAGTTCTAGGGTAAATCTCGCTTGAAATAAGAAAGTGAAATTGCCAATGAGATAAGACCAATTTTCTTTCCCCATTGGCAAAGAAAATGACCTGAAATAAGGACGAAACGTATCGAAACGAGTCAGAAACATCTCAGAACAAGTGAAATAATCCAGGACAAATGCCCAACAACTTCTTAACCAGTCAAAACAACTAACATTTGGATTATTATGCTCAAATTGAGATGTTTATACTGATCTAGTTAAATACTTTTTGCAGTGTACCCCTTCCACTGAAAACATGTACAATGGGTGAATTCTTCAGGTGTTTCTTACCATTAGCCTGTCAGTCCAAACGCATGTTAGCTTGTGTCTTAGTTTGTGTGTTAGCCATTTATGAAGCTCCTTAGAACTCCATTGTGAAGTACCTTCACTTTTGCTGTGGTATTTATATTTCTGCTACGGTAAAGTTGTATGAGCGAGAAAGGGGGCAGAGTTAACTGAATCCAAGCGTCTTGTCTTCCGGGTTGGAAATATACCTCCAGAAAATACTGTATATTTATCACAAAACAATAGTGCTCCATAGTGGTAGTGGTATAATTTACTATATCATATGTCCTGGCCGCTCCATCAGCTGTTTACATTATGGAACTCGTGTTGGTTATAAAAATTAATCCACTTTGATTCTGGCGAAGGTTCACCAAACATCAGAGACAGTCACAGAAAAGCAGAGACTGTCCAACAGAAAACCACACAAGTGCTCGTTTGTTTTATCCCTGAATTACGACCATATAAGACGTTTGCTAAAACAGCGCCCCCAAGCTCCCATTGAGGGTATGTACATTACATTTAACCCAATTCAGAAATAACTTTATTGTACGTAGTGTTTTTGACGATTCCATAACTCAAACGCAAAGAAATAAATCACAGCCGGGAGACACGGAGTCTGAGACACGAGGACGTTTGAGGACAGAGATGGAAGTGACAAGAGAGATATGGAGTTGGAGACGCATCTGGAGGAGAAGAAGGACTCACGAAGACATCAATGGTGAGTAGTGCTTTGGTGTCGCTGTTGTTGTGAGTAAAATGGCAATAACTTATAGCCTACACATATAATATAATATGAGAGTGGTGAATAGTCGCCGCTGCTGCGGTTGGGGAGATGTGATGTGTAATAGCGCAGAGCCGCTTGGAGAGCCTTTGGCACAGCTGGACGTTCAGTTCCTCCACAGGTGTGGCAGGGCTGAACATCTGGGACGGCTTTACTTATTGCACGTGGGGCTAATTTTGCAAGTTTGTGATTCATTTCTTTGCGTTTGAGTTTTGGAATCGTCATCGCAAGTGGTCAAAAACACTACGTAAAATAAAGTTGTTTCTGAATCGGGTTAAATGTAATGGACATGCCCTCAATGGGAGCTTGGGGGCGCTGTTTTAGCAAACGTCTTATATGGTCGTAATTCAGGGATAAGACAAACGACCACTTGTGTCGTATGGATTTGGAGGACTTGTTGGAAAAACACTAGTTTGTCTGATAGTCGCTGAATCCCGGAAAGAAATTCCAACTTCTGGCGAGTGGCCTCTTCTTTAGGAAGGTTGAATAAAATCCTGTCCTTTCGTATCCAAACGCGCTTTTCTCTGTGACATTATCGTTAGGTAAGAAAAAAGAACAGCCGTGTCCAGAGTAGGTTAGAAAGAGCTCCTTCTTCACAGCTTTCGGAGCAAACATGACATCAGGATTCAGGAGGATTCAGGAGGATTGCTGAGAACTGCGTGAATGAAGCCAAAAACCTCTCTGGGGGTGTTTGTGACGAGGAAAGAGCAAAACAACATGGCTAAAAGCTCCAAAAAGTCGATTTTGCATGATATAGGCCCTTTTAAAATGACCGTGTATGATCATTTGGTTTGACACACATTTGATCTTCACTGGGTTACAATCCAGACTGCATTTTGATCAAATCCGTGGCTCTTCTGTGGCTGAGAGGCTGATCCACGTGCAGCATCTCCTCGTGTCTTGAATGCACCGGTGTAGGCATATGGGTCACCAAGGCGCCACAGGTCACCTCTCTCCTCAAAGCCTTCTCCGTCCTCTGCAACTTGGCAATGAAAACACGCCGAAATATACTTAACCGCTCTATTCGCAGAGAGAGCCCTTCATCTGATTTTGCCTCGAAAATCCATTGTTCCTCGCACCCTCCGTGTGTTTTGTGAATTCACTTTGTTCTCGCATCGTGCCGCCCACTCTCCGCCGATATCTGGCAAGCGCTGCAGCGGCACATTCTGGAAGCCGCGATTCTCCGGGGATCAGTTTCATAATTTTCAGTTGGGAAATAAAGAGCAGAAAATAAGAGACTCGCACACAACACAGCAACCGTGGCTTTGAGTTTATTGGAACAAAATATGGCCCAGAAAGCTGCGTCCAACGTCGAGTCATTTGCAGAACGACTATGCGCCACTACACGTCAGTCTGCCCTTCAAAGACAAGATTTAGAGCTTTTTATAATGAATATTTGGGTTTGACTCAGAGTTACACCGATATCCACTATCATGTTCCGGGCATTTGGATGAAAGGTGACACAAGGGGGCGCTCTTCCAACCTTCTCAGTGTAAATGTGAGTTGACTTTCTTCAGAGTTAGACTTTAGGTCAGACACCATGAGTGACAGTAACATGACGCTAAATACAGTGAGCTCTTTGTTTGCAGTAAAAAGGCTGAGGCCTCATTGCTCTTCAGTCACAGATTGAGAAGTGAAGAAGAAAGTCATGGAGCTTCTGACAGAACTTCAGACTTCTGCTGCAGGTAAGAGTCATGTCATATTCTGAAACTCAAATATGTAGTAAAAACATAATATATGGAAAAGTATTATTACAGTTACGTTCTTACTTTTTCACAGCAGATTGGTTTGTAATTAGTTAATTTACTAATGTACATTTCCTTAAGTAAAGTAGGCGACACATTTCATTTCGTTTTCATTGTTCTGCTGCAGCTCATTTTCCCTCAATATAAACATGCTGTATGTCTTTAAGTTGGATTTTCTGAGGACTTTTTAGTCGCTGGGTTAGTTTTTCAGATGAATAAACCCCTGGGCATAAAACGGCGTCAGAATGGCCAAAACTGTTAGCCGCGAGTTAGCAACGTTAGCCTGTATGTTGTAAACACTGCAGACGCTGCAGCACGTACAACATTAAGCTCTGGTTAAATCCAGCTCAGACTCTGGTTTAGAGAGCGCAGTCTGTAATAAAGTCAGCTCTATGTGGATTATTGTGTTTACACTAAACTATTCTACAGTTTGTTGCTTCTTCTCTCCTCAGCTGAGAGCTGCGCCTCGTAGCTGCGCCTCGTAGCTGCGCCTCGTAGCTGCGCTGGCCGCACGTCAAATGGTATCGGTTTCTGGTATCGGGACCTCATGAATGAGTACGAGTATGAGTAAAAGCATGTGGTATCGGCCCGATACCCGATGCTGGTGTCGGTATCGGTGCACCCCTAATAAAAAATGTCACGTTGTTTGATTTTGTTTTGTCAACAGAGGCTGACTAACTCTAAATCTGATTTGCACAAATTTGCTGTGTAATTGTATAATGACAAATAAAGCACTTACTTCTAAACATGACAACTTTTGTATATCGTCCACTTGCTGGGCCTTGTTGCTAAAACTGATTGGGCTTTGTTGTACTCGACAGTGTTTCTGTCTTAATGAAGCTCATCTTGATATCGAGGGTGTTTGGAGCCGCTCAGTCGCTTGATTACTGCACTCTCGCTCACAGAGAAAACACCCAGGGGATCAACAATCATTTTGATTTCAGAGCCACTTGACATCTGCGGTTGTTTGGAAAATAGGTCAGAAGCACTTCCACGTTTAGCTCAAGACAGTTGATACAGAG
This sequence comes from Gobius niger, assembly GCF_951799975.1. NCBI lineage: Eukaryota > Metazoa > Chordata > Actinopteri > Gobiiformes > Gobiidae > Gobius > Gobius niger. The sequence continues at coordinate 2,647,632 of NC_136868.1, forward strand.
CATTTTTCCTGCTTTAAGCTTTACGATGCTTCACACAGTCTCCAAGTTAAATTTAAGTGAAGTCTCTGAAGTACCTGTGCTGATGTTTCCTAAAATAGATCCAGACGGAGCGCTGATGTTTGCGGAGTGAGCTGACTCAGAGTCTAATGTAGCCATAAAAGCGACGTGTGTGTGAATCATTGTTTTTATCTGAGGCTCTTTCTCGCACACGGAGCGCTCGTCATCGCTTCAGCTAAAAACATTACGCTCGACATGACCCCCAGAGGAGGAGCATTTGGATCAAGAAGAATAAGGAGCTCACGCAAATGATTCAATATTAGTTAGAAGTGAATGATTATTTACGAGATGTCGGATCTTACCGGGATGTGCAAGAACCTCTGTTTCTCATTCAAGGACACAGAATCCTGGTCCACAGTATTAAAAGAAAACAGAAAACACAAGAGACTATATTTAAAACAAGCTCAGCTGCAGGTCTGACTGAAATGTGACACAATCTTTGGCTGGAAAGTTGCTGGTTGTGTCCAGTTTATTTTGAAAATCAACATTAAAGACGGTTTACTTCGCACATCTCATGTTAGAGACATGTAAGAGGAGGCGCATTAAAGAGACCAGATGCAAGTTGGCCATTTTATGCTCACTACTGCCACCTCAGGTCAAACGTGTAACTGCAGGTTCTATATTAATGACGGCAATTCGGACCCGAAGTAAGAACTTTCTGAGTGACAGTGCAGGATTTTAGAGGCAGTTGTGGTGAACAGGACTGAGCTCATTCTACACATTAGGACATTACTGGAACATATAGGGGGAGGAAAATACATAATTTTAGAGGAATAGGCCACCGTTTTTACATACTGAGATATGCCTTCAGTCACGTAAACACAGCGCAGACGGCGTTAGCATTTAGCCTCTCGAAATCCACGCAATAATCTTCACTTTACTGTGCGGATGCCAAATTACTCCTGGTATTATTACGCCTTACAATATAGTTCCCCCTTTTATCCGCTTAGAAAATCCACATTGTTTAATTTTGTGTAATTATACTTTGTAGTGGAACACTTCACGTAACCATATTTAAATAGGGAAAACGTGGAAGAGCTTGGTAGCTTCTATCTTGACCTGTTTTGGAGCTATAGAGGAGAGAGGGAGAGGCTAAATGCTAACGCCGTCTGCGCTGTGTTTACGTGACTGAAGGCACGGGGGAAGATCAGACAGGTCCTAAAGAACTCGTCAAAGCTAAGGTAAGAACATATCTCAGTATGTAAAAACGGTGGCCTATTCCTTTAAAGGCCAAGCCTAGAACAAGAAAAAATCTCTCGCACTGTCAACGCCAGTGTTCCTTTATTCAATGCAACATTTCCACCTGTGAATGAGTCGCCATCTTGAATAGGCTGTGGCTCGGTACATCACAGGATGCTGCCATAAAGGCCTAGGGCGAACTGTCAGTCTTTCTTCTCCCCCTGGTGTCTCTGGCCAGAAAACCACAATTGCAACTTCGCTGCCACTGGACCGGAGGCACCAAAACACACTAATGGAATCACGAAGAAGAAGCTAACAGGCTAACGGGCAAAGCTAACTGCGGGCTAGCGCCACTTAAACAGTATTTACAGCCAAGTTTGAATGAAAAAAATATCCCTCTCCCTTTGTCTTTTCTGTCAGCGTAGTATTTAATAAGTAAAAAATCGCAACTTGCTACAACACCTGCAGTTGCGCTTATGGCCTCTAGGGGACTTGCTTCTACTTGTATAAACCCTGTCATATTTAAGCATTAAAAAGGCATTGAATTTGACTCTGTGCCACCTGAAAAAACCCTCTCAGTCGCCCAAGAAGTGTTGATTGAGACTTAAATTGATCTATTCACCTTATTCCGGAAGTTTCCATGGGCGCCTCCATGAATTGTGCCCGCTCCTTCTCTCGTATTAGTTTACATGGACTCAAACATTTAGGCGGCCCATTGGGGAAAGTATAGTGGCAGCTTGGACCTTGAACAAACTTCTGGACAGCCTAAAGCCGCCAATGGAAGGGAAACTCCTTCTGAACTTCTCTGAAAATGATTCAGTTGATGATGTCTGACAGCCAATTCCTCCCATTAGCGAGACAGGACTTGAGATGAAGTCTTGGGAGAGGGTTTTCGTTGTCCATCGCGCTGCGTCAACATAAATCATGCACAACAAGCTCGTGGACATGAGCTCTAATCACAGAATGTCAGCCGTCTGTTTCAGGAAATGCGCGGCTGTCTTGGTTTATTGGACTTTGGTCTTGTAGTCATCCATGTTTTCAATAACACAGGCAAGATCCTACAGAAGATTATAGTGGGGAAGGAAAAGGACAAATAATGCATCATAATGGCTCACAGTTTTGAGCCCATGTTTGAGGATTTCCGTGAATGTGTGTGCATGGAAAACATCATGAAACTTTAGAGCTGAAATGTGAAATGCAGGTTCCCTACGACAGATCAAGGCCTGCAAAAACAGCCCAAATGTCATATACGTTTAAATTTAAGTTTATGGTTTTGTACAGCCCAATATCACAACAGAAGTGGCCTCACAGCTGCACCAAACATGAAGGCAATAAAACAGAGCAATAAATATGACAATTAAAAGTTCAGGTGAATCCAGGCAAATATAATGTCCAATAGGAGGCAGCGACGAGCGGCGAGGGCGTCCCCCGTCCTTAGACTCTCCAGCACGGCAAGGAAAAACTCAAAAACCCGGCAGGAGAAAAGAGAAACCATGGACGGACAGGCTATAGAGACCCAGGGCCGAAGGATCCCTCAGCAGACGGGCCAAGATCACAGACCGTCCAGTCCTCAGATTCCAGAATGCAGGTTCCTCCGTTCACCCGGGTTACCCTGTTCGATCTAGACAGGCACTCCCGAGGGGGGGGCAGGAGACGCCATGTGAATAGTGATGAACAGACTACAGATAAATTAAATATTGTATCATGATAAGACAAAGTTTGCAGTAAGAAGAAGAGGATAGAGCTCAGTGGACCGTACTTCCCACAGCAGTGTTTCTCCTGAGGCAGCTTTACTTCAGGCTGTGGGTTAGAGCTTTACCAAACTGACCTGATCAAAAGCTCATTCTCAGAGGTACGTTTTGAGCCTAGACTTAAATATAGGGACTGTGTCTGCTTCTTTAACGTGGGCTGGGAGTTTATTCCACAAAACCGGAGCTTGGAGCTAAAGGCTCGGCCTCCTACAGTAATTTTGGAGACTCGAGGAATTACTAGTAACCCTGAGTTTTGAGAGCGGAGAGCTCTGGTTGGCTGATATGGAATGACAGCGTCTTGGAGATAGAGCGGAGCTAAACCCTTCATGGATTTAAATGTGAGGAGCAGGATTTTAAATTTTATTATAAACTAAACAGGAAGCCAATGGAGAGACAATGTGTTCTCTTCTCTTTGTCCGCGTTAACAATCTTGCAGCTGCGTTTTGAACTAATTGAAAACTTCTCAGGGAGCTTTTAGGGCACGCTGCCAGCAGGCTGTTGCAGTAATCCAGCCTTGAAGAGACAAATGCGTGAATACGTTTTTCTGCATCGCTCTTAGTTAGGATATTTTGTTCATATAAAGACGATCTGCCTCCGAAAAACAAGAAAGACCCGACAATCTGAACACAAAGCACAAGCATGTGCCAAGATACCATTGATTTCCTCATGTCCAGGACGTACACAGTGTCAGAACAATGTGATTTTCCACATTCTGATATCCTTCCCTTCATGGAGCAGCAGGTGCGCCTCCTACTCCGGGCCGATCTGCCAGAGGCGGTTAGATGATGTTTCCGCTCTTATGAAATCAAACAGATTGCCCAGGACATGGAGGAGACGGGCCGCAGACCACTGCCCACATGCCGGCCGATGGGAGAGTAAAAAGTGGAGCATTCACCATTTCTTTGAATGAAGAAAAAAAGATCATTATGCAACTCTTTCATTCTTCTGCTGTTTTTTCCAGCACATTCCCACTGTTTTAGTCACGGTTTTCTACATTTAAAACATGCTTTTGTGCAGTTTGTTCTCAATAGACATGAAAGTGTGCAGGTGCTTTCCAACTGATTTCCATTCGCAGCTGAAGTTCAACGAGTTTTTATGTAAATCTGCTCCATCTACTCTGCGATTCTCGGTCTTCTGTCTCCACTGTGCAGCAGCCAATTAGCCAGAGATGCTATTAGCACGAGCGCTAATGTTCGTCACCTCGGGCAGCTGCTTTATCAAGAGCCTCTTCAGCCCGTTTCCGTGATGTGCTGCCCGTCGAGAGAGGAATAATGAACCGCGGAGTGTCAGTCAGAAAGTCAAAGAGCCAAGTTACTGCACAAAAGTGGAACAGAGATCGGCAGAGTTTTGTTTGTGAAGCTAGTGCCAGTCAAGAAGCTGGTGGAGAGTTTTGGAAAGGTTCAAGGCTCCATCCATCCATTTTCTTTCACTTTATCCGGGGCTGGGTCGTGGGGGCAGCCGTCTCAGCAGAGATACCCAGACTTCACGATCCAGCTGTTCTGGTTTGAGGCCCATGAAAGCATATTAATCCAGTGCTTTTGAGGGTGGGGGCGGTGACAGAGCCGTGGGAAGATGTTTTAGTTAGGGGGCGCTGAGGGACAAAATTTACCCCCAAAATACCTTTTTCTGTGCATAAATCCTATTTATTAACCTCTTAACTCCCGCCTGAACCGAGAGCATTTTCTCCAGTTCAGCTTTACCCAAATCCTGTAGGCCAGTGTAACGCCTCATTTGAAAGACCTACAAAACTTAATGGATCTTTTTCCACTTTTTTTGTTGGGCAGTCGTCTCATTTTTGTCACTTTTTCGTCAAATTATTCGCATTTTTTGATGTCAATTCGTATCATTTTTTCTCCATTTTTCGTAAAATTTTTCTCACTTTTTGGTCAATTTTTTGTCATTTTTTGTACATTTTTTGTCACTTTTTCGTCAAATTATTCACATTTTTTTGTCAAATTCTTATCACATTTTCGTCCATTTTTCAAAATTTTTCGACAAATTTTTCTCACTTTTTTGTCAAATCTTTGTCCATTTTTGTCATTTTTCGTAAATGTTTTCTCACTTTTTTCACATTTTCATCCTTGTTTTCGTCTCAGTTTTGTCGCTATTTTCACACCTTTTTTCCAGAAGCTTTTGGACTGGGGGTAAAGCTGGAGAAAATGTGCTCGGTTCAGGTGGGAGTTAAGGGGTTAATATTGCCTGCAGTTCACAGACTCTCCACCAGGGGGTGCGGCAGCGCCCTCAGCACCCTGGGTTCCCACGGCCTTGAGCGGTGATGGCGAAGGCTCGGTCCCCTGGGGTCCAGCGGAGGTGACTCTGTTGTTGCAGTGTTCCTCAGTTTCATCTACTAAAAACATGTACAATAGTTGGATCGTCCAGCTAAGTGATACTGACCATCAGCCTGGTCCCACATCTGGAGATGGGTCCCCGGGCACAGCCCCGTGGTGCCTGTGTGCCCATTGCTCCTTAAGGGTTGCCCCAGCGGCGTCGAAGGAGAAAGAAGAAGAATATCTTTATTTATATGGCGCCTTTCACAGACAAGGGCTGCGTCTGAAACCAATTATTATTATTATTATTATTATTATTATTAATTATTATTACCAATTATATCCTCTAAGCTGTAACACTAGCAACTAACTCCTTAACCTTTCATGGGTCGACTGTTAGATCTGTGCAGTTAGTGAACTAGAGCTTCAGCAGAATTTTGCACAATCCGTCCGTCCTTAAACAGGGGAAAGGGAAGTGACATCACCAACAGCTGTTTTTCTTCTTCTTTAAAGTTATTGGTGGAGTGCAGGCCAAACAAAAGTGCATGTCGCCCCCTAGTGTCCAACAACAACATAGTGTCCAAACAAAGACATTTAAGGAGAAAAAAAAATCCAAATGATCCAAACATTTCCCTTTTGTCTTATTTTATTTCAGCAGCTGTTTCTTAAAGCTACAGCAGCAAATGATCCATGTGGCTTAAGTTTCTACTAAATGAAAACAAAAGCATTTAATCCGTTTCCTGAGTTTCCTCTTTAACACTGACATGTGACTGAGCTGTGGGGACGACAACATGGATTTATCACTTTTATAAATGTTGGCTTGTGCTTCCTTTGTAGCTTCAGTTTCCCCTGGGGGAGACTGACAGAAACGCACATCTGCGCCAACGGACCACCACCTTTCAGTCACTCACACACATCATTCATCCTGGCCTATTGTACATGTTTTTAGTGGTAGGGCAAACCAGAGTACCGAGAGCAACATGCAAGCTCCACACAGAAAGGCCCTGTCCAGGTGGGAATCGAACCTGGGACCTTCTTGCTGTGAAGCGAGAGCGCTACCTGAGCTTAGACGAGTTGATCCGTACCTGTCTGGTCCAAAGATGTTGTTAGCATTCGGCCTCTCCCAGCATATTGCCATAGCTCCAAACGGGGGTGAAGATAGAAGCGACCACGCTCTTCCACGGGCACAAAGACCAGACGGGTACGAGACAGAACATGACTCAGTGTGGAGGAACGGTGGCCTCTTCCTTTAACCTTAAGGGCTTATCTCATCAGCCTGGAGACTAGTTGGAGACTTGAGTTGCCGCTGGTCTCCGTAATACTATTGCTGTCCTCAACCTGTGACGTCTCTGAGACCTGTTGGAGAGCTCAAAGAACGGTGACATCCTCGCAGCTGAGAAGACTGGCGTCAGAGACATTGCAGAAACGTGTCACAGATTGAGGACAACAAACATGGTTCACTACATTGCCACAGCTGTTTGAGACCACAGAGACCTCTCGGAGCACACACGGAGACCACAGTGCAGTCTCTGCTGACATCGAAGCTGTTGGTTTTCATCAAGTCTATCTGAGACTCGCCTTATCTCCAGGGGACGTCTCAAAAACATCTCCGTGACCGGCGGCACCTCGAGTCTCCAACTCGTCTCCAGGCTGGTGAGATGTATGTGCACTATCAATCCCAGTTGTGGAGAGCGCTCTCCGGTGAGACAGGCCCTTTATGTATTCATGTAGGGCTTCGATTATTACACTAGACGATCACAAAAATAGCATAATCGAGAACAAACGATTCTTAAGGATGCCCTCCCGCTCGTCCTGCTCGGTTTGTGTGACGCGTCTGATCAGCTGAAACACCAGCGCAGCCTGACAGAACTGTAAATAACATCGTACTAATATTTTTATACCTAACTTCTAGATAACACCACTGTTCAGAGCTCACCTTGTGCTGAAGGAGAACAGCTGTTTCAGAAGCCTCGACATCCTTTACTCAGGCACTGGTTTTGTTTAGTAGAAAAGTCTAAAACTCTTCCTCAGGAGCAGATCAACGGAGCTCAAACAAACTCTGATTACTTCAGCCGCTGAGATGATTGTTTCTGTTCCCTTCGCGTTTCACGAGCTAAAGGCTCAGGCTTTGGTTTGACATAAAAACATTAGCGCTGTGTGATGATGTCATCAGGCCGCGCGGCTCTGTTGGACAGGTGTGAGGGCTGGCCAGCAGGGGGCAGGTGTCCCTATAGGACTAGTTTAGAAACGTGAGCATATTAAAAAAAAGCTTTTATTGTCCAAAGAAAATGTATATATGGTAGTTGTTTTCCATAGTTGTTTTTTTAAAATAATAATAAAAATGAATATTTTTTTTTCAAACAAATAATCGTTTGAATAATCGTGATTTCAATTATTACTAAAATAATCGTGACTATTATTTTTTCTATATTCGAGCAGCCCGACCTGCATGTTATTAACCTGTGAACAACCCGATCCGACCCACCATAGGCCCACATCTTTCACCTTTGTCTACTGCGGTGGCTCCAAAAGTGGGGGTCGCATGTATTTTTGCAGCGTATTTCAGTGAAATTAGGCCAAATATCAAACAACATCATTAAACCAGATTTTAAAAGCTTTGCACCAATGCCAATCACATTTTGCAGATGGGGGGGTTCCCGAGTTGACGACGGAATCGACAAAATCCCCTTCACTTTCTTTTCAACAGTTGATATTGTGAAATCTTAGGTCACGAAGCACTGAGCACTGCGCCAGCGTCGAGTCTCCTGCTCAGTGTTGTGTAAAACTGGACAAACGGCTCATCTGCTGTGACTCTCACTCTGAACACTTGTATCCGCTCAGCTGCTGCCAAGCGTTTTTTATATTTAAACGAGTGTCAGACAGCACCTCCTCCTGCGGTCTGCGGAGATGAACAATGGCATGTCTGTGCGGACCGTTTTCTAGACTCATTCAAATGTTTCCAGTCATTTTAGGAAAACAAACACTTTCAGGAGCGAGACGGCTGCTCTGATTTAACGGTGCCATCTCTGTTTGAATATGCAAAGTAAGGAGTATGTGGTCAGTGCAAAGTGTTAGGGATTTTTTAAGGATTTTATTTGTGAACCCCAGTGTTAATTTTGACAACATATTTCAATTTAGTTTTAGTCTTAGTCTTTTGACTAAAATGTATTTTAATTTTAGTTGAGATTTAGTCAAAAAAATATTTTCAATTTTAGTCTAGTTTTAGTCGACTAAAATTAAGACTAATTTAGTGGACTTTGCTTTTATAATATGCATTATAATCATATTTAATAAAGCTCTTCTGCTTTATAGAGCTTCTCTCACATGAACAAAGCTCAGAGCTGATCCTCTGGCAGAGAATTTACATGATCTGAGGCTCTTTCAGACGGTCAATAGAAGTTTGGATGATTTTAGTCTCTCCTTTTCATTTTTATTTAGTCTTATTTTAGTCGACTAAAACATCTGGACATTTTAGTCACAGTTTTAGTCTCATGAGAAACTTTTAATTTAGTTTTAGTCCAATTTTAGTCACAAAAATATCACTTTGACTAAAATTAAGACTAAATATTTTAGTCGACGAAATTAACACTGGTGAACCCACATGATCTTTTCATGGGTTGAGGTGGGAATGGGTCAGGCCTCAAGATTCTTGTTTTATCTCTTATACCAGCCATCCCTCAACATCCCGAAACGTCTTGAATTGGAAAATATAGCAGTTATAGGTGAGCGTAAGGATGCAGCTTAAAGGCCTTACCTCACCTGGAGACTAGTTGGAGACTGGAGTTGCCGCTGGTCACAGAGATGTCTTCGAGATAATAGTCTCGGTGAAAACAAACAGGTTTGATTTCAGCGGAGAACACTTGACTTGAAAGAGTCTCTGCAGGGTCTCAAGCAGTTGTGTTTGCGAAAAACTATTTGTTGACCTCGGCCTGTTTCTGTGACATCCCTGCAATGTTTCGGAAACCTGGTGGATGCCAAGGAGATCACAACCCTACACCCTTGGTCGTAGGGCTGGTGTCAGTGTTGGTGGGGAAACTTTAACCAAGCTGTATGATGACATTAAAGGAATAGGCCACCGTTTTTACATACTGAGATATGTTCTTACCTCAGTAATCTTCACTTTACTGTTCGGATGCCAAATTACTCCTGGTATTATTACGCCTTACAATATAGTCCCCCCTTTTATCCGCTTAGAAAATCCACATTGTTTAATTTTGTGTAATTATACTTTGTAGTGGAACACTTCACGTAACCATATTTAAATAGGGAAAACGTGGAAGAGCTTGGTAGCTTCTATCTTGACCTGTTTTGGAGCTATAGAGGAGAGAGGGAGAGGCTAAATGCTAACGCCGTCTGCGCTGTGTTTACGTGACTGAAGGCACGGGTGAAGATCAGACAGGTCCTAAAGAACTCGTCACAGCTCAGGTAAGAACATATCTCAGTATGGAAAAACGGTGGCCTGTTCCTTTAAAGGTAAATGATGCCTAGAAACTGTCGCTCTCCTCCTGTACTTCTCAATGGAAATGAGTAATGGAAAGAGCACAACATCAATGTCATGGTTGTTTTTGAGTGGAGCATCTGATCTAGAAACATCACGTGTTCCTGCGTGGGTGCAGCGCACGAGGAAAAGCTCCATGGACAGTTTAGTTGCAAACCGAGATTGTGAAGATGCATGTGTTTCACCGGTTAACATGAAGCAGGGGATGTTGTGAAGCTGACCGTCCTCTCTTCAAGCTTAAAGTCTCCATATTAGTGTTAAAGGTGCACTATGCAACTTTTAAGGTAAAAAAAAACAACTTGATTTGCGCCTGTTTGAACTTTTGATGACTCAGTGGCGTTATGGGTGCAGCACCTTTGCTTTCGCTCACAGTGGCCTCTATGACGCTCCAGGATCAATAGTTTTTAGGGGTTTGTACCAGAAACGCCACTTAGTCACTAAAAGGTCAAATACATGCAAATATCAAGTCTTTTTTTTTTCACCTAAAAAGTTACATACCGTAAATTCTCTAATACTGGCCTGTATTCCATTAGCGGCCGGGTCTCTAACAGAGGTCGGGTTCGCGGCTGGCGGAGGCAAATTAAAGCCGGTCTCTAAAACAGGCCGGGGCTTTTATTAGAAACTATAGCAGTAGAAATATTCCCCAAGTTAGGAATTTGTCTCATACTGGTGTAAATGAAAACTCACGTGCAGGAAGTAACAAACGGGAACCCGGGCCGAGGGGGGACGCTGCGGAGGAGCTGATCCGAGCGTAACTTTGACACAGATTTAGCCACTTTTCAAACCTCCTGTGACGATATTTGGAAACAGGGCAAACAACAAATGTTTATGACCCTCCAGGGTTTTAATAAAGTCTCCATCGCGTCTTCAAAGCACGTCCAGCTGCTCCGTGTGCAGGTCAGTCCCACGCCTCAAAATAACTCCTCCCATCAGTGCGAGCGTCTCGTCTTCTCTCGGGTCAGTCTCATGATCGATCACAAACACAAACGCTCCGTCTAAACTCGCCTTTTACACAAGATAACAACAAATAATCCGGTCCGGTAAAAACGAAACAGAAACCTGCAGTGACACTGATGTCAAAGCTCCGCTAACAGCAACGAAACACTTCCTGTTGTCCCGACAAAATAAAAGGCGTCAATGTTCCAGCCGCTGGGAGAGGGTTTGAAATGTTAATTAATAAATGAACCTAATATTTTAGGTGCAAATGGACACAAATCTTGTTTTTCTTCATTTTCCTGGTCGTCCGTTTTGCTCAAATAGAAATAAAGGCCTGTCTCTAATTGTGGCCTGGTTCCAATAAAGGCCTGGTCCTGATGCCCTTGAGTAAATAAAGGCCCCGGCCTATATTACAGCATTTACGGTATGTTACGTTTTTGTGAACAATGGCACAATGAGAAGATCTCCACATGTCCCCTACGGCCATCACATTACAGTGGGAGCAGCATGTTGGTGAGGACTGTCCCTGCCAGGCCTTAAGGAAGTTACGCCCATGCATACGAGTCTTATAATGTCACGAGCCCTTGAGAGCTACAGAACTGCATTAACAGTGTTGCTTTGTACTGAAAAAGTTTGGCTCCAAGGTAAAAAAAAGCAACAAAAGAAATGACTTAAACAGTAATTAAAGATTCCTGGACAATGACTTCCCGGACTGCAGCTTGAACCCTGCAGCTGTGAGGTGGCGTGTTAGTCACAGTGCACGTGGCCTTTTCGTTGTGGGAATATTTGAAGCAGGAGGTCGATCACGTGGCGGACACGCGGGACACCTCTGACTCACCGAGAGCAGAACCAAGGCCAGGGTTGTGACACTGTCTGGATTCAAATGACAAACCTGCTGCCCAAACCGTGTCATGTAATATTTATGAGAACACGCCACTAACATGTGAATCAATCTGTGTCAGATCATGTCACGTGATGGGATTTTAATATAATAATTGTTCGTAGAATCTTTGTCACAAGAGCAACTTGTGTGACTCAAGGCAAACTCAGAACATGTCAGTGAACAGTATTGGGGGGGGGGCATAGGAGGAGCATTGTATATCTTTCTGTCGGTGGGGAAAATATTACAGTTAGGTTGCTGTAAGGATGTCACTCTCTCACCGGCCTGGAGACTAGTTGGAGACTGGAGTTGCTGCTGGTCACAGAGATGTCTTTGAGCCGTCCCATGGAGATAAGGCGAGTCTCCAGGGAGTCTTGGTGAAAAGAAAATGTTCCACATGGTCTGTGAGAGGTCTGTGAGAGGTCTGTGAGAGGTCTGTGAGAGGTCTCTGAGAGGTCTGTGAGAGGTCTGTGAGAGGTCTGTGAGAGGTCTGTGAGAGGTCTGTGAGAGGTCTCTGAGAGGTCTCTGAGAGGTCTGTGAGAGGTCTGTGAGAGGTCTGTATGAGGTCTGTGAGAGGTCTCTGAGAGGTCTCTGAGAGGTCTGTGAGAGGTCTCTGAGAGGTCTCTGAGAGGTCTGTGAGAGGTCAGTGAGAGGTCAGTGAGAGGTCTGTGAGAGGCCTGTGAGAGTCTGTGAGAGGTCTGTGAGAGGTCTGTGAGAGGTCTGTGAGAGGTCAGTGAGAGGTCAGTGAGAGGTCTGTGAGAGGCCTGTGAGAGTCTGTGAGAGGTCTGTATGAGGTCTGTGAGAGGTCTCTGAGAGGTCTGTGAGAGGTCTGTGAGAGGTCTGTGAGAGGTCTGTGAGAGGTCTGTGAGAGGTCTGTGAGAGGTCTGTGAGAGGTCTCTGAGAGGTCTGTGAGAGGTCAGTGAGAGGTCTGTGAGAGGCCTGTGAGAGTCTGTGAGAGGTCTGTATGAGGTCTGTGAGAGGTCTGTGAGAGGTCTCTGAGAGGTCTCTGAGAGGTCTGTGAGAGGTCTCTGAGAGGTCTCTGAGAGGTCTGTGAGAGGTCAGTGAGAGGTCAGTGAGAGGTCTGTGAGAGGCCTGTGAGAGTCTGTGAGAGGTCTGTATGAGGTCTGTGAGAGTCTGTGAGAGGTCTGTGAGAGGTCTGTGAGAGGTCTGTGAGAGGTCTCTGAGAGGTCTCTGAGAGGTCAGTGAGAGGTCTGTGAGAGGTCTCTGAGAGGTCTGTGAGAGGTCTGTGAGAGGTCTGTGAGAGGTCTCTGAGAGGCCTGTGAGAGGTCTCTGAGAGGTCTGTGAGAGGTCTGTGAGAGGTCTGTGAGAGGTCTCTGAGAGGTCTGTGAGAGGTCTGTGAGAGGTCTCTGAGAGGCCTGTGAGAGGTCTCTGAGAGGTCTGTGAGAGGTCTGTGAGAGGTCTGTGAGAGGTCTGTGAGAGGTCTCTGAGAGGCCTGTGAGAGGTCTCTGAGAGGTCTGTGAGAGGTCTGTGAGAGGTCTGTGAGAGGTCTCTGAGAGGTCTGTGAGAGGTCTGTGAGAGGTCTGTGAGAGGTCTCTGAGAGGCCTGTGAGAGGTCTCTGAGAGGTCTGTGAGAGGTCTCTGAGAGGCCTGTGAGAGGTCTCTGAGAGGTCTGTGAGAGGTCTGTGAGAGGTCTGTGAGAGGTCTCTGAGAGGCCTGTGAGAGGTCTCTGAGAGGTCTGTGAGAGGTCTCTGAGAGGCCTGTGAGAGGTCTCTGAGAGGTCTGTGAGAGGTCTCTGAGAGGTCTGTGAGACGTTTCTGTGACGTCCCTGTGATGTTCGAGACCTGGCGGACACTAAGGAGATCTCAAAGAGACTTACATACGACTCTCATTATGTCACAAGCTCTTGAGAACTACAGAGTTGCATTTACAATGTTGTTTTGTTGGTGAGGTAAAACAAACAAAATAAATGGTTTAAACAGTAATTACAGTAATTAACGTGGCCTGTTCATTGTGTGAATATTTGAAACAGTGTTAATTTTGACAACATATTTTAATTTACTTTTAGTCTTAGTCTTTTGACAAAAATGTAGTCAAAAAAATATCTTCAATTTTATTCATGTAAATTTAGTCGACTAAATTTAAGACAATTTTTGTCGACTTTTCATTGATAATATTGATTATAATCATATTTAATGTTGCTCCTCTGCTTCATGGAGCTGCTCCACATGACCAAAGCTCAGAGCTGATCCTTTGGCAGAGAATTTACATGATCTGATCTTTCAGACACTCAATAGAAGTTTGGATGATTTCAGTCTCTCCTTTTCATTTTTATTTAGTCTTATTTTAGTCGACCTAAATATCTGGACATTTTAGTCACAGTTTTAGTCTCATGAACAACTTTTAATTTAGTTTTAGTCTAATTTTAGTCGTCAAAAATATCACTTTGACTAAAATTAAGACTAAATATTTTAGTCGACAAAATTAACACTGGTTTGAAGCAGGAGGTCGATCACGTGGCGGACACGCGGGACACGCGGGACACGCGGGACACGCGGGACACCTCTGACTCACCGAGAGGTGGGAAAAAACCAAGGCCAGCGTCGTGACACTGTCTGGATTTAAATGACAAACCTGCTGCTCAAATCGTGTCATGTAATATTTATGAGAACACGCCACTAACATGTGAATCAATCTGTGTCAAATCATGTCACATGTGTCACAAACAAGACTTTAATATAATTGTTCATAGAATCGGCATCACAAGAGCAACTAAAAAAACATGTTCTATAGTTTTGTTGTTTATTACTTTATTTGTCAGGGACAATGTACAAAATACATTAATCTTACGAAAAGATGTTTTGTACCAGATTTAGCAGATGCTCATTTCCACCTGCAGTCCCAACGGCCTCACTGGTCAGAGCCGTGACTTCCCTGTGGATGGACGACTACTTTCCTCTGAGCAGGGACACGGTCTAAGCGGTGCCCAGCCTATTTTGAACCCTGTTTACATTTTTCAGACAGGCCTGTACAATGACTGAAAACATACATTGTATGTATGTGCAATTTGTCTAAATGGATGTAAAAGCAAAATCTCTTAAAGGGGGGGTATTATGCAAAATCAACTTTTTCAAGCTTTCCATCATGTTATTCTGTCACTCCCTCATTAAAAGCATGGCTGAAGTGTTGCCTTGGCACATTCACGTATTTCTGAGTCATCTGTAAAAACTCTGATGGCGGCCATTTTAGGGATAGGTTTGCCTGAGTCCTCCTAGGAACGCCCCCACCTCCTGGAGACGCCTCCGAGCTTTGGTCACCAGCCGAGTAACCAACCACTGCTCCTCAGTAGAACCCCCTCCCCACTGATGCCACAGACAGCGTGTGGAGGGGGCGTGTCTAAAGGCTCAGAGGTTCTTAAAGAGACAGAGGCCGATTTCAAGACATTCACTACAGCCATTTTGAGAGAGACATTTTATACAAGGCAGTTATTCTAATTTACTGCATTTACAGACCAACAGAAGGTTTGTCATCATTGTAGTGTGATATAGACTGGTGCTATGGGACTGAAAAAAGCAGAATACCCCCTCTTTAAACACATTGAAAAGGGCGACAGAATTGCTGCAGTTATGCATTATCTTTCATTATGACTGTGAAAACATTAGTGGTTTCCACCTATTGTCGGCAATGCATGTCAGGATTGATCATGTTTTGCGGCCCGGATTGAAGTGCTAGGCGGCCCGCCTTTGGCCCCTGGGCCTTAGTTTGCCCACCTCTGATCTAAACAGATCCATCTATCTATCTATCTATCTATCTATCTATCTATCTATCTATCTAGTATCTAACAGTCTATTTATGTTTCTAAGTTACATATTGTTCCCACAAATGATGAGAAAAGCTTTGTAAATGTTTTAGATATAATAAAAAAAAAAGTATTTACAGATGCGTTGATCGTGCCCAGTCATCATAAAGTTTTGTCACTTTACATAATAAGGCGTTTCAACATAACACAAGGTTTAGAAAATGTGGCGTGTTGTCGCGACGTGCGGTTTTATGACACAAAGCAGTGGACACACACACACACTTCTATTACATAATGCTGTTACGCCCGTCTGTCACCGTCCTCACATTCATCCTCCTGCCTCATCACAGACAGGGTTTCCCATTACTCAGAGCTCCCCGTGCAGGACCAGGAAGTGACTGCGTGTCTGTCGATGCAGCAGCGGCACTTTTTCTCTCTCCACCTCAAGGGCACTGGATCTCCGGCCTCTCGAGTGCGTCGGCGTGGGGGGGGTGTGTGTGGCACCTGTCTGTCTGCACATGACATCACTACCGGCCCTGTCACGCATGCTATCAAAGGAAGGCCACTTCACGCAGACGAGCTGGAACACAAAGCACGTCCCTCGCGGTTAATGAAATGAGTCAGAGCGGCTTCGGTTTAAGGCGGCGAAAGATGAAAATGCGTTGATGAGGCCGTTTCCGCAGCGTGAGGCGGTTTGATAGATGCTTGTGTGATGAGTCGGGGTGGATGTTTCTTTTGCCCGATGGGAAACCGTGTAAAGATGAGCATTTGAGGACGTCTTTATCTGATGTGACTTGGCAGACGTGTTTTCCCTGTTAGGTAATCCATATGTTGCACAAAAATAACCAATGATTCATGCGATTTTACTACAGATTCATCATTTGCTTTCACGAGGCATCACTTTATTGACTTTTAAATAAACAAGAAACCACAGCCCTGTTTGAAAAGGAATAAATCAACCACAAATTAATCTTGATTATAAAAGTTATCATCAAAAGCAGTGGTGTGCCGTCAGGGCCAGCAGGGCTTCTCTGCTCGCCCTGGACAAATGAAGAAAAAGGAAGTGTAAAATGTCTTAATAGTTTATATAATTTGTAATTTATTTATATAATGTACTGTTGAGTTGCTTGTATTGGTATTGTTGAGGTGTAACTGGTGTAATTTCCCACCCAAAAAGTGCCTTAGATGCAAGTTAGCCATTTTATACTCACTACTGCCACCTCAGGTCAGACGTGTAACTGCAGCTTCTATATTAAAGGAACAGGCCACCGTTTTACTGAGATATGTTCTTACCTTAGCCTTGACGAGTTCTTTAGGACCTGTCTGATCTTCAGTCACGTAAACACAGCGCAGACGGCGTTAGCATTTAGCCTCTCCCTCTCTCCTCTATAGCTCCAAAACAGGTCAAGATAGAAGCTACCAAGCTCTTCCACGTTTTCCCTATTTAAATATGGTTACGTGAAGTGTTCCACTGCAAAGTATAATTACACACAATTAAACAATGTGGATTTTCTAAGCGGATAAAAGGGGGAACTATATTGTAAGGCGTAATAATACCAGGAGTAATTTGGCATCCGCGCAGTAAAGTGAAGATTACTGCGCGGATTTCGAACTACTCCTGGCATTATTATATTATTATTATTATAGAAAATTAGGGGCAAAAAGCTAATAAATGTACCGACAAAAATAGACAGTTTTTCTGTTATTGACTGAATGATCAGCTGATATACAAATATCGTGACCGCCCTGTAAAAAATGAAGAAATGAAGGATCCGCACAACTGTTAGCTCCCAGCTTTTTAATATAGCTTATATACTATATACTATATGCACATATACTATACTACATATAGTATATGTGCAGGTGTGTTCGAGCTGTTTTTAATTGTCAAAAGAATGGCTTGGTGTCCGAAACATACTTGGTGAGCTTTAGTAAAAAGCTGACAGTTGTGTGGATCCTTCATTTTTTCTTCATTATTGCTATCTTCGATCCAGTACACTCACTATACTCACTGAGTATTATTGGATGTGCACGCCTTTACCCGCACCCTGTAAAAAATACCTCTATTTACTATTACTTGTTTGCATAGGCTCCCTATGTGCTCATAAAGCGCTGTGCGTCGGGCATCAAGAACAACTAGAAATGCGATTGACTGCGGAAATGCGGGAAGCGAATGCAGAAATTGCATAAACTCTTCAAATTGCATAATCAAATTTGCATAAAATGTGTAAATTGCATAAACGCTTTAAAATGCATAAACTGGTTAAATCCCATAAAGTGGTTAATTTGCATAAATTATTAATATTGCATAAACTTTTTAAATTCCATAAACTGGTCAAACTGTTGAAATGGCCTCAGTGCTTGATTGGCAGAAGCACAAATGACTGAAAGTCCTGGAGTCTCCCCATTGGCTGGATTCCCCCATACACACTAATGCAAAAATTTCAAAACCATGTTATAAAAAAACTGGAAATCTGCAGAAGCCAATTTTTTCTCAAAACCCACAAGTTGCAGAAGCTGAACATGCACAAAGTGCAGAAATTGCATAAAATGCAGAAATAAGTGCAGAAAAGCATGGATTTGCGGCAGCCCCATTATAAGTCAATGGGAAAAATCTCCGACATTTTGGCCGATTGCGGAAAAACCGCAAGTTGCAGAAGTCCCAAAAGTAATAGCACCTTCTCCTCAACATGCGGAACGTTTTGATGCATAACTTGCATAAATTGCACAAAGCATGAAGGTGCTGAAAGCTCTAGAAAATCGGGAAAAAGATGGAAGAGGAATAATAAGAACATGAAAACCAATAAGTCAATCAATGAGAAAGAAAACATGTGCCAACGCAACCAATGATACGACGCACAGAGGAATCCCTGTGTCGCACAAGGAGCCTCATGGTTTGTGGTGGAGTGAAGAAAATAAAACCCAAAACGCAGGACTGCAACAAAACTGGTGATGTTTAATGAACGATGAAAACCAAAATAACAAAATACAGAGAAAACTCAAACAAACCGGGGCTCAAATAGACAATGACGCGACAAGGGAAACACGGGGGTGTAAATACAAGAGGAAACGGAGCACAGGTGAAACACATCAGGGCGGGGCAGGCGAGTAACGAGGGATGTCAAACAGAAAAGCACCAAAAAGACATGTCAAAATAAAACATGGGACTAAACCAAACAAAAGAAAACATACAAAAACGGGAGAACAAAAGACGAATCATGCCTCAAATGGCTCACAGCGCCCTTGTGTTTGCACATTTCCCTGTTCTTCTTTGATGACACATTTCCCTGACTATTTTCCACCCTCGAGTGTTTCTTGAGAACTGATGAATTTCTCCCTTGTGAGATAAATAAAGTTCTATCTTATCTCACCTTCACCCCTCACCCTTTCTTTCTTTCTTCTTTTCTGCAGAACACACACAATCATGACGGTTTGCACTGTGCGCTCATTATTCCCCACAGGGCAGTGATGTGAGCTGCGGCCGGGTCCAAGGCCGTGGGAACCCAGGGTGCTGAGGGCGCTGCAGCACCCCCTGGTGGAGAGTTTGTGAACTGCAGGCAATATTAACCCCTTAACTCCCACCTGAACCGAGCACATTTTCTCCAGCTTTACCCCCCAGTCCAAAAGCTTCTGGAAAAAAGGTGTGAAAAAAGCAACAAAACTGAGACGAAAACAAGGATGAAAATGTGAAAAAAAGTGAGAAAACATTGACGAAAAAGTGACAAAAATTTGACAAAAAAGTGAGAAAAATTTGACGAAAAATTGAGAAAAAAAGGACGAAAAAGTGATAAGAATTTGACAAAAAAATGCAAATAATTTGATGAAAAAGTGACAAAAAAGTCACGAAAATTTGACAAAAATGAGATGACTGCCATTTTCTCCAGCTTTACCCCCAGTCCAAAAGCTTCTGGAAAAAAGGTGTGAAAATAGCAACAAAACTGAGATGAAAACAAGGATGAAAATGTGAAAAAAGTGAGAAAACATTGACGAAAAAGTGACAAAAAATTTACAAAAAAATGACAAAAATTTGACAAAAAAGTGAGAAAAAATTGATAAAAATTGAAAAAAAAAGGACAAAAATTTGACAAAAAAGTGAGAAAAAAATGGAAGAAAAAGTGATAAGAATTTGACCAAAAAATCAGAATAATTTGACTAAAAAGTGACAAAAAAGTCACGAAAACTTAATGAAAAAAAATGAGACGACTGCCCGACAAAAAAAGTGATGAAAAAAAATCTGACGTGAGGAAAAAGATCCATTTAGTTTAGTAGGTCTTTCAAATGAGGCGTTACACTGGCCTACAGGATTTGGGTAAAGCTGAACTGGAGAAAATGCTCTCGGTTCAGGCGGGAGTTAAGAGGTTAATAAATAGGATTTATGCACAGAAAAAGTATTTTGCGGGTAAATTTTGTCCCTCAGCGCCCCCTAACTAAAACATCTTCCCGCGGCTCTGGCCGGGTCATTTCGATGGTGTGTTGGAGCAAACAGACGGACGGCATGTGCGAGTGGGCGGAGCTACAGTGTGTTGCTGAATTATATTATCGCTGTTGGATTTCGATGCCAAAACGCCTCCTTCTCCTCCTCTGTCCTCTCAGCAGATTCTTTCCAACATCTTCCCTTATCTCTCACACTCTCCAGCGCATTGCAGCGCTTTAATTACTTTCTATTCAGCTCTGTAAAAATGCTGATTCGTTTCTTACTTTCATGGGAATACAGGTAGATTTTGTTGACCATTTGACTTTAGCTCAGAGCCGTGGGAAGATGTTTTAGTTAGGGGGCGCTGAGGGACAAAATTTACCCCCGAAATACTTTTTCTGTGCATAAATCCTATTGATTAACCTCTTAACTCCCGCCTGAACCGAGAGCATTTTCTCCAGTTCAGCTTTACCCGAATCCTGTAGGCCAGTGTAACGCCTCATTTGAAAGACCTACAAAACTAAATGGATCTTTTTCCTCACATCAGATTTTTTTTCATCACTTTTTTTGTTGGGCAGTCGTCTCATTTTTGTCAAATTTTCGTGACTTTTTTGTCACTTTTTCGTCAAATTATTCGCATTTTTTTGTCAAATTCTTATCACTTTTTCGTCCTTTTTTTTCTCGCGATTTTTCGTCAAATTGTTCTCACTTTTTTGTAAATTTTTTGTCACTTTTTCGTCAAATTATTCGAATTTTTTGGTCACATTTTTGTCCATTTTTTGTCACTTTTTCGTCCATTTTTTCTCAATTTTTCCTCAATGTTTTCTCACTTTTTTCACATTTTCATCCTTGTTTTCATCTCAGTTTTGTTGCTTTTTTCACCTTTTTTCCAGAAGCTTTTGGACTGGGGTAAAGCTGGAGAAAATGTGCTCGGTTCAGGTGGGAGTTAAGGGGTTAATATTGCCTGCAGTTCACAAACTATCCACCAGGGGGCTCTGCAGCGCCCTCAGCACCCTGGGTTCCCACGGCCTTGCTTTAGCTGGAGGATTTGGAGGCTCCAGTTACTGCTTTGTGACTTCTTCCACACACACATCTTGATCTTGGCCTAGCAGTTCTTAGAAGGTCTACATTTTTCCCCCCAAGGTGAACATTTTGAGACCCACTGATATGATCCGCCTGACGGTGCAGCCCTTACACACATGAATACCGGATGTAAATGCTTTGAGTTACAGCTGGATATAAATGCGTCTGTGCGGATGGTTGCTGTTGCATAACCTGAATGGATGGATTCAACGCACCGTGTGACTAGTTATGTAATTTCACCTTTGCTAACGATTGAAAAGAGGTTATTGAATGAATTTCCGGACTATAAGTTGCTACTTTTTTCTGATAATCAGGTGCGCTCAATGGTCGGAACATTATGGTAATCATTGACAATTTAACACAATGCTATCGGAGATCCATCTGAACAGAGAGAAAAGATAGTAATTTTCTACAACTGTCTTTCACTATCACTACGTAACAGGCAGAGGTGGGAGTGAGTCACTCAATGCAAGTCTCGAGTCAAGTCCAAGTCGTGAAGGTCCAAGTCCCAAGTAAGTCCAAGTCAATCGGTCATGCACTAAAGGCAAGTCAAGTCAAGTCTTGCTTTAGTCGGCAAGTCACCTCAAGTCACAAACGCCTGCGTGTCGACTTTTCATGTGTTTAATCTTGAAAATAACAAGTGCTTTCTCAAGATATAGCGATTTTGAAAATTTAGGCTAAAATCAAACTTTTTAAAATCTCATGGATTTGGATTGAAAGTCTAATTAATATTTAAAAGCCACAACATTCAAAATATATGTATTATAAACAAACAGTCTATGTACAAAATTGCTGGGACGGCATTTTAAGGAAGGCGGCCCGGGCTAATGCTAACGGTTAGCTAGCACTTGCTACAACTGCCGTTTTTTCACTTCTACTGAACAATCTGCTGTGAGAAAATATCCATATGGGCCCGATTTACACCTGACTTTATTTGTGTGAGAAAATAAGTTGAGATTCCACCAGAAAATGTCTAAAAAAAGGGAAAATTGTGTTTCTCTAAAGATTCTATTTTCCCCCCTTCTATGACGAGATGCCGTCTGTATCTATATCCATGGATACACCCTGGTAACCATGGATACAGTATCAGATTCTACAGAATAGTGGAAACACAGCCAGGCCAAGTAGAGTAAGTGTGTTTGAGAGTGCGCATGGGGGATGACGGATGGAAACTACCCCAAGGCTACAATCCGGTGTGGCTTGTTTACATGCATGAGACCCGTGTATGTTCATTAACATGCACTGTCCCGACCAAATGAACCAATACATAAAATATCATGAGCTTCCCCTGTGTGAAAGACTGGCCTCCACTGTGACCTTATGTAAAGAGCATTATTCTTTTATCGTAAGAGAACATGAGCGGTGAGTCCGTTCTGGCACGTTTGTTCACATGGTCTGAAGTCAGAAGACGAGGCCAGTGTATGCACAGACATGAGAAGCGCATTAGTGACTCATGAAACATCCACTGCACATTTAGCTCGTACGACAGTTCCCCCCTATTTGTCTCACGTGAAGCGCTTTGTGACCGTGTCCGTGAAAGTATAAATAAAGTTCTTCTTCTTCTTTAACCAACAACTTTCAGCTACATCACAGAACCAGGATTGTCGCACGATCCAATTTTGATTCTCTCAGAAATCCATCTTCAAAAGCCGGAGCTGATTCATTTGAGCTCAAATCCCCCGGGACTCGGACCAATCATGGCGGCGTCGGCGCGAGCGGACGGGTTTGATGTTTGGCGACGACAACATTCGTTTTTATCAGTGATTGACGACGCCGCGACGATGGAAAAACACAAGGTACGCTGACACGCGCTCACTTTTTAATTAAATCTAATGTTGGTACTTTTGTCTGGACCCAGTTTGATCCAGCCTAATGGCAGGCAGTTAAAGATGGTGCAAAGAAGCTGAGAAGTGTCTGAATAACTCTTCACAACATGTCAGAGCCGTGGGAAGATGTTTTAGTTAGGGGGGGCTGAGGGACAAAATTTACCCCCAAAATACTTTTTCTGTGCATAAATCCTATTTATTAACCTTAACTCCCGCCTGAACCGAGAGCATTTTCTCCTGTTCAGCTTTACCCAAATCCTGTGGGCCAGTGTAACGCCTCATTTGAAAGACCTACAAAACTAAATGGATCTTTTTCTTCACATCAGATTTTTGTCTTATTTTGGTCAAATTTTCGTGACTTTTTTGTCACTTTTTTTTTCGAATTATTCACATTTTTTGGTCAAATTCTTATCATTTTTTCGTCCTTTTTTTTCACAATTTTCTGCCAAATTTTTCTCACTTATTTGTCAATTTTTGTCATTTTTTGTCATTTTTTGTCACATTTTTTGTCACATTTTTTGTCACATTTTTTGTCACATTTTTTGTCACATTTTTTGTCAAATTCTTATCACTTTTTCGTCCTTTTTTTTGCAATTTTTTGTCATTTTTTGTCAAATTTTTTGTCACTTTTTCGTCATTTTTTGTCACATTTTTTGTCACTTTTTCGTCAAATTATTCACATTTTTTTTGTCAAATTCGTATCAATTTTTCGTCCTTTTTTTGTCATTTTTGGTCACATTTTTTGTCACTTTTTCGTCCTTTTTTTTGCAATTTTCCGCCAAATTTTTCTCACTTTTTTGTCAAATTTTTTGTCACTTTTTCGTCAAAGTTTTCTCACTTTTTTCACATTTTCCTCCTCGTTTTCATCTCAGTTTTGTCGCTATTTTCACACCTTTTTTCCAGAAGCTTTTGGATCGGGGTAAAGCTGGAGAAAATGTGCTCGGTTCAGGTGGGAGTTAAGGGGTTAATATTGCCTGCAGTTCACAAACTATCCACCAGGGGGTGCTGCAGCGCCCTCAGCACGCTGGGTTCCCACGGCCTTGCAACATATCAGTGTCCGTTGCACACGCGGGCACGACACATGTTCACGTGTGCTACAGTTCAGCGATGATGCCGGCAGCTCGCCCTGTACATGACTCATCTCTGATTGCAAAAACATCTACAGAACCTGTGTAGGAAATGCTATCGGCTCGGACACTGACATGCGATCAATAAAGAAGCCCATATAGGTTCATTTCACTTACTCATTTCACTAGAGGTCGTAACTATGGCGACTCACGGGGAATATAATCGGGTTGTTAAGGGTGACGTCACACACGATGATGAGCTACTTCCGGATCCAAACTATGTCATGAGCAAAAGCAGAAACTTTATCTTAACTTCCTGCTACGAAATATCCTGACTAAGAGCGATGCAGAAAAACTTATTCACGCATTTGTCTCTTCAAGGCTGGATTACTGCAACAGCCTGCTGGCAGCGTGCCCTAAAAGCTCCCTGACAAGTTTAGCTGCAAGATTGTTAACGCGGACAAAGAGAAGGGAACACATTGTCTCTCCATTGGCTTCCTGTTGAGTTTAGCATAACATTTAAAATCCTGCTCCTCACATTTAAATCCATAAAGGGTTTAGCTCTATCTACAAGACGCTGTCATTCCATATCAGCCAACCAGAGACTCCGCTCTCAAAACTCAGGGCAACTAGTGATTCCTCGAGTCTCCAAAATCACTGTAGGAGGCGCTGAGGGACAAAATGTACCCCCAAAATACTTTTTCTGTGCATAAATCCTATTTATTAACCTCTTAACTCCCGCCTGAACCGAGAGCATTTTCTCCAGTTCAGCTTTACCCAAATCCTGTAGGCCAGTGTAACGCCTCATTTGAAAGACCTACAAAACTAAATGGATCTTTTTCCTCACGTCAGATTTTTTTTCATCACTTTTTTTGTCGGGCAGTTGTCTCATTTTTGTCAAATTTTCGTGACTTTTTGGTCACTTTTTCGTCAAATTATTCGCATTTTTTTGTCAAATTCTTATCATTTTTTCTTCAATTTTTTTCACAATTTTCCGCCAAATTTTTCTCACTTTTTCGTCAAATTTGTGTCCATTTTTGTCATTTTTTGTCAAATTTTTTGTCACTTTTTCGTCAAATTATTCTCATTTTTTTTGTCAAATTCTTATCACTTTTTCGTCCTTTTTTTTGCAATTTTTCGTCAAATTTTTGTCATTTTTTTGTACATTTTTTGTCACTTTCTCTTCAATGTTTTGGCACTTTTTGGTAAATTTTTTGTCACTTTTCCATCAAATTATTCTCATTTTTTTGTCAAATTCGTATCACTTTTTCGTCCTTTTTTTCATAATTTTTCGTCAAATTTTTCTCACTTTTTTGTCAAATTTTGAGCCTTTAGCTCCAAGCTCCGGTTTTATGGAATAAACTCCCAGCCCACGTTAAAGAAGCAGAAACAGTCCCTACATTTAAGTCTAGGCTCAAAACGTACCTCTTCGAATTAGCTTATCAGGTCAGTTAGGTAAAGCTCTGACCCACAGTAATTTAGCATCCGCACAGTAAAGTGAAGATTACTGCGCGGATTTCGAACTACTCCTGGTATTATTTCGCCTTACTTAATATAGTTAATTATTAATATAGTCCCCCCTTTTATCCGCTTAGAAAATCCACATTGTTTAATTTTGTGTAATTATACTTTGTAGTGGAACACTTCACGTAACCATATTTAAATAGGGAAAACGTGGAAGAGCTTGGTAGCTTCTATCTTGACCTGTTTTGGAGCTATAGAGGAGAGAGGGAGAGGCTAAATGCTAACGCCGTCTGCGCTGTGTTTACGTGACTGAAGATCAGACAGGTCCTAAAGAACTCGTCACAGCTCAGGTAAGAACATATCTCAGTATGGAAAAACGGTGGCCTGTTCCTTTAAATTCGGCTATTCCAAGGACGTTGCCGACCACTGGTGTATGTAATCAGGTAATCATGTACAGGGGCGTAGCACCTAATTCTGGGCCCTGGGTACAAACGATCTTGGTGGACCCCGCTCATATTTTATGTTCTTTAACCACATAACAGTGACAATTTTACAGTGCAGTTCATTTAATTTCTATTATAACATAATTGTATATAGCCTAACTAGGTGAAAAAATTGGTCGACCATTTTTTATTTTGTTTTTGTTTTTGGGTCACTTTTTGTTGAATTCTTGTCATTTTTTTTGTCGAGTTTTTGTTGAATTTTTGTCACATTTTTGTCACATTTTTGTTGATTTTTTGTCACATTTTGGTTGAGTTTTTTGTCACTTTTTGTTGAATTCTTATTGAATTTTTGTCATTTTTTTGTTGAATTTTTGTTGAATTTTTGTCACTTTTTGTTGAATATTTGTCACATTTTTGTTGAATTTTTGTTGAATTTATGTCACATTTTCGTTGAATTTTTGTCACATTTTTGTCACATTTTTGTCACATTTTTGTTGATTTTTTTGTCACATTTTGTTGAATTCTTGTTGAATTTTTGTCATTTTTTCGTTGAGTTTTTGTTGAATTTTTGTTGAATTTTTGTCACATTTTGGTTGAATTTTTGTCACATTTTTGTTGAATTTTTGTCACATTTGTCACATCCTTGTTTTCTTCTCATTTTTTGTGGCTGTTTTGGTGCTTTTTCCCAAAGCATCTTTTTGATTAGGGTAAAGCCAAACTGGAGAAAATGGGATCCGTTCAGGTTAAAGGGGTGTCAGGGCCCGAAAATTCATCCATCATTATTGTTTGTTTAAAATTCTGTGTAGCAACCGTTGTATTTCAGCCTGGCTGTGTTTGATTCTTATAGCATCCATTATGAGGAAACTTAGAAAGTACAATATAGAACGCTTTTTGCAGCACTTTTGAGGGCCCCCCACCCTGCACTGGGCCCTGGGTACTCAGCACCCTTTACCCCCCCAGTCCGACGCCCCTGATCATGTATATCAGGTCTACATGAAAGGAAAGGCTTGGTTCCAGTGGGCCGGGCTGAATGAGGTGGGGGCCACATGTCGCTCGTCTGTCCTTGCCTTGAGCCAGTGATGGTGATCAATATTCACATGTGCCACTTCAATGCACTGCCCACTGAGCGAAGCCGTAACAAGCGCAGAGTAAAGAGGCTCAAGACGTCTCTGTGCAGCCCTTATCTCGTCCGTTCCACATGAGAATATTATCGATTCTGTGCTCGGATGGTTTTCTCCCACATCAGTCTCACATGCTTCTCAGATAACAGGAGACAGAGGGGGGGATGCAGCACAAAGCAGATAAACAAACACCCTTTTATAAGATAAGATAAGATAAGATGGTACTTTATTGATCTCACAGATGGAGAAATTGCATTCGATGAGAGAGCATCCGGCAGCAGCACCCATTCAGTGCGCACCACTCTTTTTTTTTTTTCTTTGGTGAAAGATGGTTGTGTCGCGGCCGCCATCTTCACTGTCACAGGAGGAGCTCTTGCGCTTGACGAAGACGAAGGAACGTTATTAAGACGAAGGAACGTTATTTATATAGCACCTTTAATAGATGAAATCATGAAGTGCTTCACAAGAGGATCTGAAACAACAAAGCGTTACAAAAATGTACAAAGAAACAATCATAGTCTTGTCAACTGAAAGCTCGTCTGAACAGCCGTGTCTTCAGCGGCTTTTTGAAGAGAATCAACAGACTCGGCCACACGTAGAGAAAGAGGAAAGTCATCAGTGTTGGGGTGACACTGAGCAACGAGTAAAGGAACAAGTTAATTTTGCATTTACAGGTAATCTAGTACTAGTGTCTTTTTCAAATCAGTGAAGTCAGTTTGGGTCCTGGCCTCTCCCTCGTCTCAGTCCTTCAGCGGCTGCAGCACAGACTGTGTCGTCCAAAACTCTACAGTAAGGTGGCAACATGGCAGTTTTCATTGTTTCATTATGGCATTTCATTATAGATTGCAAACTGAATTTTAATGAAAACTCTGCTGCTGTTTGTAAAAAGGGTCACCAACGACTGTATTGTCTTCGGAAACGGTCCTTCTTTCATGGAGATAAAACTGTGATGACACTTTTCTGTCGGGCGTTCATCGAAGCCACCCGAGCTTTCTGCCTGGTCGCCTGGTACGGGAGCTCTTCTGTTAGAAACAAAAACGCCTTGAATCAGCTGGTCAAGTGGTCCAGTAAAGTCATCGGCCTCAGACCAGTTTGGACTTTCTGGAAGGACGGCACGAAGCATCGTAAAAGACTCAGAGCATCCTTTGCATTCAGAGTTTCGATGCTTCCGTCTGGGCGTCGGTTTTTGATGCCAATAAGTCACACAAACCGTTTTAAGAAAAGCTTTGTTCCCGCTGCCCTTTCCTTTATGAACAAGTCGGGATCAAATCGCCCCTGACACGGGTTTTTATCTTTGTTACTGTCAAGTGGCTTAAACTTCAGTTGTTTCTGTACCAAAGGCACATCCTGTCAGTATCTGGAGCACTTACAAGCTTTATATTTAAATATGTGTGATGTTTTATCTTTGGTTAATGTGTTTTAATGTAAAGACTAGTTCTCAGAATTGCAAGACGAATTTACCCACGGGTACAAATAAATTAACCTAACCTTGAGCGCATTCCAATCCTGGAAGTATTTACATTATTCTTACTTACTGGCGAAAAGGACCATACAGACGAAGCTGGTGGCGAAGCTAAAGAGGAAAACCACGATGAAGCTTTTGACAGTATCGGTCCTTCCGATGTAATCAACAAACTTGTAGCTGGTTATGTGGTTGAGGAAAAGCTGCACAATTAATTAAAACAGTCGAGTATGCTGTGTGTTTTTATTATTACCAATTCAATGCGCTTTGTAAACAGACACAACTGGCGCAGCTTCTGTCGGGGCCAAAATCTAGGCCTCGACTGATTCAATGAGATCAGGCTCATTATTGTTGCCTATTGCTGTAATTTGTCCATATACAAAATAAATCTTTGTGATGCAAATTTATTGTGCCACTATTTAACACATTGACTGGTGTTGGTCGGTTTGTGTGTTAGCTTTTTTGGCGACTCAGTTTGTGAAATGGAGCATTACGCATCATAAAAAAATGGATCGATCACTAATGGCTTAGTGATTTCTTAGATTTGGCAAAACTGGAACAATGGGCCTCACACATGCATAATGCAAGGTCAAAAAATATTATTTTCTAGGACAAAGTATTTACTGCTATTTATCCTGGGATGTTCCATTGAACATCTGTATCCTTGATTTCACCACTGAAATTGTACTATTATATCTCTGCATCTATAATAAAGGGTATGAAACGGACAGCACAAATAATCATCGAATGTCAACTCTGAATTTTGTCAATAGAAAATACCACGGGGTCCAGTCCAGGGGTGGTGGGGGACGGGAGTTGGGTCCCAATGGTTGGGTGGGGTAGCGTGCCTTTGAGTTTGCAATATGTATCTGCGCTGTATATATATATATATATATATACATTTTTTTTTGTGCATCTCTCGCTGTACGATATACATGCTGAATACGTGGATTCTCACCTCTACACTTTAATGGAAAATCAATAAAAATTGATTACAAAAAATAAAAAAATTTATCGACAAATGAAGGCTGTAAATAGATGTTTTTAATTGGTAACGCATAAGTCTCTGATGTGTTACCTTCATAATAAAGTCACGCAGTAACGTAACAAGCTACTATTCCAGAGGAGAAACAAGCTAACTTTATGAGTTACTTTTAAAAGTAACGTTACCCAACACTGTTTAGGAGCAACGGCTTCAAATCAATCAATCAATCAGTGATTTTGTACAGCCCAATATCACAACAGGAGTTGCCTCACAGGGCCGCACAGAACATTAAGGCAGTAACGTTCCTATAATGTCCAAATAAGCGTCGGCATTAGGTGGCGACGGGCGGCGTAGGTCTCCCCTGTCCTCAGACTCTCCAACACGGTGAGGAAACACTCAAAAACCCAGGGGGAGAGAAGAGAAACCTTGCGGAGAACCACAGAAGGAGAGATCCACTCCCATGGACGGACAGGCTATAGAGACCCAGGGCCGATGGGAGTCCCATTTTAGACCGTCCAGTCCTTGTCCTCCAGAAGGCAGGGTCGAACGATGGGTCACTGGGACAGTGAGGAGGTTCTGGCCTGAGGACCTAAAGGTGCGACTGGAGGAGTGGGTCACAGCAGGTCAGACACACATATGGGAGCGTGACCATGCGAGGCTTTAAAAGTTAAAACTAAAATGTTATACTCGATTCGAAGTTAGATGGGAAGCAAGTGCAGAGAGGATGAATGGGAGGAATGTGTCATTGAAAGTATCGCTGCAGCATTTTGAACCATTTGAAGACGATTCAAAAAGGAGCTACATAGATAAAAGCATGAATCACAAATTCAAGATAAGAGTTGGTTAAAATTGGCCATAACTTGGTGATATTTCTCAATGTTTTGGGTCAAACAGCAAGATTTCTGACGCTCGACTGAACCGAGGAGCCCCGAGAACCAAGCCGGTTTGAGGGGATTTACTGCTTTGGAGCAATTACCAAAATCGGAGGTCTCTTTAGAATTCAGCTGAAGGCAGTTTTCACAGAGCCACTTTACACTTAAAGACAATCCACTAAGGAGACAGTTTGTGCATCTCTGACTCCTGAAACGAAAAATACAATTGAATATCATCAGCAAACTGCATGCTGATGCTTCCATTGGGTCAGCTAATAAACTGTAACAATGTGTCGTACCACAACTATGCAGACGACACTCAAATCTACGTGTCACTGATACAGGAGAACATGGGCCTGTAGATACACTCTGTCACTGCATCCAACAGATCAGTTTGTGGAGGCAAAACAACTTTCTCCAACTAAACTCAGACAAAACTGAGATCATTGTTTTTGGTGTGTTATCAGTCACCTTGAGTCTCTCTCTCTAAAACCAAAAAATCAGGTTTGAAATCTGGGAGTAATCATGGACTCAGACCTGAACTAAAACAGCCACATCAAAGCAATAACATCAGCAGCTTTTTACCATCTGAAAAACCTGGCTAAGATCAGAGGAATCGTGTCAAAACCAGACTTAGAGAGACTTATCCATGTGTTTGTCTCCAGCAGGTTAGACGACTGTAACGGCCTACTCACTGGCCTCTCTAAACGAGCTGTCAGAGCTGCAGAACATTCAGAACGCTGCTGCTCGAGTCCTGACAAGAACCAGGAAATACGACCATATTAGTCCAGTGCTCCGGTCTCTGCACTGGCTTCCTGTCGCTCAGAGAAAAGACTTTAAAACAGCTCTGCTCGTTACAAGTCTTTTCATGGTTTAGCACCAAAGTCCATCTCTGACATGTTAGAGCCGTATGAACCATCTCGGGCCCTGAGCACTTCAGGGAGGGGCCTCCTGGTGGTTCCCAGAGTCAGGACTAAACACGGTGAGGCTGCGTTTCAGTTTCATGCAGCTAAAATCTGGAACAGTCTTCACGAGGATGTGAGACAGGCCTCAACTCTGACAATGTTCAAATCCAGGCTGAAAACAGTTCTTTTTACCCACACATATGACTGAAAGTATTTTATCTACACTCTCGCCTTTTACTGTAATTGATCAATTTTATGTTGATGTTGAGGAGAAGGAGCGACAAAACAGAGGTTAGGAAACTTTGTGTGAACGAGCAAGAAAAAAATAGTGCTCAAGACAGAGCGAGTCAAAACAAGACTTAAAAATGCATATGACTGAAAGTATTTTATCTGCACTCTTGCCTTTTACTGTAATTGATTAATTTTATGTTAATGTTTTTATTGATTCTATTTGCTTTCTTGTATTTATGCGACTGTGAAGCACTTTGAATTGCCTTGTGTATGAATTGTGCTCTACAAATAAACTTGCCTTCAGAGGCGATAAAGCGGCTAATGACTGATGTACAACAAAAAACAAAACTGGCCCCAAGACTGATCCCTGAGGAACCCCATGCAGCAAAGCGTGTTCTATCGGCAAAATAACTATATTATTATCATGATTCTATTCTGCTCATGTTATATTCAGCATTTGCCATTGACCACATCGGACAGTGTATTCAAAAGGACTCCCGCAGCACAATATGGTTTGGTTTCGATCATTCATTCGAGTGTCATAAATAATTCATGGCGGCGCCTTCAAACGATTTTATCCCTTTGATTAAAACACGGCGCAATTTTACAGTCCGTGCTTTTTTTTGTGTTTTTTATTTTACCCCGGCCCGTCCCCCGTGGTTTTTAGCTGTTTATCTGCTCCCCGCTCTCATCTCGTTTTGTTCCATCCGAAGCTCCGGCAGATGTGCACCGGCGGTCGTCCTTGGAGATTTCCCCCCGGCAAACAAAGCCTTTTTTTCCTCCCCTCCTCCTCCTCCTCCTCCTCCTCCGTCGCCTCGCTCGCCTCGCTCCGCCGCCTCCCCCCCCCCTCCCTCCGCACATGCACACACATCACCATCGAGCATGTCTCCGCGTGCTTCTCTCACTCTCCTCCATCTCCACCGCCGCTAAAGCTACATCCCCATTCCTGCGTTTCCTCTTCTTCTTCTTCTTCTTCTCCTCCTTTTTGTTTTGCGTCGCCGATCGCTCCCTCAACTGGGCGCCGAACTGCCCAGATCTCAGGCTGGAGAAGGGGAAGCCACATCAAACGCCAGGTAGGCAAGGAAAGGGAAGGCGCGCTGTGTTATTCATTATTGGGATGCGCGGCGTTACGTAATCGCGGGGACACGCTTCAACCGAGCGTGGCGGCGGCGGCTTCGGCGGTTTGACATCTCGGTTTTGACGGCTGGCTGGTGCACGGCCGCAGATTAGACATTATGAGCCGACTGATAATGCCGTCCCGCTGGCTGATGTTTTGAAAGGCGTTGAAGTGATGCTACTCTGTCACCTAGCATAGACCTGCGCGGGCTGATGTTTTGGGATGGAAGGATCAAACTGGGCTCTGAGAGGTTCAAGCCAGCGCAGTGTCATGTGTGTTTGTTGTTGTAAGGGGAAAATGTGAAGTTTTAATGCAGAATCAGTGTGTTGTGGCGCTCGATTAAGCACAATATCTTGGACTTTCTGTGATAAACAAGACTCGTGTGTGTTCATTGAATGTACAATAACCATGCTTTTGACTGACTACAACTTGTTTAGCCTTTATAAATGATGAATTAACACTTAATTCATAATGAACAATTCACTAGTTAAGTGTGACTAACACTTAACGGAACAGGCCACCGTTTTTCCATACTGAGATATGTTCTTACCTGAGCTTAGACGGGTTGATACGTACCTGTTTGGTCTTTGTGCGTGTCCTCAGTCATGCAAAACGACCAAAAATGTTGCTAGCATTTGGCCTCTCCCAATGTATTCCTATGGCTCCAAACGGGGTGAAGTTAAAAGCGACCAAGCTCTTCCACAGGCACAAAGACCAGACAGGTACGTATCAACTCGTCTAAGCTCAGGTAAGAACATATCTCAGTATGGAAAAACGGTGGCCTGTTCCTTTAAGTGTTCACTCATCATTTATTAAGGCTAAACAAGGTACTGTTATTATATGGCAATGGTAAATGAACTCAACTTGTAAAGCGCTTTTCTACCTTTATCAGGCCCAAAGAGCTTTACAGCAAGGAACCAGTCACCCACTCACTCTCTCATTCATGCACCCATTCTCCGTAGACACTGGAGGCAAGGAGGGTGACGTGTCTTGCCCGTGGACACAACGACAGTGTGTGTTTGCGGGAGCTGGGATTTGAACACATGCTCTACTGCTACTACAGCTTTGGAGACTGTTATCAAAAAACCTACCAAATAGATAATCTGTTTCAAGCAAACGCCTGGACCAAAATGATATGAACTCATTCAACTCTAATACTCCAGGCCTTGTTCCCCAGGCAGGAGCGTGACGTGAACAGGCTGCTGAAGTGCACAGCCATCACTATTGACACGCAGGTCATACAGATTTAATATTTCCCAACAGCATACGCTGTTCTAAAAGTGGATTTTGCCGATAATAGAATTTAGCCACTGTTAGCTGGTGTTAGCCTAACATCTGCATGTAGCTTACCTTCATAGTTCATATTTAGCGGGTTTTTTTCTGTTGTATTACAGCTTGACACCTCTGAATGATTCCATATCACTCACCAGAATGCAGACATTTGTTCTCCTCACGGCTTACTAAACTTTAATGGTGATCAAAACTGAGCGCTCCTCTGTGGGGCACCGCCCACAACAAATGCGCTGGTGGAAACAGAAAGGTGTGCGGGGTAGAGTCGATCGTGGCGTGAAAGATCGAGTCTGGGAACCACTGCACTTTGCAACTTTCTCTGTGGAGGAAAACCTTTCATGACTTCTGTTAAGCTGGTGAGATGTTGGAGACATTGTTTTCTTTTCTTACATTTCTGACTTTATTTTTCTATAATAATGTTTACTTCATGTTCGAAAGTGCAGGTCTAAAGATGCCATTTTATGCAACTTTACATGTTGCATAAAAGCATTTGTATCCATTTTTAATTACTTCCACTTCGCTTCAATTATTCATACAACCACAGTACACGGTAAGCTTTCGTAGCCTCCCACAAGTTTCTCCTTTTAAGTCCGATTATGCAGATGGCTTAACCAGACTGTCTAAAGAAGAGTCAAATGCATCCAAGTGCTATATTAATAAACAACTATGTGCAATCACAGAGTCTCAGCAACAAGTTATAGTCAAGGAGAGTAAAGTGGCATCGATCAGGGCTGGGACGAATATCGGATCGGACTTGGATCGCAATACTTTGTGCTGCAAAGTTATAGCATTTTGTTCTCTTCAATCTGAACACTTCAGTGAATGTCAAATGGCATTTGGTTTGTAAACCTTGGACACATAACTTTTTACACATTTTAGAGTAAACATATCACTTAATAATTTACAGATCAGATCGGCCCCTGAGTATCGTGATATGTATCAGATCATGATAAAAGTGGATCATCCCAGCCTTACAATGTTACGATGTGTGGTGGGGATTCGACCCAAAAGCAAAAACAGCCAAAAACAGGTTCAAAGGAAATTTAATGGCAAAGGCCAAGAACAAACAAAAATGCAAAACTCACATAGCACAGGAACACGGAACAGGACACACACACAACGCACCATAAGAATACAATGAACCGACAAGGACAAGGGAAAACACAGGGGTCTATATACAGAAGGAACAGGGAACAGGTGAAACACATTAGGGCGGGACAGGTAATCAACACAAGGGAAGCAAAGCAAAACCACAAGGACAGAACAGACATGACAAAATAAAAGACTTGACAGAACCAAACCAAAACAGGGGACAGAACACAGACAGAACCATGACAGTACCCCCCCATCAAGGGACAGCTCCCAGATGTCCCAAAGTCAATGAACCCGGGAGGGCGGAGGGGGCCAGGCGGAGGGAGCAGACTCCCGCAGGTCAGGGGGCCATGGAGGCAAAGAATGCACCAGGGATGCCAGGTCTGGGGGCCACGGAGGCAAGGCAGCCGGAGGATACAGGTCTGGGGGCCATGGAGGTCTAGGACATGACAGAGGCGGGTCCGGGGTCTCCGGCAGAGGCGGAGGCGGGTCCGGGGTCTCCGGCGAAGGCAGAGGCGGGTCCGGGGTCTCCGGCGAAGGCAGAGGCGGGTCCGGGGTCTCCGGCGAAGGCAGAGGCGGGTCCGGGGTCTCCGGCGAAGGCAGAGGCGGGTCTGGAAGGTCCACTGACGGCCAGGGCGGCAGAGGCCTGACAAAATAAAAGACTTGACAGAACCAAACCAAAACAGGGGACAGAACACAGACAGAACCATGACATACAATATATATTCATATTATTCCTTTAATATCTTTAAATACCTGTGAAAGTTACTTCGTTTGTTTTTTCTTCCTCAAAATGCAC
The DNA here is from genome assembly GCF_951799975.1 of Gobius niger. Classification (NCBI taxonomy): domain Eukaryota; kingdom Metazoa; phylum Chordata; class Actinopteri; order Gobiiformes; family Gobiidae; genus Gobius; species Gobius niger. The sequence goes on from NC_136868.1 coordinate 2,683,127, forward strand.
CAGAAACCTTCGCCCTATTGAATGATACTAAATAAACATTATTGAGAATGGGGGGTTGTATTTTTATAAATGGGTGGTACCTGTGATAAGAAACCTCTCCCTATTGGATAAGTATAAAGTTAACCTGCTGCCAACAGTGGTTCGCACCCACATTCCCCTTGAGGCGTTAATTTCTACTCTAAGTACCCACTAACTCGAGGATCCTGCAGCTATTAAGTTATTGTGTATTTAGTCAAGTGTTATATTCAAAATATAGCTAAAATACTCACTCAAAAATACTTTCAAGCTTATATACCGTAAATGCTCTAATACAGGCCTTTATTTACTCAAGGGCATCTAGGACCAGGCCTTTATTGGAACCAGGCCACAATTAGAGACAGGCCTTTATTTCTATTTGAGCAAAACGGACGACCAGGAAAATGAAGAAAAACGACATTTGTGTCCATTTGCACCTAAAATATTAGGTTCATTTATTAATGAACATTTCAAACCCTCTCCCAGCGGCTGGAACATTGACGCCTTTTATTTTGTCGGGACAACAGGAAGTGTTTCGTTGCTGTTAGCGGAGCTTTGACATCAGTGTCACTGCAGGTTTCTGTTTCGTTTTTACCGCGGACCGGATTATTTGTTGTTATCTTGTGTAAAAGGCGAGTCTAGACGGAGCGTTTGTGTTTGTGATCGATCATGAGACTGACCCGAGAGAAGACGAGACGCTCGCGCTGATGGGAGGAGTTATTTTGAGGCATGGGACTGACCTGCACACGGAGCAGCTGGACGTGCTTTGAAGACGCGATGGTGACTTTATTAAAACCCTGGAGGGTCACACAACATTTGTTGCCCTGTTTCCAAATATCGTCACAGGAGGTTTGAAAAGTGGCTAAATCTCTGTCAAAGTTACGCTCGGATCAGCTCCTCCGCAGCGTCCCCCTCGGCCCGGGTTCAGTTTGTTACTTCCTGCACGTGAGTTTTCATTTACACCAGTATGAGACAAATTCCTAACATGGGGAATATTTCTACCGCTATAGTTTCTAATAAAAGCCCCGGCCTGTTTTAGAGACCGGCTTTAATTTGCCTCCGCCAGCCGCGAACCCGGCCTCTGTCGAAGACCCGGCCACTAATGGAATACAGGCCAGTATTAGAGAATTTACGGTATAAAGCTAATATTGATATTCTACTCAGTTACATCTTTTTTTTATCTGAGGGAATTGTGTGCATCCCGTACGTGTTGGGAAACACTGTTCTAGAGCATCAATAGTTGCTGACGAAGCTTCTAAGTGAGAGCTGAAACGACTCAGATGAACAACTTTAGACGATAAGACAGCTGCAAACTTGGTGACGATGCTGTTTATTGTATCACCGAGCAGCTGGGCCCAGGTGAGCGCAGTCCAGACAGTATTGTTAATGTGCGACTGACGATTCTGAACCGCGTTACGCTTTACCAAATCGACATGCTTTTCAAACGGCGGCTGAACGCCCGACGCCCTCTCTCCTGAGTGCGCTTTGTTAAGCAGTAGCAGAAAGTCCACAATCCCCCGTCCCCGCTGACACTGGTGATGTCCACGCTGAGTGCGGGGGGTGTCAGGGACCCTCGTGCCAAAGCTGAGAGGGGCTTTTGAAGTCCGGAGCGCAGGAGAGCTCCTCTGGCTCTCGTTTATCCAGGCCTTTCATTACAACCACATGATTCACTGCTAACACCCGTCCACCTCTGCTCCGCCAGCGACCATCGCACTTCCCTGCACTTAGCCGGGATATTAACCGGAACGGAACATTCATTCATTTGTGTTTTTAATTCAAGTCTTGGTTCAAGTGATATCAGTCTGACCGGAACAATCTGTCGTGTATTATCGACTTGGATGGTCTGCCAACTTACTGCCAATGAAGGTGTTTCCATTTGGCAGATGCTGTTTCCATTACTCTGGAATTCAAATATCCAAATAAACAGCCTTCATAATGCAAAATCTACTTTCTGTATTCCTGTGTATTTAGCCTCTTAACCCGACTTAACCGAGTCCATTTTCTCCAGTTTGACTTTACAAAATTGAGACAAAAATGAGAGCTAGATGAGAGTTAGCCATTTTATACTCACTACTGCCACCTCAGGCCATACGTGTAACTGCGGCTTCTATCTTAAGCTCGTGCATGACGGGACTTCGGACCCGAATTAACAACTTTTTTGAGTGACAGTGCAGGATTTTAGAGGCAGTTGTGGTGAATATGTCTGGGCCATAGACTGTAGAAAATAATGGACGTCTTATGCTCACTCCTCCCCGTTTACCAGAATGACCACGGCCGTGGGGCAATTCATGGCGGATTTACAGGCTCCTCCTCCCCAGCTCTGACGAAGCATGTTCCTAAAAAGGACATACGGGCGGGATTTTCACCGTAGACTCGGCCCTTGCGTGACGTGTAGCTCGCGCTGCTCCAATGCTAACAGTCCGAGCCTCATTAAATACGAGATTTCAAAAAATCATATTACGGAAACCAGCCTGGTTTCATATATTGTTATTAACCCAGCGTTATCTCAGGAGGAAGATCTAGCCTAGTCTAGCGTTGAAACAATTGAAACCAGGCTTTAAAGTAGTTTTTAACGTGTCTAAAGTCCAATGCTTTTCAATGGGGGCCTAGCGGCGATATGGAGGTACTGCAGCAACGGCGGAGCAATGGCGGCCCCCACGTTTGTGGTCAAAAAGCAGGGCAGCCAGCGGCCATTGGTCTGGGCTCATTCTACACATTAGGACATGGAGGAACATGTAGGGGGAGGAAAATACTCAATTTTAACATTTATAAACTCCGTGTAGTCCCTTTAACTATGGCAAAGGCCTAGTTTTAGTAGAAAATCCACAATTGTAGCAATATAGTGCATAACATAACAGCAACACCTGTATCTGCAGCACCTCCAGTGACTTTATCTCATTCATTTGGTAACTCAAAAGAAAATGCCATGTTAGATCATTTTGAAAGTGTCAGTGTAAATTATTGTTTAAATCAATTTCTAACACGTACCTTTGTTGATGTCAACAACCTTTGCAATAAAAGTTGGAAAACCTGGGCGCTGATGTGCTACAATGCAACAGTGTTTCCTTAAAGGAATAGGCCACCGTTTTTACATACTGAGATATGTTCTTACCTAACCTTAGTCGAGTTAATATATCCCCGTTTGGTCTTTGTCCGTGCGCTCTGTCACGCAAACGGAGCACATACGCAGCCTCTCCCACATGTCATATAGCTCCAAAAAAGCTCACGATAGAAGCTACCAAGCTCTTCCACGTGTTCCCTATTTAAATAAAGTTACGTGAAGTGTTTTCATGCAAAGTATATTTACACAGAAATGTAACATGTCGATTTTATAAGCAGATAAAAAGGGGGACTATATTGTGAGGCGTAATGATACGAGGAGCACAGCGTCCGCGCAGTAACTCCTAAAGACTTCCCCGCTCACTTCCGTCAATAGAAGCTGCGTGACTTTGTTTCCCGTAGCGCCTCTTGTGACGCCTCCACTGTGCTGCAGGCGTGGGGGGATCTTGGTTCCAAGGTCTCATAAGTTTGCTGTTTGTTTACTTAAGGCGAGACACGGCAGGTGAAAGTATTGATTTTTCACGCAGTGGTGGAAGTGGAGATTTGTATCTATTTTCCTCCCTTTACATCTTAGTTTTCATGTCAGATATGAAAATGATGATGTTTATTTTATGATGTTTTGTCTGCGAGGTGGGGGCGACCCGGAAGTAGAAAGGCCGTCTTTCCCGCGGGTTTTCATTCATAAATATTGACAGATTTGACATCCACGTGTCCTGCTAAGGGGCCCCGTGATGACGCTTTCACCCAAATATGGTGTTTTTCCTCCTACGAGACGCTGGAGCGGAAAAGTGGAAGAACGGGCCGAGCATGAGCACTCGCTACAAAACTTCAGGGCTGGTTTTCTCTGAATGAGAGAAGCCGCACTCGGGCAGAGCCTGAGCCCTTATAGAAGCTCCCACAGACTCCAAACTTTACAGGCTAAGACACAACAAGATTTGGAAGGTTTTTTCAGAGGGATTTTTTAACATCTAGTTCCTAGCCTGATTTATTCTGCTTTGAAACCAAAAAAACAGGCGGAATTTGAGTTTTTACAGATTTTTTCACTGATGATTAGTTTATTGAAAAACTAAACAAAATATCCAAAATCCCCTCTGCAAAAATCTTAGTTACTAATATGTCAATAAAATAAAACCATAACATTTAATCTGGCTCAATATTTTGATTTCGTTGCCCAAAATATAGGCAATTTTGGCCATTTTAATGCTCAAAATGCCTTATTTTTATGTGAAAACATGAAATGACAGAAAAAATGCAATACATTTTTTTCTCATATTTATATCTGTGATGTTCAGCAAAAGTTTCAAATTGACATCTCTACATTTTTTTCCCCCCCTATTCACCTGCAGTGTCTCGCCTTAAGAAAAAGCTGGGTTTTCATGGCTAGTGCGGACTCTCTCACTGCAGCTGTGCCAAGAGAGAAGGAAGTTGCTGCTTGTTTCGGTGCCACCATGACCGTAACCTGGTCACCTTCTATTCACAATCAAGCGAGTCTTCGTAAAAGCCCGAGTAAATCACACACACTACAAAAAGTCAATATCAAGCATTGGCTTAAATGACTTGAATTGAGGAAATGTTTCTTGTTTTGAGCGGTTTTCACTCATTTAGACACTTTTCCTGATCGGACCAAGTTTGCTTTGCTTGTTTGAGGACATTTCAGACCAGTTCTAGGGTAAATCTCGCTTGAAATAAGAAAGTAAAATTGCCAATGAGATAAGACCAATTTTCTTACCCCATTGGCAAAGAAAATGACCTGAAATAAGGACGAAATGTATCAAAATGAGTCAGAAACATCTCAGAACAAGTGAAATAATCTCGGACAAATGCCCAACAACTTCTTAACTGGTCAAAACAACTAAAATTTGGATTATTATGCTCAAATTGAGATGTTTATACTGACCTAGTTAAATACTTTTTGCAGTGCAGAAACTTGAAGTGCTCGCCGCTGCAGTGTTTCTGAGAGAGTTCATGTTCCTTTGTGCTTTTCCGTGTCGTCGTCCAATATAGGAGAAAGTGTCGCGGCACAAACCGAGCCATTAGCAAATCTTTGTCACGTTTTATCTCTCTGATGACTACCCAGGACAAACATGGCCTCGGGATCCCGCGGCTCCTCTGACTCACACTTTGCGGGTGGAAAATGAATGAACACCGCGCGATGACCTTGTTGTGGGGCTTTCAGTGACTTAAGCAAAACACAGACACTGAAACAAGTTTACATAAATTAGTGCGAGCTCAACGCCCCCGAACAGTTCCCCCTCACCCCGTGTGTCGCGCGCCGCTAATCCCTGCTCCGCCCGTGGACGCGCCGCTCAAACTGCTCTCGGATGTTTACGCAATCGGTTTGTCCCTGGGATTAATTTTGCATCGGGGCAAGCGGCTCGGCTCAAGCGTCTCACTGCAGATTAGGATTGGCAGCTCGGCTTCCATTTGCATTTGGGAAATCGCCTCCCAACTGTCCACTGTGGCAACATTTTGTTAAGTCTCGACTGAGGAATCTATAGACCCAGTTCGTGTGACGTATGCACCGCAAAAAGTAATTAACTAGATCAGTATAAACATCTCAATTTGAGCACAATAATCCAAATTTTAGTTGTTTTGACTAGTTAAGATGTTGTTGGGCGTTTGTCCAGGATTATTTCACTTGTTCTGAGATGTTTCTGACTCGTTTCGATACATTTCGTCCTTATTTCAGGTTATTTTCTTTGCCAATGGGGCAAGAAAATTGGTCTTGTCTCATTGGCAATTTTACTTTCTTATTTCAAAGTGAGATTTACCCTAGAACTGGTCTGAAATGTCCTCAAACAAGCAAAGTAAACTTGGTCCGATCAGGAAAAGTGTCTAAATGAGTGAAAACCGACAAAACAAGAAACATTTCCTCAATTCAAGTCATTAAAGCCAATGCTTGATATTCACTTTTTGCAGTGTGGGCTCGGCTCAAAACAGCTGGAAAACTTTATTGCGATTCACGCGTTTTTTGTTTCCGTTTCCTTCATGCTGCCTTGTTGTTTGCACTTATAGAAGTACCAACAATCCGGGCCTTACATTTGATAACATACAGGCAGGTGGGCTTGTGGTTGCCTGAGTCAAACGGGAGACGAATGGTCCGAAGTGGAGATCAAGAACGCGCCCTGAGCCGTCGTTCGGATCGAAAACACATGTGTTTGCACGTGTGCGGTGACACAGTCGGGTTTCTGACGCCTGACGCACAAAGGGACCGCAGTGAACTTTGTTAGGAGGGACAAGAGGAGCAGCTGATAAAGACAAGCAATCGTCAGGATCCTGCTTCTGTCTGAGCAGGGAAACTCCTATCTGTCACCAACACACTATTAAAGGGATATTTCAGGATTTTTGACATAGGGCCTCATTTCCAGAGTATTGCTGATTTCTGGAGATATTTTTTTTTGTAATTCATGCAGTTCTTATATTTGAAGAGTTTCGTGGTGCTAGGCTAATGCAAGGCTAGTGCATGTCTATGGTATCAGCCAGCCTGCATTAAAAACAGCCGCTCCACAGAGCACCTGAGGCAAATCACTTAGCAGAGCAGCATCTGCTTCGTGGTTGTATAAGCCAGCGGTTCTCCACCTGGGGGTAGGGACAACTAAGGGGGTCGCGAGACAAATTTGGGGGGTCGCATATAATCTGATGTTTTATTGTAGCATATGTTTGCTATTTTACCAGAGTGCCATTATTTGTTCGTAGTTTGATGAATTTTATTTCAGCCATTTGATTTTTTTCTTTATTTTTGAAGAAATATGTAGGCTAATGTTCCGATTTCCCACGGTGTGACCCGGGCGGGGGGTCACGAACACGTTTAACTGTTATAATGGGGGTCGCGGCTCCAAAAGGTTGAGAACCACTGGTATAAGCTACGCGGCGGCGGAGTGATCTGTTAGAAAATAGTCCCTCAAAATGCGATCATTCATGTGATGCAGGTCAGTTATATTCCAAACATGATTCTATGGACACAGACGTTTACATGGTTAGTCTGGTGTTATAAGTGATTTGCCTCAGGTGCTCTGTGGAGCGGGTCAGACGTGGAGGTATTACGACCTTCTTCTCTAGGGTGAAGGGAAGTAACATAAAACCCAAGATGTCGGTGGGGAAAAGAAAGTTAACAATTTATTTTAGACATGTAAGGCAAATAATAATAACAAAAGTAGGCTCTAAATGGAGTACAAAAATAGTCAAAAAACAAACAGATACAACGACTTCACTAATCTAGTGTCTCACGATATTACAATATTTGGTTACACACAACCACGTCTAAGGCGAGCTGCACTACTGAGTCCCAGCCGCCCTGAACCACAGATGAGCGGCACTTTTATTGGTCCTCCGTGTTGATAGGTGGAGGCAGGTGATTGGACAGGCGTAGAGGCGCTGTGCCAATCAGATATCCGGAGAGGATGAACGAACCACCATCAGGGAAGGAAACCAATCCACCAATCCGAGACGAGGACTCCAACAGCAGCGTTAACATGTTAAATAAGGCACAACGAGGTCAGAACATATGGGGCGGAGAGAAGGCGTGAGCGGGCCCTTGCCAAACGCCGTAACAGCAAAAAAAAGTGTCTCCAGAAATCAGCAACACTCTGGACAACTAGGAAATGAGGCCCTATGTCAAAAACCCTGAAAACAAAAATAAACATATTAGAAAACATGAAATTGTCGGGAGTTTTGCTTCGACTGCAGCTGATCCAGCAAAAAAAAAAAAGGTGTGATGACAGGATGTGCGGAGAAAGTGGGCTGCTGTGAAATCGGAAATAAACTAAAGGCTAAGGTATAAATAGACGACAGAGTGACATGATTTTACACGACACCGTCTCGGCTATTTTAAACCATTAAAGGCGATCAGGCGAGGACGGACACGCGGAGAGGGCTGCGCGAGGAAGAGCAAACCTGTGGGGAGATGAATCTGTTTGTTTAGCGTTTAAGATCAAGGCTGTAGGTTCGAGGCAGGTCTGAAGGTGAGGTAATAGTCATGGAATTTCCCTGCAGAACAAGGTGGAATCGAATCATTGCTGAAGCTGCTTTTTTATCCTTATTGTCGTGTGTGTCTAAAGCTTTGTACGTGTTGATGCTTATTTGTATATAATCTGGTGTTTATGAAAGTTTGATTCGTTTTTCTCGGAACTGCAAGACAAATTTGACTCAGCGAACCGATAAATCAACCTCACCTGCATTTACGTCGGTGAACGATAGTGACGACAGACACACGCAACAAAAAAGCCACAAGAGAGCAGCAGAAAAAGGATGAAAAAGTGACGAAAACCCAACAAAAAAAAGCGATGGGGGTTAAAAATGGATATGGCCTTAGATTAAGGTGTGCTCATTAAGTATTAATAAGCATTAGTAATCATTTTAGGGTTAGGGTTGGCTATGAATAAGCGTATTATGAATGGCCTAGTACGCAAACAGATAAAAAGTATAGTAAGCAGTGTGTTAATACTTTACAAGCATTTTATTAAAGAGGGGGTATTCTGCTTTTTTCAGTCCCATAGCACCAGTCTATATCACACTACAATGATGACAAACCTTCTGTTGGTCTGTAAATGCAGTAAATTAGAATAACTGCCTTGTGTAAAATGTCTCTCTCAAAATGGCTGTAGTGAATGTCTTGAAATAGGCCTCTGTCTCTTTAAGAACCTCTGAGCCTTTAGACACGCCCCCTCCACACGCTGTCTGTGGCATCAGTGGGGAGGGGGTTCTGCTGAGGAGCAGTGGTTGGTTACTCGGCTGGTGACCAAAGCTCGGAGGCGTCTCCAGGAGGTGGGGGCGTTCCTAGGAGGACTCAGGCAAACCTGTCCCTAAAATGGCCGCCATCAGAGTTTTTACAGATTACTCAGAAATACGTGAATGTGCCAAGGCAACACTTCAGGCATGTTTTTAATGAGGGAGTGACAGAATAACATGATGGAAAGTTTGAAAAAGTACATTTTGCATAATACCCCCCTTTAATACTTATTAGTAACTTATTAATGCTTAACGCTGTGAGTGCAGAAAAAACGCAACAACTAAACTAGACACTCTAATGCACCTTATGTGTGGCTTTGGTGGCTCTGTGATGAACAGAAGTGAAATAAATGACGATCAAAAACTTGTGAAAAGTCATTTCAACCTGGATAGACTCAAACAGACAAAAGCAGTGATTAGGAAGATTTATTGACATGTTTATTAGTTTTGGCGATCAGACCCCGGCGGTAACATCGATGTATGAAAGTCAGTATGGATGAACAGCTTGTAGTTAGGGATGTCTTCCCCCGGAGCCTGGACACTGGTGAAGCTGCAGCAGGTTGAAGCCGTGGACGGAAGAGGCGGAGATGGGGCGGAGGCGGGTCGCAGCGCAGCTGGGAAGCGAACGAACCATGATTGCTGGGGCTTAAAAGCGGGACCGAGGGCGATGATTGGTGCGGCTCTTACGCTGATGGCTGAGGTGGAGGTGTGGCCCTCACAGAAGCGATCATTGGCTGGAAGTATGTGATGCTGAAAATCGTCTCCCAGGTAGAATTAGCGCCTAGGCTTCATTTCATGTATTATTGCGTTTCTTTTCCTTTTTTTTCCGTCCGAGGTGGCGTGGTGTTGTGTAGCGAGCAGTTGTAAACCGGACACTTCTCTCTCTTTCTCTGGAGCGTGTTTGACAAAGCAGAGCGGCTTCTCATGGAAAGATCGAAACAGTTGAACATTTTTAAATTTTTCAGAGTTTTTAAACGGTTAAAATCGGTCCAAGGACGACAAAGAAACATCCTGTTAAAGCGATCGACAACTCGCGGTGTTTCAAAATGTGCCGTCATGCACGAGCTCAATATAGAAGCTGCAGTTACACAAAAGACCTGAGGTGGCAGTAGTGAGTATAACATGACTAACTTGCATCCAGCCCATTTAAAGCAGCACTAAGTAACGTGTTTACCTTAATAAATCCTTTCCGTAGTCCCTGTGGGGGTAATACAAGTGTTTATGGGATGATTGGAGGGTCTTTCATCGCCCCCTGGTGTCTCTGGACAGAAAACCATGTTTGCAACTTGACTGCCACCGGTCCGGAGCCACCAATACACACTAATGGAATCACGAAGAAGAAGCTAACAGGCTAACGGGCAAAGCTAACTGCGGGCTAGCGTCACTTTAAACAGTATTTACAGCCACGTTTTTGTGAAAAAAAAAAATTCCATTGTATAATTGGACGCACAGTAACACGGCACGGTAGCGCAGCGGTTAGCGCCTCCGCTTCACAGCTAGAAGGTCCCGGGTTCGATTCCCACCAGGGACGGGGCCTTTCTGTGTGGAGTTTGCATGTTCTCCCCGTGTCTGCGTAGGTTTCCTCCGGGTACTCCGGTTTCCCCTACCACTAAAAACATGTACAATAGGTGAATCCTCCAGCCAGGTGATTCTGACCACCAGCCTGGCTCCACATCATGGAGGTGGGTCCCCGGGCGCGGCACGGCCGTCGACCACTGCTCCTTACGGGTCGCCCCAGCGGCATCGAAGGATGGGTTAAATGCAGAGGACAAATTTCCCTACGGGGACAATAAAGTATACAAACAAACAAACAAAACAAACTCTCTCCCTTCGCCTTTCCTGTCAGCGTAGTATTTACTCTCCAAGACAATTAATAAGTTAAAAAATCGTAACTTGCTACGACATCTGCAGTTGCGCTTATGGCCTCTAGGGGGAAGAGTTACTTAGTACTGCTTTAATATAAAAAAAATATTAAAAAAGTGACAATACGAGGAAAAAGTTCAATTTAGATGAGTTCAGTCCTTAGCTTACAAATGAGGCGTTACACTGGCTTAGACCTTACGGAATTGGGTAAAGCTGAACGGGACATAACGCACTTCGTTAAGGCGGAAAAACACTGATATCTTTGTCTTGTCCTTTTTTTCTTCTTTCTTTTCTAATGGACCACGAGTTTGAATAATGATGTTGATTTGAATTGTACATAAAGGTTTTGAAATGGATCATTCCTAATGGTAAACCCCTTAACCCCCACCTGAACCAAGCACGTTTTCTCCAGTTTGGCATTAACCAAATCTAAACCCAGCTTGGAAAAAAGTTTCTACAGCAACAAGAACAAGGATGAAAACGCAACAAAAAAAGTCGATGAAGAAGCTTTTATTGAGGTTTTCAGGAGGTTTTTGACGCCTCCATCTTTAATTTCTACTCCAGTTCGCTCTGATGTAGAGTTATGTCATGTCCCTGATGTGGTGGAGCTGAGGTGAGCGTGGATCTGGGGCCACAGCTGGCAGGGGACGCCGGGACACCCACTGGGACGTGGCTACGGTGGCCTGAGGGTGACATTTTGCTTTTAAGTACAATTATCAAATCGGCAGAGAAAAGAAAGATCAAATGTACTTCACTCACGCAAATCCAAGCCAGCTTTTATTTTTTTCTATGATAGGGTTTGTGAAGCTGCTCCACAAATCTAAACATGAAAACAGCACGATGTGTTATAAAGGCCTTTTTCTGTCATTCACAACATTACTTAAAGGGATATTTCAGGATTTTTGACATAGGGCCTCATTTCCTAGTTATCCAGAGTGTTGCTGATTCTGGAAATATTGTTTTTTGTAAGTCATGCAGTTCTTATGTTTGAAGAGTTTCGTGGCGCTAGGCTAGTGCATTTCTATGGTATCAGCTAGCCTGCATTAAAAACAGTGTGACCCGCTCCACAGAGCACCTGAGGCAAATAACTGATAACACCAGACTAACCATATAAATGTCTGTGTCCATAGAGTCATTTGAACCATTTTGCATTTAAAATACCTTATATTTGAGCAGCATCAGCTTCATGGTTGTATAAGCTACGCGATGGCGGAGTGATCTGCTAGAAAATAGTCCCTCAAAATGCGATCATTCATGTGATGCAGGTCAGTTATATTCCAAAAATGGTTCTATGGACACAGACATTTATATGGTTAGTCTGGTGTTATCAGTGATTTGCCTCAGGTGCTCTGTGGGTCACACTGTTTTTAATGCAGGCTAGCTGATACCATAGAAATGCGCTAGCCTAGTGCCACGAAACTCTTCAAACATAAGAACTGCATGAATTTAAAAAATCAGCAACACTCTGGATAACTGGGAAATGAGGCCCTATGTCAAAAATCCTGAAACATCCCTTTAATGCATTTTAAAAGGGTGCTTCGGTTCGTGACATTTGTGATGCTCATGGAGGATGTTTTGGCCAAAAAATCTTTCACAATTATCCGTCGTCTCATGATCGGAAGGTCGGGGGTTCGAATCCCACCTCCTGAAAGTGCACATTGTCGTTGTGTCCTTGGGCAAGACACTTCACCCACATTGCCCCCAGTGTCTGCGTACATTGGTGTATGAATGGGTGAGTGGATCCTTGCTGTAAAGCGCTTTGAGTGCCTAATGTAGGTGGAAAAGCGCTATATAAGTTGAGACCATTTACCATTTACCATCCCAGTTCACCCCTTTTCACCCTTGATTTGTGGAGTTTGCAACAGAGCCAGTCCTTTCTTACAGCATTCGGAGTGTAGGAGTCACTGTTTTCTCTCACGTTTCCGCTCAGAATAGATATTGAACCCACAAGGCTCCGATGGACAGCGAGCAGCAGAAGTGCAGGTTAAACAGAGGAAACAGAAGCAAAGTCATGTACCAGTGCACAGGGTCTCACTGTTTAAACATCACTGTAACAACATGGCCTGAATCAGGGATCGCCAACCAGTAGCTCGCAGTAGTAGGTAAAAAATGTTGGAGACCCCTAGCCTAAATGAAGGCAGTTTTGCATACCGTAAATGCTCTATTATAGGCCCGGGCCTTTATTTACTCAAGGGCATCTAGGACCAGGCCTTTATTGGAACCAGGCCACAATTAGAGACAGGCCTTTATTTCTATTTGAGCAAAACGGACGACCAGGAAAACGAAGAAAAACGAGATTTGTGTCCATTTGCACCTAAAATATTAGGTTCATTTATTAATGAACATTTCAAACCCTCTCCCAGCGGCTGGAACATTGACGCCTTTTATTTTGTCGGGACAACAGGAAGTGTTTCGTTGCTGTTAGCGGAGCTTTGACATCAGTGTCACTGCAGGTTTCTGTTTCGTTTTTACCGCGGACCGGATTATTTGTTGTTATCTTGTGTAAAAGGCGAGTTTAGACGGAGCGTTTGTGTTTGTGATCGATCATGAGACTGACCCGAGAGAAGACGAGACGCTCGCGCTGATGGGAGGAGTTATTTTGAGGCGTGGGACTGACCTGCACACGGAGCAGCTGGACGTGCTTCGAAGACATGATGGTGACTTTATTAAAACCCTGGAGGGTCACACAACTGTTTCCAAATATCGTCACAGGAGGTTTGAAAAGTGGCTAAATCTGTGTCAAAGTTACGCTCGGATCAGCTCCTCCACAGCGTCGCCCTCGGCCCGGGTTCCCGTTTGGAATATTTCTACTGCTATAGTTTCTAATAAAAGCCCCGGCCTGTTTTAGAGACCGGCTTTAATTTGCCTCCGCCAGCCGCGAACCCGGCCTTTGTCAGAGACCCGGCCGCTAATGGAATACAGGCCAGTATTAGAGAATTTACGGTAAATGCACTGTCCCCTCTCAGCAGGGCTTTGCTTTCGCTCTGCTCTGGAGTCAGACTTGACCTCCGTGTTCACATAGACATAATATCTGCTGTCAGAAGGAGAGACTGTCCCTGGATCAGTTTTGGCCGTGGCTAAAACCATTTGACTGGTCACCTCTCGCGACGACGTTATTTACCCGCTTCTTTATTATTACAGCTACAGCCAACAGCAGTCGTAAAAGAAAAAACAATGAAGGCACCGAGGAAAAATTAAACAAAACAACACCGGGCACAGCTCTCCAGGAGCGCGTGGGAGTCGCAGTCAAAGCTCGGCTGTTGCTGGAAATGAGAAAGCGCCGTGACTTTGATGATCCTCTTCTCTGCGCTCTGGAAGCCCTTTCTCCAGCGGTCGTTCAGCCCCAGAGATCTGCTCATCCCTCTCCTATAGTCCTTTTCCACCAGGCTGGTGCCGGTGCTGGTTCTGGGCCAGTTCCAGTTTCAGAACCGGTTCTTTCGTTTTCCACTGAAAAAAACGCTGGCTCTTGGTTCCAAAATCTGGTGCCGGTTGGGAACCAGTTAAAAGCTGGATCAAGAAACGAGCACCAGCAGCTGGGGGCGTGGCTCTCTCCTCCAACAAGCAATCAATATGAGTTAGTTTGTGCTTAGAACTTCCTGGAGGAGCCAAAACAGTCTCTGTGGAGGAAACTGTTGCTTTGCTTTACGCTCTTCAGCTAAAACAAGAGTTAGAAAGAAGAAATCAAAATGTTACCGGCTGCTGGGACTGAAACATAAACTTATTTTTCTGTATTTTATAACCAGACGTGGCTGTGGTGAGATGTTACTGTCCATTTTTGATGTTGACTTCCCAAAGCGTTGCTATGACAATAGGCACAGCTCTCATTTTGTCAGTATGGAACCAACTCGGCACCAGAACCAGCTCTGAACCAGTCCAGAACCAACACCTTGGTGGAAAAGCCCTACTAATGTGCTCCATGCATACTCGACATGGAGGACCCTGAGCGCGTCCAGAGGATTGATGACCAGAGAAATCAGAGAAAGCAACCCAAGCATGGATGGATGTGGACACTTTATGGCACAATTCATCAACAATGACAGTGGAAAGAAGAAGCTTGAGGATGAGAGCATTTGCTTCTGGAGTTCTCATTTTTTCCTCACGCCTACAGCGCTATTGGCATATTTATAGTGTGCAACGGAAGCTTTGTGCGATACATGGTCTAGAGAATCTGGCAACCCTGACCTGAACCCTCTTACTCCGAGGAGACGGCGCCTACTGCTGCTCTTCTGTGCCGCCCTTGAACTACAAACTCATCTATTTCCTCTTGAACCAGCGCATTTCAATTTCAAGTTCAGTCCACGGAGCCTCTCGGAATCTATAGGCGCACCCTGTGGAGCTATGAATTGTCTTTGAATGACTATTATAAAACAGCCCTCACGACAAACCGGAAATCCTGTTTAATTATTCAACAACAATGTCCCTCCAGAATCTATGAATTATACATGTTAACAATGCGGTATGAAGAGAACAGGCTAATCTCAAGCTGATGTTTTCTTCATGACCGCACTTGGCAAAACTTCGTCACGTCCTTCCGGCGCATCGACGTGAGTCACGGAGACGCAGAGACAAGAAAAGAGGATGATGATGGGAGATATTTGTCCAGCTATGCACTTTTGAGAGCGTTTGTTATTTGAGTGATAAGTGGTTCGTATGCTCCTTTAGTATCATTAGAGATTTTAGCGACAGTGATGAATGACAGTGATAAATGATTGCTATAGTTTGCACACTTCTAAAGCCATGATGATCAGGGGCGGACTGGGACTGAAAAACAGCCCTGGACTCTGACCAGCCTGGCCCAAATTAGCGTAATTGTGACACTTCCACAAATACATATTTTAACCTCTTAACTCCCGCCTGAACCGAGAGGATCTTTTTCCTCACGTCATCACATTTTTTTCCATAATTTTTTTGTTTGGTATTCAAGTCATTTTTGTAACTTTTTTGTCATTTTTGTCATTTTTTCGTGATTTTTTTATTACATCTTTGTGACATTTTTATCATTCTTTTTTATCATTTTTTGTCACATTTTTGTCACATTTTTGTCATTTTTTGTCACATTTTTGTCACATTTTTGTCATTTTTTTTGTCATTTTTTGTCACATTTTTGACATTTTTTGTCACATTTTTGTCATTTTTTTTGTCACATTTTTGTCATTTTTTTGTCACATTTTTGTCACATTTTTGTCATTTTTTGTCACATTTTTGTCATTTTTTGTCACATTTTTGTCACATTTTTGTCACATTTTTGTCATTTTTTGTCACATTTTTGTCGTTTTTTTGTCACATTTTTGTCACATTTTTGTCATTTTTTGTCACATTTTTGTCACATTTTTGTCATTTTTTGTCACATTTTTTGTCACATTTTTGTCACATTTTTGTCATATTTTTGTCATTTTTTGTCACATTTTTGTCACATTTTTGTCATTTTTTGTCACATTTTTTGTCACATTTTTGTCACATTTTTGTCATTTTTTTGTCACATTTTTGTCACATTTTTGTCATTTTTTTATCACATTTTTGTCACATTTTTATCACATTTTTGTCACATTTTTGTAATTTTTTGTCACTTTTTTGTAATTTTTTTTGTCACTTTTTTGTCACATTTCCATCATTGTTTTCGTCTCAGTTTTGTTGCTATTTTCACAGCTTTTTTCCAGAAGCTTTTGGATTGGGGTAAAGCTAAACTGGAGAAAATGGGATCCGTTCAGGTGGGAGTTAAGAGGTTAACCTCTTACCCCCCGCCTTAACATTAAGGAGTGCATTTTCCCCAGTTCGGCTTTTTATTATTATTTTTTTTTAATGGTATCATCAGCAAAAAGAGCGGGAAAGGCGGTCGTAGAAACAGAAGCAAAATCATTAATATAAATAATAAATAATAATGGTCCCAAAATTGAACCTTGTGGTGCACCATCCTCCACGGATTCCTTTTAGATTCATGTTTTTTTATACTGGGCTTTACCCAAATCTAAAAGCTTCTCGACTGGAGATCAACAATGTAACGCCTCATTTGAAAGCTAAGACCTACAAAAGTGATGGAAACTTTTCGTCACGTCGCCACATTTTTGTCATATTTTTGTTGTTTTTTAAATTATTTTTTCTATCATTTTTTGTTGTATTTTTCTCACGTTTTTGTCGACTTTTCATCCCCTGTTTCTTGCTATGTTGATGCTTTTCTTTTTAGCTTTTAGATTTGGGTAAAGCTCGGTTGAGGCGGGACCGGTGGCCCTTCTGTGCTCTTCCAGAATGGACGTATGGCCAGTCCGCCCCTGGTGATGATGGGTTTCAATTGTTTAGGTATTATAAAATCCAGAATCAGCCCAACAACGGAGCAGGCCACACAAGTCAAAGCTTTTTTACTCTAAAGTCAAAACTAAATGCTCTAAAAATGATTTGATTAAGATGATTTAAGCAGTACTAAGTAACTTACCTTAATAAATCCTTCCTTTAGTCCCTCTGGGGGCAGTACAAGTGTTAATGGGATGATCGGGAGGGTCTTTCATCGCCCCCTGGTGTCTCCTGGCCAGAAAAGCACAATTGCAACTTCGCTTAGTTCTGCTTTGAATCAAAAAGCTGTGTGTGTCTTAGATATTGTGAGTTACTTGGTTGGTGTGATTACATTTTTAACCTCAACCAAGCACATGTTCTCCAGTTTGGCTTTACTCAAATCTAAAAGCGCCTTATAAGAAAGAGTCAAAACAGCAACAGAAACGAGATGAAAACGACGATGAAAATGCAGAAAAAAGAGCGACAAAAATGTGACAAGAAAAAGAAAAGGTTAAGAGGGTAAAAAGAGCCAGTGTTTTGAACGGCTCTTGAACTGATCCCAAAGACTTCCCTGGAAAGAGCCGTAAATCCCGTCGCTAATGCTCTGAAATGCATGTGATCCTTTAATGTAATTGTTTTCTTTCTCCTCTGAAGTGTCAGCGCAGGTGCTCATATCGATCCTCAGGTCTAAAAATCACTACTTTCATTACGGTGACGAGCAAACGTGGCGTTATGAGCAGTTCAGCATTAATATTCGCACAGGATTATGAATCACGAACCTCACCTATTGTCGCTGTGTTTTGGTCATTTGTCGCCGATTGGAAATAAGCTCTCTCTCTCTCCCGTGTGCCAGCCGTAATCCACCTAATCTGATTGGATGGGCTCGTTTGAGTTTTCTACTGCTGCCAACATGGGTGGCGTGGGGCCCAGACTCCTAAAAAAACACAGAGGGGTGTGCAAAAAGTGTCAGAAAATGTCCCATTGAGAAGGGATTGAAACATAAAACTAGGTTCAGGCAAGAGTCCACTGACCTTAAAGGAATAGGCCACTGTTTTTACATACTGAGATATGTTCTTACCTTAGCTTAGACGAGTTCTTTAGGACCTGTCTGATCTTCCCCCGTGCCTTCAGTCACGTAAACACAGCGCAGACGGCGTTAGCATTTAGCCTCTCCCTCTCTCCTCTATAGCTCCAAAACAGGTCAAGATAGAAGCTACCAAGCTCTTCCACGTTTTCCCTATTTAAATATGGTTACGTGAAGTGTTCCACTACAAAGTATAATTACACACAATTAAACAATGTGGATTTTCTAAGCCGATAAAAGGGGGGACTATATTGTAAGGCGTAATAATACCAGGAGTAGTTAGAAATCCACGCAGTAATCTTCACTTTACTGTGCGGATGCCAAATGCTAACGCCGTCTGCGCTGTGTTTACGTGACTGAAGGCACGGGTGAAGATCAGACAGGTCCTAAAGAACTCGTCAAAGCTAAGGTAAGAACATATCTCAGTATGTAAAAACGGTGGCCTGTTCCTTTAAGGTTGTGTATGACTCTAATCCACAACACGACTGGGTTAGAGAGGTCGGATTAATGGCACCTCTGCTCAATGGTAAATTTTTGGAATAATGAGACGTCGGACTAATGGCATGGCACCGAAGTCTGGAACGGTCTGCAGGAGGAAAAAAGGTTGGGGAGCGTCAAGTAAAAACTGTAGACTTCACAGAGCAGCAGTACAGTTTGTACATCAACAAATCATATACATATATCAATCAGCTTAACCCACGCCACTAACCTTAAAGGAACAGGCCACCGTTTTTCCAAACTGAGATATGTTCTTACCTGAGCTTAGACGAGTTGATACGTAAGACGTTGTTAGCATTTGGCCTCTCCCAATGTATTCCTATGGCCCCAAACGGGGGTGAAGTTGGAAGCTACCAAGCTCTTCCACGGGCGCAAAGACCAGACAGGGACGTATCAACTCGTCTAAGCTCAAGTAAGAACATATCTCAGTAAAAACGGTGTCCTGTTCCTTGAAGGATCGTGGGCTGGTGCCTAATACTAATGCATCTATGTTCCCGCACTTCTACGGATGGAGGAACATAGGTACCGGGAAAATAGGGCTGACCCCGTTAAGATTGGGCCCCGTGTCTTTAGAATCTTTTTTAGATATTTAATTAATGCTAGTCCCTGAAAAAGCAAGATGGAAGACCAAGGTCCCACTAAAATTATGCACCGTAGATAGAAATCATCCCGTGGCTACAATCCGGCACGGCGTGTTTAAATGCATGAACTGTCCCGATCAAATTAAAAAACAAACATGTGTAAAACGTGAATTGGATCGAAACAAAAATGACTGTCCTGCCAAATCATTTATCTGGACCTGGACCTGGACGATTACAATAGCCTACATTTTTCATGTTTTTGTCATCAATCCCTTCAGGTTTCTTCAGGTCTAAGCTCTTCAGTTCTCCCACTGACATGGCCTTATTCCAAATTCAAAACAACAGGAGGTTTTCTTCAGAAGGACCTGGTAGCGCCTTCGTACCTATTGTTGTTTCCCCAACCTGAACCACTCAGGAAAACCTTACATGTCCTCTCCTGCCTTATGAACATCATTGTGCTGTTCTGAGTGACCTGAAAATCACCCACATGGGGCATCGACTCATCTGCAAAGCCACTGGGTCACATCATTACAGCCGTCAAAGGCCCGGCCGCCGCACAAACCTCATCGAAAACACCCCCGTGAGGTCCCGATAGAGTGTTCTGTGTTGAAAGCCAACAATGGGAACATGTCAGCAGGAAGCAAATAAGATATGCAGCGAATACCGCGGCAGTAGCGGAGTTTGTAGATGGAGCTGGAGCTTAACTGCGACGACCCGGCCTGATGTTGATCCTGTTATGACCCCACCAGAGGAGGAACAGTGCGGCTCCTGGACAAGAATTTGAAATAAACGCAGATTGAAAAGCATTGCGTGAACTCGAGGCCAGAGCTACTGAGCGTCCCTAAAGAGAAGAAAGTGTAGTTCTGTTTCTAATATGTAGCTTTGAGAATGTTAGTGATAATGCAGGGATATGCAGTTGTGATCGAAGGGTTACGTAATCTGGCAATAAAACAGATAAAATCAATAAAAGCATAGACATAAAATGAATTAGAGTGCAGATAAAATACTTTCAGTCATGCGCTCGGGCAAAAAGAACTGTTTTCAGCCTGGATTTGAACATTGTCAGAGTTAAGGCCTGTCTCACATCCTCGTGAAGACTGTTCCAGATTTTAGCTGCATGAAACTGAAACGCAGCCTCACCGTGTTTAGTCCTGACTCTGGGAACCACCAGAAGGCCCCTCCCTGAAGTTCTCACTGTGTTTAGTCCTGACTCTGGGAACCACCAGGAGACCCCTCCCTGAAGTTCTCAGGGCCCGAGATGGTTCATACGGCTCTAACATGTCAGAGATGGACTTTGGAGCTAAACCATGACAAGACTTGTAACAAGCAGAGCTGTTTTAAAGTCTATTCTCTGAGTGACAGGAAGCCAGTGCAGAGACCGGAGCACTGGACTAATATGGTCGTATTTCCTGGTTCTTGTCAGGCCAGTGAGCAGACGTTACAGTCGTCTAACCTGCTGGAGACAAACACATGGATAAGTCTCTCTAAGTCTGGTTTTGACACTATTCCTCCGATCTTAGTGTTTTTCAGGTGGTAAAAAGCTGTGATGTTGTTGCTTTGATGTGGCTGTTTCAGTTATGATTACTCCGAGTTTACATACTGTGAAGTGTCCCTTTAACATCAATGACAGCTTGGAGTCTTTTGTTGTAGTTGTGGATGAGGTTCTGACGGTAAAGTGGCCCGTTCTTCTCGGCACAAAGCCTCCAGTTCCTGTAAATTCCTGGGCTGTCTTGCATGAACTGCTGGTGTGAGCTCTGCCCTCAGTGGTTCAATGATATCGAGGTCAGGAGATGAGATGGAACTAACGGGACCTTCAGTTTAATCTGCTGGAGCCACATCTGCGAAACACCTCCATATTTCACGGTGCACTTTTTTGTTGTCAACAAGGCCTATGATGAAATCCTGCCAGGGCGTGTAAAACCTTTGAGCACAACCGTAGATTAAAATATCTGTGGATACTTAGCCGAGACTCTATTTTGCCGTAATTTGCTCCTTATTTGTCAATTCAAATCATGTAAAATTCACTTTCCTGCCCGACATATATTGGAAATATAAATAACCCTAAGCTGAAGGTTACCCAAATCCCTGTTCCTAACCCTACTTTGTTTTCACAGCAGACCGTCTCTCCATATCTTTTTTTAGATCCATGACTCTCCAGCACTAATCATGTAATCATGTCGAAAACATCACAAAGATTTAATCTAATATTAGGAGCAAGTTACGGTACCAATAGCATAAACAAACTAAAAGCCGGTCAAGGCTATACACAAGTTTATAGATAGATTAACTTAATAGAATTCTTTACCATGAACCATAAATGGGGAAAGCAGGGACAAAACAGCTGCACAATCTCTTACATTGATCTTGTCCTATTATCCAACAACGGTGAACATTGAGAAGCGAGTATCTAGATTTATTTTTACAAACTCGATAAAACCTTGGGACTTTTTGAATGAGGATGTTTGCTATTTGCGTCGATTAGCCTCGGGATGCGTAATGTAGCGCCCCCGAGTGGACTTGTGCTTAAAGGAATAGGCCACCGTTTTTCCATACTGAGATATGTTCTTATCTAGTCTTAGCCGAGTTAATATATCCCCGTCTGGTCTTTGTCCGTGCGCTCTGTCAGGCAAACGGAGCACATACGCAGCCTCTCCCACATGTCACATAGCTCCAAAAAAGCTCACGATAGAAGCTACCAAGCTCTTCCACGTGTTCCCTATTTAAATAAAGTTACGTGAAGTGTTTTCAAGCAAAGTATATTTACACAGAAATGTAGCATGTCGATTTTATAAGCTGATAAAAAGGGGGACTATATTGTGAGGCGTAATGATACAGGAGCACAACGTCCGCGCTGTAACTCCTAAAGGTTATTGACGGAAGTGAGCGGGGGAAGTCTTTAGGAGTTACTGTGCGGACGTTGTGCTCCTCGTATCATTACGCCTCACAATATAGTCCCCCTTTTTATTTTTCATTCCTTTAAGGCCCAAAGGAAGACGAGCACCGGCTCTGCGTTGAGTCAAAAAAACATGTGTAACATTTTTCTTTCCTGAACTGAGTTGAAAATCAAAACACGTAATGTGATAATTGCAAATCGATACTTTGTCCGAGCCCTAATAAATAAGCAAGTGCATTTTCTCCAGTTCAGCTTTAACCAAATCTCAAAGCTTCTTGAAAATTAAAAGGTCAAATGCTGGAGTTTAGGTGACACAACATAATGTAGTTCACACCGAGTTCAAGATCAAATCAGAACTAAAATGTTGATTAAAAACAGACCTAAAATGGAGTATATTATCATCTCTCAGTAGTCTTCACTCATCCGGTGCCAAAACAATAACACATTGCATTGCTCACTTGGCTTCTGCTGCCACGCTGTGACATCATCTGTGTACAGTTTATATTTATCGAACAAACTGTCAGTCGGATTGTTCCAATGACCCAAAAACCTGCGTGAATCACTGCAGAACTGACACAGTAAACTCGAAACATCTTGGATGGTGCAAGGTTGGGGTGTAATTTGCAGTTATATAATGGCAACGTCTGCCGGGTGCAGTGTGCGGTTAATAGAAACGGTCGTGATTGTGAGAGCATGTTTTTGAATGATTGAGGTAAAACCTTGGGACTGTTTGAATGGAGATATTTGCGGCGATTTGCCTCTGGATGCAAACTGCAGAAAAGCACCGGCGCTGAGTTGTGTAAAACAGTTTGAAAACTGCAAATGGAAGAGACATTTTAAACCAATCAGCACCAAAACAGGCATCAGCCATATCCACTTTGAGTAAAAAACATGTCTAAAAGTTTTGTTTCCTAAACTTCTAGTGTACATGTATCTGGGACAAATGATACTTTGTCCCAGCCCTAATAAATACAGTGCATGCAACACACTGTGACCAAATACTTTTAAATGAGCAAAGTATTTTACATTTTAAAATCTCCATCCACCAGCCCCTATGGCTCCTCCTGCAGGTGGTGGGTCCACTGGAGGACGGCCTCATGGTTCTAACCGGTGCAGGCCAAATTAACCCCCCCCATATAAAATAGCCTAGGCTAGACTATACCCCCCTGGGCCAGAATATACCCCTCTAACTTTTCACAATCTGAACAGATGTTTATTTGGTTTATTTGGTAGGGACAGTGCATGTTAATGATCAAGCCACACCGGATTGTAGCCTGGGGCTCAAAGTGGTTATTTAAAAAAAAAAGAAAATCAATCAAAAATTTAAAAAAAGAAAATAAATAATAATAATATGTAATTGTTTGTTGTCATTATTATTATTATTATTAAGGAGAAGAAAGAAAAATGCATGACTGTTTTCAGAGATATTAAAAATTTACACTGATTTGACATTTGAAATGTGAACATGTAGCTTTTGGCAATAACATAAAGGCAAATAGCTGTTAATGTTGCATCACATGTGAACATTGTATGCCTTGAATTACCATAAGAACTATAACTCACTCACTCACTCATACTTCATTCACGCACAATGAGGCGACAGTGGCGCAGATGGTAGAGTGGGTTGTCTCATGATCGGAAGGTCGGGGGTTCGAATCCCACCTCCAGAAGGTGCACGCTGTCGTTGTGTCCTTGGGCAAGACACTTCACCCACATTGCCCCCAGTGTCTGCGTACATTGGTGTATGAATGGGTGAGTGGATCCTTGCTGTAAAGTGCTTTGAGTGCCTAATGTAGGTGGAAAAGCGCTATATAAGTTGAGACCATTTACCATTTACCATTTACAAGTAGGCAAAGTGTCTTGCCCAAGGACACAACAACAGCCTGTACCTGCAGAAGCATGGATTTGAACTGCCAACCTTCCGGTTAAAGTACAACCCACTCTATCGCCCTAAACTACTGTTTAAAATTGGGGGTATAATCTGGCCTGGGGGGGTATGAAATGGCCTAGGTCCCTTTAACCCCGGGTGTAGTCCAGATGGGGGGTATACTCTGGCCTGTTACACCGGGCCTGTGGGTCTCTCATAAGGGGCGTCTTAACCGCTCTTTGTCTGACCCGTCACATAGGACCTGTTTGCCATGGGAGACCCTACCAGGGGCACGAAGCCCCCGACAACAGAGCATTTTCTATTGAGCTCTCCGTATAACCGTTTGGCTGTAGAGGTCATGCAGCTGAGTTCGCTGAGCACCAACGATTTCACCAACTTCGTCAGGCGATTTTTGTTGGTCACAAAGGAGCACCAAACCAGGTCACAAAACTCTAAACGAAGGAAATGTTCTTAATTAGAAGAGTCTTTGCTGCACCTTTTTGCAGACAGCATCCGCGTTGGACTCAAAGTCAATAACAACATTCCCGTCGGCGCTTGTACTCGGAGACTGTCTCAACCTGGTTCAAGATCAACTCAGAACTAAACGAGCTGAGTGTAAACCAGAACAAACGCATAAATGAAATCATCTCTCGGTGGCATTCACTCATCCTGTGCCAAAACAATAACACATTGCGTTGCTCATTTTGGCTTCTGCTGCCAGGCTGTGACATCATCTGTGTACAGTTTATGTTTGTCTCCGAACAAACTGTCAGTCGGATTGTTCCATTGACCCAAAAAACCTCCAGAAAGCAGAACTGACACAGGAGTCTTTGGGTTGAATTGAACATGATGCTTCTTTTAGTGGAAAGCTCTCTCTATATATTCTCTAAACATCTCGGATTCTGCGAGGCTGGGGTGTATTTTGGCGTTATGTAATGGGAGTGCCGTGTGTGCGGTTAATAGACATGGTAATGATTGGGAGAGGATGTATTTGAATGATTCAGGGGCGTTGCGTAACGACAGTATGGTGTTTGTTTCTCCTTTGAATATCCAGCATTTGGTGCAGTCCGATAAGAATGTCTCCGGCTAATTAAATGTGTCAACGGTCCTTATAGAATGACATTAAATAAACAAATTAGGTTCTTTTTTTTTCTGGTGCAGTTGATGGAAATCCAAGGCTACGCCACAAAAAGTAAACATCAAGCATTGGCTTAAATGACTTGAATTGAGGAAATGTTTCTTGTTTTGAGCGGTTTTCACTCATTTAGACACTTTTCCTGATCGGACCGAGTTTGCTTTGCTTGTTTGAGGACATTTCAGACCAGTTCTAAGGTAAATCTCGCTTGAAATAAGAAAGTAAAGTTGCCAATGAGATAAGACCAATTTTCTTTCCCCATTGGCAAAGAAAATGACCTGAAATAAGGACGAAACGTATCGAAACGAGTCAGAAACATCTCAGAACAAGTGAAATAATCTAGGACAAATGCCCAAGAACTTCTTAACTCGTCAAAACAACTAAAATTTGGATTATTATGCTCAAATTGAGATGTTTATACTGATCTAGTTAAATACTTTTTGTAGTGTATTAATCAGGGGTGCACTGTAATAAGTGTTTCTTTGAATTGAAGCAAAAAAAAATGGAGGTAAGTAGTTGCGTCAGCCTTTTTGAGCTCAAACAATAAGTTGTTTCTTCACCCCTGACACTAAACCTAACCTTAAAGGGGCTATACGGAGTTTAAAATGGTTAAAATACTGTATTTTCATGTAAGGTGTAGAATGAGCTCAGACCTGCCTCTAAAATCCTGCACTGTCACTCAAAACGGTGTTGCTTCGGGTCTGAAGTGCCGTCATGCACAAGCTCAATATAGAAGCTGCAGTTATGCATTAGGCCTGAGGTGGCAGTAGTGAGTATACAATGGCCAACTTGCATCTAGTCTCTTTAAAGGGGCTAGATGCAACTACTACCACCATTACATTAGGACCTTGCTGGAACCTTTTTTGGGGAGGAAAATACATAATTTTAACATTTTTAAACTCTGAATGGTCCCTTGAAGCCTCTGATCTGGTGGAGCAAGAAGTATTTTTTTTATTTTTATTTTTTTATTGTAGATTGTATGCAACAGTGTGTCATAACTTGTTCTCAATTTAGCCATGTGTTTTCTTTCCTTTCTTAAAGAATTGTGTCAGCTAATATCCCTGTTACCCACAATGTGACCCAAAAGTGGCCTGGACGGTGTCCTGTAAACAGTCACTTGGGCAGTTATCAGCGTCTGTGACAGAGGTGGGTTAAAATGATATATTTGACAGTTAATTCATATTTTTTAGAATACCATAAATGCTCTAATACAGGCCGGGGCCTTTATTTACTCAAGGGCATCTCGGACCAGGCCTTTATTGGAACCAGGCCACAATTAGAGACAGGCCTTTATTTCTATTTGAGCAAAACGGACGACCAGAAAAATGAAGAAAAACGAGATTCGTGTCCATTTGCACCTAAAATATTAGGTTCATTTATTAATTAACATTTCAAACCCTCTCCCAGCGGCTGGAACATTGACGTTTTTTATTTTGTCGGGACAACAGGAAGTGTTTCGTTGCTGTTAGCGGAGCTTTGACATCAGTGTCACTGCAGGTTTCTGTTTCGTTTTTACCATGGACCGGATTATTTGTTGTTATCTTGTGTAAAAGGCGAGTTTAGACGGAGCGTTTGTGTTTGTGATCGATCATGAGACTGACCCGAGAGAAGACGAGACGCTCGCGCTGATGGGAGGAGTTATTTTGAGGCGTGGGACTGACCTGCACACGGAGCAGCTGGACGTGCTTTGAAGACGCGATGGTGACTTTATTAAAACCCTGGAGGGTCACACAACATTTGTTGCCCTGTTTCCAAATATGGTCACAGGAGGTTTGAAAAGTGGCTAAATCTGTGTCAAAGTTACGCTCGGATCAGCTCCTCCGCAGCGTCCCCCTCGGCCCGGGTTCAGTTTGTTACTTCCTGCACGTGAGTTTTCATTTACACCAGTATGAGACAAATTCCTAACATGGGGAATATTTCTACTGCTATAGTTTCTAATAATAGCCCCGGCCTGTTTTAGAGACCGGCTTTAATTTGCCTCCGCCAGCCGCGAACCCGGCCACTGTCAGAGACTCGGCCGCTAATGGAATACAGGCCAGTATTACTAGTTCTATTTTTTTTTATATCTGTACTAAGCTAATTTAAGTGATTTAGGTGCTCAGTTACGTGTATAATCGAAGTCATTCCACTTCACTCTCAGATCACCAGACCTTTGTAACACATTGAAACCTATATTAAAACGTTGCCCTTCATGCTTCCGACTTTACTCCTCAATAAGAGTGTTGGGTGGATGAAGACTCCAGAACACAGTCCTACAATTCCTGAATATTGGTCCTTCGAGCCGGATCTACAATCACTAATATACGCCTTGGACTGGAGAAAATGTGCTGAGTTCAGGGGTTAGGAGGTAAAGAGAGAAATCCTGACACACACATTTAAGAAGTCGGTGAATAAGCCAGCTGAAGTGCGGGAACGTTTGCGTCCGACCTGGTTCTCATGGCCACTTCCTGTGCGCACTGGGACAGTTGGTGTGAACTTGCATGTTGTCGAGCGTGACATCCTTCAGCACACGCCGTCCCTCTCCATGTTTGTGCTCTCTCCATGCTGTGAAGCCGGTCCAGTTTTAGCCTCCTCACACTAATTAGCATGCATCATTAGCATTCGCTGTGAGTCAGTCGTATCTGTGGAGGTGAAGAGGCGACGGGCGTTTGGCGCGTTAAAGCCTGTCCATTGCAGAGATCTTGAGTCATGGAGGAAAAGAAAAGTCCATGTTGCATCCGTTTGTTCCCCCAGTCCAAAGAGGAAGGACCCACTTTCTGCAGAAAACATGGCACGTCTGACATCACCGCCTTTTAGTGACAACAGATGCGTGTTTCGGGCTCGGTTGGGTCCCTTTTGTTACTTTGGGGATTGCACAGCGTGTGGCGTGGCAGATGAGCGCTGTGTTACTATATTCTCTCGGTTTCTCTTCTGGGTTTTGAGTGTGAAGCGGAGTCTTCTGTTGTTACTGTGGGATCTCACGGGTTTCCCTCAAAATTCAAAGTCTGCCCCCCCCCCCCCAAAAAAGGGTCACACATTCTACTAGACCGCCTTTAGCTTTGACTGCAGAGTGCATTCGCTGTGGCAAAGTGCTTCACAACGCAGTGAAAAATCAGAAATTACATACAATATGAAAAGGGTGAAGACAACACAGAAATCATAGCAGCCCAAAAGTAGCTAATGAAAAGCTTGAACAAATAAATGTGTCTTAAAGGAACAGGCCACCGTTTTTACATACTGAGATATGTTCTTACCTGAGCTTTGACGAGTTCTTTAGGACCTGTCTGATCTTCACCCGTGCCTTCAGTCACGTAAACACAGCGCAGACGGCGTTAGCATTTAGCCTCTCCCTCTCTCCTCTATAGCTCCAAAACAGGTCAAGATAGAAGCTACCAAGCTCTTCCACGTTTCCCCTATTTAAATATGGTCACGTGAAGTGTTCCACTACAAAGTATAATTACACACAATTAAACAATATCAGAAGACCCTTATGGACGTACGACATGCAAGGACCGTGACGTCGCCCGGCATGGCGCAGCCGGGGCCCCACCCTGGAGCCAGACCTGGGGTTGGGGCCCGAACGCGAGCGTCTGGTGGCCGGGCCTCTGCCCACGGGGCCCGGCCGGGCACAGCCCGAAGGGACGACGTGGGCCCGCCCTCCTGTGGACCCACCACCCGCAGAGGGATCCATAGGGGTCGGGTGCAGAGAGGACTGGGTTGCAGTCAGAGGCAGGTGCCTCGACGACCTGGTCCACATGCACAGCTTCTGGCGTTCGGGACATGGAACGTCACTTCACTGGGGGGGAAGGAGCCTGAGCTTGTGCGGGAGGTTGAGAGATACCGACTAGATATAGTCGGGCTCACCTCCACGCACAGCTTGGGTTCCGGATCCCAACTCCTGGAGAGAGGCTGGACTCTCCATTTTTCTGGAGTTGCCCGCGGGGAGAGGCGGCGGGCTGGGGTGGGTTTGCTCATATCCCCCCAGCTCAGCCGTCACGAGTTGGAGTTCAGCCCGGTGGACGAGAGGGTCCCTACGCCTTCGGGTCGGGGACAGGTCTCTCACCGTTGTTTCGGCCTACGGGCCCAACATCGGTGCAGAGTACCCGGCCTGTTCCAATCATGCAAAGACATCAGGACTTCAGTCGCTCCCACAGACTCCAAACTTCACAGTCTTGGGCTGAACAAGAATCAAAAAATCAAATTCCCTGCCTGATTTGTTGACGAACCCATCAATATCATAATTTTATTTTTAAGAAGAACAACAACAGATTGGTTACCCTTTTTATAGATGAATCCCTCTCCCCACAGACCTCCCTGGGTCAATCCATTATTTTTGATTTCGTCGCTGAAAATATCGTTATGCGCAAAACGCCTTAATTTAATATAAAAACCTACAATGACAGAAAACTTGCAATACATTTTTTCCTCGTATTTGTTCAGCAAAAGTTTCAAATTAAAATGTCAAAAGAAAAATTCCCTTTTGCAGCGATACGAGCTCCAGAACTGCACTATTATCAGATGTTTGGTATTTTATTTGTTGTTTTAGATTATTCGCTTTGTGGATTGTGCGGAAATACCACATTTAGAACTGAAGGAAATTAAATTGGAGTTTGCAAAGCCTTTTCTTATGTAAAAGGGAAAAAAAAAGACTTGAGCATCTTTGACACGTTAGCTCGATCATTAAGAAAGCCACGCGTTTTAGATTTCTCTCACCAGGTCTGCAAACTAAATCTCAGACTATGACGAAGCTTCGAGCTCCAGAAATAACCCGTGGATTTATTGTCAAGACTCTGGATGTGACGGGTTGGTCTCGGCGCGTGCCCTGAATGCCGACGAACATCGAGGAGACGCTTCTATTTTTACTTTGCAAAGGGCAGAGCGTTG
The DNA here is from genome assembly GCF_951799975.1 of Gobius niger. Classification (NCBI taxonomy): domain Eukaryota; kingdom Metazoa; phylum Chordata; class Actinopteri; order Gobiiformes; family Gobiidae; genus Gobius; species Gobius niger. The sequence goes on from NC_136868.1 coordinate 2,712,977, forward strand.
ACCGGGAGTCTGAACGCGTGGCTTCGAAGTTTACTGAAGGATCGTCACGCTTGCGCTTTCCATTTTTATCTCCCACGTCACGCCGAGGCATCCGCGCTCATCCGAGATAGGTTAATCCCGACGGTGCGGTAGCGGGGGAAACTGGGGGTGGGGGGGGGAGTCTTAAAATAGATCGTAATAGATTTTCTTCAAACGCCTTCTCCAGCCGAGAACCGCTGGCTGCGACACGTGAAGTAAGATTAAGATGATGAAGTATGGGACCTCACGGTGTGGAGGCTCAGGGTTTGATTCCACGGTGGGGTTTGCATGTTCTCACCATGCTCTGGTTTCCCCCATAAACCAAAAACCTGACCTTATACACAGATACTCTGGCCCAAAATCTGGGGATGGGTCCTCAGATCGTGTTGCCCACAGCCTCGGGATGTCAAGATGAACCATTTTTTGGATTACCGCGATTTTAAAAGGACTTTTAGAAGAATTTTAGAAGCCACAGTTTACCGCTGATGTTCAGTTCAGTTCAGTTCAAATTTTTTATTCAGCCATGGCGTTATTACAGACACAATAATAACAACAAAGTATTGAATGCTGAAATGGAGCATGAGGAAGACATTGTCTTATAAATTTCATGCCCCTTTTTTTTCCTCCAAAATCTGAGCTGGCTCTGAACCGACGGCTCGCCCGTTTTTGATTTGTTTTTGCCTATATCAAGGTACAATAATACTTTGCATCTAAATCAAGGACTGTTTCAAATCTGTCAAACATCGGTTCTTATGTTTCATTGCCTTCGTATTTTCCAAGTACATTTTTTTTTAATACATTTGATTGAATTGAGTGATTGTGTTACATGATTTTTGAACAGAAACTGATCCCTTTTACAAGAAACCCCTTTTGTTTTTGTGCAGTGTGTGAAGATGGTGCCCAGAAATGGCCCTTTCTTCTGTTGTTACTGTGATTAACACAAATTTGTTTTGGATATGTATTGGCACCAACTTTTTTTTCACTCTCCACATAATTTGTGGAGAGTTTTTACAGATTACTCAAAAATACGTGAATGTGCCAAGGCAACACTTCAGGCATGTTTTTAATGAGGGAACGGCATAATAACATGATGGAAAGCTTGAAAAAGTCCATTTTGCAAAATACCCCCACTTTAATAACTCAACAGCTAATATATTCAATTAGGATATTCTGTAAACTCCATGTGTTCAGTCAGACTGACGCGCTGTCCCACAGTGGCTTTTCCTGGGAGTGTGGCCGGGGTTAGAGGCGCAGATGCCTCGGCTTAGTTGCCGGTGTTCAATCCCGATACTGGTCTTTAGACACGTTTCTGTAGTTTGTCCATCTACATCTATGTAGTTTGTTAAATCTGACACATAATTAACCTGTTACCTGCCCCCTTAGGGTTTGGTTTAGGTTCAGCAGTTATGCATATCCAACAGTGTTAATTTCGTCGACTAAAATATTTAGTCTTAATTTTAGTCAAAGTGATATTTTTGTGACTATAATAGTTCCTCATGAGACTAAAACTGTGACTAAAATGTCCAGATATTTTAGTCGACTAAAATAAGACTAAATAAAAATGAAAAGGAGAGACTAAAATCATCCAAACTTGTATTGAGCGTCTGAAAGAGCCTCAGATCATGTAAATTCTCTGTTAAAGGATCAGCTCTGAGCTTTGTTCATGTGGAGCAGCTCCATGAAGCAGAGGAACAACATTAAATATGATTATAATCAATATTATCAATGCAAAGTCGACTAAATTCGTCTTAAATTTAGTCGACTAAAACTAGACTAAAATTGAAGATTTTTTTTGACTAAAACTAGACTAAGATCGAATTACATTTTCATCAAAAGGCTAAGACTAAAACTAAATTAAAATATGTTGTCAAAATTAACACTGATATCCAAATCTCAAGGCGTATTGACTGGAGAGTTTACATCCTGTATGCCAGTGTGATACCTCATTTGAAAGCCAAGACCTTCTAGTTTCTTAAAATATGTGTGAGATCTGTGTGAGTGAAACACAATTTACATGACACTGGCCGTTCCCAACCCTAATCCCTGATCAGGGGGACGGCAAGTGCCAGGTTAAGCTGGGGCAGCATAGGTTTTGAGAACATAAAACCAAGACTAACGCCTAATTTGAAAGCTAAGACATACAGTGGGGGAAAAAAGTATTTGGTCAGTTTCACATAGACATTCTATTGGATTTTGGCCAAATACTTTTTTTCCCCACTGTACAAAACTCATCTAAATTGATCTTTTTCCTCGTGTTGTTGTCACTTTTTTGACATTTTTCCTTCCATCGCTTTTTTGTTGGGTTTTCGCTAAATTTTTGCCACATTTTCCTTGCTTTTCTGGTTGAAATTCCAATCCCGGTCTCTCCAATGTGCTCGGTTCAGGCTGGGGGAAAGAGGTTGATTAGGCCTTAAAAGCTGAAATCCGAATAAAAATATTGACTTTTGCAGTAGATGAAAGACAGTTGCCCAATTTCTTGAGCATCTGAATCTAGTATTTGCATCTTATGAGCTGCTTTACCCAACAAGCTCTTTGTTTAACTCCATGGTCTCTATTGAACAGCTGCAGCTCCACATGTTTCCATTAGTGACTCACTGGAATCACAATGGCCCATAGTAAACGAACATGAGTCACTCCGCTCACAGAGAAAACCCAAGGATCACCGCGCTTACGTTCCGTCGTTTTCGAAGCAAAGGGATGAATTTGAAAATGACAATTCTTTCACCCAGTCTGTCGCCTCGCTCGGAACCGTCCAAATTGTGTTTCATAATCTTTTTTTTTTTTCTTTTCTTTTGCAGCCGCGTTGAGATTGTCGCGCGGTTTGAAAAATGAGGGCGATGCTGTGGTGGGCGGGGGTGGGGGTTGTGTGTGTGTGGGGGGGGGGCTGGAGCCTGCAATGCACCACACGTTAGGTAACGCGCTGAACATGCACATCCACTCAAGCGCCTTCGGTTTTACATGGGAGGCAGCAGCCCCCACAGGACGCGGCGCATTTGAGGAAACATGGAGCACGGCGGATGATCATGAGCTGTATTCGCGAAAAAAAAATATATTTCTTTAAGGCGAGACACTGCAGGTGAATAGGGAGAAACAAATAAATGTAGAGATGCCAATTTGAAACTTTTGCTGAACATTACAGATATAAATATGAGAAAAAAATGTATGTAGCATTAAAATGGGGGCAACGAAATCAAAATAATGAATTGAGCCAGATTAAATGGTTTTATTTTATTGACATATTAGTAACTAAGATTTTTTCAGAGGGGATTTTAGATATTTTGTTTAGTTTTTCAATAAACTAATCATCAGTGAAAAAATCTGTAAAAACTCAAATTCCGCCTGTTTTTTTGGTTTCAAAGCTGAATAAATCAGGCTAGGAATTAGATATAAAAAAATCCCTCTGAAAAAACCTTCAAAATCTTGTTGTGTCTCAGCCTGTAAAGTGTGGAGTCTGTGGGAGCTTCTATAAGGGCTCAGGCTCTGCCCGAGTGCGGCTTCTCTCATTCAGAGAAAACCAGCCCTGAAGTTTTGTAGCGAGTGCGCATGCTCGGCCCGTTCTTCCACTTTTCCGCTCCAGCGTCTCGTAGGAGGAAAAACACCATATTTGGGTGAAAGCGTCATCACGGGGCCCCTTAGCAGGACACGTGGATGTCAAATCTGTCAATGTTTATGAATGAAAACCCGCGGGAAAGACGGCCTTTCTACTTCCGGGTCGCCCCCACCTCGCAGACAAAACATCATAAAATAAACATCAGCATTTTTATATCTGACATGAAAACTAAGATGTAAAGGAGGGAAAATAGATGCAAATCTCCACTTCCACCACTGCGTGAAAAATCAATACTTTCACCTGCCGTGTCTCGCCTTAAGGTTTTGCTAATGATGTTCAGGTCCTTTTATTATATTTTACATTCTTCAAAGTTGCCGCTCTTCATTCTTGGCATTCTCCGCGGCTCCTAGAGTTCTGTTGGTCTCAGAAAAACAGTCCCTTAGACAGACAACATGCAAGTTGGTCATTTTCATGCTCACTACTGCCACCACAGGTCTTACGCAAAACTGCAGGTTCTATATTAAAGGAATAGGCCACCGTTTTTACATACTAAGATATGTTCTTACCTCACTTTAGACGTGTTAATATATCCCCGTCTGGTCTTTGTCCGTGCGCTCACACATACGCAGCCTCTCCCACATGTCACATAGCTCCGAAAAAGCTCACGATAGAAGCTACCAAGCTCTTCCACGTGTTCCCTATTTAAATAAAGTTACGTGAAGTGTTTTCATGCGAAGTATATTTACCCAGAAATGTAGCATGTCGATTTTATAAGCAAATAAAAAGGGGGACTATATTGTGAGGCGTAATGATACGAGGAGCACAGCGTCCGCGCAGTAACTCCTAAAGACTTCCCCCGCTCACTTCCGTCAATAACCTTTAGGAGTTACTGCGCGGACGTTTTACTCCTCGTATCATTACGCCTCACAATATAGTCCCCCTTTTTATTTGCTTATAAAATCGACATGTTACATTTCTGTGTAAATATACTTCGCATGAAAACACTTCACGTAACTTTATTTAAATAGGGAACACGTGGAAGAGCTTGGTAGCTTCTATCGTGAGCTTTTTCGGAGCTATGTGACATGTGGGAGAGGCTGCGTATGTGTGAGCGCACGGACAAAGACCAGACGGGGATATATTAACTTGACTAAAGTGAGGTAAGAACATATTTTAGTATGTAAAAACGGTGGCCTATTCCTTTAAGCTCGTGCATGACGGCGCTTCAGACCCGAAGTAACAGCTTTCTGAGTGACAGGATTTTAGAGGCAGTTGTGGTGAACAGGTCATTCTACACATTAGGACATGGCTGGAACATGTAGGGGGAGGAACATACATCTTCTTGCCACAGCACGAATGGACGTGCCATTTTGGATGAGCATCACTCCCTGAGCAGCTTCTGTGGGCTGTAGATGCTCCTCATGATGCCTCTAGTGGTGAGAACACTGGACAAATGCAAAAGTGTTCCAAAAATACGGTACAAAGGATGAAGACAGGGAAATGGTCTGTGGTCACCACCTGCAAAACCATTCCTCTTTTGGAGTGATCTTGCTAATTGCCGCTCATTTCCACCTGTGTCTGTTTCATTTCCACAACACCAAGTGAAACTGATTCACAATAAGCGTGGCTTCCTAACTGGACAGTCTGATATCCCAGACATTTGATTAACTTGGAGTTACATTGTGTTTTTTGAGTGTGCCCTAAGTTTTTGTGAGCAGTGTCCCAAAGACTCGGCTCCCAGAAAATAGCCGTAAATCCCTGAACTATTAGTGACGTAATGTTGATAACCGAGCGGCTCTTTTGAACGGCTCTTTAACCTCTTACCGCCCGCCTTCACTCTCCTCTTTGGGCCGTCATTTTTTTTCCATCTAGTTTTTGGTTCTTTTTTTTGTTGCGTTTACATCCTTGTTTTCTTCTCGTTTTTTGGTCACTGTTTTGACGCTTTTTTTCCAAGAATCTTTTAGATTTGGGTAACGCCAACCTGGAGAAAAGCAGAATAAAAAGTGTGTCTTTTATCGATCACGTGTTAGATATTGTGGCGAATCACACACACTTACTTAATGAATGTTCGATTGGATCATTTTAACAAATATCCCACATAACCAGCCGTTTGAGAACCGATACCTCCCGGGCCGCCTCTGGTGCGTGGGCCGCCTCTGGGCCGCCTCTGGTGCGTGGGCCGCCTCTGGTGCGTGGGCCGCCTCTGGTGCGTGGGCCGCCTCTGGTGCGTGGGCCGCCCCTGGGCCGCCTCTGGTGCGTGGGCCATGTACCCGGGCTCCCGCGGGACTGCGGCCGGCTGCACGGATGAACACTGCATGCACTGCTTCCTCCTGACTACACGCGTTTGTCAAAGGTTTGTAAAAATAGCTCAGCATCGGCACGTGTTCCGGGCGCACAGGCCGGAGCACGAGACGGAGCCCGAGACAGAAAAGTTCAATGAATTACTCTGAAATATTGAGGGGGGGGTTTCCAAATGTGTTTGAGCTGCAAGATTGAAGCAGCATCTGGGCCAGTTTCCCCCACCACTAAAACATGCACAGTAGGTGCTCTGGGGCCAGGAGGACTCCCCTGAAACATAAATTCCTAATCTCTATCTTTCTCAGTTTTTGAGCGGTTCCATTTTGATTAAAAACTGCAAAGGATTTGAATACAATCGAGCTACTGAGAAAGCACAGAAACACCTGAGTCTGTTTAAATGACTGTCATGCTTTTATTATGATTACAGAGGCTTATGTGATGCTTATTCAACATTTGTGGGGACATTGAGTATTTTACATCAAACAACTCTTATTCGGGTCATGTAGGGTGATGGTGTGTCCCGACCAGGGGCAGGTAGCACATATCAGAGGTGGGAGACTCGAGTCAAGTCATGTGACGCAATTTTCGGGACTCGAAGACTTACTTGACCAAAGCTGCAAAAAGACTTGACTTGGGACTTGCTGTTTGTGACTCGAGACTTAACTTGGACTTGAGGCCAGTGACTCTCAATGACTCGCTGTGACTTTATAGTTATTAATTATTTGAGTGAAACTGTCGAAAGATCAGGATTCATTTTGTAAAAGCGCCGCATCTTTGTTTACATTATGGTGATTATCCACATGCGTGTTCGGTTTCCAGATGAAGCACTTCTGATCAATACAGCGCGAAAAGGCAGGAGGAAATACCACGTTTAAATACGTGCATTAAAAGTTTTCTAAACAGTGAAGAGGCTCCGGACAGGAAAACGTTTGAAACAATGGACTGGATGAAACACATTTTGAAAAGTAGACAGCGTGTCTACTTTTCAAAATGTGTTTCATCTTGAAAATTACAAGTGCTTTCTCAAGATACAGTGATTTTAAAAATGTAGGCTAAAATCAAACTTTTTAAAATCTCTAATTAATATTTAATTGCCAAAAAATTCAAACTATATATTATAAATAAACAGTCAATGTACAAAATTACTGGGACAGCATTTTAAGGAAGGGGGCCCGAGGGGTCCAACTTAAAAAAAAAAATGAAACAGAGTCTTTCAAACATGAGCTGCTTTTCCTTGTAGTGTGAAATATAAACATAAAATTTAAAAAAATAGTTTCTGGCAGTTTTTCTGGCAGTGGTTCCCCTGTGCTGCCCCAGCCCCTGTATACTCGGATTCGCCCCTGCTCAGAGTAGATTCTGCGTAGCCTTCAGTCCCGCTGTCACTGGGCTGTGTGCGGATGCGTAAAATAGCCTCTAAATGCTGTAAACTTTGTGTGAATGAATTAAAACATCGAAAAGCCCCAAGATTCCTGTAGATTAATCAGCTCTTACATCGTTGTTCTGGAGGCTCCGTCTGCGCTGTAGGTCCAGCCCATTGTTTCAAACGTTTTCCTGTCTGTAAATCTCCTCCTCTTCACTGTCTTTAGAAAACTTTTAATGCATCCAAAGAAATATTTCCTCCTGCCAATTCGCGCTGTACTGATCAGAAGCGCTGTGTCGGGAAACCGAACACACATGTGGATAATCACCATAATGTAAACAAAGATGCGCCGCTTTTACGACATGAATCCTGATCTTTCGACAGTTTCACTCAAATAAATAATAAATATAAAGTCACAGCGAGTCATTGAGAGTCACTGGTCTCAAGTCCAAGTTAAGTCTCGAGTCACAAACAGCAAGTCCAAGTCAAGTCTTTTTGCAGCTTTGGTCAAGTAAGTCTCAAGTCCCGAAAATTGCGACTCGAGTCTCCCGCCTCTGACAAACACATTTGCTATATCCGGTCTTTGCTTCAGTCCTCCAGCTCTGCCCGGTGGGCGAGTGAGACAGTCTCGAGAGTTACGTGTCCACATTTGGACAAGCCTCGCTCTCCAGTCTCCAAATATCCGACAATATGCCCGAGTCTCTCCGCATCAGGCTCGCGCTGTGACCTTTACACTCGACGGCGCTGACACAGTCCGCCTGCAGCTGCTCCTGCTGAGAACAGGACACGGGGCTTTGATCGTGGACTGAACAATAAGTAACACGAGGCTTCCCTTTGAAACTGCAGATTACCGACATGAGTTTTCAGTTCGTCAGCAGTGATAGAAACTTCGATTTTTATCTGAAGCAAATCGAGTTACATTATTTGTCACGTTTGTTGCAGCTTGTGTGGAATTTTAGGACATGATGATGCGCTTTTAGAACAAATGTTTACTGTCATTTTTATGCCTGAGAGTTGACAGTATCTAGTATCGTTAGAGCCAATAATATCGTTTATCGTGATACTTTTCTACCTTAAAGGAATATTTCAGGATTTTTCACATAGGGCCTCATTTCCTGTTGAGTGTTGATGATTTCTGAAGATATTTTTATTTGTAATTCAAGCAGTTCTTATGTTTGAAGAGTTTCGT